>NC_134370.1:41962500-42587500 GCF_035582795.1 Mycteria americana
CTTTTTTCTTCCTTACTTTTCTTTTCATCAGCAGTAGCGTCCGCTCTTTCCTCCCTCCCTTCCCCCATCCTCTGCAGCTTGTTTCAGCCCTGCGTGTCAGACGCTCCCCAGCGAAGTGGCACAGGCTCCAGATTAAAGGTCAACGGGCTTAGGAGAAAACAGAGAGGCTGCTAAAACCAGCGCAGTGCGAAACCATCACCCGAAACAGAAAGCAGAATATTTTAGATAACTTTCTGACAGACAGGTAGCGGCACCGGCAGCCCCATGAGCCCCAGCAGCCTCCTCCTCCTCCTCCCCTTCCAAGGGTTTTTAAAAGAAGGAGAATCAGTCTGAAAGGATCCCAAGGACTGTAAATAAATTATGGCCCTGTTCATCAATTAGCTCAGGCTGCACTGAAATGAAAACCACAGCGGGCTCTGTAATCACTCAAAATAAACTCCTCTGACAGGATCGCTCCTGTGCTGATGGCTCAATTATGCCTGGGAAGACTGTTACAGAACATTAAACATTAACAAAAGTCTGAGCCTGTGTTACTGAATTAGATTTATCTGGGAGAAAAGTAACTGAGTGATTTTAGCTTAAGTAACCCTGAATTATTGGATCAATTCTTTTCCCACCTTTCCCTCACAAGTTGCAAAAGCCAGGCCACCATATACAGGGAAAATGTTTGCAAATAGCCCCTTTGCTAGACAGTTATATTTTTATTATACAGGGAAGATATTTTTATCATTTAAAAATATATAGTTTGGGAGAGGGTTGTTTATGTAAATTCAGTAGCTCAGAAATCAAAACAGGGGTGCACTTCTCCTGGGTTATAAAGGTTTACTCTAGTGTCCCTAAAAGGGCTTCTTCATTTCTCCAAAACCCAGGCCCTAGCAAACAGTTCCACAGCTTATGTTTTCTGAAACTGCAAGGAGAACCATGAAGACAAAGAAACTCTAACACAGCAGAAAGTTGCGTTCATTTCTCATTTTGCATTTGCAATATATTATTTGCTTTTCATAGGTTCAAGTTTAACAGGACCAGAGATACCCTCCCCATCTGAAGCATCTCTCCATTCTCTCTCTGCAACTGCATTAACACAAAGTAAAGTTTCTTGAGGCTTGCCCAGGTCAGTTCTTTGCTGTTCTAACCTAAGTACAACATGCAAACACATTGTGGAGGGCTGAACAATGCCAGGATTTCGCTGCGGACTTAGGTAGGGTGTGACTAGTTTAGAACAGACAAACCAATGTCCCCAAAGAAAAGCACATGGCTGAGATTAAAAGACAAAATTTCAAAACACAAAAGGAGTTAGAAATAACAAGGAAAAAACCCAGAGAGCTGGGAAGACTAACAAACTGAAATCAAAGTTGCACCAAAACTGACTAGCTGGTGGTCTTCTTACTAAATCCTCCTCATCCTCAGTGCTTAATAGTCACCAATCCCAAAGCGTCAGCTTCCCCAATATAAATAAATTGGATTTAACTGGGTTCAACTTCATGTTTTTTAAAAAAATAATAAAGTATAACACTGTCAACATTCTTACTAGTGAAAAATCTGATTGACAGCTAAAGCCATCTTTTAAATTTACAAGAAAACAGTGTTATATGTGTCACTGGGACCAATGAATTTTTACTCCTGGTTATGAAAAGCAGCCCAGCAACAAGGGAGAAAGCATCCTGAAGCATTTTGAAACTTAACTGAGTAAACTAACTGCTTGTCTTCACGATTCTTGTCCAAAGGCTGAAAGAGTAACTTCAATTCTTAAATTCACTTCTAAAACACAGAATAATTCCAGTTTCACAAATCAAGAGGTAAAATTTGACTCAATACTGACTTCCGTCAAGCTCTAGATATGCTTATATCTACAGCTTTTATCTACAGCCCCTTGAAAAGAATAAATGCTGTTTGTCTTCAAGTCATTTGCCCAGGGAAAGTGTTATGTTACAGGTTTTCTGAACTAAATATTATATAGCTAAACATTATTTAGTTATGTTGAACTAACTGCTGTTTTCCCTCCACCATGTCCTGCGCAGGGAATACTTGGTACAGCATGCTTAACTGGTTTTTAGGATGCGTCTAGGATGGATATCCAGGATATCTGAAATGCCCCTGGATATTTCCTTCTTCATTTGACACTGAACAGGATGGTTCACTGGTTATCGATGTGTGGCTGGGAGTGCTACAACAACAGGAGCTCATCTGAACCAAGGAGCAGTTTGAGAAATCACACCGTTCTCAAGATTGACAAAGGGTTAAAAAAAGCAAGCAAACAAAAATAAACCCAAACTCCCAAAACCAAAGACAAAAAAAGCATCAGGAAACAGACTTTTCAGCAAAGAAAATAATGGTTTCCTTAACTGGCTTTTGCCCTTATTTTAGGAAAGGCAACAGAAAATATATCCAAAGTTACAAGGACCACAAGGAATACCAAGAAATACCAAATGAAGAGTTGCTAACAAAACACTGAATAATGGCCACTTCCTAAAAGCAATGCTTAAAAAGCTTGCCGTTTACAAAACACACAATATATTTAACTTGGCTTGTCTGTCAACTACCTTTTGCCTGACACTTCACATGCTTATTGCAAAATAAAGTCTCTTATAAGAGTGTAATATTATAACCAAGCAAGACATTTACATTTGGTAAGTGAAATTAATGCCCCAGTACTTTTTATGTGTTTTTTTCCAACTACTCAAACTCTCCCTATAGACTATCAGAACATGTAAGATTCAAACAGCAAAGCAGATCTCCTTAAAACTTTGCTCTTAACTTAGGTAGACTAACCTGAATTAGCTCAGCCCCAGCTAGAAACGGCAGCGCGTGTGCTGTAGCTCTGATTTTGAACCTGAGCTAAGCACGCAGCAGAGCTGAGGTTACCGACTCGAAGCGTTCGAGCTGCTCACCTAAATTCAGCTCCGGCCCCTGCGCACCTGAACTCGGGTTACCTGTGCCCGAACCAGCAGAGTTCAACAAGCCTTTACTCAGAGGCATGCCCTCCCTCCTGCCTTGTATCCCCACCCTCCTCTCTTGCGATTGGGTGATTGCATTGCAGAAAAACTGCTCTTTTCCTGGTTTTCTGCTGGGCTGGGCAGCCGAACCAGCTGGCTGCACAGTCACACAAGCACAAGCAAGTCCTTCCCCTTTCGGTGGCAGCAGAGAGTTGTCAGAGCACCTCGGCTGTATGTTGAAACCATACCTCAAGTTTCCTAATCTGTCTTTCTATTTTTAACCAGAGTCATTTCCCCCACCTCCTCTGCCATGCAGACAGCTGCAGAAAGCAGCCGGAGACAACCGAGTGCTCCATCAGGCCAATTTTCCTGGCAAAAAATCATCCACAGGCTGGCAGCAAGTGTACAAGGGGCAGCAGAGACACTTTCAAACACTACCCTGAACCCACAGCTCAAGGTAGGCAAGAGGGAACAGGGCTGCCTTCCTTTTACCTGTCCCCTGTGGCTGCAACGGCTCTTACTGAACATGGAGTGTGGTCATCTGGTTGTCCAAAGGACTTCTGCTCTCCTGGCTCACATAAACCAGCTGAGATCCCAATCAGCACCTCTTGTCCCTAAAAACTCAAAGGAGAAAGGCTTAAGCAAAGATTCAGAGTGTGGACCTGCTTCTGCACTTAGCTGCCCCAGCCGGCTCTCCCAGGACAGAGATGGAGGGACCACTCCTGCCTCTGCAAGCCAGTATTACCATTTGATACAGCACCTGAGAGCTCTTGCTGGGATGTCCCCAGTACAGAGACCTCCTTCGACAAACTCCCATCTCTCAGGGAAAGGTTTGGATTCATCTTCTCCTCCACATTTGGATATCTCCTTCAGGCACTTGGTATTAGGTGTAACATAGACACATGGCGAACCGTGAATTCTCTCCTCACGTAGCAGGACAGCTTTAAAAAGCTCAGCTTGAAAAAGATAATGTGCAGCCACCCTGTAAAGTTAGCCAGGCAAAAAGGGCACTTTCCTGAGCAGGAAGAGCAGTTTTGAACTTTTGCAGGCAGATGGAAACCCGAGGACACAGCACAGGCTGTGCAAAGCGTTGAGCCCTGTGGAACAGCATGAAACAGGCTTTTGGGTTTGGGGGTTTTTTTAAAGTGAGGTCCAGGTTTCTGAGCTGTGCTCTCAAAGCTCTTATTAGGACCAGGCATCTCCAGTGAGAAAACTGAAAATCTCCTTGTAGGACCAGGCAGACATTTGGCATAAGACAGCCGGACTGAGACCTCCGCACCTAACACACACACAGCTTAGGGAGGGCAAGGCACGACTCCAATGCTGATTCAGGGAGCTTAAGAGTTTAGCCTGAAGTTTTGAGTCACGCTCTTGAATGTGGGCAACTAGAATAGCTTAAGCCCTTCTTGAGCTAAGCCCTTTTCCTCTTGTTCAAACAACAGCTGCAAATGAGGCTACTTTTGCTATTCTCCATATAATGTGTTTTCATATGCTACGTATTTTCTAGACTTTAAGTTACTTGCACAAAATAGGCTTATTGCAAACGGGATCGATCAAAACCTAAAGCAAATGCAGACAGGACTCTAAAGATTATAAGTATCAAATGCCCCAGAGAAATCCGTTTCTTACATGCCTACAGACACAAAAGTCAGCCAAAACAGAAGTCTGGTGTGGATTTAAGCCCTGCAAGACCCACAACAAATCTTCCCAGCTCAAGCAGATTCAAACCACAGGATCCCAGGAAAGAAAGCTGTTGAGCAAAACAGCCCATCACACATAAACCCATTTTAAATTAAGTTTCATTAAAGAGTTACAGTATTTACAGGTAGATAGGTGGCAGAAACTGATGCGATTCAGCAATTGCCCGTGCTGCTGCTGTGGCCAGGGGAGAGAAATCCCACCATGAACACAATGGGCCCTATCCACATGCAGCACAGGTGGTAGGTAGGTCTAAGAACCTGTTCCCCACTACACATGCCAGCAACAGCCCAGAAAAGCACACTGCTCTTGTCGGTTTGTGGATAACCATGCATCTTAGTCGCCATTTTCTGCAAAAGTCTTCCTGGCCTTGAGTTACTTCAATGAAGAGTTGAAACACTGATTCCCCCCCACCCAAAACTGCTTCAGAGCCCAAGTTTCTTGCTCACGTGAAATAAAAGCATTATCTACCTACGGTTCCTCCAGCACGACAGCAATGCACGAGCTGATCCCACCAAGCAGCATGGCATGCTGTGTTCTCCCCCTCTGCCTTAGTTGCAGCTGCTCTCTTAGGAAAGCGAGCAGCTGCATGGGGAGGAGGTCCTCTCCCATGCTTAATCCACTGGACTACATCACTTTATTAACTAGTACAGAAAGCACAACAGCCACACACACTGACGCACGAAACCGAGATCTGCAGGTAACTTCACTTCTTACCTCCTGAGGGAGTTTCAGGGGTGAGAAACCTCTTTAGCAGCATTTACAAGTGCTGGGACCATGTGTTAATGATTTATCTGACAGTACTGTAAGCAGCATTTGATAAGAGCATGTTCTGTTATGGTCTGCCTTCCTGCTTTCGTCTGCATAACCAAATCAACTCACAAATGAAGTAGGCATGGTATTACTTGACAGGACAGGAAAAAATTAATGCTCCTGTAAGCTTGCTTACCCCATCCTGCTTTAAAAAAACAACCACTTTTTTTTTTTAATATCTATACACACATGCACATATATATGTACACACAGACTAAAAACCAATGACTGGAGTAGCTCTTCTGTGTGTATACATATTTGTGTATACACAAATATATATATATACACACACACACAGACATGAGCTACTGCAGGCACAGGATTTTTAGTTTCTTCCCCAAAAGTCAAGTAAAAAAAATTGTTCAACTCATCGCTATAAATCTATTAGAAAGCTTCCACATTAAAGCATGCAGTTCAAAAGAGGTTTAGAACAAGAAGAAAAGGCGTCTATGCCAGAAACGCAAAAATAGGATCACATACCGTGGAAAGACTCAGCTGCATAGCTAAGACACAGCTTACGGATAAAGTTATATTCCTCTTTCTGAAGCGCATTCAGCTCACCAAGAGGATTTCTGTGGTTTCCCCATGATTCACTGTGTTCCTCTATACACCCAGGGGCACCCTCCTCTACAACCAAAACATTCACATTTTTGGGCGGTGGGTGACACCATGACACACACGGAGCAGCACAGTCTCATGGCAGTGCCTCTTCCTACATACAGCTGCTAAAAGAACTCACATAAAGTCTAAAATACATTCTTGCCCTTACTGTTTCGTATAAACACTCACTGCAATTGCCCTGGGGATATTTGGCAGCAATTAAGGAGGCGGTATGGGGTGGGGAGAGGTGCCCAGGACGGCAAAAGGGACAGCAGCTTCTCCCTGACTTTTAGTTCGTGCAAGCAAGCGCTGTTGCCACGCCACATAACTCTGATTACCTTGTACCAGTGTGCTGCAAACAAAACCTCCAAACCTAGAAACCACAGAGAGACTCCACCGTGCCTCAATGTGTGGCCACAGTGAGAGATGAACTCGTTTGATGGAAACACACTGGACCCTGGACACAATTCAGGGGGACAAGATAGGGGTACTCACCAGCCGGATAACTGCTGCCCCAGTTGCTGGCAGCCTGGCTGGCTTTTATTTGGGGAAAAAAAAAAAAACACCAAAAAACCCCCCCAAAAAAACCAAAACAACAAACCAACAACCAACAAACGAGACTAACCACAAGCTTGAGTGCCACCTTAAAAAAAAAAATTTTTTAAAAAGTCCCCAAAAGCCATTTTTTAGATCTTATTGTATCCAAGTCCTTCTGCTCGCTTCCAAAACACAGCCCCTGGCCCTTCACCAGCAGTCAAACACGCCTTTTAACTAAAACAGGATCATCCAGAGCCGGAGAGCTACTCACTCATGGAAATCAGGTGGCAGATAGCAGCAGCCAACTTTTCCTCTTCCCAGCTGCCAGCCAGATGCGACGCTTATGGCAAGAGGAGAGGGAGACAGCAGCAAGGCCTCTGCAAGCTGAAACGTTTTACGATCCCTCCGCCGCTTCAGCAGAGCAGCTCCCAGACCCGAGGATCTCGCTGGCGTCTCCTTCACGAGCCGAACTTCCTTCAAATTAAAAGTTGCCTTTCAACTTCCCCATGCCAGCAGCGTTGCGCCGGGCTTCACCAGCACTCCTCTCCCCTCTGCTCACCAGCCCTGTGCGGGAAGCGCCTGGAAAGGAAAAGCACAAGAGGTGAGTGGTGCACCCGTGCTGTCTCGCCGCGCTGAGTGCGTCAGCAGTGGGTGAGAGGAGGAGACGGAGGAGGAGGAGAAACAGGAGTGCCAGCCTGGCCGGAGGGCTGCAGTTTCCTACAGCAGCCGGTGTAACACTGTGGGTTTTACCAGCAAAATAACAGCTAAAGCAGGGGGGAAAAAAAATATTGTATAAATTCAGGTCTGTTGATTCTTAATGTGTACAAGTAACCGAAAGCAAAGCCTTGCATTAGTATTACTTTTGAAAGCCTCAAGATGACACTGTGAAGCTGAAAGAGTCAGTGCTGGGAGGAAGCATTCATTTCTCCAATATATATAAATACCAGATGTTAAGTCCTACCCTAACAAAACAAAACAAAAAAAAAAAAAAACACCAACAAAAAAAAACCCCACACACAACAAAAAAAGTCATATTTCACCATGCTAAAACCATGCAAAACAACAAAATCCCCAACCTTTCAATGAAGTTTTTGGCTACATGCCACTGCTGCCACCAGCAGTAGAGTCCCTGGGTAGGCAGCATCACTGATCCCCAAGGGCACGCATTCAGCCTTTATCCCAAAAGACACACCAAGGACTGGAAACACATAGGACCAAGGCAGCTAGCACCTCCTGCACACAAATATAGTGGGTGGCAAAGATGAGCAGGAAAGGAAGGTGTGAAGCACCCCTAGTGAGCACGAGAGGGAGTGGAGGACATCTGCTAGCCACTCGCCATGGGACAGCAGGGAGATCCATGTAATTGAGTACAAAACCATAATACAAAGCAGACTGAAGCCACATGTTGGAAAGACTGATGGGATGAGCAGCACCGGCAGAGTGTTTTCCAGCAGTTTACATGAGAGCAAGGACTCCACGCAGTCCACTGGCCACTGTAAGCAAAAGAGATACTGCCCAGGAATGAAGTCAGAGGCGTATGAAGTGGCCTGCTTCCTATTTCATCATGGATGAAATAATGTGGGGAAAAAAAAATACACACCAGCATTAACAAATAGCAGCATCAGGTATTCCACCTCAGGAGAGGGAGCCTGTTGCCAGGAATACCAATGAATCTGCAGAGCCCCATCGAAGAAATACAGGGTAGAAAAAGTATTTTCAGAAGCCACACACAGAAATCCCTCCATACTAATCTTGTCATACAGAAAATAAGTATTTTTAAGGAGTAGTTGGTTTGGGTTTTTTTAATAGATACATGCCCCTGGGCATGGCTCACCAATCCTTGTTCCTAAAACATGTAGACAGCTAGGTATCAAATGCAACAATGTGTTCATGATCAGCTCTTCCAGGAAGTCCAGAAGCCAAAAAAGTCCACGCGTTTGTCACTAACCTTCAAGTACTGCCGAGGAGAGGGGTGGGGAGAAGGTTTTGATGAAGAACTCTGAACATCAAGTTGTATGTCTGCAAGTGCCAATTAAAGGAGAATACAGCAAGCATCTTGTGTCAGTGAGCCCAGCCAATTCCCCTGCCTTTAATTAATTTTAAAAAGTATTTTGTCTTAAAGATCAACAAAAAAAGCACTTAGCTTAAATGGTCCAACTGGTCCCTTTCTCAAATAGCTTTTTCCATAATTTAAGAATTAAAAAACACATAGGCTCATTCTCCTTTTCCTGCAGATCATCATTAACATGGGAGCTGGCAGACCCCAGCTCAAGTGAACTAACCATCAGATTCCTATTTTCATAAGGGAAATTAAAACAATTTTCTCCCTCTCTTTTTCTCCCTCTCTTTTTAGGAAGGATTTTAACAGTTAAGCTGTACCTCCAGCAGGCCGGAGAGTCAAGTCCAAGTCAGTCCATTTTATTTTAAATCTGAGGAGAGATGAGAAGTGTGGATTAGCCACTAGTGAGCTCCCTATGCCTTTTTTCCAGCAGTCTTTTAGTAATTGAGCTCCGTAATACTCAACAGATGCATCTGCCCAACCTCGCCCCTTTCTAGGAGGGATTCTGGTGTAGAACTGGTAATTACTCAGTACCTAAAGATTTCTTAGGTGTAATTCAATCAATACCAATTCTGTAAATTCCTCCCACTGAGCATATATATGAGGAATCAAAGGATTAACTAGAAGACACACTACAGGCCATGGATTCCTTGTTATGTAGATGACACCCATGTCTACTTTGGGCCAATACACACCTCATGGGACAGCAGAATTCACCTGGTGATGACAGAGGCAAACTTAATAACTCACTTCTGACAATAAATGCGTTCATATTTGAGGAAAAACATTCTTTTATTACTCCAGCAGATCTTACCTTTGCAATTTTTTCCCTCAGTGATCCACGACTGTATGGGTTCAGTGACTCAAGGCACAAAATGAAGCCAGCCCTGTTTTCCCATGAGTGAGGTGGGGCCAGAAGGGAGAAGAGACAACAGTTTGACGAGTATTACAGGTAATTAAAAGCAAGCTTTGGGAACACCTTTTCAACATGTTTAATCATTATGCATTTAAATATTGCATGTGTCCAGACAGACACAACTTAACAACCTGGTAAAGCCCTAAACAAATAAAAGAAACATACTTAATGAACTTTTCCAAAGTACTTGCAAAGGATTTTTTTTTTTCTCCTACACACTTTGGCCAGGACATATTTAGCCTAAGGGCTAAAATGGAGGACAGCCTGAACTGATTACATCATTTTCTTTCTATAGGACTGAATATCTGGGGATACTGCTCTGAGTTAAGTGGCTGTTGCTCTGCTTCATCTCCACCTTCCCACATTGTGCTTCAATATGAGGATGACGATCACCATAAAAATGCCTGAAGAAGAGAGACAGCCACCGAGTGTTAACCTGTTTGCTTCTTTCCTGATCAGGACATGAGCTATGTGACACAACACTAGATTTGAGGTTAACTGCTGGCCCTTAAGACGAGTAGCTACTACTGAGCTTCAGTGCTAACGTTTCTTGGTAATACAAGCACCACATGCACTGGCAAGAGAGCATCCTTCCAAAAGCCTTGCTGGGGAAAGGTCTTCCTTGCCTTAACAGCTTAAATCTGCCTAAACATCAAAAAAAGTCGGAGTAAGCAGATTATACTGAGTCACCTTTTCCCTTGCCCATCAGTAAAGAAACTATATATTAGCAGATGAAATCCAGCACTGAAGGTGAGAAATAAAGTCTAATCCAAGTAAAAAAACCCTACTTGTTCATACCACCAAGCAAACTCAACCCCAAGGCTCAAGCACTGCAACGAAGATGAAGAAAAATAGCAATGTCATTACCTCCAACTGAGCTGCGGGCATGGCCGAGAAACAAAAAGCATGAAGATGTAAAACTGTTTTGATGTAAAAAGAGGAACAAAGCCTGAGTCAGAGATAAGAAGAAATAAATAAAAGTTTAAAAGCAACTGATACACACGGAGTAGCCTCACCTTCTCCCATCTCTGGAGACATCATAAACTAGGCCACAATTTTTAACATGATGCATTTCTCTCTCCTTAAGTTAGTAAGCAGCTCTCCTTCCAATGCAAGGCTTTAACGAAGGAACTACACACTTACCTTTTCAGGAAGCATTTTTACAGGACCCAGCAGGGAGGCATGTGGCTTGCTGGCTACCAAGGACCGCTACCAGTGCAAAAGCGGGTATGACTTCAAAGACTGATTACTGATTTCTAGAATCAACACCTACCAGAGAGGATATGTTCATATTGCTTCACCTGAGCAATATAAATCCGTACATCCACCACACGTATCCCAAAAACCTTTTAAGCATTTGTTTTTCGTCTTTTTCCTTCACGTAACCTGACTCTGGTCACTGATACATCAGAAAAAATGTGCTACAAGGAGCGTTAAAAAGCTACTCTGACCTCCGTTTGCTTCAAAGCACTTTAAAACACAGCGTTCAACAACAGCTCAAGGACAAGTTTTTTAAAATTATTTGAAATATATAGCCCATTCTCTACAGAGCGAAGCTATTTGGTCTTAACTACAATGTGACTACCTGCTCATTTGAAATGAAACATTAGCTATTGCACTGAATCATTGTTTGCTACAAGCATCAAACCCTCTACTTAGCACTTAGAATCACAATATGCTGAACAACCCATGCCACTCTAAAATTGCTGCTTATTACTCTTTCAGTACTTTCACCCCCCAAAACAAGTGACCTAGTTTATAGCAAACTCACTGTTCAATCTGTAATGCAGATCTCTCCAGAGATGCTGTGAATGCAACAAATCCTGTAGCTTATTATTTATATCAAGCTTATTATTTCTTCCAGCTCCAAGCTGGTTTTTTTTAACCACTTTTCTTAAGCTGAAATGTCTTTGTAAAGAAAACACAAAGTCGAGAACATTGCTAAGTTTCGAACAGCTTTGGCACAGACCTTTCAGTACATCTGCTTTATGATCCAGAAATGAAGCACTTTTTATTAAAGATGTAAAAATGCTCATCGCTAAAACAAACCTCTTCTGGCCATCGCTGCTCCACCCTGTCTTCTGAGGGTTCTCAACCAGCAAATGTGTATATTCCTGTTTTATAAAACACATGATTTTAAACAGGCCAGTAGCTACCAAAAAAAAAAAAAAAAAAAAAAAAAGGCAGCACAGTGGACACCCCCCCAACCTATCATCTTTCCTATTGAGAAATAACCTGAAACTTTATTATTACATATGTAATAATAATACTTATTATTATTACATCTGTATTACAGCATTAACAGCCATTACAACTTACATGCAAGGCTGTTAAGAAGAGACAGTTGCTTTTGAAACTGAAGAAGTACCATTAAGTTTACCTTAATGGGGTTCTGATATATACTAGAGCATTAAAAGGTTAACTTTAAAATCTATAAAGTATTTATTAAAATAACTTCCAGAAATGCCAGGTTAAGTGTTTAGGTGTATCAAACACAAATGGTGGTTCTGGAGTACTGATGTACTCGTCAGCTCCAGTCATTAAGTTGCCAGAGAGGAATGCTGTGTCATACAATGTGTGACTCATGGAGTAATGTCCAGAGGAAACCACACTTCTCTTTCTTTTCCTATAAAAAGCTCAACCTGCTTTTAAGTTGAACTGAGTTACCTGAATAAAAATCTTTCCTCCAACAAAGCAGCTAATTTCAGCATCGCTTGCTTGAGCATGTGTGCAAGAATGAAGGTGTATTGTAAATCGCTTGCAAAGAGGATGATCACGCAACCTGCCAGCAAACCAGTGTCTTCTGGGAACTCAGCTGAAAACATCCCCTGCTCCTCCTTCAGAAGCTAACTAAGAAATATGTTGTGTTGTTGTATTTGAACACGGGTTTGTACTTTGACCTCGCATAGGTTTTGCAACCTCCCGATGCTTTGGCTGGCTGACCTGTTCCTGGGCAGCTCCCAGTTCACTCCCCTTCTGCATCTGACCCCACGCACAGTCATCACAGGACTCCACCATGTTGCAACAGCTCTGAGGGATCACACACACACACCCCGTGCATCCCTGTGCGCTTGCTGTGACTGAAAGCTGTAAAAAGGATGGCAGAAACACCAGTGGTATCCCCACATATCCTGGAGGTCCGCCAGGACACACCTTGATGAAGCAAGCCTCCACACCACTCATGTTGTGCCAGCCACTCAAGCAGCTTAAATCTCTGGAGTTCTCATCTAACTGGCGTCATCTTTGTAAACGGATAAAATCAGTCCTTTTGCTTGTCATGTGTGCTGCCCTGGGCTGCAGGGTGCATATATCCTTCTGCTGTTCCTGGTTAAATGCCACGGTTGCCCTTTAGATCATCAGAGAAACACACAGATTTTCTCAGTGGCAGCTCTGCCATTAGAAGGTGGGATTGCTCTGCGGAGTCTAATGCCCAGCACCTCTCCAGAGGTGAAAGTAGAGAAAAACAGGGTGGCACACTGTGTTACTGCAATTCACTTTCATACAGGAGATGTGCAATCAGATACCCAGTTCAAAGCAAGCATTTAATACCACTGTGGTCACATTTTAACCTAGAGGAGTGAAGCTTCCCATAAAAGACAAAATAGAAACAAGACACCCTTTTCAAATTCACTGTCTCAATCAGAAGGACATTTTTCACATGGCAGGGTGTTACTCACACGTGACTGCATCTAGCTATAGTGCTCCCAACTTGTGAAGTACCACTCCTCTTATCCACTTCTTTTTTCCTCCAAGAAGTCTCATTATCCAGGTGTGTCAAAATCCTCTGGCTAAATAAGTCAGTGCCTAAGAACATCAATTTGGTTGTATTTCTTCCAAACCCCAAATTTCAACCCAAAGGCCTCTGTTTACAGGCAGGCAACAGATTGTTTCCTCACCAAATACTGTAATGGGACACCAACTGGTAGCACCATTGATTTTTCCATCAAAGAGTTAATTCCTTTGACACTTGCCCCACATCTTGATACAGCTCTGCTGGTTTTGTATACCAGTAGTTTGGCACGTATCAGGTGTCCTGGCTTCTTTAAAGCCTTTGACAGATCAAGTTGGCCTTACCCAGAAACATGGCATATAATGATGGATGCCAGCTGCTGCCGTTATCCAAGGAGCAATCAAGAACCTTTCAGGAAAATACCGTCGCTTGTTTTAAGTATGGCTGGCTTGATATAGCAAGTCACTAATTTATTATGCATAAACGGAGCCAAAATGTCCACACTTGGGCTTATGTAGAGCACTGCAAGGCAAATGCTTTTCCTTTCAGAAAAAAAAAAGGAGTTTATACTGAATGCACATTTCATTAACACACGGTACCGCCTGCTTGTAGGCCTGCCCAGCAATCCCCATGTTAAAACAGTGAGGTTTGAAGTTGTACTAATGCTGATCTCTATGCCAAGGAGGGGCAGAGACATGAGAGACTTGGCTATTTCCTCCGATTTCCTCTATTCTTCAGCAGCAGCACTGCACCCTTCTGCAAATACCAACTTCATGCTCTGCTGATGCTATCTCTTGCTCTTCAAAAGAATTTCTTATTAACCTGAAAGACCTAAAAGGAGCCAACACTTTCCAGTACAAGCATCTTAAAAAAAAAAAAAAAAAAAAAAAAAAAAACAAACCAACAACCCACCAAAAAAAAACCAAACAAAAAAACCCCACAGCCAAAAAAACAAAGCAAGAGTTAATACATGATCATGTTTCGTGCTAGAGGTCAACAAGAGGTCAACAACAGGGCTCCCGGGCATGGAGGGGGCTTTTTCCTGTTAAAGATAAACTAACCCAGTCTCCACATCCTGAGTATTTGTTTGCACACCATAAGAGCCACACAGAATACAAACCAGAGAGAAATCCAACTCCTTAATTTGCAATATATTTTTGTGGCACCTCAACGGGATGGTTAATTATGCTGAACACATGACCTTCACCTGCTGTTCATGCAATGAGCATCTTCTCTCGTACATAGGTAACAGACCCAGAACGATGTATACCCCACTCAAAGACTCTGAAGATGAAACACAAACCAGTTACCGATTAATCACTGTCTCCAGCTCCCTTTTTTCCCTGCGTAACTGAAAGTAAATATTCACAGGTTAAACAGTACTGACTCAGACATACGCGCCTATCCAATACCTTACTCATTAATAAGCCTGATGTGGATTAATACTGCAAATTAGGGCTTCAAATATCCACTTCCTCTATCCCAAGGGCAAAGGGAACAACACAACAGAAACGGTAAGGAACTATTTGTGAGGACCGCAGAGCATTGTGTTCCCAATATCCTGTGTCGGTGCAGCCAGTGTTATCGCTGCTTTACACATGGGTAAGCCATGCAATCCCATCATCACAACACACATCCTCTTCTTGCGACTTCCACTCGCAGCACACAGTGAGTGCCACAAGTTTACCTGGGTTCAAAGGACGACCAGATGAATCCAGAGCAGTAAAGAAAAAGAAATGACACTCAGGAAGCCTGAGCCATTAATCACTAAAGACTCGAAGGGCTTATAGGGGAAGTGTGTTTATATGCCCCCTTATGCTCCTCCCAAAAAAGAGGGAACATACAGCAATGCCACCACAGGCACAGGCTGGTTTTGGTATAACTCAAAATCTAACTGTACTTATACCTCTACCAATGATCAAAAGGTGATAAAAATGTTTCCAGTCCCTATTTTCAGGCTCTGGCCTGTTAGACCTTGTTTTTCTAACCTTGACCTCTGTGATGCATATGAGAAACAAGAAAGAGTGAAGACCAAAGTGCTCGCTGCTTCGCAAAGGCTTTGTGCTCCAGGCCCGGAAGGCTTGGCTGTCCCACAAGGCAAGTCTATAACACTTTCTACGGGAAGCATCACTTGTGCTGCAGAAGCAAAGGGTATGATCACAGGATGCAAAATATGACAAGGTACAAACATGGAAAATATTAGAGATTCTGTTACATCAAAAATTATGAAACACCAGCGCTACCTTCTACTTCAATCTACTTGTTTAAAGATGGGACCTTTGATTCATTTATGGGTTTTCCCTTTGGTGCACACACTTACAGACTGGGCAGTCATTCCTTCTAGTCCAATTTATTCCTATAGGAAGTAGAAGCATCAGTTCCGTGTAAGCATTAAAAATGACAGCCTGGTCCTTCCACCAGGACCATTAAAACTCTGCTTCCTAGCACACATATCCCCCAAAAAATTCAGCACTTACTGAAATCCCAATTCATTATATTTCTTACATGTACACTTCCCTACAAGTACCTGAACTTGTGTCTTTGACTACAATGCTGAGCACTAACTTGAACAGGGACCTGAAGGAACTTCACCCTGCCCTCACCAAAGCCAAGTCTCAGCAGCTTTGACCACAAAAGGCATCATGCACCACAGGCAGAAGATGAAGCCTGTATTTTCCGGCACATTTTGAGTTCTGCTTAAGTGTAGCATCCATCCACATCAGATGAAGCTCAATGTGTATCAATTTCTAAACATCTTAGGAAGTGACGTACTTTAGAAGGATGAACATGCATAGATTTGATTTGCAAGTGAGTAGCAGATTTCGTTTCAACTCACTTCGTATTGATATGGTTAGTTTTAATGACCAAGGCTATGTCCACAGACTATATATAGCCTTATTAAAGAAACTACTAGGAGTTCTCTCAATACTAAAAAAACCTAAGAGTATATTTATGCTGTAAATATACTACACTGCAGCATACACAGAGCAACAATTGCTAAATCAAGCCATGGCCAAATACCTTTCCCCTGGCATTCATCAATTTATCGTGGCTTGCATTTACTGTGTTCACACTTGCGTTTCTGTTCTTGGCACCAGTCACAATGGAAAGGCTACGTACATCTTTCCAAAACCCACACAAGAGACCATCATGCCGTTCTGAACTCAGTATTGATCCTGCAAGTCCCCGTATGATGAAAGAACAGACGAGGGGAATCCTTGTGCTTGATACCCCTGCTCTCAGTTATTCCTGGTGGATTATCCAAAGCCAGAAATAACTGGAGCTGTTTCTGCGTGAACTAGGTGGGGTCAAACTGTGGATACCACCATCCTTCCTGTGCTCTCAGAAACCTGAGTCAAAGGAACTGCCCATTTCTTTTTAAAGATCATTCTTAACTACTCCTGAAGGATGACATTACTTGGATATTATCGTGCTGCACGCTACGATTTCCTAGAGTAAGAATGTAGTCTAACAGTGTAGTCTAACAGGAGCTGGTGGAAGGCCAAGGCTTATGTAAAACTGATAAGGAGGATTCAGGCTGGAAAGCGGAATGTCTAAACAAGAATTACTGTCCTTGGGAGAGAAGCACATCCTGAAGAAATATGTAAGCTAATTAAAATGTTTTGGGAACCATCTGAAACAACTAGTAGAAGCGTGATAAGAAGCACCCTCACGTGAACTATCCTCATTATAATACTAAAAGTCACACTCCTCGAGCTGGAGACCCCAGCTCAAGCAGAAACCCCTCACCTTTGAGCGTGCACAGAGTATTAAAGTAGCACTGTAGCTTTAAGTTGAAATAAGAGAAATGTAGACCAATAGAAAACCGCTTTGTGTAATTACTTATGCATATGCATAACTGGACTGTATAAATACTGTACCTGTATGACCAAACTTGGTGCTAGCTTTGTGGACCTACCACCTAGCACTCATCTCTGTGCAGGCATGAAATAAAAATACCTCTGCCCTGTGTGTATACTGGCGTCTCGGACACCGGGTAAACGACCTCACACTTGTGGGATAACAAGAAGAGATTAGTTTCTTCCCCAGCCACACCAAAGAGGACTAATCCAGAACAATATTTCCACAGACCTTCCACTGACTATTAAACATTGTATTTCGCAAAAGTCACTGCCAGAGGTTTTACCCCTGCTATTACAGTTCACAAAAATGCAATTCTGTAAGGAGTTTAAAAGATGTAATAGGGAGTACAAAAGAGTAAAGGTAAATAGTTGAGCTTTCTAAAGAGGTGGACTTGCCCTGTTCATTTATGCAGTGCTGTTAGATTTGCTTGGTGACTGGCATTTCTGCAAAAATACAGTGCTCAAACATGCTCAGCTTCACTGTGCGTTTACAAACCTCAAGCCTTGAAGTGTTACTTTCTGTGTCTTCTACAGCTCACAAGTAGCAAAAAGCAGCAAATGCAGCTTCAGACCTCAGAAAACCCGTACTTACACCAGAAGTAAACAGCCTTATTTTGCAAACTATCCTACTAGCACAATATAGACTATTCAGTCTATACCTTTTTAGCATTTTCATCCAAATTTATTATTCCAGCTTTAGACTGAGCACAATAAAAGTGGAATAGTCTTGGAAGGTTTTTGAGAAGCCAGAGCTCTGAATTGTTTAGAAAGCCAAAGACAGTTGAAATTCAGTTTTACTATAATGAAATCACTTTCATAGTGCAATAACAGTATCTGGGGGGAAGAAAAGAAAAAGCCTCTCTGTACCACCTATGCAAATCGCTGCAATTTTAAGTTTGCTGCAGCACCTCTCAAACGGGTGTGAGGGGGCACAAGCAATCCCAGAGCACTGATGCTCTGCATGCAAGCAGCTGATGAGAAAGTCTTGCTGGATGATTAAAGAACCATTGTCCTCAGACCTAAAGGCTTTCATCAACTTGTTTCACAGGTCCTTTCTAAAATACTGCCCCAGTGTTTAAGACCTCCACCCCCCAATACAATCCCATAATTAAAAGTTCACGGTTCCATGGGGGTGTTTGTTACTGGATTAAACAAAAAAAGGCCATTTACCTTCACAGGCTTCCTGTCCTTCCCCAGTCAATCTTCTATCACTCTTGAGGCCACACTTCTCACTAAGAGGAGAAGAAAGGAACACTTCACCTTACACATTTCGGTTTGTCTCAGATGGTTGGAGAGATTTCTTCCAAAACAAACACTCCTGCAATGTCACAGGGGGTGTGTGTGTGTGTGTGTGTGTATATATATATATATATATATATTTATATTTATATTGTTATTTGTATTTCTTTCTCCTGTATTTCTTTCTCCTTCTCTGGTGTGTGACATGGTGGGATGTGACACACACCAGAGAAGGAGAAAGAAATACAGCCCTTCTGTAGATATTCAGTTACATTAGGAAAGATGTAAGTAGGGGAGAATATGAGACAGAAACAAAGTCTTTGCTTTTCTAAAGCTACATGCAAAACGTTGACTCAGACACCAAAGCCAGGTTGAATGATCCAAGATAAATATTGCATCCATCCAATAACAGGGAGTTTCTCACATATTCCTGGCTTTTGCCAGAAAATATGCTGTTTCCGCTCGGGAAAGACTGCCATCCTGGCAGTTCACACACACCTTTGCATGTCCAACTAAAATTCAGGAAAGCCACCCTCACTCGCACACCCAAATTGTGTGTACGCAGATATGGAAGTGCCTGCGGGGCATTAAGGGGAAAGCTCTTATACCATTTCTGGGAACTAGGCACCCTTGGGTGCCTCTCTGTAGTGCCCGTACATGACTGCACACAGCACGGGGAATGGGCAGGAGTTCCGCCTGCACTTGCAGGGCTATAGTCTCTGTTATCCCACCATGTCTCCACAATCAATCACACAACTGGATGAGCATCTGGATGCACATAGGCTCTTTAGGAAGGCCAGGACAGGTATTCATGGGGGACTTTTACCACCTTGATATCTGCTGGAAGGACAACACAGCATGGCAGAAGCAATTGAGGAGGTTTCTGGAGTGCACTGATGAAAATGACATTTTCCTAACACAGGTGATCAAGGAGCCAACAAGGAGAGGTGCTCTGCTGGACCTCATACTTACAAACAAGAAAGAACTGGTCAGGGATGTGAAGGTCAGGGCAGCCTTGGCTGCAGTGACCATGAGATGGTGGATTTAGGGACCCCGAGAGGAGGGAGCTTGGAAAAAAGCTGTATCACAGCCCTGGACTTCAGGAGAACAGAATTCAGCATCTTCAGGGATGTGCTTGAAGAATCCCGTGCAATACAGCCTTGGAGAGAAGAGGGGTCCAGAAGAGCTGGTTGATATTAAAGGGTCACCTCCTCCAAGCTGAAGAATGGTCCATCCCAACAAGCAGGTAATCAAGCTGAGGTGGCAGGAGGCCTACACAGAGGAGCAAGGAGCTCCTGACTAAACCCAAGTGCAAACGAAGTGCAGCAGCAGGGACAGGTGGCCCAGGAGGAATCCAGGAACATTGTCTGAACACGCAGGGATGGGGCTAAGAGAGCCAAAGACCATCTGGAGTTGAAACTGGTGAGGGATGTGAAGGGCAACTGTAAGACAGGAATCACAGGCCCTTGAGACTACAGGGGAAGTTCAGAGCAAGGAAGACTTACCCTTGGTGGAAGAGGATCAGGTTAGGGAACAGTAAACAGACTGGGCATACACCTCTCCATGGGACTGGACGGGATAGACCCATGAGTGCTGAGGGAACTGGCTGATGTCATTGTGAGGCCACACTCGATTATCTTTGAATAGTCATGGTGTCACCTTGAATTGTGTATATATGAGTACGCATTTTAGAATATTTTAGTATATGAGTATGTATTTTAGAATAAAATAGAAATAGTAATAGAAATAGTATAACAGTTATTAGTAGTTAAGAAGGGATCACAGTTAGAATAGAAATTAGCATACTAGAGTGTGAGAATCAGAGACAGTTAGGAATAGAAACTAGCATACGAGACTGTGAGAATTGTAGAATCTTCAAGGTAATAGATAATGCCTAAGTTAGATAAGAGGGTATGGGCACTGAATATTTTACTAACAAGCATATGTTTGTCCTAAAAGAATGCGAAGCTGTAACCCTTCAAAGACCAATAACGGGAACATCCTCTTTCCAGGAGAGTTGTAAAGATAAAGGGACACCACAACAACCATGAAAACAACAGGAATAACAGTAACTAGGGGAAAGGTAAAGGTGGCAGGGGGAGATCGTGACCACCGACCCAATTGGGGGATGAAAGGACTACCTCCCCTCCCCGCCCCCCCCCCCCCCCCCCCCCGCTCCTTGTGAGCATGCGCAGTGAATTAAAATCATACTGTGACTTTAAATCGAAGCTGAGAAAATACGGACCAATGGAAGAAGAGGATGATTAGTTAGTCTAGTTATTATGTATTAGATAGGCGTGGTGTGTTAACTTTTACATATAAATACTGAAAAAGAATTGCAATAGGGGTGCTTGATTTGTGGAAATATTCCACCTTGCACCCTGCGCAGAATAAAGCAATTAGCTCTCTAAACATACTCTGTGTGTTTCAGGAGTTATTTTACAGCAAGGCAACAATGGCAACTGGGAGAGGTTCCTGAAGACTGGAGGAAAGCAAATGTCACCCCTGTCTTCAACAAGGGTGAGGAAATGGATCTGGGGAATGACAGGCCAGTCAGCCTCACTTCATCCCTGGAAAAGAGCAGCTAATTTTGGAAACCATTTCCAGTCACATGAAGGACGAGAAGGTGATCAGGAATAGTCAGCATGGATTTATGAAGGGGAAAAAATCACACTTCACCAGCCTGACCTCCTCCTACGATGAAACAACTGGCTTGGTGGATGAGGGGAGTGCAGAGGATGTTATCTGCTTTGACTTTAGTAAGACTTTCAACACTGTCTCTTACAACTTCCTCAAGCTGGCAAAGTATGGACTAGACAAGTGGGCAGGGAGGTGCACTGAAAACTGGCTGAATAGCCAGGTGCAGAGGGTTGTGATCAGTGGCACAAAGTCCCATTGGAGGCCAGACACTAGTGATCCACCCATGGGTTGATACAAGAGCCAACATTGTATAACCTCTTCATTAATGACCTGGATGATGTGCAGAGTGTACCCTCAGCAAGTTTGCTCATGACACAAAACTAGGAGGAGTGGCCAATACACCAAACGGTCGCATTGCCACTTGGATGAACCTGTCAGGCTGGAACAAAAGGGCAGACAGGAACTGCATGGTGTTCAAATAAAGAAAAGGCAAAGTCCTTCACCTGAGAAAGAATGACCCCAAGCACCACTACAGACTGCAGGCTGACAGACTGGAAAGCAGCTTTGCAAAGAAGGACCTGTGGTTCTGGATGACAACAAGGTATCATGAGCCAGCAATGCACCCTCACCGCAAAGGCAGCCACCAGCATCCTGGGTTGCATTAGGAGTGTTGCTAGCAGGTCAAGGGAGGTGATGCTTCCCCTCTACCTTTAGCACTGGTGAGACCATACCTGGAGTGCTGGGTCCAGTTCTGGGCCCCTCAGTGCAAGAGAGACATGGACAAACTGGAGACAGTCCAGCAAAAGGCCACTAAGATGACTAAGGGACTGGAGCATCTCTCCTATGAGGAAAGGCTGAGAGAGCTGGGACTATTCAACTGGGAGAAGAGAAGGCTCAGGGGGGATTTTAATCAATGTATACAAATGCCAGAAGGGAGGGTGCAAAGAGGAAGGAGCCAGGCTCTTCTCAGTGGTGCCCAGTGACAGGACAAGATGGCACAAACTGATACACATCAGACCATAAGAAAAAAACTGCTTTACTGTGCAGGTGGTTGAACACTGCACCAGTTTGTCCAGAGAGGTTTTGGAGCCTCCATCCTTGGAGATACTCAAAACCTGACTGGACATGGTCCTCGGCAACCAGCTCTAGGTGACGCTGCTTGACAAGGGCTAGTGGGACAAAATGACCTCCAGAGGTCCCCACCAACTTCAACCAGCCTGTGATTCTGTGATCATTTTGCCAATTAATTTGTGCACCCAAGGTATCATTTATGATAAACACAAGTATTCAGAAGAAGCATCTCAGTCCTGTCTATGGTACCACCCATGGCAGAAACTCAGAATGTCACTGTGTTGACAGATCACACACCAGCTCAGCAGGAGACAACTAACATATGCCATATCTCACTCTTGAGGTTGAGATTCAGTTTCCAGAACTTGATAGCTCGCCTTTGCTATGGTTTGGCTCAAACACTGCTTTCTCAATGTGACACAGGGGTCAGAAACTGGGAACATTAACAGACCTGTCAGGAGGTGTTTCATCATTTCATCAGACTGCCTGGTATCATCAGATTCCTTAAATCTCTCTTACAGTCTCTGTCTCCCTCAAGTTCCCACACACCCCCTTTTTTTTTTTTTTTGGTTAAAAATCACCTTTTTGATGAATGCTTTAAAAAAAAAAAAAAACCAAACAACCTCAGCTCCCCAAATGCTCTGTATCGGCTCTAAAAACCAGAGGATGATTCTCCTCTTTTATAACAAAGCAAGTAGAGTCAGACATGGATACCCTCTAGGTTTACAAGCTAAAATTTTCATTGACTTGGCAGGTATCTACTTCTTGCTAGTGTAAGAGAACAGAAGTCCTAAAGATTTTTATTTTAAGGCCAAGAGATAAATTAAAGTTGTAATTTCTTTAAATCTCCAACATTCCCTGTTCCCACAGCTGGAGGTAGTCTGGCAAAAAGAGGCCAGTGGGGGTCATCAGTAAGAGAGAGAAGTACAAAGCTGATCCTATCTACTAAGATTTCACCCTAAAAAGAAGTTCAGGAACAGGGAATTCTCCACAGAGAATTCAGGTTTTTGTACAAAAGCTCAAGATAAAACATGTTTCTATCCACCATTAGTGCATTTGTCTTGACTGGTTCTCAGTGTAGCACACCTCCTCCTCCTTTTCCTCTCTTTGCAAAAAGAGCGAGCATGCTGGGGGCTGAGCAGGGAGAAGGAGAGCACAGCTAAGATCTACCATGACAGCTGTCACATTTGTGGCCAGAGCACTTGCGGTCTCTTCCCCCAGCAAAAAAAGACAACGCTACAATTTTTAAACTGACTTGTTTGTTCACAGGGATTTAAAGGCCATCCGCAATTCTGGCTTCTTGCCGTGGGTGTTTTTCAACGTTAGCCTTGTGTTATCAAGTCCAGTGCCGAGACCCACAGAGAGCCCCAAGTTGCAAAGGACTTCTGGGGGTCAGCTAGTCCAGCCCCTGCTCCAAGCTGGGCTAGCTCTGAAGCTAGGTCAAAGGTACATCTTCTGGTAGGGTCTATCACTCTAAGCAATACCATGTTTCATATCAGAGCTAGGGAAGGTTTTTAGGGACTATTCCATTTGTAGCTGCCAAGCTAGATTTTAGTATAATGCAACAGATGCACAAAGAGACAGCCCTGAAAGTATATAAATTCACTTGCACTGATCTCCTGGTCTTAATGAAGGCTTAGATTCTCAGCTCACCTAAAGTTTTGTCTTTAAAAATCCCACAGCTGCGAACATGAAAATTAGACCAGCATTAAACATCAAAGCAACTCATCCTAGTGAGGCTAAGGAGTCAGTTTCTTTACGCTTGCAGCACTCTCAGCAGACAAGAAACTCCATTTATACGGTACTTTTCTCTTGGGCGTTATAAGCTATTGTTTCATTCTGAATTAAAACCAATAAAGCAGAACCAACTAAACACAAATAACTACAGAATCCTCTCTGGACTTGCAAGGGAAAAGAGAGGCTGCTAATTACAGCCTAACTCATCTCCTCACTGCCATAAAAGCATTAGCAACTCTGCCTTTATAATGCGCATCAGCACTGGCATTTCGTTAAATCCGGGATTTTGGTTCTCATGAAAGGAGCTGGAGTGGCAGCACCCCCAAACTCCATCTCCCCTGTGAAAGAGTGAAGACAGGTTGTCCTCCATAACCAAACTACTCTCAGTTACTCTCAGTCAATTAATCTGCTGCATAATCTCACCGTTAGCAGCCACCACCAGTAGGAAGCCATCCAATTTAGGCAATGGAAAGAAGCCTCAGAGAGGGACTGCTATTTATATGTAATACTGCCATGAGCTGCTTTCATGAACAGAAGCATATTTTGTTGCCTGAAGGCTGGTAACACCAAGCCTCTTACATTTGTGTTTCACCTTTTTGATACTCTTGGCACTCTACTTAGGTAAAGAGTAGCTCAGATTATTTCTAAGGACTACTGTGCAGCAGCTTTCAGGGCATTTACTGATTAAAGCAGACACTTGGGTCCAGCCGGAAAGGTTTTGTACATGTTAACCTGCTTGCAAAGCCAGTTGCCTTCCACAGTAATAAATTGGCTCCTCTACAAGAGTCACTTTCAAGCCATGAGACACCAGCAGACTGCATCTGGCATTCAGACACAGCAGCTGCTTTGCAAAACAAACAGGGATACTGGGATGTCCAGCACATTACTGGTTTATTAGATCCACCCATCAAAGCAGCCTGTGCTGTTGCTGCTAGCAAAATAATGAACATTTTGCTTAAGTTTCAGGGGTATCGTGGGTATTGGAGGAAAAAAAACCCAAAACATAGGCACACACACACACACATAGAGAGAGGTATATATGGAAACAGTATAGTAGCCAAGAGGGAGCCAGGACTCCGTCTTGCCGCAAGGAAGCAGATATGTGATATCCAGGCTCCAGCTGAGGCAGCTACAACCTGTCCCTCTACATGTATTTTCTGAGCAGTCCCAAATCAGAAAAGCATAAACTCATGCCCAGGGAACATCCTTATATCAACACTGAGTGCCTGAATAATGAACAACGCAAAACCAACACAGCACAGCCAGCCTTTTCATTACAGACTCACCCAACACAAACCTCGCTATAGTTTTGAATCATTCATCTAGTGACAAAAATAACTGCATTACTTCCTTAAATACACCGTGCAACAGGAGAACATGACTAAGACAGACACAGTAACTTCTTCTCCTGGGTAAGACAGGTTACAGGACTTTCTGTGATCAATGATGTTATAAACTCAAGAAGATTTCGGCAGAAAAGACCTACATTATGTATGAATTGCTTGCAATATCAAGATGTTCACCATAAGCCTCTGTAAGTCACTGCACTGCTTAGCTCCTCTTGCTGTTAAGAGGGTGACTATTTGTTAATACAGAGGAAGACCATATTTGCTACACCACTAAGTAAAGGAAAATTCAAGTTTCCACAGCCATCATGCATCTCTAAAATAAAACAGTAAAAAAAGCGCAAAAGTCTAACAATATCTGCTGTGCTCCCCAGTGCCATGCTGAGGAGCTATGCTTACTCTGTTTGTTTCCAGCATCCAAAAATGGACCATGGTCTTCCAGGGCTTTCAGTGCTAAACGAAAGCTGACTGCAGAAAATTCACTAGTAAATGTTTATTAGGGGTTGCCATTCTAATTTTCATCTCTGTACATTTTTAGGGCCAATAAAAGAAGACAAAAACCCAAGAGACCAAGTAATCCATGTACAGATTCTGTCCTGCCTGGGCTATTTCAAAAGTCATTTGAGTTTCAGGGATTTTTTTTTTTTTTTTTTTTAAATCACTTTTTAACTTCTTGTACTGAAAGCATTAAATTACACCACAATGTCAGACCAGACTGTGCAATAAAGCAAGGCTCTTAGAAAGGAAGGAGACATGGATTCCCATGAGAAATAACAGCTTCCAATACAAATACTTCACCGGTATTATAATCCACAGTGGGAAGCAGAAACCCCAATTTCTTTGCCTTTCCATGTTGAAGGCTGCGGGACTCTAGGTATACAGAGGAGTACCCCACACCAGTACACTCTGTATAAGCTTTTCTGAGTAAGTATCTCCAGGCTCATACGGGCTCCGTCACTCCCTGAAGAGCTCTTTCATCCATCCAAACTCTCCAAAAGTATTCAAAAAGCTTCTCCTCAAGCCTTAATTGCATCTTCATGCATCAAAACCAGATACGCTATTGTGGTTCAACAATAATTTTCCTGTCCAGGCCCCTCATTCCACTCCTACCAGCAGAACAGACCACAAAAATCTTGAGAAGCAACTGCTCAAGCCCTACCCTGTGCAGACCAGACTGGCCAATGTTCATAGCAGCAGCTTCAGGACAGACTCTTTGTGCAGCCGGTATTACCTGCAGATGCTCATCACGGTGATATGTAAGGTCTTACCATGGACTAGAACTAGTCCCAGATCTCCAGGTAGAAGCACAGATGCCTGAAAAGCAAGATGTAAGTCTACTGGACAGCAGATGTGGTGTTCTTTATTTTCCTTCCCATAAAGGTAATTCCTCAGGTGCAACCCAGACACCCCCGGGGTGGGTTTTGGATAGTTACAAGGCCAACAGGAAAAAAAACAAAACCACAAAATTGGCCAATCTCTGGGGCAAGCAGCTGCCTGCAAAGATACGCTTCACTTGCGGATAGTACCATGCTGTTGCCAAAAGGCTTTCCCCAGTAATTCTGACCACGTCAGCATGTACCTTTATTCCTTAGCCCACCGCGTCAAAAAAAAAAAAAGCAGTGAGAAGCAGTATTCCTGGGTCTCACAACTTTGGCACTCTTGGCTGTACTGTAGCCTACAGTCTTCCCTTCTTCCAAATTATCATCAGTCCAAGTAACACGTCCTTAATTTAGCTTCTTTCTCCACCCCTACAAGCTCACCACAGACTGATGGAGTCCCATAAGCTGAATGATGCGACTTTCTATATTTTCTGAAGTCAACAGCCTCTTCAGTTTGAGCCAGATATGCTGCCTGTTATACTAGCTGCTACTTTTTTGTTCTACCTGCTACGTGAACAGGCATTTCCTTGTAAAATAAAAGCTAAATTCCCCTACTGCAAGTCTGCAGGGTGTGCATGAAAGCAAAGAGACGGCAGATGATGCCCGTGCAAGGGCTTGCCTTTCCCCTTGACCTACAGCTCAGGAAAGGGACTGTTCTCTGGGGAAATCATCCCTGCCTGTCTGGGTCCAAAGAAGTCCACTCCTCATCTCACTACTCCAAAAGGTGACCAGCAGCACTCTGCCTCTGTAATCTAGGCACCCTACACCATCTCTTCCCTGGCTACCTTCAAGGCCTTGAACAGTGCACAGGGACAGTACAAGAAGTATGGGAGCCTATGGATCCTTATGGGATCTCTACACAGCCACTTTGTAGCGAGACTCAACTACAGCGACAACACAGACATACTCAGAGGCAGATCTACAGCACCAGACGACAGGATACAGTGGTACCTATGACTTGGACATCTCAAAACCCAAAGGCACTTTGCGCTATTCCCAATTTCACAGCTGCTCCCAGCACCCACAGTGGCACTACCACAGCAAACCATCTCACAAGATGCTAATGCTGGGACTGACAGAGCTGACTGCTCTGCTCTGGGGGTTTCCCTCTGACACAGTATTTCCTAAACAAGGTAAGAGACCATGGCAATTCTCCCCAGAGAGAGGATGTTAGCACAGGCTGAGCACAGCACCTAGAGTCCTCATTTCCTATCTGTGCTGGTGTAAGACCTTGTCTTCCCTCTGTGTCAAGAGCTGTAGCCTAGTTACTGAGCACAGAGTTTGGTTTGTTTTGAGGGTTCTCCCCCTCCCCCTTGTTTTTTTTTTTAACAATAAACCTACAAACCTATAGCTCCAAAAATAAAAAGCTATGGCAGACAAAGACCTTCACAACACAGC
This sequence comes from Mycteria americana, assembly GCF_035582795.1. Classification (NCBI taxonomy): domain Eukaryota; kingdom Metazoa; phylum Chordata; class Aves; order Ciconiiformes; family Ciconiidae; genus Mycteria; species Mycteria americana. The sequence continues at coordinate 41,990,460 of NC_134370.1, forward strand.
AAAAACTTAAGTACATCATCAATACAAAAGCAGTTTCTCACATACTAATTCAAAACCTCAACAGTACCAATGAAGCACAATAATAAAATCTTTAAATGAGCCTAGGTTGTTAGATGCAATGCCTGTTAAAAGTTACCTACACGACAAGTCACAGCTATTTTTGGGGGGGAAAAAAAGTGCCACCTCCTCACAACATTTCAGATTCAGTTCCTCACTTAAATTTAAGATCCCTGTATTAATTGAATTTGCCCACATATCACAGTCCTCCTCTCATCAGCTCCAACTTTTCTAACTAGCGCTGCAACCTCCGGTTTCCTCAGGTGAGCACCTTGTTTCCTTATAACAGGTCTAACACTTTTTAGCAGTGGCCTGTTAGTATTTTGGATAAGATAATATAGAGGAAATAGCTTATTGTTAACCATTTCGAGATAGACTAACAGTCAGCAGTTTAGCATATAAAAGCAATCACAGGCTGATTAAGCATGAGCAGCAGGAAATACTGGAGGTGAAAGGCACAGACGAGTCAGGCTTTCGATGGGAAAGAAGCAGCTTGACTCGGAAGGTAGCTGATGGTTTTTAATCTTATCTAGATGAAGGTATAATCCAATTATTTTATTTACCTATTAAATATTCCACACTTATAATTATTAAAATGGCAAACAACTGATTACAGGGTAGCCGTCCTCTGACATCGAACTCATGTCCACACAAATATTCCCATCTTCAAAGGATGTTAACCCGCCTGCCTCTGAACATAGGTATGATTTTCTGTCCTCAAAGGCAAACTCGCTATTATTTGTTTTAATAATATTTAGTTGTGGACTTTAAACTCCTAACCTTTCTCTTGACACTTGTTTTTGTTTCTAACACAGTCACCGGCTGCATACAGTTCATCTTACATTACAGCAGCTTTCCACATCATACTTGTATTCCACTGCTCTTTATTTCTTCAGCACACTGCAAGCTCAGACCTTTTTCTTTAGCACAATTCCTTCTCCCTTACTGCCACGAAAGCCTGGCCTGTTTGGGAAGGGCTCCTGAACTCTCTCTGCTTCCAACCAGCATTTGCAAGGCCAACACTATCACCCAAATGAGAAAACAAAAAACGCACCAAAAAGCATATAGACTATTTTTTGGTGCTGACTGGGCTAAAAATCTACCACCACCATTTGTTCTACTGAACGAATCCTTAATTGTACCTTTTTTATTAGAAGCCTTTTGTAAATGCAGGAGTTTGCTCAGGAGATATGTTTACAGACATGCACAAATGCACCCTCAAAATAAAATAGTTCTTGCACACACTGTCATCCTCAGAAGGGTATAGCATTTCTTTATGCTGCTAAGTCAAAGCTACTGCAATCAGTAACTAAAAGACAGTGCTTTTTCTGCCTAAGCAATTTATGGTTAAATCATCATAACCTATGCAGAAAATGCAGGGAAAAAAGTCAAGTATGACTTAATAAACTCTTGCGGATTCCTGCTGTAAACAGACTTGCTTTTTTCCTGCAATTACAGAAGAGGGTTTTTTTTCCCCACGGCTTTCAGTTGCCACAAGCAGCCTATTGTTTGGATTTAACCATGCAGCACTCCTGATGCAAACACACAGCTCACGTTAGCACACCAGACTGCACGGAACTAAAAATCGAACAGAAGGCAGTTCAGTCCCATTACAATAAGAACAGTGCTCTGTACTAAATACCTGTTTGGAGCAAACGGAGATACATACCCCGCTTTGGCACAGCTAGAGAAGACAGTGCCCGCGCATACCAGAGAAGTCTTGCAATACTTCCAAATATCCAGGTGCCTGTACGGATGTTGTATATCAGATGACAGCTTAGAAGCCTGTTAAGAGCAAACATCATGCAGATCAATTGCCCCAAATCCAGGAAGCCAAAAATTGCTCAAGACTACGTCTATGCCTCCCCGCACAGAAACACCATGGTCGCATCCTCTCTTACTCAAAAACGGATTCAAAAATCAGTTGGACACACCAAAATGAGTCATCTCTGTGCACTGGTACCTTAACTCCGAAAACTCCTGCTCTGTCCCTCTGCTAAGGGAACTGAAACGCTGTGAGCTCACTCGTAGCTGTGGCAACAGCAGATGCAAATCCTGCCACATTGCAAAACTTCACCACAGTCTCCTCCAGCACGTGAACTACATGCGAGCAAAACCACCCTTTCCGCCACACACATCCAAGAATAAATCGGGTTTCTGAAAGCTGTTCTCTCCCCTAAAGCAAAAATCAAATTGGCAGGGCAAAGTTTAGCCAGACTTACATTGCTTTAGCAGGATTTGTACTAGCTGTGCTTGAAGGCACTTAGAAAAAGGGCACAGAAGTGTTTGGAAACAGCGTGCAAGAAGTTGTTCAAGGTCTCTCGTACAACTGCAAAGACTATACCCACTGTTTAAATTAGGTGAGGAGCTACTGTATTTGCAGCCTCGAGCTTCAGGCTGACCAAATCATACCACTACTGCTTTAATACAATAAAGTTAGCAGTGGATATTTAGGCATAGATGAGAACATGGGTTTAAGTGACACATTTTTTAAAAATAATCAGATTTCTAAAGAATATCAGTATATCTGAATGCAAAGATATGGTCTCCCAAGAGCTCCTCTCAGGAGATATGTCAGGTATTTATAATTGAGATGCAGCCAGTAACTGCATACAACAATCAAAGGTTAAAAAACAACTGATGGAGGGGGAAAAAAAAAGAAAGGAAGAAAAAAAAGAAAAAAAAAGAAAGCATCACCTAACAAGTTCCCAGCAGCAAAGCCTGTATGAACTGTAAGACCTGAATTGCAAATTTAGCTTTGGTGAGAATTTTACCTCTGAGCCCAACAGATGCTTGCAGGATACCTACTCGTAGTTTGCAAAACCTTCTCAGACAAGCTTCAATATTCTGAATGGTAAACAAAGAGTGAAAGCCCCAACCGATGCTTCTTGCATGTTGAGAAGTTAGGGTGGGGAGCTTCTAGTCTTCTGGGTTTGGTGGCTGTGTTGGTTTTGTTTTGAAGTGGGGGTTGTTTGTGTGTGTTTTGTTGTGTTGTTTTTTGAGTTTTTTTAAAGGACAGTTTGGGTTACCACATGCAAATAGTTTTAGAGAGTGAAAACACTACAACCTAACCTTCACCTTATTTGTGAGCAAAGCAAATCTAATCCCACAGTCAGTTTATTCTATCTGGTAGCAAAGCAAACAAGCTAAAAACGAAGGAAAGGGAGAGTTACCATGGGATACCAAGATGCGTCACTTCTCTTGGCTCTCTTGGTGCCACATGACATCTCAGCCATGAGTGAAGAACTCAGCAGATGGGATAGCAAAAAAAAAAAAAAAAAAAAAAAAGTAAAAAGGTCTCTAGATTATAGCAAAGTTTAGGCTTTTAAATCCAATTTTCTAACTGCTTATGGCTATGGAAATACAGGCAAAAAATATTTATCTACAAACCAAACTATCTGCCTATAAATCTATTGTCACTGTGCAATAAATATATGCTTTCCCTTCCAACAGACATCATCTACACTTTTTCGGTTCCTTACAGTAAATTTAGTCCAAGCACATTCAGAAATACTGCCCTTGGAACTATCACTTGCCTTTCAGAGGCAGGAAAGTAGGTCAGTAGTTTCCACCTTGCTCATAAATACAGAAGCAGCCGCTTCACAGCAATAGACATGAGCAGTCAGAGTTCAAGAGAGACCAGAAGAGGGATAAATCACTTTGAATTTACCCTCGAAGTTATCACACAGGTCACCACCAGGCATTATCACGCCTTGACATGGAGCCCACTGAACCAAGACTCTCTTTTAATTTTCAAGGTATCGCTGTTTAGCAGCACGCCCCTGCAAAGCTGCTGTGTGTGTGCATAGCACATGAGCTGACGCCACCACATGCTTACCTATACTTTGATTTTCACCCCACTCAGTGCAGTATAAATTTTTAAACATCTCCTGCTCCAAGTCTTTCTTTTCTATACAAAATTGTAGAGTGGGTCAATGTTTGATTCTGCACCCCCCTTTACAGCTGGCTATTTCTTTCCAGCATGTCAAAACAGCTCTGATTCAACAGACATTATTCCACCTCCATCCTCCCCCACCTCCCAAAGCCTCCTAACACCCACACGCTGCCAAGCACCAAAATCTTCAGGGAAATTTGGTCGTTTCATACATCAGCCAAGCAAACCACCTCTCTGTAGTAAAAAGCAATGTACACTGTAAGAAACCTTCACCCTCCAAGCTGCCCCGGTGACTTCCATGCTGCAATCCCAGAGTTTCAGTTCTACCCAAACATTATGTCACACTGAAAATCGAGCTTGCAGGGAAATGCTGAAGCCCATCTTCACCCAATGCATCACAGTAACCTGATCATTACCCCAGGCACCAGCTGGCAAGCTACCACTCCAACCTACCCAGCTATTAGCACTCTCCTATTAGCTCCAGACTGCAAAACTTTGGTAAAGTAACAGCAAACTATACAAGACAACTGCTGCTATAATATGCTCTTAAACACCAACTTTTTATCACCTGAATCATTTGCTACTATGCACCTGTTTCCCATTAGCTACCAAAAATATGAAATAATACAGAAGCCAAGAAATCCCACATTTAATCTGCTGCTCCAACCTGTAGCCCCTGCATTAGCACACATCTATATGACACAGCATTTGAAAACAGCTAAGAATTATTTATTACGTACTTACAAAATGAAGTTGCACATTTCTGCATCAAGTTTAACACAGATGGTGTTACCTTCTTCAAAACATTGCTTTAATAACTGTTCCCTGAGCCAGGAGATACTGTCTTTAACAGCCATGGCTAGGTTTTATCCAGCGTCCTTTTAACTTCTAACCTTTCAGCAACATCCTGCAGCAGGGAATACCACAGCATAACAGTGCACCACTGAAAGAAAAACATTACCAAAAGAAAAACTTTCCCTTGTTTTAAGCTTGTTGCTTCCTTGTTTTATTTGACACTATTTTTTTTGAATGGGGAAGGCCTGGGTATAGTCATCCTCTGCTCACACTTTGCATAACATTGCTCTTCTTACTCTTCTGCTCACAATTTCTTCTCCACACTGAAGAGTCAAAGTTTATTTACCTCCTTTTATACAACAGCTGCTCTGTGCCTTTGACTACCTTCATCATCCTTTGCTGAACCTTTTTCTTTTTGGAGATGGAGGACTAGCTGGCATTCAAGACACAGGGAATCATGGAGAAAGAGGGTTTTTTGTTGGGGGGTGGGGGTTGGTTTGGTTTTGGGTTTTTTTTGTTTGGTTTTTTGTTTGTTTTAAACAGTAGCTTGTTGTTTCTCTACCCCCTCATTAATAACATTCATTCATTTACTGCTTTGACTTTACAGCTATCTTCAGTGTACGATCTCCAAATTCAGAAAAAAAAGCCTCCCAAGAGCAGAACAAAACCCAAAACTAATAATGCTTTTGCATCGTGTCAGTGTTGCACGAACAAGCACTAGGTTTCAGAGACAGGAAAGGGCCTGGAAAGTGCAGTAATCTCTTGATCTCTCATAATGGCTGTTTCCAAAACTTCTTTTCAACCAGAGCAGCAGAGCAAGGCATTAATCACATCCCTGTCTGTCCATGAGGAAGCCTTCCTCCATCCTCTTGCTTCCCTCTGCTAAAGCACTCACCCTCTGCCGCTCAGGCATAGCTCGGGAACCACCTGCTTCTTTCATATGTCCCAATCCAGGGCTCTCCATGCTTTTGCAAAGCACCCCCAACCCGACTGGCACCCCCAACCCCTCTTTTCTGCTCAGAGAAGCATATCGGCATCCCCTCCTCATTGCACACATCATTGACCCCTACTCTGCATCGCTTCTCAGGCTTGCTCTAAGAGCCACTCAGCACGCAACACATCTGCTGGCACCTCATCACAGCAAGTCCTGGAGAAGAAGGAGCAAAAGCACCAGTGTCCTGCAGGTTCCAAAGCCAAAAGAGCAGGGAGGAAAGGGGCAGAGGGGAGAAGGAAGCATGGATTTTGTGTTCAGTGCTGGCAAGCCTGAATTCAGAGCCCACAGGCTCCATGTAAAACAAGTAGAACATGCATCTCAAGCTGCTTGTGCTTTGAAAAAAAAATATATATACTTTGGTCACCTGTATTTATTATTTCCTGATGCAGTACCAGCAAAATGACCTCTACTGAGGTGCACAGAAAAAAAAACCCGCTTTTTTATTAGTAACCAATTGCTGCTTTACAGCTTCATTGACCTTGTACCACATACCAGATTCCTTACCTCACCAATGCTCGACACATGCTTGTTTCCTCTTTTCATGTGGAAACAGAGTACCCAACACTTTCTGTGTCATTAATAATCACAGTACACCAAGGGGCAGAGCTGTATCCTGAAATTCCTGCCTGGTACACAGATTTTTTCCCAGTTTTCAGCACCTCAAACTCCTCCCAATACAGGATGACAATACGGATTTGCTTTAAAGTGTCCATTTTCACTCCACCCCAAAATTACCACAGAGAAGCAGTTACTAGCTGAATAGAAGAATTTTCTAGCTAAACCCAAAGAATCGGTGCAGAAACATTCAAAAAAATCCTTAGGCGGGCATTTTACTGACAAACAATGGGATTACAAATACACAGAGAAAGAACTTCAGATTTAGCATGACTTTTGCAGGGACGATGCATCTTGCACAGGCAAAATCAGCAGAACGCAAACAAAAATTTACTGTTTATATAAGTTCACTTAAAGAAACAATCTTCTAAGTCTTTAGTCTTACCTCTTGCAAGGCTGTGGGGTAAAAATAAAGCTCTTCCAAGGAACAAACTGCCAGGTACTCCTACTGCAGAGTTTTGGATGCTGGTTGGAATAGACAGGAAGGATGGATTAATTTTGCTTGTGATGGTAACTGGGCTTTCACTCAAGTGAGCATCCAGCACTCCACCTGGAGAAGAAAGAGAATCAACAGGTCCAGGAACAGACTTTCTCAGGTACTCCACCTGGAATTTCAGGTTTCAAAAGAGTTCTCGCTTGTAAAATTCAAATTATATGGATGTGGTCTGTGAAACAGCACTCTTTTGCTGGAGGCTACTCCTCAGGCATTCAGGTTGTTGGATGCTCTGTTCCCTTCTCTCTTCCAGTGAGCCACTCCTTTCTAGACCATTTCTCCATCCAGTTTTCACACTGTACAGGGACACCCTCCTGCCCACCCACTATGCACTCCTAAACAGAGACACATGCCCACTGGCATGAGATTTTGAAATGTAGATCTCCTTACAACAAGGTATCAAATCTTGCAATACCTGAGTAACCTTGTCCAACTGTTCACCAAATGGATCACCAGCCTGAAAGGCCTCTGCTGTTTCACTGATACCTAACGTATATCTCTCGGTGCAAGCGTTCACACTGCCTCTTTCTGAACAGTAACATTTTGGCTGTCAGCATCATCTTCCTCCAATGCCCGCTTCTCATCCAGGTCAAATCAAGGAAAAGAGAAATAAAACAGTTTGCCAAGGTGGCTATTAAATGATGTGCAATCATTCTCCAAAGCAACAGATAGAAAAGCTGCAGATGCCAGGGTGTTACCGCATTGTCACTCACCCTCCACTCCCCCTTGAAACTCTCCCTTATCCTGAATTCTTCCCGTGCACTCTTTCTGTTCCAAGCTCAGCTTGACTCACATTTTCATCTCAGCTTCTGGGCCTCCCTGCTGCTATTGCAGAGACTCAACACAAGGACTGAAAATCCAGTAAAACTATGCCATGCTTGTTCTTCCCCTCCAGAGGAAGACAAATTTGCAGAAAACTGACTGTTATGCTAGAAACTGCAGAGAAGAGCTCCATTTCCTTACCTTAACCCTGACACACGCGGTTCATAATGTTACAGGAACAACAGGCTGACAGCTTGGTCCCAGGCCAGCAGTGGTACCTCACACCATGCTCGGAGGGAGGCACTTCTCATGAAATACCATTTTTAGGACAACCATACACCATGCCAAACTACATAGCACGCAAACTATGCTGATTTAAGACTGCTCAATTCACAGCGCTGCAGGTATCACATCATCATAAGACAATCAACACCAGAGCTCTTGAATTAACAAGTTGCAACAGCAATCCGAGTGATCTGTGTTTGGTTTCCCTGGAAGTTTAAAAGATGACAACTCCAGAAGTCATTAATTTAAGAGCTAAAGTTTTGGTTTGGGTCTGAACTAGTAGTTTGCAATACTCATTGCACACAGGAAAGAGGCTCAGAATAAAGTTTCCTAATTAAGGCACTGCTTTACAGTGGAGAAATACAAATAATGACTGTGCTGTTGCCCCCTTCACTTTTGTCTAGGCAATTCTGTGTGCAAACAGTGGTGCATTTGAGTTGTGAAGCTGAGTACACAACATATTTCCCCCTACACAAAGAAATTAGCTTACTTTCATACTGGCTGCTTCAGCTGTGTAAATAAGAGCTGAAATACTGCCTTCTATATATATATTCTGCAAAACTAAATCCTACAGAATGTAGCCAGGTAAGAGTCACAAAATTTTTAAGCTCTTTATCCTTGTGGCATACTCCTTTATTTCATTATTTTAACATAGCATTCACCATAGATAACATTATTAAGATTTGACGAGAGAGCTGTCTATTAATTATAAAACCTTTCTCGACAGAATGCTTTGGGAAAATCTTGAAGGGGGTGGGCATGAAATCAGTGTATTTTCATGCACCACTTGCAATTTTGTGATTCTAATATTTGTGATTAAGTATCTTAGGATAGTGCACGCAATTTACCTGTGCAACCATTCCTCTAAAACCAGAGCAAGTCAATGCACCTAAAAAATCCAGCCTCAGCTCGATGATGTTACCACCTTGCTAACAAATCTGACACCTAACCAGTAGGTGATGTCTCAGAGCTAGCAGCGATTCAAGGACAGAGCTGTCCTTCTGCTTCGATAGACCTGCCCATAGCATTAGTCCTTAGGGGTTATGAACAGAGAGCTCACGTGTTGGCTTTGAGCAAGACGACATCCTCACAAAGCACAAACACAACCTCATGCTGAATATTATTGGAGTGTGAGAAATCATTTAGAGAAATAGCACCTATAACATAGCTACTTGCCATACCTCCTTTGTAAACAGCTTTTAAACTGCCAGGTACAGCTATGATTAAGGAGCAGCTGGAGATGAGAAGAGACATCCTCATAACTGCTGACAGGTAAGTTTATTTGAGCTTCAGCACAAGCATTTAAGGATGAAAGAGCACAACAAGGATACTGAAAGACAACTGACAGCTTGAGGAATACACACCAGTTTTCAAATAATTTCTGTGACGTAGGGTAATGTTTATGATCACAGCATTCACTGGGAATTAGATCATCCATTTAGCAGCAAGTTTGCCAGATCAACTGTCTGGGGACTTTAAAACAGGATCAGCAAAAACTGTAAAGCATTGCAAAACTGGAGTCAGTGCCTTTGCATTCTTGGTATTCAGGTGCCTTCCCAGAGAAACTTCACAAAAGATTAAAACACGGGGGAGGGGTGTGGGACCGGGACGGGACACACAAAATGAAACATCAAGAGGAAGAGCAAGTCCAGTGCTCCAATTGATTTCAGGAGAGACACACGCTGTCCGTGTTGACTGCTATGCCCAGACCTGTTAGTCTACCTCTGCCTTGTCTACAGTGCTTGATTTCAGATCTGCTGCTGGCTTCATTTAAGTGTTTTTTATGCAAGATTATTATTTTTGGAGCAGACAGAGTTTGACGAACCAGTACTATAGCGGGGCAGTTATGCTGTCAAACATAGACCATCCAAGGGGGCAGACACAAGTAGCTGCATTGGGCTGAGGAGGGCATCAGTCTAATTTGGATCAGCGACAACATTCACGAAACATCTGAAGCAACCTTGTATGCACAGTTAACATATCCTAATAATAAAAACAGCCTTTATGCAAAGCGTGTTCCTTGCCTTTTCTGCCACTCACCTTTCAAGATGTGCTGTATAGCTCAGGGAGCTCCCAAGGCTATATTTACACGAGCTTTCCAAGAAACTACTAGTAAAGCTTGGGGAATTTAGCAATGTGTCCATGTCTGGAGACAGCTGCAATGAAGCTCCACAACACAGAAAAGGGCAGGGAGGAACCTAAAAGTAGGAGCATGCTCTAGACAAGATGATATTTAAGTCTGCCTAGATATAGCTTGGACGCACACATGATTTGAACAGTTGGGACAGTCAGAGGACTCTGGTGACAGAGCAGACATCCTCCATTGGGACTATAAAACCCCTCAGCATTTTAATACCAAATATTCTACCCATCCTTTGCTACGTATTTATCACCATGGAACAAAACATATTAGATATAACATTTTGTCTTCCTAAGTAGTACACAGAAATCTGCCAAGACAGTTGCTGACAGCTTTTCAACTATTCATTGGAAATGGGGACAGCAGAGGAAGGGGGAACACAGGCCAGGGAAAAAAACCCTTTCTGTTTTAATGCATCTTGAAAACAAATCTATGAGAACAGAGAAAAGCATTTAACAAATGAACTGAAACATAGCATCTTGTGCAAGAATCCCAATAACCGTATCATCTGTGGAATAATAAAACTGCAAAACCATGGAGTAATTTTAAACAACATCTGTCATTAAAATAATTAACAAACTAGTCAATACTTATCCAATAAGAGAGCACTATTTAATAAGGTCTAATTCAACACTTGAACATAGCCTGTTGGATCAATCGAATGACTGAAGTTGGGGGAAAACAACTGATTAATAATGCCCAAAAAGGCACAAAAACCAGAAGTATCACCCTCAGAGTCTATGTCTCCAGGGTTGCAGCCTAACAGGATGCCCAGATTCATTAAATGCTTCAGCACCGTTTGAATACAAGTTTACTGAATGCAAAGAACCCAGACACAAACCACAGAGCAAAACAAAATTAGATATCAGCAAGATGGCGTTCCCCTCGTGAATCCAAATAAACAAGACATTTTGAAGTATTTCCAGCATGACTTTGGCACAAAATAACACTTGCACTGCAACGTAATAATAGTTGAAGTTTTAACTGCATCCCAAGAGCTATGGGAACAGTCACTCACAGCAGCCCCAAGTTTAACATTGGCTGCTCAGCCTTCAAAGGAAGCAAAAAGAGTTGCAGAAGAGCCATGCTGTACTTCAAAGCAGTAACTGCCTTTCAGATAAAGGCTAAAGTATTTAAGTTCACTCTTCAAGCACTTAAACCCAAGTAGAGCATGGCAGTTGCTATCAAAAGTTTTGGTATTTGCTAAGTGCCCTGTCCCATTTGCAGATGTCTCAGGTAGATGGTGTGACACTTGAAAGGAGCTAGGATGGCGTTAGCCATCAAAGTCCAACTGAAACATCATGTACACGAGAGCCAAGTAGTAAAAATTAAGCCAAACCAAAAAGGTGCACAAGCAAAGAGGACACAAAGCAAGACAGAAAACCCATTTTCTCTTTGAACACATGCAAGAACTGTTGAGCACACCCTTGCAGGAAATCCTATTACTTGGGCCCGTAAACTATGAATCAATCTCAAATTAAGTCAGAGCCAGCCTCAGGACAAAGGAACAGTCATTTGCTAATTCAGTTGACAAATAAATCTGGAGAAGGAAGATTCCTTCTTTGGATTAAGGATTAATCAGCAGCAGGTATGGCCTATTTTCATTAACTGCAGGCATTTCCTGCCAGCACGTCCTTTGCCTTTTCCAAGAAACGGGAGCAGCTACGTGTCTGAGGGAAAAGGAATTGGGAGACAAGAGCAAAAGTATCAACAGCAACCTGCTTTATGTCACTTACTTACCAAGAACCAGCCAAGCTATTTAATAAACAGCAATGGCTAGGAAATCTACCAGAATCAAATCTGACGAATCCGAACAAACTGAGCACAGGGTACATAAAATACCTGCTCCAAAATTCAACTAAATCTTCAGTTTGGGGTAAGTGCCCAAGATGTTACGTCATCACTTCTCTCCTTGGACTCCTCACTTCTTTCTTGGTACACAATTTGCTCCACTAACATGGGAGGAAGCAGCAGCAGCATATCAGACCATAGACTGGATTCGGGTACTCCCAGGGGATTGTATGGATTCACCCTTGATCCTCCTCACTTTTAAAACACAACCTGTGGACTTTGTGTTTGTACCAAAACCACCTATGCAGATCCTGCAACATCCACTTGTCATTCCCACTTCTACAGGACAGTTTTGATGCATGCTGCTCACGTGCATCTGGAAAACGTCGGGCGGGGAGGCTAGTAAGGGGGTCAAACAGGAGCCAAGAAGGATGCCCACACTTTCCCACAGAGCGAGGGCAAAACCAGCAGCAGATCAGCCAGGTGCTGCTGTAAAAGGTGTTGCCTACTGTGTGCAGAAGGTGAATAAAGGCAGTGCTTACACAGCAGATCCAGGGCTTTAACCTTCCACACCACCTCACATCACATCACAGTCATCAACTTCAAGCTCAGACATTCTTGGCAACAGAGGTGTTACTTAAAAAGTCAATGTCACAATGAACTCATGTCCTACAGAGGATACAGAAAAACTCTAAATTCACATTCAGTTACATACATGATTAATAAATTTTCCCAAAGGTGCTTTTATGTGTACAAGACAACACCCAGAAACCAGTCACCGCTTTTAATGGAGATTCTCTCCCATGCATTTGATATTTCACAGGGTGGTGAGTTTTTGTTGGGTTTTGTTGCTGTTGTTGTTGGGGTTTTGTGGGGGTTGTCTATGGGTAAGAATCAGGGGGAAGGCCAACAAGGCAGATATTGTGGTGGGAGTCTGTTACAGACCACCCAACCAGGATGAGGAGACTGACAAACTATTCTATAAGCAGCTGGGAGAAGCCTCACGATCACTAGACCTTGTTCTTGTGGGGGACTTCAACCTGCCAGATGTCTGCTGGAAATACAATACAGCAGAGAGGAAACAGTCCAGGAGGTTCCTAGAGCGTGTGGCAGATGATAACTTCCTGACACAGTTGGTGAGTGAGCCAACTAGGGAAGGTGCCCTGCTGGACCTCTTGTTCACGAACAGAGAAGGACTTGTGAGCCATGTGATGGTTGGAGGCCATCTTGGGCAGAGTGATCACGAAATGATAGAGTTTTTGATACGTGGAGAAGCGGTGAGGGGGGTCAGCAAAACTGCCACCTTAGACTTCCGGAGGGCGGACTTCGGCCTGTTTAGGAGACTGGTCGAGAGAGTCCCCTGGGAGGCAGCCCTAATGGGCAAAGGAGTCCACGAAGGCTGGACATTCTTTAAGGAGGAAGTCCTAAAGGCACAAGAGCGGGCTGTCCCCAGGTGCCGAAAGACGAGCCGGCGGGGAGGAAGACCGGCCTGGCTGACTAGAGAGCTCTGGCTCGAACTCAGGAAAAAGAGAAGAGTCTACGACCTTTGGAAGAAGGGGCAGGCAACTCAGGAGGACTACAAAGGTGTAGCAAGGCTGTGCAGGGAGAAAATTAGAAGGGCCAAAGCTGAGCTAGAGCTCAATCTGGCTGCTGCTGTAAAAGACAACAAAAAACACTTCTTCAAATACATTAGCAGCAAAAGGAGAGCTAAGGAGAATCTCCAGCCCCTAGTAGATGGGGGAGGGAACACAGTGACCAAGGATGAGGAAAAGGCTGAGGTACTTAATGCCTTCTTTGCCTCAGTCTTTAATAGCAGGGCCAATTGTTCTCTGGGTACCCAGCCCCCGGAGTTGGAAGATAGGGACGGGGACCAGAATGGAGCCCCCATAATCCAGGGGGAAATGGTTAGTGACCTGCTGCACCACTTGGACACTCACAAGTCTATGGGGCCTGATGAGATCCACCCGAGAGTACTGAAGGAACTGGCAGAAGTGCTCACCAAGCCCCTTTCCATCATTTACCAGCAGTCCTGGCTAACTGGGGAGGTCCCTGCTGACTGGAGATTAGCTAATGTGACACCCATCTTCAAGAAGGGCCGGAAGGAGGACCCGGGGAACTACAGGCCTGTCAGCCTGACCTCGGTACCAGGAAAGCTGATGGAGCAGATCATCCTAAGTGCCATCACGCAGCACGTAGAGGACAACCAAGGGATCAAGCCCAGCCAGCATGGGTTCAGGAAAGGCAGGTCCTGCTTGACCAACCTGATCTCCTTCTACAACAAGGTGACCTGCCTAGTGGATGAGGGAAAGGCTGTGGATGTTGTCTACCTAGACTTCAGTAAAGCCTTTGAGACTGTTTCCCACAGCATTCTCCTGGAGAAGCTGGTGGCTCATGGCTTGCATGGGTGTACCCTTCGCTGGGTAAAGACCTGGCTGGATGGCCGGGCCCAAAGAGTGGTGGTGAATGGAGTTTACTCCAGTTGGCGGCCTGTCACAAGCGGTGTTCCCCAGGGCTCTGTGTTGGGGCCAGTTCTGTTTAATATCTTTATCAATGATCTGGACGAAGGGATCGAGTGCACCCTCAGTAAGTTTGCAGACGACACCAAGTTGTGTGGGAGTGTTGATCTGCTGGAGGGTAGGAAGGCTCTGCAGAGGGACCTGGACAGGCTGGATCAATGGGCCGAGGTCAATTGTATGAGGTTTAACAAAGCCAAGTGCAAGGTCCTGCACTTGGGCCACAGCAACCCCATGCAATGCTACAGGCTTGGGGAAGAGTGGCTGGAAAGCTGCCAGGCAGAAAAGGACCTGGGGGTGTTGGTTGACAGCCTCCTGAATATGAGCCAGCAGTGTGCCCAGGTGGCCAAGAAAGCCAATGGCATCCTGGCTTGTATCAAAAATAGCGTGGCCAGCAGGAGTAGGGAAGTGATCGTGCCCCTGTACTCGGCACTGGTGCGGCCGCACCTCGAATACTGTGTTCAGTTTTGGGCCCCCCACTACAAGAGAGACATTGAGGTGCTGGAGCGAGTCCAGAGAAGGGCAACGAAGCTGGTGAAGGGTCTGGAGCAGAAGTCTTATGAGGAGCGGCTGAGGGAGCTGGGGTTGTTTAGCCTGGAGAAAGGGAGGCTCAGACCTTATCGCTCTCTACAACTACCTGAAAGGAGGTTGTAGAGAGGTGGGGGTCAGTCTCTTCTCCCAGGTAACAAGTGATAGGACAAGAGGAAATGGCCTCAAGTTGCTCCAGGGGAGGTTTAGCCTGGATATTAGGAAATTTTTCTTCTCTGAAAGGGTTATCAAGCATTGGCACAGGCTGCCCAGGGAAGTGGTTGAGTCACCATCCCTGGAGGTATTTAAAGGACATTTGGATGAGGTGCTTAGGGACATGGTATAGTGGTGGTCTTGGTAGTGTTAGGTTTACGGTTGGACTCGATGATCTTAAAGGTCTTTTCCAACCTATACAATTCTGTGATTCTGTGATTCTGGTTTATTTAAATATCTGCTCTAGCTAACTGTTGCCCATTTAATTGGGAAATATGATGGCTGAAAATCCTGGTGCCTGTTAAACTACCAAGTAGTGTGCACTGGAATTTAATTTTAACCATTCCAAGCCCTTGCTGTATTCATATACATTTTTATTTCTGAACAAACAACTTATGCAAAAATATTTTTTAAAGATACCGCATATGCTGAGACTCTGTTCCCATGAGTTAAAGTTGGTAGGTATAAGCATACCTGGCATAAACAAGCTTAATGCTTTTTGTTTAAGAGATACAGAAATTGAGTTCCAGCCATAAATCACTGCTTTACACTGCACTGCCTGCTTTAGTCACTGTTACGCTGTCATTATACAGAAATCAGTGCATTTGCTTTGCTCTCTGAGTCCAAAGAGCTGCCATGGTCAGAATCATTAAGTGCTATACAAAAGTAATGTCAGGTTTCTCTTTCAAAGCCACTGAAGTTTAAATTTAAAAGAGAATTCAGCAAGCAGCTATATAAAGCACATACAGTGCCAAGCTGGAGGATAAGTATATTTATATAACAAAAGGCTTCCTGGATTGTTTTAAGGCTCAAGTTCTGCACAGCTAACAGTTGAGGAAAGGGATGTTTTCCCTTTGTTTAAAAAAAAAAATAATACTCTCGCACACAGAAAAAAGCCATTGAAGAGACAGCAGACAGCAGTATCTTGATATTCCACTATATTAGATCCCTAGATTTGAGCAACGAGTCATCCACGTGCTTTGTGACCCCATGAGTTTGGAACGTACGTTGTCATATACTGAGACAAACACACAAAAAAATACAGAGGTCCCAGATACCAAGGCATCTGCAAGTAATATCTCCACATAAATTACAAGGTATGCCACATGCCCAACAGTATTTGGTTTGAATCTTTTTCATTTAGCACAGAACAAAGCAGCCTTGCACCTCTTGCACTGTACCTGTTGATGTTCAACCCCTATTAAATCTGCATTAAACTTTAAGTAATAGATTACTACATTATTCATAACATCTGTGTATTGGACCCAGGGGAAACAAAAGTTGAATCAAGACAGTGACATGAGCTTCTGGTGTCTGGTAAAAGTGTCTTCTGCTCTTAATATTTATATAGTTGAAGGAGGGTGGGGAAAGTAGGAATTTTTCATGACTGATGAAAACAAGCCTAGATATTATAGTTTGTCCAGAACAACTATCACATAGATGCCAGCTTTCAGAAAGCAGCAACTGCAAAATTAAAATCTGCTCATAACAATTCACCTTACATGCGACACACAAAAAAAATCAGTTCCCTCAATTTCAGCAGTGTTGATGCTTAGTCACAGTATTTTTCTCATTATTTCTGATTACTGATGGTATTTCTTAGAGTATCTGTGGAAGTGCTACTCAACATCTTAATTGTACAACACTTGAGATTTAGAGGCATGCAGTACTGTGACGTCTGTAGGAGAGGGGCTAAAACCAACCGTCCCAAAACCACATTTGCTCAGGGCACCCGCAGGAAGAGTTACAACTGCATTAGGAAGAATCACAACTGAAACCTGCTTTTCTGCTCTGTCACTCACCACGGCCTCTCAGAATCAGCCAGTTAAGCCTCACTAATATTCAAGAACATTTTGAGAAAAAGGCAGCAGCTTTCCCAACTAAGAACGGAAGGTATGAAAGACTTGGTTCATTCAATGTGCTAGTCACTCAGGTTATACACAAACAAACAACAGTTTTAAAAACAGTTTCTCTTTCTCAAAATCTCTATGCCCAATAGTTCCACTTTTATTTTCTGTTCTTACGACACCTCTCCCTCTAGCTCTTAAATCAGTCATGGAGCTTTCCAGCACAGACCAAACCCAACAAAACCACAAAAATCTTAAAAGATGCCTTTCAGCAAATCCTCGCACAGCTTCAAAAGATTATTAAAACACAAAAACATAACTAAAAGCAGCAAGAAAGGGCATACATCCCATTTATTTTCTCTTTGCAGGCCATTCATTTACGTCAAAGCCAGAACTGGGAACAGAAACCAGGTATTCCAGTCTGGTTGTCTACCCAATATATCACTCCAGTTTCAACAGCCAGAAGAGCAAATACTTCCTTATAAGTAGGGGATTTGGAGCATTTATACACAACCTACATCTTCTCAAGTTTTGCTCTTAGTTGTCCTTACCTCGAAGCAGGAAAAAGGAACCGATCTAAGTGATCTTTCAGTTGCCTTTTCCTAAGATTATACAATTTAGTACTGGAGTTAGACTGTTTGTGTAAATTTTTTTTCCTTGAATGAAGAGAGTGCCAGGCTGGCACAAGCAACGGCTAAGCTAACAGAAAATGGAGGGAATCACCATATTCTCTACTAAGCCATGCTTTTAAATGAAAGTCTCACTTAAAGAAACCAGCCAGTAGAGGTGCCAAAAGAAACAGTGCCACACAGCTGTAGGACATTAAGTCAGACGACGCAAAAGACAAGGGAGGACCACTGACTGCTGCCAGTGCTGAACACTGCCATTGGCAAACATGCAAAAAATTATTAATCCAAAGCAAAATGGATATCTGCCCGTGCAAGCCCAAAACACAAACTTATCCAAATTCAGGTCACATTTAGTATCAGTTTACAGTAAACAAAGTATTGAAAAAACACACCACTCCAAAACACATATGGTTGAAAATGCAAAATTCATTTACTTACCTGAATTTGTTTTTCTACCTAGAGCACTCGATTCATTGGGTTAGAAGCTCACTATAAATATGAGAGTCAAAGCTCAGAAGACCTGCTGCTGGCTGCTTCCCACGTAGTCATAAGAGTCACTGTTAAAAAAAACAAATAAAAACAACTACATATTAAGAAGCAGAGCTAACAGCAAGCCTTCTATTAAAATATTAGGAGTTATTACAATGTGAAGATGACCTCCAGGTCTACCAATAGCTAGGATATACAATAAAGACCATGCTAACATGGACAGCTGCATTTTAAAAACAGTATTTCCCAAAGGACGCAGAAAGACAGAAGATCCCTGTGTCCAAATAAGGCCTATAAGCAGCTTTCATTGGATCTGAAGGAGGCCTGGAGTGCTTCTTCATCCACTTTGTGGCATCCCATGGAGAGCAGATCCTCTATTCCCCATGTGCACCAGCCTTCCTGCAGGAGCGTATCTTGGACGTACGCTTATTTTCCTCCCAGCCTGCACCAGGCAAGAGTGGTTTGGATGAGAACGCCACCCCCGAACAACACAGGAAACAGAGCTGCCAGAAATGGGTCACTGACCACCTGGTTTGGTCCAGGGGCACCACAGACCAGAAGCTATCTACTCCCACGTCATGGGAATCTCAGTGTTTCACTCTCAAAAGCCATAGCCAGTTCCAGCAATACCCAGAGCACCTTTTTTTAACTAAAAAAGCAAGCAAGCAGAACAACTCTTGGGATACACATGCTGCCTGGAGCACACACTAAAGACATAAATCTCAACATTTTCTTTAAAGGGAGCTGGTAAAGTCATCCAGGCTCTGAATTAGGCATCACACAAGATAACAGGTTTTGCTGACAAATAAGCTGAAGTGGGGGGAGTGAAGGAGGAAGGCTGAAAGCCTTTTCTACAAGTCTCCAAGATAACCAAGATCATCTACAAGAAAGAGGAAGCACTTGCAACAAAGCAAAAACAAAATGTAAAAATCAAAATGCATGTGACCAAAATCCTCAAGAGGCAGCACCCAGGTAACAGGCTCCATCCCTGTTATCTAACTTTTGCCCAGCCAAACATTAGAGCTGGCAGTAGCAGACAAACCACTCAGCCCCACGGCTGGGAAGTGGATACACTCTTAATTCAAACCCCCCCCAGCTTTCAAGGGAGACAAAACCAGGGCAAGAGATTCGGAAGAGAACCAGCCCCCTTTCAGATGGGTCTCTGCAGGGCTATTTCAATTACACTTTTGGATAAGGGAAAACCAGATGGTCTCCGTGCTCCATTCACATTAGTTAGAAAACCATGATTCATACATTTCCATTCAAATACGGGGGGGGGGGGGGGGGATGAAATTCTGCTTGCTGAAGCAGAACCAAATCCAAGTAACTGACTGCCAGGAAGCAAGCAGCCTACAGCATGGCAATTCTGCTTTCCTGGAGTCCTTTTTAGCTACATTTAGGATTACTTGGAAATTCACAGTTGGGTTTTACACCACATTCTTGCCTCATCTTCAAGATTATTCCATGAAAGTGCTTTGGGGAGGGTGCCATCAAGCACACCACCACTACCCACCCCAAACACCCACTAGCCCAGCCTCCAGTGGCCAGAAGACTCCTCTGTGTAACAGGCTGGTAGTCAAATGGCTTTTGTCCATCCAGATAGAGCCACAGCGCACTGCCAGCAGCGGAGCTGCTCAGTAAAAGCCTTGCTATCCTGCCCTGTTTGCTGTAGGATTGTAGTAATAAGAGGTAATGTTTCCAAACGTATGACAAGTTATCCATCCCATGAACACCCACCAGCACATCTTCAGTAAGGAGGAAGGCCCTGTTTCCATGAGTAACTGCACTCTTATCTCATAACAACAGCCACCCTCCAAACACATCATACTCTCTCTCTGCTCACAGGCAGTCACTCATCTGCCAAGTTTTGTGAAGCCCAAAAAGCCACCCATCTGCTGGGAGCAGCATCAGTGTGAACCGCGAGAAAGCCAGCCTGCCGTACCACTCCCCACATCCAGAGGGAAAGCTCCAAACTCTGCGTACCCGCTCTTCTAGGAAGGACGGATCCCCCTCCCCCCGGATCCAAGAGACGATGGAGCATAAACTGGTGCTCAAACATAAACACGCATTTTCGATGAGCAAGTCATGAATCAGCATGTGCTGCTTAGCACCACGAGCGCTCCCAAGATGCTCAATAACAGCTGTAGCCTCTTCCTCTCTGGTACAAAGCCATACAGACCCTGTAAGGACACGTTTTCTGCCACATACAGAACTATTTCAGAGCCAGTTAGAACAAAGTAGAAGCAATTCACACTGACAGTTAGCTTTGTTTACTACCAAAGTTACACTGATAGCAGAACTGTATGGCAAAGTTTGATTAGAGCTCATTCCCATCTTTCTTGTGGCACACACAAACCTTCATTGTATTTTTTTTTTTAAACTCTAACATTTGTTATATACTTTTCCAAAAATAGAAGGTCTGTCTTACCTAAATCAATTAGCCTGTATGCCAAACTCCTCCATCCTCCGCTGCTTCCCCCAGAGGAAGATCCTTCCATTTGCACAGCAGCGGCTTCTGCTCTGCTGGGGTACAGGCTGCCAAGTTCAGGGCCCAGTTTCCTTAAATTGCATTTTAATAACTTCATGGAAGTACTTCAGTTTCTGGAGTTGCTAAGTGATAGCGAGCCATAACAAGCACAAGAGAAGCCCACTTCTATTTTAGCATATAATATGACAACATTCAGCTCTGCCTGTGATACCACTTGCTCTAACATCTGCAGCATTTCTTTAATGCAGAAGCACCATCTGAGAAGCAATTCTGATGGTTTTGATGCTATGAAGATTAATTTCTGAAGTTACCTGCCAGTCTTGTTCTCCTTATCACAAGATGGCTAAGAACTACCAGTCATTCTCAATAGCACCCAAACACTCTCTAGAGCATCGCTAGCTTATTCAGAATATATGCACCATTTTACAACACCTGATCTAATATATCATAACCAGCACAGCCTCGAGCTTAGGACAGGCTTAGAGTTGACACCGCATCTCTGACTAATGCATTTAATAGATTACAGCTTGTGGAAACCTGAAGGATTTCCAGAAAGAGCAAATAATTTCTTTTATTAATATTCCAGTGTTTTTCAGGTGAATGCTATCATCCTTATTATCCATGCAGAATTATAAGTGAACCAGCTGTCCACATTATTTAGGAGAGTAAGTGTCCACATCTAAGTACTGAGGGCCACTTTTCAAGACTTTACAGAAGTAAAAATATCTCTGTGTACTGTACCACAGCTGTGCCTGCAAATCACAGACATGAAGCTTTGGAGTTGAGGATTCTCCTCTTCCTCTTTTCCTTCCCACTTAACACATATATGCAAGCAGCACCATTGCAAAAGGAGCAAGAGTAGGCTGTTGTCTTACTTTCTTATCCAACATAAACAGCAAGGATCAGGAATGTCTGCAAAGGCTGGATTAACCAGCTATCGACTGCTACTTAGAAAAGGCACCTCAATGATTAAAGCAGTATTTTCATTTTACACCCTAGCACAGGAAGGCAGGCATATTTCCACATTTCACTGGTATGTTTGCTTCTCATTTGCCAGACACACTATAGTACTCCTTAAAACACATTGGAGAAATTCAGCCTAAATAGATCACTTGCGTGAGTTCGCCAACCCAGTACACTTGTGGATTAAAGAAGTCAAATTAATTGGTTTAAAGACAACGTAAGGGATTTTGAGAGAATGTTTATCCAAAATCTAAGATGTCATTTTAATCCTCCTCACAGTTAATTCTTTGAACATAGGAAGCCAGTAAAATTTGTGATGCAGTTCTTACACAGGAAACATCTCCAAAGGCATGCTAATCACTGAACTATTTTGCCAATCGCTGCTAATCTACAGTTGTTTGCCTCTGTGCTCTTCCTGCGGACAAAATAAAATCATACAGCTCATCGTAATGTAGCGTTCGCTCCCAATGAAAGGGTATGTAAGAAAAGAATGATCATTTGTTTTATGTAGACAGGTCTGTAATAGGGAACCATTATCTAAATACTACTTTCCCCCCCACCCCACCCCCGCTTTTGCTATTATATTTTAGGGTAACTTCCATTTTACTTTTTTGTCTTTAATTGTGAAAAGCAGAATATTTTTAGCTCCCACTTCCATTTTAGGAAGATGCAGAGACCATTCCGCCCTGCCAGACACACTGCATTTTTAATCAGTGCTTGGTGAAGCAGTAAAGGAGGCAGCCCAGAAACATCCCCTTCATCTTTCTCATATGGAAAGATGGTAACAAAACAACTAGCACGCTGCAAACTCATTCCTAATGTCCCAAAGCCCCAAGAAAACTGTTGTTATCACAACTGACAGCAACATAATTATGTGAATTAGCAAGATTTATTCACGGGATTAACTTTGTTTAGTTCTTCCAGCATCCCAGTGACCTGAACCAGGGAGTGGGAACAAAACTGGGGGGAAGAAGCTCAAAAGACTTCAGTGACAAATGAAAGATACTGTTTTCAGCAAGCACGCTTTCTTCACTATTAAAATTTGCACTTTTATCATGGAAGTACACGACTGTGCTCAGTCTCACATCTAAGACATCTGTGTACTTTCTGCACTAGCTTGTGCAAAGCTAGCCGTACACCACCAAGTCTTGATTTCCATTTTATGCTGTAAATAAGGTGAAGTATAATTTTTAGAAGTGTGGGGAAAAAAGGACTGCATGAGCACCAGTTAAGATGACAAACTTTTGAGGCCTCTTACTAAATAACT
This sequence comes from Mycteria americana, assembly GCF_035582795.1. Taxonomy (NCBI): domain Eukaryota; kingdom Metazoa; phylum Chordata; class Aves; order Ciconiiformes; family Ciconiidae; genus Mycteria; species Mycteria americana. The sequence continues at coordinate 42,013,224 of NC_134370.1, forward strand.
ACAGCAGAGAGAGGAGGAGATATAACAAAGGGCGAATCAGCTTCCACTAAGAAATAACCAGACCCAAAACCCCCTTTGCCCTGTTGCCTGGACTTATTTTTAGGTCACATCATAAGAGATCTAACACACAAGTATGCAACAAATAGCAATCCCATTAACAGGAGACGTTCTCTTTCCCTGTTTCCGAAATAATCATTCCTCTCTCAGGCCTCTTCCCCACCTTCTTGTTGTTCAGCCTTCCAAAAAACACCTTCCAGGACACACTCTCCACAAATCTGGCCTCAACATTGCTATGAGTCTCCTTATCACTCAGGGTGCCAACTGCCCCATGGGCTCTTGGAAATCTTTACACTAGATGGATGCCAGGACACTGAGAATTGACTTGGTACACACTGATATTTTCAACTGTCCCTACAGGGCGAGATGCTCAAAATTTCCCAGATTCACCTCAAAATACTTTGAAAATAAAAAGCTAAGATTAGTTAACTGTAAAAAACCAAGTTATTATTAGGTTGGAAAACATTAATAAAATGAAACACACTGCAACTAACTCATACTTAGGTCATTTTCAGGTATTTGCAGTCAGACCTATCTAGATAATTTCCCCAGGTTATAAAAACCCAAGGTCTGATTATTCAGACAGATTGTATTTTCTGGATCAATATTTGGATGAAGTTTCCACTACATACAGCTCCCACTAGCAGTCCACTTAGTGCATATATACATACACACATGTATCTATTAGAAGGACTTTCTTGAAAGCCTCAGCTTGATAATCATTTCAAGGTATACTGTTGTAACATCTTTTTGAATGCAATGCTGTCTGCTGCAACATTTGCTTCTGAAACACACTCTCCTTGATTACTGGCAAACCCATCAAGGGTTCCCTCAACTTGCAGCCAGTAAATCTACTCATAAAAGGTCACATGCCTCTTCCCAAAAAGCAACTACGAACTGATGAGCCTTCCCTTCAGCCCGTGACCTTTCGTACAACATACCTTGTGAGTTCAGTATGCAAACATGTTAGAGATAAACCAGAGTTACGACCTCACTGCCACTTGTGGAACAGACAGTAACATGAGTGAAGCTTCCTGTCGTCTGCCACCAATAGGAACTGCTTCAAATTATTATACTGCTTATTTTTACCAGTCAAACTGGTGTTTGGCATCTCATGGATCATTTTCCATTGACTGGTACCTATTCTGGCTTTACAGGAGCTGGAGAAGAATGGGATGAAAGCCAAGGACTCTATGACAAGCATGCTTCTGCTAAGGGGATGAAGACAGAAATGGTTCACCTTGACCTGCAAGCAACATCATGCGTCAGAATTCACACTATACGACTATACATGACTTCATACCCAAAAGCCTTCCTGTCAAGTTATTTACTAACTCAGAAACAAACCACAGCAGTTTAAACTTAGCTCTTCCCATTTTGCAAGTGGTTTGAAACAACAGGCCCGTAAACACATTCTACCTTTGCAAGCGTCTTTAAAAAGTAATAGCTGATACAAAGCTATTACAAAGAGAGAAATCAGAATAACTGGTTTGGCAAAAGGAGGTGCACCCTTCATTGACCAGAGAGTTGAGAAATTGTATTTCTCGTAGATTTTTCAGCTTTTAACATGAGAACAATACTACAAGTTTGAGACTTCACTAGTTGGACAATATGGTACCTGCACAGTAGTGGTGATGATGGCGTAGGAAGAAGGGGAGACCAGGATGGATGCTGGTATGCTTACCTGCTGATCTCTAAAGGAGGACGGGCAGAACAGAGAGACAGGGTCATTTACAGACTGTGCAGTCTGGAGAGATTAAGGCAAATAAGCAGGGCACAAAACCACATCTGTTGTGTGTTTCTGCAGCTCCAGCAGGGTTAAGAACATTAATTCACATTCACCTCTGCAATGTGATCCTCCACTAGTGACTGAATGTCTCCTTTGTCAGCCACCCTGCATCACGGTACACAGCAGCTCACTCTGGCCTCGCTGCTTCTCCAAGGCCACATGGTGCATTCCGTGGAGTGCATCAAATTCCTGAAGTACCAGTGGATGCCAACAGTTGTCCTGGGCAGGGAGGTCAGGGGATACTTAGCAGGACAGTTGGAGAGATGTGCTGACAAGTTTTGTGTTGGTTGCTCAAGCTTTGCAAGTAAGCTAGAAACAACCTACTTCATGAAGCACACCAAGACCTCCACTGAAGTGGAAAAAGAAAACCAAAAAACCTAAACACATTCTCTGCTCATCTGGCAAATACACTCAAAATGTGCCCAAGCAGCTTTCCCTATGTTACTGCAGCAGTTAAAGAACTTCTAAGTATACAAAAACGTGCTGTTAGCAACACTGAAATTTATAAAGGATGCTTCTTTAAGCCTCTTTAAGCTCTGAAAATATCATTCAATACTTTGTCTGTGGGCCTCTTCTAAACAGAAGATTTGCAAGATACTGACATCAGAAGAGCAAACACTGCCACGTATGCAATGCTTGGGCAGCTATCCCATTTTAACCTCCTTTTCAATTCACCTTACTGCCCAGGAAAACTTAATCAAAGAAAGGCTGTAAAATGGAAAAATGGAAGGTATCGTTCTCACAGCACCTCTGGGCTGAAGCCAACATACCCAAGATCAGCGACTACTTTTCACAGAGATTCCCTTCGGTGCTGCCATCCCACAACTAAAAGTTTGGGATTTACTTCCACTATTACAACCCTTAAATTCAGTCACCCCGAGTTTCAGGGCTTTTATTTTCATTATATCCCCATGCCACAATAAAAACCTTATAGCTGTTCTGCTACATCAGTTGAATCAAAGTGTAAGAGCAGCTAAATGGCGTGCCCCACGTCAGACAAGGCTCTGTCTGAGGCTTTGACTACTTTCAGCTCCAGGAGTTTCCTGAGCCTGTATTTAGTAACCCTCGGGGAATCTCTCATCCAAATACTTGCTCAGCCCCTCCAAAAGTGATCCCATTTAAACTCTTTGTGTCCATAACATTATCTGGCAAGGAGTCTGCCATGTCCGTCACTGTGTGGAGAAGGGGAGTCTATGTGCCGCTGCCCACTCCTCAGGATTCCAGTTACTGCCACATCCCATCTCCCATGCAGACAGGGTGGAAAGAAATCCTTGTTTCTGGGTTCCAGGCTACTTACAGATTCAAGCAGGTATGTTTACACTACTACCTAACTTTTAAGTTGTCACAAGCTGTCGGGTTTCCTCCCTCAGCTCTTTCTCATAAACAGAAGCCAGGTTACAATCCACAGGTTGAGAACACTCTTCCCCTCTGTAATAACACGTGGGAGATGTTTTAGAAAACCTTTACCGTAAAATAACAAATGCCAGAAATGTGCCTTTCCTCTGCAAGAAAAATTATACAGAAATAGACTTTCTCTCAATAGGTTCCTCCATGATTCCTAAGATGCCATACTAAGATTTTCAAGAATTAAAAGTGGCAGAACAACTGATTTTTACATTCTTTCCTGTGAGGCATCATCTCTGGCAAAGCCAAAGTATCTCAATATCCCAAAAAGCTGATCACTTTGGCCTCTAATGCTGCTAGCAATGTTCAACAAATGTCAACAACATACTTCTTATTTCCTTCAGGATTTAAATAGCCTACAGAATAAAAGGACAGAGCAGCAACCATCCCAACAGATGACAGAGCTGAGCATGGCACTGCCTGAATGACAAATGACAACGCCACTGACTAACAGGAGGCAAATGCACATCTGCTAATGTCAGTGCTAAACCATACATACCAGATCCACTTACCAAATGCATTTCTGCCATCACTTGTGGTCTACTTTTCTACAGTGAAACCTGATCGGGCTGGTGTTGAGCCAGCACTCCTCAAATACATTTCTAGCTGCTCCTACTTCCTACACAGCAATATTCTGTTTCAATTTTGGGAAGAAAAACTACTGTAAACTGTTCAATAAATAAAAATTGATCTGGTTATGGATGCCAGTAATTTTTCATACAATAAATGGCTTGGAGTGTGATACACTAATCAAAATGAACATTTAGATATGACACGTTGCCCCGCTACATCCCACTACTGGCCCTCAACTATGTTGGAGGTCCTTGTTCACACTGCAATGTTCACGGTGGCTGCATTCCAGTCTGAGGGTAAAAAGGTGGCCTGTAAGCGGTTTATACGGTATGTGAAATGCTTTGTTTATCCAAAAATATTTTAGCTCCAAGAAACATTAAAGCAAGACATAGATTACAGCACTCGCACAGTAAAGAACTGCAACTCCTACAGATATTGCCAGAAACTTTCTTCCTTAAGGCTTTACAGCTATTAGAGACTATTTTACTAAAGCAAAACTACAAACAAAAAGCAAAGCGTAATACTCAATATGCCAAAAAGGGTTGTTATAGCAAGTGTGAGAACAAGCAGAGGGCAAAGCAGGGGTGCCATTTCACTCTTGCTCACTCTGTTCAGAGCAGATCATTGTATTAATCGGTAGGAAAAACTTGATGGTGCAGCAGGGTAAACCAAAACTTATGGGGTCTTCCCCAGTAAACAGGCTCTGGAAAACCACTATAAATGTAAAGGGAGTTTTCCTGCAGCCCGGTCTGCAATTTAATTTGCAGTAGTGAAATCCAGCTAGCCAGCAGATCATCTACTACACTTAAGTCTTACAATAGTCATACCCACCTTAAAAATAAAACTCTGCCTAAAGCACGTTAGTTAGGCTGTTACTTAAGACAAGAGGAATTAACCACATCGGTCACCAGAGGCAAAAGCATGACAGTTGACAGGGGAGATTTTCAAACAACACTCACAATTCAGCACAACTCAATTATCCTAGGGTTACAGAACTGGAAGACAGGAATATTAAGAATGTTATTGTTGAAAAGCAGCAAAGAAGCATCTCCTTTTCCAGCTCAAAGCTCTTCTCATTTAAAGACATGCTCTAGACATGCTCTCAACATACTTGATTCCTGATCCCTGTTTTAGTAGAGCAGCAAAGGCTAAATCAGATATGCTGTACCCTCTTGCTAAGGCCAGGATACCTAGCTGGGTGGGGGGGAGAGCAGGCAGGGGTCAGTTATCTCCAGCCCCACTATACCAGTTCTGAAGTAGTTATTGATTAGCACATTCTTCTGTACTGTCTCCTTATTTAGCTCTGCAGTTTCCCCATCCCATAGCTCCAGGTGCATGCTTTTCCTGGGTTGTGGTTTCCTTGTTTGCCCCTGCCAGGAAATTTCCAACCACAAGCTGGCTCTGCACCAGTTCCTCACTTCCACAAACTGCCTAATTCATCAATGGACTTATCTCAAGCTACATTACAAATGTAGAATTAACCAAATATAAAAAGAAAAAAAGTTAAGCTTTTAAAACAGTGATCTGGCAGGTAATGAAATGTTTTCCTGCTCTGTTAACATCACTATATGCAGGCTTACAGCAAGGTAATACTACATACTTCTATACTTTTATGTTAAAAACCACTAGGAGATCCTGTACAGCACTGGGGCAATGGAACAGCAAGTTTTGACATTAGCAAAAATGTACATGCAGAAAAATAAGCCCTACAGCTTGATAAGCCATTTCCTTGTAAGGTACTAAAAAACACATGGACGTTCACATAGGTCTTACTCATACTGCCTTACAAGCTGGAATTTGCCTGGTGTGGTCAGAGACCTCAGACAAACAGGAACTGCAAGTAGTGAAACCCAGACAATCCAATATACAAAAAAAACTCCAAAGAAAGTAAGTTGGAATAAACTTTGGTCAACTTGGTGCTTACCCTCCACAAGGTTAACTTCAGCCCTACAAGATTGTTTTTCAAGACTAGTCTTGTGCAACGCTGAAATATAAGAATACTAGACAAGGCTCAAGAGTTTAAGCAAAAGCTAGCAAGTTTATTACGGGTCCCTGATGAGAACCCCTGGCACTAGTCTGCAGAAATAATCACAGCTTTTATGTGAGAACACAGATAATTTCAGTCTTGCTCTAAAAAGCCAAAGAGTGCATTACTGCTTAGTATTGAACAAGTTGCAAGACCAAGAGCACATCACAACCACCACATGACAGTAAAACCAAACAGACTTGATTTTCCAGTTTTTTCTTACACCAGAGAGAAAATTAGTTAACGTGAGGCATATTAAGTGCCAAAATTAGCTGGTTTGCTTAAATGCAACATACAAAACCATCTGCAGTACTTCCTGAGGTACAAACAACAAAAGCAGCAAGTCACACAAGATTTTCAAGTCTTAGTTTGGGGGGGGGGGGGGGGGGGGGGGGGGGGGGAGAACTGTACTCCACCTTTGAAAGCACAGGAGGGGCAGAAAGGCAGGCTCCTCATATACCAAAACGATCACACAGCACCTCCAGGTTTCACAAGACCCCTGCAACCTTTAAGAAAAAAAAGAGATATCTCTTTTTCTTTCTCCAAAAGACACATGCTTTACAAACCTGCTGGGAGAGAAAGCCTAATTCTGAAACACACATAAGTAGGCGTGCAAACGACACCTATCCTGTAGCAAGTTTCAAATGTGTCAAACTAAAGCCACAGAGATTTTAGTTGCTGCCAGTCAGTACAAAGAGCAATAGGCAAAGTTGCCTTGTACCGTTGAATTTACATGTCAATACTAAAGTAGACAAAGAGGTTGGAATATAAAAGCGACCTTCAGCCTCCCTGTCCACTCAAATTCTTTTCCAAACACTTGTAAAATGACACAGCTATCCCGGTTAGTCCAATTAAGTAATCGGTCTACACAGACAGACCAAACAACCACTGCCAGTGCCCTATAAGTGGTTTAAATTAGTTGCATAATAGTTCTTCACCGCCTCACCAAGAGACCTTTTCAAGTCACTGCAGAAGATGGCGGCATAGACAATAAATCTTCTCTTCACTTTCAGAGATTTACAAGGGTTATGCTCACCTCAGAGAAGTTAGAACAACTTTTTGCCTTCTCCAATCCCTTTTTTTTTATTTGGGGTCTGAATTAATTACAGGCCAGATGGCATATAAGCATTAGTTCAATCTCAGTCGCACAATGAATGGTCGGCACCCCTCTGAGCTAGACGGATTTCACTGACCAAAAGAAAGCTTCTCAACACAGTGCAAACACCAGTGCGACGGTAATGAAAGCTGAAATCTGCCATACTATCTTGTTTCCCATTCCTCCGCACAACACATTTTATTTTTACATTATAACATCTGATGCAGGAGGGAAAGAAAGGATGGGCGCAGGCACAACAGCTGAAAACAAACTTGGAAACGCCAAGAATAAAACATTTCCATTTCACGTTTAGTGACATTAGCTACACCTTCAATTCACATTCAGCATTTCTGGAACCACGGTGGCAAGATTTATACTGTCACACTGATGTCACCTTCACATGTGGTTTCCTCACAGTCACAAGCTGCTTACAAACAGCCTGTCACCATCCTTGCAAACTAGATCAAATGCTGCTTTTTTGCCTCTTGCTTACTAGGGAAACAATATGATTGAACAAGCTGGGTCGGGTATGGAAGAGGAAAATAGGGATACTGTGGCTATATATTGTAGCTCACGGGATATTGAGCAGGTGACTCCTGAGTGGTGGTTCAGCAAGGAAATCTCCAGTACAAGAATTTAGAAGTTAGTGAAGCTCTTTTATAACTACAAGTTACATGAGCCAAAGGCAGTAACAAAACTTAGCTCTGGGGAGAATCCAAAGGTCAGAAAGAGAAAGGTACAGAAGCATGCAACACAGATCTCCATTTTAAGATCACACAACGTTTAGATACACAGACAAAGTGATCCTCCAGCAGTGGCCTGCTCCCTTCTTACACACGATGCTCCCATACAGTTAAGGAACTTCCTTCTCACGTCACTGGAAATGTACACCACAGATATGCATCAAAGCAACGGAGCTACATAGTGAGACTTGGGCAGTGAGTTCCGCATAAGGGAGAAAAGCAAAGCTAAGGAAAAAGAAGAAAATTGGCCAATATCAAGCACATCTTCTCCTGAAGCGGCTTCTCTTGATAGAGCGCTAATTTTCACCTCAGACAGCTAGCGACAAAGGAATGCACACCCAGAAGTACAAGCAGACACTTTGACAGCCTGAAGCTCTGCTGCAGTTCCTTCCTCCCCTCTTTCACAGTGTGGCTTTTTCTTTTTTAAATTTAGCAAGCACAAATCTCTCATACCCACTTAAAGTCAGGGGTTAAGTGGAGCTGAAGCGAGATAGCATATCTGTTATTACACTAAACTGTCTTACATGTTCCTTTTCGCTAATTTGTGTTGGTGCCATAGTTATGAATGGGAAGTAGGAGGAAGCTGTATGTCAGTTCTGTTAACCCGAGCAGCGTGATACAGGTAATGGCACAGTAGTTCAATACATACTTGCCCTCTGGGAGTATTCAATTCCAAGGCTGGGTCTGCAGAGGAGCTTGGTGACCCAGTTGAGGTGCAGCCAGCTCCCAAGTTCAACTGTTTCCTCGGTTTCCGGAGGCCAAGCAAGCAGAGGCTCTGCTATCAGTGTGCTGGAAGTGGTTTATTCCCTCGTGGCTGCAAAACACAGCAGTTCAGCAGCAACCCTCCTGACGGTATGCTGTGCTCAGAGGAGCCACAGAACTCAAACTCCCAGTGAGGCTTTGCTGTCATCTGCCACACACACCAAATTCAGGAGAAACTTTTTTCTCCTGTGACACTGACTTGAGTCTCCTGGGAAAAAGAGATTCATTTACTCTTTTGTTGTAGTGGCCAGAAGAGACATCTGCACATATATGCACTGAGGGCAATGAATTCAAGCTGGATTTGCACTTGACTAATTCACTGCAAGTAAAAAGCAAAGTTACAAGACGATACCTGGGAGAATGACAGGGGTGCTTTAATTAGCCTACAAAGCAGTGTCTAAGAGTGGCTGATGGGCAACAATTACTTTGTGTTAAAAATCAATACATCCCTAGTCTGATGCAAATGATAACTAAATCTCAGTAAGATTGCTTTTTATGTAGGCTTAACACACACCTTAACAAGTGGCAGATGCCTTGCTAGGGACCAGGATGGAGTTGAGGGGTCATCTCTGTTGGAAGGCAGCACAATGTGTCCATAAATAAAGTAACTCAAGAAGTTCACCTGCAACAAAGTAAGTACAGCTGAACCCTAAGGAAGAAAAAAAAAAATTTTGAAACTTCTAGCTGCAAAAGTTATTCCAGCTTTCAAAGGTTCCCACAGTTCACAGCAGAAATTTGTTTCACATACTTAAAGTTTTCTATCCTTGTCTTGACCTAAAACCATCAACTTGGAAAAGGAATTTTCTGGACCACACCCCTGCCAGGCTACAGTAAGTGCTTTTTAATGTGGTTTGATTGAAATTGAAAATTGAAAAGCATTTGTGCATTGCTGCAACATCCCTCCTATGCAGTTAAATAAATGGTAAGAGATGGTTACCTCCCAGGCTTCAGGGAAACGACGATCAGTATTCTTTTAGAAATTCCTTATAAAAAAAGATACACTTTCAGAGTTTGCTTTTGAGAGCGTTCTGTTTGCTAGACCTCTGCCTTCAAGACAGAGCAAAGCCCTTTAGGACAAGCAAACTTGGGCAGGCACTACAAAAGCAACTGTGAGAGATGCACTTTAAAGCTCCTGCGTAGTAGCTATTTGGCACCCCGCAAAGCCTCGGCTGTTCCACAGCAGGCTAGTCTTCCCAGAAGCAACAGTTAAATACTGAGAATTGCCACCAACGCAACTAAGGAACACACGCTGTGAGTTTAAATATATTAAGATTCTGGTTTAACTTTGACCACTTCCAAAGAGGAGCCACACAAGAAGAGATCTGATAGTCGTCCACTGCACAAACCAAAAGCGCAGGGCCGGGGAAGGCACAGCCGCAGGGCTGACAAGCACAGCCAGCTCTTCTGGATGGAGGAACTGCCATGTCACAGTCTCGCCATCACCAACATTATTTTAAAAGCCTCAGGCCGCAAAGCCAGAAGTATGAGCAGCCTAGTTTTGACCTGCATGAGCAACTTACTCTCCCTGGTGTCTCATCTGTTAGTCCTCATCATCTCCCCATTTTCACTATGCAACCTCAATGCTTTTACACTTTGCTTTGAAGAGTTTTAATATGGTTTTAGTATTTCAGCAAGAGCTCAATTCCTTTCTCCTTCTGACAGTTTCTGTGGTAAACTTTAATACTGCATCCAGTTACCAAACTGTGGTTTTTGACAGACGAGCAAGTTCCCTGAAGAAACCAAAGTACTGGATTGGAGAGGGAGGGGGGGAATTCCCTGCTGTGGTCCACGCCTGTTAAAAATACTAATAGCCAGGAGTCTGAAAACTGCATCTGCACAGATGTGAGTGATTAATAATCTCTTCCAAACAAGTTTGTCAACAAGGAAAACATTACTGGCTTTTGCACTACTTCCCTTTTTGAGAGGCCATCTCCTAATAATGCATCTGTTACTCAAGTTTTCTGTTAGCTTTATAAATGCCAAACAGCCTTTTCCAGTTTTAACAGTTAATCAAATGATTTATGAAAGGTGCAAAAACATTAAATTGGCAGGAAAGAGAAAAACCGAGCTCCATCAATGTATTTGCAAATTTGACCTGAACAAAGCAACATATTTTCTCTAAAAAATAATGGAAAAGAGAGAGGAAACTTGAGCTACATCTTCCGCAAAAGGGAAAAGTGCTGCTGGGTCTGCAGAAAGTCTTGTGCTTGGGAGCAAGGAGTCACTGTCAGTAGAAAGGACCTTCTCCCATACACACAGAAGACCCCATGATGCCTTGTTCAAAAGGGATAACAGTAACATAACACCAAAGAGAGCGCTGGTAGCATAAAAACATCGAAAACACGATATTAAACAAACCCATTTGAAAACGTCTGTTTCTGCCCATTTCTGTTGAGGAGCCCAACATGACATTAACATAGTCCTGCTATGTTACAGGGTGTGTTTTTGGAGTGCCCACTTTCAGTTCCCAACGTAAGCAAGAAATTTATGTGCCAGCAGCACCCAGGTCTTTAGAAATATCAGTAATATGACATACACCACGTTTCGGCAAAAGAAACCTTTATACTGCAGATTTGACAAGCCGGTTGGCCTCAGATATGGCAAAAGCATGGGTTTTGGATCCACCTCCCTCCAACCACAGGCCCCAAAACTAGACACACATCAGGGTCAGGAGCGGGAATCTGTTCCACCCCTCCAAAAGCCATCTGCAAAGTCTTGGGGCTCGCCAAGCAACTGCTAATTCCCCTTAATTGCTGGAATGGGACCATCCCCTCCGCAAGGGGGGAGGGAGGGGAGGCAGCCCTGCACAGCCAGGAATTGCAGCCAGCTCTCCCTGCCCTGCCCTCGAGGGATGCTTGTCCCTGACTCCAGCCTCATGCATAACATTTGCTGGGAAAAACGGATCTCCTTGAAACCCTTAAATTGTGATCCTGGTTGCACTTCTGGATGTAAACATGCAGGGTGATCTCTCGAAGAGCAAGCACGACACAGTGGCACGTATGACCTGGGTGGGAGCATAACTGGGATGCCTTCACTTGTTAGTTTTATTCTGGCTCATCGCAGACAGCTTGGTGAAAATCCAAACATGCACATTTCCAACAAGCAGGATGAGGATCCTTCCTCCTCTCCCTCGCAGCTCTGCACACTGTTTTTTGGTTGTTAAAGGAAGGGGCAGTAACCGTGGCAAAACATCCTCCCATGTCCCCCACAACCCTGCACTCGGAGGGGTGTTTGCTGAACAGCCTGACTGGGGGCAGGGTGAGAAACGACCTGGATGGCACAACTAAAGGGATTACTGTAATAGGCTTAACTGCTGAGCTGGTAGCTGCAAAAGGCACATCTGAAGTCCCAAAAGCACAAACAGATTCTGCTCTCATCAGATACAGCCGTGGGTCTTTCTACATAGGATTAAAGATGGATTGACACAAGTTGCAAAAACAGTTTCATTAAAGAAAAAAGGAAGCATTCTCTATAAACTATAACACAAAAGAAAAATCAACACAGACCCTAAATTTCTGATGCTGACCTTACCAAGCCAAGCTTTGCTTCCTGCTTTAGCACATTCAAAAACCAGCCTCCAGTTTACGCTTGATCAGCTGCACGTATTACCAGTTGTTACAAACAATCTACAACAACATTTTCATCCCATCCCTGAAATTTCTAGGAAATTAATTGTATGTGAGCATGAAAAGAGAATCCGAGTTTGACAACGCTTGCCAGAACAATATTCCTACATTTTGAGTATATAAACAACACACAAACCTGGTGACTGATCTAGCAAAGGCAGCTGTTGTTTAAATATCAAGCTCCCCTTCCCTTCTCACCTTATTGGAAGCCCCAAACACAGCACGTGGTCCCCAGCAGCAAGGCAGGGCTCAGTGGTACCTACGCCATGTGCTCCAGGTGGCGCCAAGACTCACCTTTCCCAAGCAGGAGCCCAGGCACTCTCCTTCCACACCAGCAGATGCTTCTCCGTGACTCGGCGATGGGGTCCAATTTCCACCCATGCACTCGGCTGGGGGTCCCTCACATCCCACTGCTGTCCCTGCTCTTTCTAATGACAAGTAGCTGGAGAGATCTGCTTTCTGTTTCCTTCCCTCTACCCCTCAGTTAACAGCCACCTTTCAGGGATGTCTATGAGCCCAGAGGGAAGGTGGTAGCAGCACAGGTCTCACAGGACATGACAGGGCCTTGAAAAGGTGGGAACAGTCATGAGGAGGTGGAAGACATGGAGGAATGGTGAGAAGATCAGCCCAGGAAGGCCAGAAGAACTGCTCTGAGAGGTGATTTGAAAGCGTATGATTTTTAGCTGCATTTCTGAGCTTTGTACAAACTCCCACTCACTTTGATGACAAGTACCACCACAACTGGTAGGTTTAATTGGGAATACTTGCAAACTCATGCTGAGAATTACAGAATCACAGAATCGTATAGGTTGGAAAAGACCTTTAAGATCATCGAGTCCAACCGTAAACCTAACACTACCAAGACCACCACTATACCATGTCCCTAAGCACCTCATCCAAATGTCCTTTAAATACCTCCAGGGATGGCGACTCAACCACTTCCCTGGGCAGCCTGTTCCAATGCTTGATAACCCTTTCAGTGAAGAAAAATTTCCTAATACCCAGTCTAAACCTCCCCTGGCGCAACTTGAGACCATTTCCTCTTGTCCTATCACTTGTTACCTGGGAGAAGAGACTGACCCCCACCTCTCTACAACCTCCTTTCAGGTAGTTGAAGAGAGCGATAAGGTCTCCCCTCAGCCTCCTTTTCTCCAGGCTAAACAACCCCAGCTCCCTCAGCCACTCCTCATAAGACTTCTGCTCCAGACCCTTCACCAGCTTCGTTGCCCTTCTCTGAACACACTCCAACACCTCAATGTCTCTCTTGTAATGAGGGGACCAAAACTCAACACGGTATTTGAGGTGCGGCCTCACCAGCGCCAAGTACAGGGGCATGATCACTTCCCTACTCCTGCTGGCCACGCTATTTCTGATACAAGCCAGGATGCCATTGGCTTTCTTGGCCACCTGGGCACACTGCTGGCTCATATTCAGGTGGCTGTCAACCAACACCCCCAGGTCCTTTTCTGCCTGGCAGCTTTCCAGCCACTCTTCCCCAAGCCTGTAGCATTGCATGGGGTTGCTGTGGCCCAAGTGCAGGACCTTGCATTTGTTGAACCTCATACAATTGGCCCCAGCCCATCGATCCAGCCTGTCCAGGTCCCTCTGCAGAGCCTTCCTACCCTCCAGCAGATCAACACTCCCACACAACTTGGTGTCATCTGCAAACTTACTGAGGGTGCACTCGATCCCTTCGTCCAGATCATTGATAAAGATATTAAACAGAACTGGCCCCAACACAGAGCCCTGGGGAACACCGCTTGTGACCGGCCGCCAACTGGAGTAAACTCCATTCACCACCACTCTTTGGGCCCGGCCATCCAGCCAGGTCTTTACCCAGCGAAGGGTACACCCATGCAAGCCATGAGCCACCAGCTTCTCCAGGAGAATGCTGTGGGAAACCGTGTCAAAGGCTTTACTGAAGTCTAGGTAGACAACATCCACAGCCTTTCCCTCATCCACTAGGCAGGTCACCTTGTTGTAGAAGGAGATCAGGTTGGTCAAGCAGGACCTGCCTTTCCTGAACCCATGCTGGCTGGGCTTGATCCCTTGGTTGTCCTCTACGTGCTGCATGATGGCACTCAGGATGATCTGCTCCATCAGCTTTCCTGGTACCGAGGTCAGGCTGACAGGCCTGTAGTTCCCCGGGTCCTCCTTCCAGCCCTTCTTGAAGATGGGTGTCACATTCGCTAATCTCCAGTCAGCAGGGACCTCCCCAGTTAGCCAGGACTGCTGGTAAATGATGGAAAGGGGCTTGGTGAGCACTTCTGCCAGTTCCTTCAGTACTCTCGGGTGGATCTCATCAGGCCCCATAGACTTGTGAGTGTCTAAGTGGTATAGCAGGTCACTAACCATTTCCCCCTTTAATAGCATTAAATGCTATTTAATGCTGTGCTTAAAAATGTGTCGCTTTACTGCACATATACTGCATATCAGTACTTACACTTGAGGAATAAGTTAAGTATGCAGCTTTGTAAGTACCTAAGAAAGTCTCCAGATAAGGGAATAGCTCTCCTCCTCCTTGCGGAGTTAACACTTGTCTAAGCCACTGGAGGAACAGTGCTGCCCTCACTCTGCGAATGTAGGTCATAGCAATAAAAATACCAATTAAAAAAAGAAAGGTACTTTGTTCAAGACAATCTAACGTGCCCTGTACAATACAATCTGTCTTCTAAGGGGCTGACTTGAGATCTTCATTAAAAAAAAAAAAAGTACAGCACAAATAAAATATCTGAGCTATTATTAAGCATACAGCAAGTCACTTCACATGAATGATCACACAGTAATTCACCTCTGCTTTATAAAAAAGGAAATGTTTTTAAAGCAGTCCTTAAAAGGAAACAAATCCTCAAATTGAGAAGAGGATAATACTGCCTCCAGAGAAGCCAATGAAGAGACCATTCCTCTTTTTATTTATTTTAATTCTTCCCCCATTGTTAAAGCTATAAATACAGAAAGATCAGCGTGTTCAGCTCTTTAAAGACTTCATATCTTTCACTTTGCAGTGTCTGTGGAAATAAATGGACTTTTCCTTCTTTCTAGCTGAAGTTTGTGTTGCCTCTTCTAGTGACTATTAGCAACATTAAGAGCAAAGACAAAAAGATGCAAGAACTATACACAGCTGCACATCCAAACCCCTTGTGCCTGCGAGCTCTCACCCTAAATCTTAAATCTGATTTCATACTTCTTTCTGTCTAGGATACACACCAAAGGCAAGCATACATTCACGCATACACACCACCTAGAATACTGAGAACTGGCTTTATAAGTGCTGAAATCCCCTCCTAGAGGATGGACTAGTCAAGGCTGCTACAGCACCACTGTAGTAGCATCAATATCTTAATTGTATCTTACAAAGATCAGGCACCACAAATACCCCAGTGGCATCTTGCCCATGCCCTCTGCCGTTGCTCCTCTGCTTCTTCCCCTGACACCGGATCCTTTCCCAGGCATTTCCCATTCATGGCATCTCTGCTCACTTTCAACTCCTTCTGCTGGAGGAGAACATGGTGCTCCACCAGCCCCACACCGTCTCCAGTGCCAGAGCACCAAGGCTGTGCCCCAGCTCAGAGAAATCACTGGGTATCTGCTGGGGGAGCAAGGGACAGGACTGCGCTGGGCAGACAGACTCTCATCCCAGAGGGAAAAGATCTCACAAGTCCCACACCATGCTGCACTAAAGCATTGCTCCAGCACCTCAAAACCTACCAAGCCCAGGCAAAGAGTCTCAATGGCACTTGAGCACTTCTTTCCAACAGCAGCACATTGCACTAAATGAACACGGCATAGTCTATTATACGAGAGCTACATTAAATACATCACACAAGCATTTAAGGCTGCATTGGGCTCTATCCCAACTATCCTATTCAGGAAAGTACTGGGAAACAAGCAAGTTCAGGCATTTCCAGCTGTCTTCACAGCTCCTGTCACTGCACTGGCTATTCACCGCCAGCAAGTGCTTTAGTTGCCACCTCTTACAAAAGCAATACCTGCTTCAGTTTAGTCTACTACAGATCCACAATTGCCTCTCATGGTGTACTTAAAAAAAAAAAAAAAAACAAACCAACCAACCAAACAAAAAACACAACAATGCATCAGTCACAAACAATTCATTGCAGAAGTTATTCCACTTCAGTGGTGCAGAGATTGCCATTAGTATTTTGCATGATACAGACCTGGAAGAAAAGTCAGTTACTATAGCACTTGCGAGGGCAGAAAATGCGTGGCATAATCCCACATGCTGACATTCACTGTGTTGCTATTTCCCTCTCGGTAAGGTCCTACTCTGCTATGTAAACCACAATGCATTTCTCCAAAACCTCCTGGGACACCCTTTAACACTGGAAGCTGGGGAGATGAAGAGAAGGGAGAAAAAAAAAAAAAATCAGCTTTATGATAGCCATGAATTAATTCAGCCCAGAAAGCTCACTTTGAACAGATATACCTGAACCTTTGGTTTCTCTGGGAATTGAATCTGCAGCCTCTCAACCTACAACCAGGGATTAAGTGATAGGGATCAGAGCTTACAGCTCCGAGGCTTTCACACCTCACCTGGGTCTCAGGGTGAGAAGCCTCTTCCTCCCACAAGCCACCCTGCTACCGCAACCACCAGCTCAGAGGGTAATGCGCCAGTGAAAACCAGTTTCCCTCACTCTAGGAAATTCAAGCAGTTCATCTCCATTGAACATCTGGAGTTGGTCCACATGCTGAACACATCAAAAAGATTCTTACTGCTACTTAGATGAAAACTCATAATAAATGAACGAGGATCCTTTAGAAAGTAGCACGCTATTCTTATTAGCACTCGCATGCACACTAAATGTCATGCAATTAGTCAAAGTCTTAATGATAACATTTATACATGAGCTTACACAACAGATGGTACTGAACTGTGGGCCCCAACTATGTGTGAGTACCCAAGACTACGAGGTGCAGTTACTTTTTCTGGTGTTTGAAAAGGGGTAAGGTGTATTTATTGGATTGTACATTTGTATATCCAGCTACTTTGAAATCACTTCAGCCTGTAAAGTGCAACTATGTACAGCACATCTGGAAACACAAGGCAATTACAAGCAGTAGCACCTTACCTATGAAAGATATAAAGGCTTCATTCACCTCGACACACATCGCAAGGAAAATGAATCCTTCTCACACAGTGTAAAAATTGTCTTTCTAAACCTATTTGTGCTTTAAAGTGTCCAGATATAGTTTATTAATTATATTTGTTATGCTGACTAGACAAACTATAGATTCATTTTTCTTGACATCAGGTAAACAAACTCAAATATGACTTGGATTTTCATAATTATCAATCTGTTTTGGCCTTTTAAGTTGCTATGATGAGTTTTGCACACGCAATGAGATGAGACTTTGGAACCTCCACCTTGAAAAGGTTGGAGCTTCAGTGTCCCCACAGCTGCACATAACAGGAACCCATGTACAACCCCATTCTCAATGACATCAGGATATCTTTGCACAAATACAAAGATCACACGCTGTAACACGTCATCTATGTGCTGAAAGTGCAGCTGGACAGAGGCAGGCAAAGCATTATCCACTTCACAATTTTTGCGAATCTTATGGCAGAAGGGCCAAACACTGATCAGGTTATTATCCAATCTGCAAATAAACACAAGTAATTAATTTAGTAGCATGGCATCACATCTTGCAGGCTGAATTTCAACACAAAGCTATTACAGTGGCATTGCTTGAAGGAACAGAGCAATTCCCTATGATTTGTAGTATATAGTCTGCTTTCAGGCTACAACCATGAAAAGACCAAAAAGGAAGTCCTTGACATGGAAACAAGATTCCCAGATCGTTAACGAATAAAATGCAAAACAAACTATGAAGCCGACAAACATTTTTGTAGACTGCACAGTTATTGTAGAGTGGACAATTATTTTAAATATTTGCTCATATCCAACTACAAGTGGACAGTATTAAAGCACTATTACCAGTGTGAGAGGGATTACAAAGTTAATGCAAACAGTCTACTTTTAACCTCTTAAGTACTTTGTGCGATATTAGCAAAGAAGTCTAATGGGAAGAATCATAAAAGGATTTTAAAGATTGGCAGCCACTCAATAAAATGGCCAAGGAAAGTTCCCTGTAGGCAGTTATAAAACGATGCCAGTCAATTCACCTGTGCCATGATGAACTGTGAGTTAAGCAGCACCATTTAGAAGTTAAGATCTTTAAGGAGTAACTGGTAGTTAATTGAAACATCAGCTCAGCTGGACAGGCACAGAGAAGAAAACAGCTAACAGCCTTTTCTATTGCATATCTGGTGCACCTGTATCTTAAATATCATGTGTATCTCAGTTTCTTCCCTCTCCTCCACTCCCATTCCACCTTGGCACTGAGAAACACCGAATAAAGCTTGCAGGATGGACTGTCTCCACGCACGAGGTGGGAATCCCCCTCCCCAAAGCCACATTAGGTTCTTAAAGCAACAGATCTCCTTCCTTGGAGATTTTCAAAACCCAACTGGATCCTGAAATACCTGACGTACCTTTGAGGTTAGTCTTGCTCTGAGCAGCAGGTAACATAAATTGTCTGTGATTGCCATCTCTACAAGTATTCTCATAGCCATTTATACTTATTGAACTCTCAGCTGAACTCTGGCATTCCCTCTCAAAAACATTATAGATGCTTGTAGACAAGACACATGGTCTGAGTCTTCTCAGTGTAGATACTCGTTTTCTTGCAAGCATTCCCAAAGAAATTCTGAACAAAGTGTCAGAAGGCAAATAATCCACTTCTGATAAACGTGCTTCGGGCCCTGCTTTTGTTTTTAAAATGTCCTTTGATAAACCATCTAATTACGTTTTGAAAGGGAGAAAAACTGAATAGGAAATTGCACATGCATGAAAACAAAGGCAATATCTGACAAGTCATTTTGTTAATTTGTGGATAATTGCTCATTACCACGAAATAAGGCTTTTGCACTGTTTCATGAAGAGTAGATAAGAAACCCTAGCCCATTACTAAGTATTGCTTTTGGTAAATGCAAGCTTCTCCTAGCACAACGAGTCTCCATAAAATCATGTTTCCATTAAACACATATGCTGGCATCCCAAAAGTAGTGGTGGAAACAGAACACCGCATTCTGTAAAGTCATTTAATAGGGACCTTCACAGGCTTACATTCACCCTTTTCTGTCCATTCTTGCTTTGTTCACAGTGCTGCTTTGAACACCACCTACCCCCACACTGCTTCTGCTCAGCGCCCTGTCCCACAAATATCCAACTTCAGCATTTTGAGATGAACATATATGTTCCTCTTCCTTCCTCTAAGTCTTGTTCACTTACCTATTGGACTAAAAATGTATTCCCTAAACTCTCAAAATCACAGACCATTGGCACTTTATATTCTTCATGCACCCTCTGTAAGCAGTAAAGCTCACTCCGAGTTCCCCGCTACGTGACTCACCTGCTGGTGTTGGATTTTCACTCCCATTTAAAGCAAGCTGACCTTGAGCCCTGATGTACCATCACTAGCCGAGCTGGCTAACAGCGCTTGCGCTGAAGGCAGCCACTGGCCTTGGAGTTACTTCATCAGTGAATGGTGAGCGCGCTCTGGGAACTGTATGCCATTCGCATAGCCAAGCAGGTATTTTTGCAGCAATCGCCCTCAAGGTGCTTTCAAGGTCTTTTTCATCATCATAACAGCAGGAGTCATTTTTAAACCTTTCAAATAGTTTTAAATTAACTTCCCTGACAAAGTTTTCCAGAGCGATATAATCCAACTACATAAAATTACATGCAGAAGAGCAGGGGTGCAAGGAAGACAAAGTACAGACCTTCAGAGCAGAAGAGAAACTACAGCTCAATTTAGATGTAGCTGTTTCATAGGTATGTAGATTCAAAGCCATTCCTATGCAGTTACTGAAGCACTACCCAAGCCTTCCTAGCAAGCAAAAATCCATTCTGTGTACAAATAGGGCTTTTATAGCTTGGCACTGTGCTTGACTGCGGCGTCAAACTTTTCAATGCCTGGTAAATTTTTACTTCAAAGTGGCAGGAGACCTCATGCCAGAAGCCCATATGAAATGCCAGCTCAGTGGCAGAAGCGGTCAAAGTGTGGTATCAAGACATTCTATGGAAGGGTTTCAAGACAGATGTCTTAAAAGCGTTGTGCTATCTAGGGACGCACAGACTTATACTGCGAGGAAACCCTAGTAACAATCTTTATGACTCCTTTCCAATCAAGGGTAATATCTTTAACACTCTACCTTGCGAAAAGCACAGCAGTAGGGTCTCCTGTAGGTGGTGAGAGCTGTTTCTGTCTCTATTTAACCCTTGGTTATTTTGCTGAAGTTGAGAATAAACAAGTGTTAAATGCCAGAGTTTTTGTGCAGACTATCCTCTACAAAAAACAGAAACAAACAAAAAAACACCAAAACCTCCCAAAACAACAAACCTTCAGGTGCAAAAGGTGTTATTTCACGCATAAAAAACCCAGAAGTCAGACCCACGGACAACTGAAGAAAGCACAACAGAGTTCCAAGACCAACAACCCAAACAGTTACCCTTTCTGCATTAGAACCTAAAACTATGGCTGCAGGAGAAGGAGAAATTTAATTTGAACTGAAAGCCTCTATATTCTCTACCATTTTTATAGAAGTATTTAAGGTTAAGTTAGTGTGAACAATGACCCTAAACAGATGTTAAGCATGAAGACTTTCAACATCCTGGGTTTTGCCACATCGTAATAAAAAAGAGATAGCAAAGCCCCATCGAAACCCGATCTGTCCACTCAGGGTCTCCGCCTCACATCTACGCAAATGCACTGTTAGATTCACTTACAAGAGCAAATTTGCAAATGCTTATATGCTCTCCCATTGAAGTATTTCAATTCTCTGAATCTGCCATTTTAACATATTCAAGTATAAGACTTTAAATTCAATTAGCACAAACCTCAGTGCTCCCAACATTAAATTTGCAAGTGACATTTAATGGCATTCAACACACATGAAGCTAAGCTAATACACTAATGGATCAGCAAGGAAAATTGTAAGACACTCCAAAACATGATGCTCTTTTTTAGTCAAGGAAATTAAAGGTGCAGGCTGCACCAGACAGTAAGAGATGACGGCTGTTAAAAATCATTCTTAAACCAAGGCTGCAAAAGCTCTCCTCTCCAGATACAAACACAGCTACAGCTGCACATAATATGAGAGCAAAGACAAAAAGCAGCTGCTTTATTCAGCAAAATCTCCTTCCAAACTGCTGGGGTTTGGGGGCAATATACCTAATGTAAGGCTGTTTCAGTTCTTAAGACAGGAATTACAACTTCTTCTGCAATTTTTATTTCTGTTTCCTCCTACCTCTTTTTCTGATGAAGGCTTAGGCAATGCAACCCCACTCGCCACCATTCCCCAGACCCACACCAACTGATGCTCATGGGAGTGCTAAATTTTCCAAGCACTGTCCCAGCCAGCTGATAAGGATGCACGCTGCACCCCAAGAAGCCAGCCCAGCGAGGACACCTGAGGAATTCTGCTAGCCTGCCTTCCCACTGCACACCTGCGCCTCACCCAACTTGGTAAGAAAGCTGCCAGTTTTCACACAGCTATGCTTCCTGCATTAGAAAAACCCAAAGCTACAGCACTTCAGGGATTCCCTTAAGCCTTTTTTCCAAGTGGCAATATGCTTTGCCTTAACTCCTTTAAATAAAGCAAGCTACCTCCAAAGAGCTTCAAAATCAGGGAGACAGAAGGCAGACCATGATGGGAAGTCTGAGAGAGAAAACAGCTTTAGAGTTATGGTTAAGAAGAGGGAGATTTTTGTTTGTTTGTTTAAATCTAAGCAAACTAGCACAAGCAAAACCTACGGTTAGTGAAGATGCTTTCACAATAAAGATTTATTAGCATTTTTGTTTGAATACGGATACCAGAGCAGCACCACACAAGCTGATGAAGGAAGTATCAACAGGACATGTTCTTGCTCCTCCAACTTGGATGAATGAACTGTAAAACCAGCAACAGCAATAACTACATATTAAAAGCTGCATTTATTTATGCACACATTAGAAGACACCCATTATAGTCTCCTAAATCAGACTTTCTTTTCCCTTAACAGCTCTTGGTCAAGAGCTATCAGAACAAAGCTCAGGTGGTACTTTCAAGGATTTTTTTTCTCCCCTCAACTACATTAACACGTCCGATAAGACCAGAAACAATAGACAAACATTTTAAAGATGTTTAAATATTCACTTACGTTAATGAACTATACATAGCACAGGGAAACCAGTTACACTTAGTAGCTTATTAGGATGGATGTTCTTTTTGCCAACAAAAATCAAGCCCAAGTAACCCGCACCAAACACTGTCTCTGCTAAGCAGATTTTCAAAAGCATAAAATATATTTGGGATGAAAGTGTCACAAAAAGCCAGTAGGTTTCATGCTTTCTTCAGTCTTCTGCATTTCCCCCAGCCTTTTGCGGGGGGCAGGGGGAAGAGGACTTAATAATTAACTTGAATGATGCTACACACTTTGGGAATTCAAGCTGTATTAGAAGCCAGAGTTTCCAATCCACAGCACAGGAGTCATGCAGAACATCAGCCTTTGGAGGGCTGCCTGACCCTATCTGTGTGCTGGTGTCCTGAGTGCAAAAAGCCTCCCAATGACAACGAAATCCTCTGGAAAACATTGACAGTACATGGGAGCTTAGTTCATGACCTCAGATTCTAAAAAAAACTCTCAAAACTCAGGTTTTTGAGCTAATTTTGAGCTCACCTCTACTTCAGAGCATTTTTTCCACATACAGTTGGTTTTGATGTGTTGCACTTGAATTACAACTGAAATAGCATTCAGGTGCTCTGCTCTATTTCAGCGAAGAACAGTTTGGACCTACCTCACTGTGAAGCCTTAAAAATCTGTCCTGCACAACATGTGTCTCTGGGAACCACACAGTGAAGAGAAGAATCTCATGTCACGTTCCACAAAACCAGCATTCACAGCCATGGGCAAGCGTCCTAGTTCATTTTTTGATGGTGCTATACAGATTTTTTTTACTCCAAACAGGCCTTTCCTGACATGCTGGAGAACAAGGTTCTGGATTATTTTTGTCTGAGCATTTTTTACAGGATGTCCTGTTGCCCCAGTTAAAAAAGCCTTTAATTCAGCAATCGTTCCTTAGGGCAGGACTGAAATTGCTATTAATCTAAGGAAGTCCCAGGCCACCCATATTTAGCACACCAATTAACCCACGTTGAACAACGCAGAGCAGCAACGACCAGAAGATGGGAAGAATTTTTAAGCTGCCATCACCGATGGCACATGTGTTCTTTCTCCACATGTTCAGTTCAAGAGAACTCAGTAATTATTTAATTAAAAGCAGCACCTATTCAAGCTTGATGAGCATTGAGAGAAGCAATGATATACATGGAGAACATGTATACAAAAGGTGCTATTAACAAGCCACTGCCTTTTAAGGATACCGTTAACTCAGAGTAGTCAAACAGTATTCATTAATACCTCCAAGTCCTGAAAATGATCCACGTACTTCGATTTATTGAATTTAGAAGTGTCACAAGTTTTCATTAAAAGCTAATTAAACATGAAGAGACATGTTGTCTCTAGGTTGATATGTGAAAGATGAAAGAAGGGTGATAAATTATTTGGGAATCACAGTTTGTTGCACAGACCACAAACACAGTTTAAAGGCATCTCGGCTAAATTTAATTCTGCTCTACAGGAACAAACCCAGAAAATCAAGGCAATCTCTCTGGATTTAAAGGGGGTTTATTACCTTTATTGTAAAAGTAGCCTTTATCTTTCGTCTGCCACCAACCAGGGTTGATTGCGTTGTCTTTCCAAACTCTAAACACCTTCACAAAGCTGAAGCAATCCCAATGCCCACCAAAATACTACATGAAATAAAACAGAAGTGCACGTTACTCCAGTGAAACATCCACTCCTCAAACAAACATAGCCAAGCCCAAACCCACCAAGATCAATAGCAGAGCTTCCACTGAATTGAATTGTCAGGCATCACATCTGTATTTTATACTGGTTCACAAACAGGCATGAAAGCCAACAGAAATCATTTTCATCCACGTGGACCTGAAGTGGCAGAATGGAGCCTTAAGGAATCGCTACAAAACCTGTCATCACACCACAATGCACCAATGCTGCCGCCAGCCAAAGTGACACGAGGACGTTCATTGACATCCCATTTCCAGCTCTGCTAAGAGAGGCTGCCTGCATCAGCAAGCTTCATCAGCACCATGTCAATATGGCAGAGCTCCCATTTTTTACAAATAACACTCTTTTCTCTCTCTTTCCATCCTTGCCTCACGTATTTACAGTGCCTAAAGGCACTGAGGCCTTCTTTAATGAGGTTTTCACACAAGACAATATAAATTAGAAACCTTGGGATCAAAACAGGACCTCCAGCAGGAACACAGTAAAAAGATAGCCACATGCATTATATACCCAAAAAAATCCAAATAATCCAGCCTGTCAATCAGCAAGCAATTTCACAAGCAAACAGGGAGCACGCCCACCTGCCAGGGTGGGTGCCGGTGACGGCAAGGCCTCTCCTTCTCACCCCCCATTCTGCCTTCCAGCCTCTTCATCCCTGAGACCCTGGGCCACCACTACCCAGCAAACCTCAGACCAAGGGAGGCAGCGCAGCCCTAACACCACTGCTATGGCCCTCGAAGTCGTCAGGACAGGGCGGATTCCCTCCCCACTCGCAGTGGATGCCTCCGAGCGGGAAGCAGGCTGCCTTCGCACCCCAGTGAGCTGAGGGGACCAGGCAACCCCTGGGCTGAGGGGGGGCCCAGGCCTGGCCTGAGAGGAGCCCTAAGGCCCCACCTGAGCTGAGGGGACTGAGCTCACCCCCATGGTCCTACCTGAGCAGAAGGGACCACATGCCCCCCAGACACCCTGGGGCAGGGGGGACTGGACCCCCCACTCAGACACCTTGGGATTGAGGGGAACAGACCCGATCAGGCACCGGGGCTGAAGGGACTAGAGCTCCCCTGGGCCCCCGGGGCTGAGGGGACTACAGCCCCCTGAGCTGAGGGAGCCAGAGCTTCCCTGGGCCCCCCCGGGGCTGAGGGGATTACAGCCCCCCGAGCTGAGGGAGCCAGAGCTTCCCTGGGCCCCCCCGGGGCTGAGGGGCCCAGACACACCCGAGCTGAGCGGACCAGAGCTCCCTCAGGCCCCCGGGCTGAGGGGACCGGAGCCCTTCCCAGGGTTGAGGGGGCCTGGACACACCCCGCAGATCCCCCGGGGCTGCGGGGGCCGCCGCCGCCGCGCTGAGGGGCCGGGACCCCCGAGCCGCGGCCCGGCCCCGCCGCTACATGGCCCCGCCTCGTGCGGCGGCGGCGGCCCTGTCCTCGCTGTCACCCGCCGCGCCGCCCCGTCCCGCCGCCGCCCCCGGGCCTGCGCCCGGCCCCACTGTCCAGCCCCGCGCTGAGGCGGCGGCGGCGCGGCTCGCTGCTCACCGTGCGGCGCGGAGCCCCGCAGCGGGCCGGGTCGGCGCGGCGCGGCCGCCGGGCGGGCGGGCGGATCCCCTGGGCGCTGGCGGCAGCCCCGTGTCCCGTGCAGCGGCGGCGGCAGCAGCGGCGGGCGGGGCGGGTGGCACCGCGCCCCACGTGACCGCCGTGTCATCCCGCGCCGCCATTTTGTGTGCGGTGGGCCGGGGCCGTGGCTGATATTCTGTCAGGGAACGTCGCTGCCAAAAGCTATTTTTCCAGCGGGATTTCCCGCTCCCCTCCCTCCTCGCTGCTTGTTAGGGCCTGGGACACCGGGGAAGGCCAATTCCCGCCGTGAAAACCACTGATTTTCCTTAAAATGAGCTACTTTGAAGCTTTCTGAACGCAGGTAGCCAAAACAAATTGAAATCTGGCATCAGCATAACTTACTCCAGGCAGATGAGGCATAGCAGGGTGTGAGAAGTTCTCATACTAAATCTGGCTGGTGGCGTGACAGAGCTGTGCCAGACATGGCCTCGTCCTTCGGGAGGTGAGGCCACGCTCCCCACTGGCATGGGGAAATGTGCCCTTTCCACAGGAAAAATGCCATCCAGAGCTGGTGCGAATGGGTCCCGTGCTGAGAGCTGCAAGACCAGAGGGTGTGGTGTTGGAGCAAACTCTGGCGTCTGCTTTTATTTCAATCTCCAGGGGCTGTTCCTGGCTGTTGGGCTTATGCTCACCTTCATCGTTGTAACATCAAGAGCTCTGGCGATACAAGAAGTCAGCTGTTATTAATAACATCTTAGTTAAAATAAAATCACAGAGCAATTTGGCTTGGGAGCAACCTCTGGATGTCATCTTCTCTAGGTAGAAAGAGGGTAAAATTTGTTTCATGAACACTAACACCTCACATCCTATTTCAAACCTTGCATTTCACAAATTGTGCCTTGTTAATACAAAAAAGCTGGGATTTTTTCTATCCAAAAAGGTCAAAAGCATTTTGCGGTGCCCACAGAGGCAGTGGGGATACCTGCGTGCGCTGAGCCTGGTTTCCTGCAGGTCTGCTCCCCAGCGTGGGAAGACCTGCAAGGTCTGATTAAAACTTTTCCCATATTTCAGGCATTTGTTATCTCTCCAAGATGGTTGCTAGCCAGCAGATCGTGGAGATAGCAGAGCTGCACCACATCCCAGGCAGTAGGAGGATGAAAGCAAATACAGAAAGGACTGGATGTCCCAGTATGTCACAGTAACATAAAGCAAGAGACAGTTTTTGCTGATCTTGGCATGTAAACATATAGAAATATAAAAAAAACCCTCATGACTTATCCTAACCAATGAGTGATTGCAGACATTACCCAAGCAAAATTGAAATTAAGCTAGGATAAATAGTCATTTATTCACTGGGAGAGGTGAAACACAATGGTTTCCTGGTCCTCTGTAAAGAACTACCAAATACTGCAGTTTCAGAGCAAAAATTCTCTGTGTAATAAAACTCAAATTTAGAGCCAGTGTGAAAGTTATATTTTGATATCTGCCATGACCTGCAGCTCTTTACACTTTTTCATCAGTGCTGATGAAGAGGGAACAAGTTTTGTTTGACCTCAGGATCCAGGCAACAGCTTTCGCCCTGTGCAAACCACTTCGTAGTTACAAGGGGAAACGCAGATGGAAGAGGATGGCTTAGGAGGAGGGTGCTGGGGAAATCCAGCACGAGATTTCACTTGACTTTTCTCCCAGGCAAATAATTTTTAATCCATTTTTTCACCTGGTTGTCTGCAGCACTCATGGGCTAAATATAAGTGCATCTTTTTAATCTGAGTAGGAAACCAGAGTCTGAGCATTGTATTGGCCACTATTTTGCCGCTCTTTGCTTGACATCTCCTGGAAGTCATCATGGAAATGAGTGAGAAATGCAGATGCCACGCTGGGTCACCCAACTTTTTGGCAGAGCTGAGACAGTCATACAGGCAGAGGAGGTTTTCTCCAGGCAAATGGACTGGACCAGAGACCTCCTGAGCTGAGCCAGAACTCCTTGATCTTCTCCCATAGAGCAAGAAAGCAGCTTGTAAACTGTCTGAGCAAACAAAATACTGCCTTAAATAAGGAGTTTTCAGAGAGGCCAAACCCCACATGTATCACTTGCAAATGACTCTCCCCTCCTGCCCCCTTCCAGGTAGGTCCTTTCCTCCCCCTCGCTGTTGTTGCCACAACCTTGCTTTTAATTCAGTCGCTTCATCTTTTTTTTGGTTTTTTTTTTTTGCTGAAGACAACCCAGGAGCCAATGGCTTCAATTCTCTCATCCCTGAGGAGGGATTTATTTGTGAGTAGACTTAATACCGGCTGCTCAGTTCTGTTTTTTCCCAAGTTGACCAGGCTTAAAATCTGATTCTTACCAAAGTTTTACAAGGCTGGCTTGCATAAGCATGGTTGTGCCAGAAAGGGTTTAGGAATAGGGAACTGGGCCAGCTCACCGCTCCCTGCCTCATTTCTCCTTGGAAAACAGGAAAGCTGATGGTGAAGGCAGAGGGGACCTGCTGGAAGCAATGCCAGGCTTTGCCATTGCTGCAAGTGCCGAGCACCCACCCAGCCATGCCAGGGACGAACAGGCTTGTTAGGAGTACTGGTATGTCCTCCTTGGGCCAGTGGAGCCTATGGGGGACTTGACAATCCCTGTCACATTATATCTTTCTATTTGCTCCCCCTGTGTGATGCTATCAGGACAGGGACGTTCTTAACAGGGGTTCCTGCTTTTCAGCAGGGCGCTGTTTTCTCCCTGACTATCATTTCTTGCAACCCCATCCTATTAATGCTATAACAGGATTAATATCGTTGACGCTTCCCCCAGGGTAATCATATAATAAATTCCTCCTTTCTGGGGTTGTTCCCCTAGTATGGGCATTTCCCAGCAAATAATATGAATCTGAAGGCTGTGCAAATTGATTACTGGGGAGCCTGACCTCCCTGTTGGGGGGGGAATGACAAAGGTCTGTCTGAGAGGCTTAGAAATAGTTGTCCCGCGCTGCTGCCTGGGCTTAATCATGCTGAGCCACATGTGTTCCTGAAAACAACCTTTCCTGCCGGGTTACAACCAGTCCCCAAGCGCCAAGGGCAGGGAAGATGCTGAGAGAGTGTGCCAGCAGCAGATAACATCATTTCAGGGGGCTCCCTGAGGGATGGAGGTGCCCATGTGGGAGCGGGAGGGGATGATCCATGGCTCCACTCAGCTGGGGGTTTCTCCTGCTGGCACTTTGATTAAATCAATTAATCAAAATTGATGTACACATAAATGAATTAACAGGAAGATGCTAATAGATCATGATCATTAATAATCATTAGGCATTGATCAATGATTAATAAATTAATGATATTCAGTCTGAGGAGATATTTTTATTTAGATGTAATACATTTACTATTAGCACACTAATACTTTATTAATGAACTAATGTTAAACTAACTTAAATAAAATTTCAATAACCTTCTTCATCTTACCACACTCATCGTAGGTACATCTTTCAGTACAGCAATGACCATTTACCCATCACTTCATTTATGACATCACTTGATACCATATGATGTTATATATTCACTGATGGTATTTATGAGATCACATCAGGTGGCTTCATTTATGTAGGTTGCAGAATTTATGTCGGTTGCATCATTTATTTAGTGGTTTCATCCGTGATACCATTTGACATTAAATGGCATCATCAACTCAGTGCCGTCCTGATATCATTTTGGTATCATTTTGACATGATATGACATCATTTATTCAGTGACTTTATGCTAACCCTGAAATTAGATGGGGTTGCACTGACCGTGACATTTTTAAAAGCCTTAGAAATGGCAGGAGCAGTCATTGCTCCAAATTTGTACAGCGCATTGTAGTCCCACAGGGCTTTGTCCCTGTCCCCTGATGGTGTTAAGGACAACAGTAGCGGCAGCAGAGTGAAAAATAAGAATTAAATACATCGTGAATGGAGTGAAGCAAAGGGCACACTGCATTCACATGCCATGGTTTTAAGAAACTGCAGAGCAGGCCTCTTAACTGCAATATAAATGGTAAAAGAGACCAAAATATCTGTTTCCAAAGGATGCAGTAGATTCCAATTCAGCTATTTTATTATTCAAGGAAGTGATTAATGGTGAGATGGCATAATCTTCTCAGATCAGTGATATTATCCAGTCATCTGTTGCAGGCAAACAGCATTATAAATTCAAGATTGTAGAGGTTTCCTCCTGTTCATTTCAGATCATTAGAAAAATACATAAACTCATTTCTTTAATTAATCTGCTTTTAATGGGTCATTGCTCCTGATTAAAACAGCATGTGTCTGGCGGAAAATGCATCAAAATTTGAAATAAAAGGAGAAACGCTTAACAGAGCCAGGGCAATAGCAACCATTTCCCCATTTAAATAGAAGAAGAAAGAAAAATGAAAAAGAGGCATGAAAGACAGTAAAAGAAGGTAGAAAAGACAATTCAAGGGAGACAACAAGCCAACAGTTATCAAGAGAGGACCCGCAGAGTTTTCCAGAGGCCAGCTGTGCTCGGCGCAGGGCTGTCATTGACTTGCCCAGAGCATCCCACGTGCAAGTGGAGTGTCCCAGCTAGACTGGGCCACTGCTCTCCCCAGGTCCTGGGGACTGGATGTGTCCGTGGGCTTTGGGAGCAGAAATAGGACAGCCCATGGCACCACCATTTCGTCCCTTCAATGGATCTGTACAACATTTCCTTTATCAACATGCTAGGCATTTCCCATTGGATAATGAAAGGGGTGACAGGGGATCCCATAAAAATGGCTGGGGAATAAAGCTGCAGCTCAGACCCGCCGCCATGCAGACATGGGTGGGAGACGATGAGTAGCCACGGGGCTAGGAGTTGGACGGAGACAATGGTACCATGTCTCCCACTGCAGATATTGCCGCTCCCGCCCCCTTCAGCCAGTGACATGCTTCTTGCCAGCATCCCGAGGAGACCCCCATGCCACAGCACACGACAACCGCAGGAGGTTATTCTCCTTCCTATTTCCTTCGCTGCTAATGAGGTTTGCTGCTCTTCTTAGGGAAAAAAGATGTTTTCTTTTCAGGCAGCGGCGTGTTTCCTGAGAATGGCGGCTCCCAGGCTTTTCGTATCCCTCACTCCCTTTTCTCTGTCATCTTTGGCTCCAATGCTCTGTGCTGCCTCCTCTTTCAAGGAGCGAGCGCCTGCTCCCAATGCAGCTTGTTGAAACCCGCAACGCTTTCCCACGTTGTGCGATGCTCCTCACCAGAACAGTCCCCAGCGCCAGTTTATGGAGCAAATTGTTTTAGCTGTGCTTTTCACCAGGAGGATGTTAACGCAGGTGGTGGCATATGCACTTTTCGTCCCTCTTGCTGAGTTGAAAAGGAGGAGCATGGCTGATGGAGGGCACTGTGCTACCCTCTCCCTGTAGGAAGATAGCGAACAATACAAGGAAACAGATACAGCAGTGTTATGGCAGCAGCTCAACAGGGCTGTTATCTCTGTGCTCTTGCAGGCTGTGGCTTTGATCTGATTTTCCAGGCTGAGTTTTGATCTGATTCACTTTGAAGCTCTTATCGAAACTGCACCTCACATGCTGCAGCCCTTGATTTTTGCCACGATGCTAGTGCTGCTCATTCAAAAAGCTTTTTTTTCCCAGGACCCCTAACAGTAACTGTAAATAAATAAACCCAAAAGTGGATTTGAATCGTTGCTGTGCTGCATGTCTCTGCTTGCCCGTTTCCTTGTAAAAGCTATGCTTATCCCCAGAAAGGTAAATTGCGTTTTTCCATACACACACACACTAGCAGGGCTCAGCTGAGCCTGAACTGGAGCCAACCCGCTCTGAGCAGGCACCACCGCATCCTCCTCCCTGCAGACAGTCCCTGCGTGCTCGGGCAGGTCCGGCAGCACTCCCGTGCTGCCCGTGCTCTATAGCAGCCTAAGAAGTGTTAATTACAGAATGGTTAAACCTCTGTTACCTCAGCCAGGCTGTGGGCAGGAGTTAGCAGAAGAAGAAAACCTTGCTCTGCAAACTCAGCAGCACCGAGGTGGGATTTCACAGGGGCAGTCACACAGCTGTGTCTTTGCAGTGACTCGGGGAGCCCTGCTTAGCTCCCAGCTTTCAAAAGAGGAGAAGATTACCTTGCAGATGCTCCTTGTATTCACTTTGCCAGCAGGTTTATTCTCAGAGCAGCGTGCTAGAATCATGGGAGAACAGGAGGAAATGGCTTTGCAAGTGCTCAAGGCTGAATTTGCAGCATGGCAGACTCTGGAAACAGGCAGATTTCTTGGGGCAAAGTGGTGTAACAGTTATGTTGAAGGAAGACAAATGGGGACTGGGTGCTTCACAGCTGCAGAAGCGGAGAAGTCCCAGCTCCATCCTACCGTAGTCATTCAGTAATTCCCTGGATCCATCTGCCACAGTCATTCAGTAGTTCCCAGCCAGCACGGAGCTCTGCGCTCTCCAGCAAGTCCTGGAGATGGTCACCTTGAACCTGATGTCCCACCATGGGGTCAAATGTGCCATCACAGGCTGGAGGTACCCTGGGGTGGGGGTCTCCGGCCTGACCCCGCTCCCAGCAGGGCCAATGCTGCAGCTGCAGCAGGTCACTGGGGTCCATGTCCGAGTGAGTCAGGGCATCCCCAGGGATGGGGATCCCCCTTCTCTTGCACAGGCATGAGCTGTTTCCTTGGGACCAGCCAGGGTTTCCTGTGCTGCAGCTTGTGCCGGTGCCTCTGGGGCTCTTGCTGTGCCCCTCTGAGCAGAGTCCAGTCCCGGCATCTCCGGGACCCCTTTGGGCAGGGGGAGGTGCTGTTGGATCCCCCTTTGCCTCCTCATCTCCAGCTCAGCAAGCCCAGCTCGCCTAACCTCTCTTTGTATGCCCTGGCCTCCATCCAGCACTGCCAGAGTGGCACTAGGCTTGCTCTGCTTTGGAGATCCCTTGGAGCCCCAAACTGGTCCCAATACCCAGACACAACCTCCCTGGTGGTGGAGCAGAAGGGCGTGCTTCCCCTCTTAACCTGCCGTCCACCCTGTGTCAAGTGGAAAAACAGGATGATGCCTCCAGATCGTCTTCAAGTCACCTCATTTGGAGACCCAGAAAAACCTGTCTGGAGTGAAACTTGTGCACAGGTACAGGGCTGTCCCCCTGTGCTGGGCCACTGAGCTCTGGACTGTGTCACCTCCATGGCATCCAAGGAGCAGGAGTGAAGTGATACCTGGAGGCTCCTAGTCAAGCTCTTGTGTGGTTTTCTGCTAAGGCCAGAGATGTTGTGGTCACGTAGCGACAGCTCTCCTTCCTGCTCAGTCCCAGGATCCAGTCCTGGAGGCTTTTTCTGGTCGCACCCTGTATTTATCCTTCACCTCACATGATTTTGGGAATTGCCATTTCCAAATGGTTTGGTGATTTTGTCCTACTGCAGTGCTGGCACCCAGGGAGTACACAAGTTTCTGTCTCAAACTGGATTTTCTCAGTTTTCTCTGGAGGGGCAGCACTTGCCTTTCAAGCCAGTCTAAAGGAAGAAAAAGATCTGTATTTTAAAAACTAATTCCTGTTCCTAGTAAATGCAGCTCTGATAACAGGACCAATGTCAGCATGAGCCTGTACTAACTCTGTTTAGTAGTTATCATTTATTTTAATGTTCAACTCACTGCCTAAAGCTGCTTAGTGATTTGTGTCCTGTGTCACCATGCAAGTTCTATGCCTCAAATTAGAATAAGGTCTATAAATCAAGCCTCCCTTTACTCTAATAATAATAATAAAGATATTATGATTGTCCTGATCAAGTGTGGGCAATAGTCTTGCTCTGGACTGGAGATCTCCAGAGCTCCCTTCCCAGCACTGCTACTGTCATGCCGCAGGCCAGGGAAATTAATGACACAATTTAAACAGAATAAATCTCTGCCTGGTTCCCTCTGTACCTTTCAGGGAAACACTGGATCCTCTCATAAAACAGATGGAGGTTCTCTTACCAACTTAATAAATATAAAAAGTCAGAGAAATCTATAAGAAATCTATGGAGAAGCACCAGCTTCACCATGTGAGGGTGAGCATCAAACATTATTCCAGCCTCAGTGCTAACAGTTTTTACTGTAACAGCCTCAAGATACAATAATCTGATGCTGCCTTTAGGCAAGGGAGAAGCGAGGAAGCGAGGAGAGAAGCTGATGCTAAGGTTCTCGTTTTGATGGCAAATTTTGGTAACTCGAAGATTTACAACCGAAATCCAAGTGGAGCTAGCATACATTACCGGAAAATCATATAAACCATATACAACTCAGAATCGTATAACTGCCTTGCTACTGCCGAGCGTGGGAGAGAGCCTAACCTCTTTGGAGTGACTACAAAATTTATCAGTGTAAAAAAATGTTGGTTACGCCTCTTCTAAAGAAAGAAAAGGCAACCTCAAAGCACATTTGTCCTACAGGTGGTTCAGATATTATTGTAGCTCGGACGTCTCTCACTTGGGCTGTGAGTGCCTTTTGGAGGAGATGATGGCAGAGGTTTTGCAGGAAGAATGCAGGAAGTGGAGAGGCTCCCATTGAATTCAACAGGAGTTTTGTCCCGGAGTGCCAGTCAGACATGTCAATCCTATTAGCAGTATTATTCATGGGTCACGGCACGAGGGCTGAGGGTTGAATGTGTTTGTTCTGCAAATTGGGCTAATATTGTGAAGACCGTCAAAGAGGATATGTAACATGTTTGGCCTCTTGCTGGTATCTAAGATGGCAGCGTATTACGTTTCCTTGAAATTACATTAGTTCATATCCAATTTTATGGTAACTTATGGCTAGGAAAGACTTCAATTTCATTAATAATGGCCACCATCTTTTTAACATTTAATACATCATAAATCATAGCAAAAAATTTTTGCTCTTGATTTGGAAAGAGACAGCTGGAACAAAATTAAATCTGAGACCCTTGAGTTGGCCAAGGCATGGGCTTGCTCTTAAAAGGTGCTGTGACACCCAGGTGACCTGGCAGCCAGCAAAGTGAGCGGCTGTGCTGTTTTTGGATAAAAAAGCAGATCATGGAGATGGCATTGTGAGAGGTCATCTAAAGCTCAGGTCAACGCATCAGCCCTGTCCTAAAACAAGCTGTGAGTGGCTTAAACACCTCTCATTAGATGGACTGTGTACATCAATGCCGCACCACTGGCTGGGGGACAGATTTGGAGCCAGGAACTGTCACATGGCTGTACCAAACACCACTACCAGTGCGGTGGCTTCTCTGTCAGACCTCCTGGTGATCATTTTCTTTGCTGCACTCACTTTTCCGGTGACATTGGTGTTGTGACACACTCCAGTCATGCCTCTGTCATGGGCTAGGAGCAATTATCTCCACAGCAGTAATTTGATTTCAGTGCTTCACCATCACTGGGCGTGATATCACTACTGTACATACACCCTTGGTGCAATAAGGATATATCAGGCATGATGAATAAGTGCCAGCAAACAGCTCATCCAGCGTCACCCACTGTCCCACGTCCCTCAGAGCTCAGCCTTGTACACCAAGACTTGCAATTGTCCTTTGACAGCTGCTTAAATATACAGCAGTAATAGCACAGGGCTAATAATAATAGTATTAAGCTGAGCGCTAAAGCATGAGAAAGCTGTTTTTAACTGAGTGTGGCGTGGTATTTTTGATGCAGGAAGGATGTTTGATGTAAATGTTGCGAGAATAATTCATATTCAGTATGTACATGAATATGGTTGTGATTTGGATGGCACGCATAGACGTGCCAGAAATGGAATTCTCATTATCCTAGCAGTAATTCAGGACTATTAGAGGGAAACTTAGGGTCTTTAATCAGCACGACTGTATTAGCATAACAGAGTTAATTGCAATAAAGTAAAAGGTCCTGATTAAAGAACACTGTTCTCCACATAAGACCTGCTACCTACTATATGCAAAAACACCAGCAGGCCAACTTCTGCCAACTTCTGATTTGCTGAACCCTTCTCCTTCTCCCCAAGTCAGGGAGAGAAAAGGTGGGTTTGCCTCCTGTAAGGCTGGTGTCACTGGTGGAGTGAGCATGCACTTCACTCACAAGAGAGAAGTAAAAATATAGTTTATTGATACAGAATAGGGAGTGAATAAAGTTCAATGCGACAGTGATTTAACAAGATCCGATGGCAAGGCACACTTGGTCATTTACTGCATAGAGGACAGGGTCAGACAAAACTGTCAGGGAGACCCTCCTGTTGAGTCATGAGGTTCCAAAAAGGACCCCCTTGCTTTCTAAACTCCTTCTCAGAGAGGAGTCTAGGTGTGGCTAGATCCAGTCCTAGTCCCAGACTTGGTCAACGGTTTATGTCTAAAGGATTATATGTGCGCAATCAATCCTTTATATCGCTTAGCTAAGATTTCAAAGTTTAGCATGCTATTAGTCACTTACTGAGGATCTGTTGCGGCAAGGAATCTCTCAACCACGAGGAGTAACCTGTAACCTTGAGAGGCGTCCCTGCTCAAGGGGAGATCCTGGCATGCAGCCCGCTGCCGTGCAGGAGAGCTCACAGGGCCCTGGGCTGCCCACTATTTAAGGAGTAAGATGATTGACTTATGGTCATATTTGCATATCAGCAAGACCTGTAGATCCCTGCTTCAGGCAGCCCTTGGCTACTTTGTTGCCATCGTCCTCAAGGTCCAGCATAAGCTGGATGCATCTATCAGGATGACTCCCACTGATGGTTACTGCTTGTGCAGGGAGCAGGGTGGGAGCATGTCTCGTCCCACTCAGTGGGTTGCGAGATGGGTGAATCTTTTTGATTCCCCAGCGGTTTGCATACCAACAAAGGCTGATCTCCGCTCGGCAGAGCCGCAGGCCGGTAGAGTCACAATGACTCAGAGGAACAGTCAGACTAGCAACTTTATTAACTAGCAAACTACAAACTTAATGAACTAGCAAGCTCAGCGAACGAACAGAGGCAATTTGGCAATGGAGCTATTTTCCGGGCAACCCGTCACAATTCATCCAAAACTCATATGCCCAGATATATATATATAGTGGAAGAGTAGAGGAAAAGAGAAGTGAGAAAAGGAAAAGAGAAGACAGGAGGATAAAGAAAAGGAAAGGTATCACCACCCTTGGATCCCGCAATGAGGGTGACAGACGTGGCAATCCTCCAGTGATGGGCGTGCACTGTTCCCTGGGGAAGGTGTCTCTTTATACTCTAATCCCTGCCTCAGGTCACGCCCCTGGAGGACTTATGTTGTTCTGGTCCTCAAAAGTTTGCAGGTGCTGGGGGAGCAAATCGCGCCTCATCTCTCCACAATGTTTGAGACATTAACTCTTTCAGTCTCTCACACCACCCCGTGGCTCAAACATTGTCTATATAATAGAGGATAGAGAAGACAAAGTTCACAAAATAATACATTTTACAATGGCAAGGCCAACCATCAAAAAGAAGATTCGAGAGTTGGCGGAGTGTCCTTGATTTCATCTTCCTGGGTGGTGATATGAACATAGCGAACAGCAGGAGAAAAGAGAGAGGAAGCAGAAGCAAGCAGACGGGTAATCATACATTGAACAATAGCTATGCTGATCATTAGGAATAAAAATCCAACCAACAGGGTTATTCCAATTTGCATTAACCATTTCCCCCACCCCGTGAGTCCCCAGGATTGTAGGAGGGAGGCAAACCAAGATCCAGGTATATGTCCATTGAACCAGTCTCTCGGTTGGAGTGATCGGAAGAGGTCAGCAGTTTGATCGGCGATTTCTTTCATTTTGGTGCGTCCCTCCTCTATAGTAGTACTGGCATTGTGAATAGTTATGCAATATTCTCCATCACTTAAATTCAACATACCACATACCCCTTGTTCTTTTAACAATATTATGTCCAAGGCTAAACGATATTGGAGTGTCATTTTTGACACCTGTTGGACTTGTAGATTGAGTTCTCCTAAAGCTTGTCTGGTCCTATTATTTAGGAGGTGTACTTGCCAGGTAATATTTTCTAGAACAAATTGATGTCACTTTAGGGTTATGTATGGGGTGAAAATGTTTTCAAACATTAGCGCTGCTACTTGCCCATCTGTATAGTAATTGGGGACCTGGACTCCAGTGATTGCCCATTCCGGTTGGGTTTTTGGGGCTTCTGCCACTTCCCTGTGCACTCGCCAGAGAGGGGCAGTGAAACTGAAAACACGAGATGGGCATAAGGATGGGATGACTAATCCACATTTCAGACCAGCGTGATATTTCAGGATTAAATAGGAATAAAATTTCCCATTAGAACATCCCCAAACTAGTCCCAAGGGGGCCAGGTATATGCTAGTTTCACAGGTCCAGGTATCATTGTAGTCCACGAAATATATGTCAGGTTTTGCAGTGAGTGGCAGGCCCTTCAAAGGGTAGTGTGTACGGGGTATGCCGCAATACATGACTATACCATGATCCTCAGTTTTGTCATAAATTTTGTTGCACAGAATATCCCGATTTCTATATCCGCAGGAAGGATAACCCCAACAAATACACATGTCCCTTATCAGAACCCTTACTCTCTCCAAAAGTGAGGTCTCAGGGGGGGTCCCCAGGACCAGTGTTACAATTAAGAACTTTGGCACATGTAAACAGATCAGACCGGCTATGCTGTGGGGGATTGGCATACCTTAGCGGTTGCAGGAGGGGTCTCCTTTGTGACCACATCCACTGTAAATTTGTCAGGTCTCTTGATTCACGCCCCATGCTATTGGGAAGTTGGATACACCAAGAGAGATTCACATTTAGGGAATAATCGGCCTCATAAAAATCCAGTTGTTCTAATGGGTGAAAGAAGGAGTCAAATGGGAAATGGGAGCAAGGTACAGGATATGGGCCAGCCGGATTGTTCCAGAGTACCAATTTTGTTCCATAGGTAAAATTCATTGGTGGGTGAGTAGTGTTGCAAAGAGGACTGTTCCTAGAAACGTAAATCAGACTTGTTATAATAAGGAAAATACGTGTCAGTCTACCCCCAAGCAAAGTTCTTAATTGCAGTACGGTGAATAGTTTCAGAATAGTTATTGGTCAAAAGGTAATTATGTTCCCAGTCAGTATAAGTTGTCCAGAAAACGGGGAACAAGACATAGTGTTGTTTTATAGTTTGATTCATTTCCAAGTTATACATAATATTGGGCGATGCAACAAAAAATCTCAATCCTTGTTCAGTTGACTGGGGAAGGGCAACACATATCCCTTGGTCAGTTCTACTCCAGATTGTAGTAAACCCGCAAATTAGTTCTCATGCAAGGTTTGAAGGAGTATTATTTCCACTCCCCCTGTGTCTTCCTTTCCCAGAGGAGAGGAGGACCACCGTCCAGGTGAGAAATTGTAAATACATATTAAGATTAAGGCAATGACTACGATTGTCAAACAATTACTGAAGTACAACATTAGTGGTACTCATCGAGGTCCAGTGCTCCTCCAACGAGATGGGTATGTTTAGCAGGTGACAGCCTGGTTCTCCCCCTGCAAAAGAAAAGGAAAACTCGGTCCCCTTTAGGACCGGTTTTAAAAGGAAGGGATTATCCACCTGTATATCCTTCCAATCCAGGTCGTGATTCTCCATAATAGTTTCCAACACCTTTGCCACCTTTTCCGGATCCTCCCTATATGTTCCAGCCATGTCTTAAGTCCGTTACTGAGAAGGGAACTTTGCAGCACTGCCTGCCTTAAGGGTGCTTGCAGCACTGCCCTCCCCCCTCCTAGTTCTTCCTGCCATCGGACTAAAATTCCCCCCTTCACTTTCAGCATCACTGTCCACATCACCTTCTCCGACTTCCACATTTTCACCCTGACCATTACTTCCCTGTACAAGTCTCTGTCCCGGAGCCACTAATAATTCAACATCATCTTCCTCTTCCTCTGGTTCCTTATAATTTTTACACCTTTTACTAATACTACATGCAGAACAACATCGTTTAAGCGTTTTGCTCCAAATTTGTTCTAAAGCCAAAACATTTGCATTCATTGTGAGCCGTCCCCCGGCTCACTTACTGGGGACGGCGGAGTGGGTTTCCCGACCTGGCTTCAGTACCCTGGTGTTCGCGGAGGCGGGGAACGGAAGGAGAGTTCAGCCTGGCCGGGGCCCTTTCTTCTCTCCTAAAAGCCTTATCCGGATCTTTCCACACTTTTACTAATAATTGCAGGTTAGACAGGGGTAACCCATCCATAAATTCTCTAGGTATTTCCTTACGTAAACCCTCTCTCCAGAGTTGGCTCCTCATCATCCCCGACCGTAGGTTTCTCCTGGAGGGTAGGCCTTTTGAAGGCTGATTGCCTAATTCAGCTCTCGTAACCTCAGTTTAACCCCTTTGTTCCCCTCCGGAGATTCCCACATTGCGGCTATAATTGATCAGCTCCTGTGCAACCCCTCCCCAGGTGAGGGGGAATTCCGCCAGAGCAGGCCGCGTTTGGTTTCTCCGTGGCATTAGCATTTCTGTTAAACGCTCCTGAATTGGGAGCACTGCCCTTAGGCGGTCCTGGATTTGTATGGCCTATAGCTTTAGGGGGTCAGGGAGGCCCTTTATCGGGCGATTCATTCGGCTGCGGTCGGCTTTTAGCAACACCGGGGAGGGCTGATGGGGTATTAAGTGCCGGTCATGCATGAGCTGGAGGCAGGCCGCTTTCTGCACGCTCTTCGTAATTTGATCCAGTCCCGGAGTGGGGATGGTCACCGGATCTCCCCGTTCCAAGGGGTCTAGCCCTCCAGCCCAGTATGCCGCCCACCCTTTGAGTGAGGGACCAGGGGGCTTGAGTGTCGGGGACAGTTAGAAACACGCCTGGACCCCAGTATCCCTGAATCTCCCCCTCAGAAAATTTAATTCTGTCCCCCCCGTGAGGGAGACTCTCCACACATATTCTGTCTCCGTTTCCCTAGGGAGCCTACTGTATTTTTCTTGTAATTTCTCCAGTTCAGTTGCACTATAGGGAATTTCTTTCGTTATGATTTCTGGTGCAGTATCGGTACCCGCTTCATATTGAAATTCCGTTTTAATAAGTGGGCGAAGTTGGGGAGCAGTTCTCTCATCAAGTTGGCGCTTTGCCTGTTCCATTTCTTCCCAGGGGTAGTGGCCAGCTACCCCCCCCCCCGCCCCCCGTCAACTAGCTCATGTTCCTTAGACAGACTGCAGTGCCCACACTCGCTCTCCAGATGCTCCCTCCGCACCTCCGCTAGCTCCAACAACAACTCGTGCTCCCTGACAAAAGCATCACGCAACTGATTCTGCAACTTATTTGCTGTTGTTTCCGCTTGTACCTGTTTTTTCCGCTCAGCTTCTAGCTCTGCTTGCAAGCTTTTAACCAAATCTTGGAACAATTCACTTGCCTCTCGCTCAGCCCGTTTTACCGTGCACTTATCCTTTTGCGCTGCCATCAGTGCAGCTCCTAAAACACCACAAACTACAGTTTTTTCTTTCCCAGTCCTCGCCCTGTTCTCCTTTGCCAAAACCTTTATTCGCTCTGCAAGGGTGGATGGAGATTGCCAGTTCTCCTCTGCCCAATTTTACCCCCGAGGCGTCAGGCAGGAGTTACACGTTTTTAACAACTATATCAAAGGGGAGCAGTCCAGATCAGGCTGAACCCGGGAAGCCATGATCTGCCGGAGGACTCGGACTCAGCTGATTCACGTCCTCCCTTCTCGACTCAGTCGATATCCCCTCCCTGATCCTCTCACTGGTCACGTCGGGGAATCCCACTTCTGACACCAAATTACTGTCTCGTCCCACTCAGTGGGTTGCGAGATGGGTGAATCTTTTTGATTCCCCAGTGGTTTGCATACCAACAAAGGCTGATCTCTGCTCGGCAGAGCCGCAGGCCGGTAGAGTCACGACAATGACTCAGAGGAACAGTCAGACTAGCAACTTTATTAACTAGCAAACTACAAACTTAACGAACTAGCAAGCTCAGCGAACGAACAGAGGCAATTTGGCAATGAAGCTATTTTCCGGGCAACCCGTCACAATTCATCCAAAACTCATATGCCCAGATATATATATATAGTGGAAGAGTAGAAGAAAAGAGAAGTGAGAAAAGGAAAAGAGAAGAGAGGAGGATAAAGAAAAGGAAAGGTATCACCACCCTTGGATCCCGCGATGATGATGACAGACGTGGCAATCCTCCGGTGATGGGCGTGCACTGTTCCCTGGGGAAGGTGTCTCTTTATACTCTAATCCCTGCCTCAGGTCACACCCCTGGGGGACTTATGTTGTTCTGGTCCTCAAAAGTTCGCAGGCGATGGGGGAGGGGAGGTGGTTGCGAGGAGTTTCATTCCAAGTTTCGGGTGGTTGTAGGCCCATTCCTCAGATAAAACTCTGTGTGACCTCTGGCCATAGATGGTAACTGCACATCCTCCAACGCACTCTTCTCATCCCATGCTAGCCGACTTGCTGCACCTTATCTCGATACAATGTTTGAGACAGTACCTCCTTCAGTGTCTCACAAGACAATACCTCTTTTAGTCTCTCCTCCGAAAAGCTCTCCCCATCCCATGCTAGCCGACTTGCCGTCGCCATGCAAATCGCGTCTCATCTCTCCACAATGTTTGATACATTAACTCTTTCAGCCTCTCACAGAGCACACCGCCACAGCTGGCCCCAAACTGTGTATCCTTGCCTAAATCTCACAGCGGGACGAACACAGGCTGCCCTTTGTGCTTGCTCGGCTTCCTGCTCCTGTCAATGCAGCCTGATGAAGTGCAAGCATCCTTGCACTGAGACCAGAGGCTAAAGCCCCGAGTGAAAACGCACAGCTCTTCTGGCTAATGTGACAAAACTTTGGCTGGAGGAAATAGGAGGGCTTGGCCCTCCTGTTACAGGGCCCAATCCCAGGGACAGCCTAGGTTAACATCTGCACAGCTGTGGACCGTGCTCATACACGTCTTCCTTTACCGAGCTGTAGAAATAGTTACATCTCATAGGGCAACAGCAACCAGCCGCAAAAGCCAAGGAGTGAACAGCCCCAAGACTGTAACTGAGACCAGGGACACTGCTGTCCCTGCTAACCTTCTCCACTCCAAATCCACAATGTCATGGACTTAAATTTGCAGCAAGTTCTGCTTGAGCAGCTGTTAGCACAGAGCATTCTTGATATGGCATTTCCAAAAGTATCATTAGTGTTTATCCTCCACAAAGACACATTGCTTCGGGCCACGTGCTGCAGTCAGGGCAGTATTGCTTATATCCCTGCAAAATATCCAAGGATCAAACAGTTCATTCTAGATTATTCAAGATTTGGACCAGAATCATG
The DNA here is from genome assembly GCF_035582795.1 of Mycteria americana. Taxonomy (NCBI): domain Eukaryota; kingdom Metazoa; phylum Chordata; class Aves; order Ciconiiformes; family Ciconiidae; genus Mycteria; species Mycteria americana. Next base: position 42,055,964 of record NC_134370.1, read on the forward strand.
CATGAAGCCATCTCTTTCATAGGATCACAGTGTCACCACAGTGCTGGACCTCTTGGGGTCCCTACTCCACCTCCCGCTTGCAGCAGGCGTCACCTCCTGTCTCATTGTGGGTTGGGTGCTCCAGGCCCTGACCTGCTTGGCAGTAGCAAACAAAGCCAAGGTCACATCACTTTCTGGTGGAAAACATTGCATCTTTCCCCTTGTATATGGTGCACTGGGTTTGTTCCCTTTTAAAGGCACTTCTCTGGCTAATTTTAAAACCCACTGATCCTGAGATGTCAACAGCTTTATTATCTCCATGCCCTGGGGGCTGTTTTGCAAGAAGTGTGGCTGAGAGCAGCAAAGTGCTGTAATTCAGAGACCCAAGTTCACCGTTGCAAAAATTTCCTTCCAAACTAGGTACAAGTAAAACTGCATCTCTTCCTTGCCCTGGATAGGAAGTCTTGTTGGGAGCTCGACATGCCGTTTCTTTCCTTTTGCTGCCACTTGAAGCCTTTCTCGGATGTTGTCTGAGACGGTCCTTGTATCCTTCTCTGCCTGATGCTCAAACCACAGCCGTGGTCCAAGGATGCAGCTCCCATCATGCTGATTGTCCTCCTCTGTGCCCCAGAGCTGCTCTTTACCATTGGAGAGACCAAAGACACCTTGAGATAAATCTCTTTATTTAACTGTAATTTGTCCTGAAATTGTTGATTTGGGAAGATCATTGGGTTCACATCCGGCCAGGCACTCCTGTGATATCTCCTAGTCACAATGCTCCCTCTCAGCCAACTCACCCAGTTCAGTCTTAGCATGTATCCTTGGAAAAAGTGATCCATAACTGTACTCTTTCCTCTGGCAATGACCACACGTTTTTCAGAGTTGGTCTGCTTTGCCTTCAGTTTGAGTACAAGGACTTCAATACCAGCTCTGTCATCATGGATCTAGCTGCCCTCAGCTATTTCTGGGCTCTCCCACAAACCTCCTATATAACCTTTAGAAAATGGCTTAGAACAGATCCCTTCTTCCTCCCTTCAGAGACCAGAGCTGTATACTGGCATGATGGCCATCTCCATGGAGAGCAGAGAACAAACTGAAGCAATGTTGCTGACTCCTAATGTTTCCTTTCTGTCTCAAGAAAGACCTCTTTTTGTTTGTTTGTTTCTAAATCCTTTGAAAAGGGGCAATTAGAAAGGACTGCGTGAGGCAAGCGCCTCTAGTTCATATAGGAATGGCCATATAGGACCATAGGGGGTCAGACCTGAAGTCCCATATGTCTCCGCCAGCGTGTGTGGAGCACCAAACTGCTTCAGTGAGACTTTCCCGGTGCCATGCTCAGTGCCACAGGGCTTTTCACAGGTTCTCTTTGTGTTTAACAGCTCATGATTATTTTCAGTTACGTGCTCTAAGGTCTTGGAAGAATTAGCTGGCTTTCCTATGTCAAGAAGAAACACTGACTTTCTGTGTCAGTTCAAAGTTATCCTCAGTAATGAACTGGCCCTTGTTCAGACCACATGTACTTTAATGGGCTCCTTGACTCTGCCTGCCTTGCTCACAGCTGCTTCAGGAGCCAAATGCCAATATACGCTCAGGAGTCAAACGCAGAGTGCTTTCATCTGGGAAAAGAAAACCTATCAACATTGCCAAATTATCCAAGAGGAGATCTCCAACCCTGGCTGGCATAATCAAAGCTTTTGCAAAGCGTGTTTTTCTTGTGCAAAATACGTAGGGGCTTAAAAGAGTAATAGCGTGACAATTTCAAATGCAACCATCATTTTTCCTTATTAAATAAACAACTCGTAAGAAAATACTTGTTCATTAGCAGGAAGATTTATAATGGCTACAGAAGCTACAAAAGGTTATTCAGGCTGCCATCGGCAGCTTTGGTATGACCAGAAAAGCCCAAGCAGGATCTTTAAACACACAGACCACAAGTATTTTGTTCTGTGTCTACTTAAATCAGAGTAAAAATACACTGACAACAGAGGGAGCAGATTGACTTTTAAAATTTTCTACAAGATAAACAACAGCTTTGGCTAAGTACAACCAACTGAATTTTACCTTTGGAAAAGTTTAAAGGTAGTTTTGGAGTTCCAGGGTGATGTAAGGATGGCATAAGCCACCATTTCAAACAAGACTGTTTTGTAAACTTGCTCTGCAAAAATAGGCAACGTCTGTTTGTAGTAAGACCGTCTGCTTCAACCTCAAAATTTAGCTGGAATTTCTCAGGCCAAAATTATAGGGAAGCTAAACCAGAGGTTTTATAAAAGGAGCAAGCTGCAACCTTTTAATGGAAGAGGGAATATTTTACAGTTAGCAACAAGATCCAAGTGTCACCCTTTTTTATTTTAATCTTATTCCAACCCCATGATTTCCCAAAAATAGACTCACTCACCAGGAATACCACATTCATCTTGATTCAGCTAATGATATTTATACTTTTCCATTGGATGGGATTAATTTTCCTATCCTGTTAATGCAACATGTGTTATTACATATCTTTACTGCATGCATAGGCATATATTTTCTGTGTCAGAAAGGAAAGCAACTGGCATTTTAAATTATTGAATGATAACTGTAGGTGGCTGTTTTTCATAAAGATTAAGGAATTCCTTTCAATATGATAAATGGTTATAAGACTCCCTTTTATACTAAATCAGTTCACAAGTGAATTTATTTGACAGTCACGGGTTGTGGGTCTATTGAAGAACATTTTCTGTCACACAAAGGCATATGTGTTAATGTAGTGAACATGTGTGACATCATTCTACAGAGTAAAGGTACTGAAACTTCCCAAATGATGGTTTTCGGTACTAACACCTTGTACAACTAATGCTACAGATCAGATCTAGCCAGATTTAAATAAGGCTCATTTCACATCCACAGCAAAAGAAATGCAGTCAGTGCCTGAGCAAAAGGGGATCCAAAGACAAGCACTAAAGCAAAGTAAATTATTATCCTGGCATTTTAAGTAAAAGGCTTTACAAAATCAATACACAGCCATGTGCCATTGACATATCAAACGCAAAACTGAATTCCAACAAGGGAAATCTGCCAAAAGGAAAAGATTTTATCCTGACGTGCATGAAGGAAGCACAGACATTCAGTCAGGGGTAAATGTCAAGAAAGCCAAAACAAGTAAGAACTCCTGTTCTGCACAGCACTATTTCCCCAGTCATAAAAGCGGTGACTTAAAAATGAGACCCTACTGCATATTAAACTTTGAAGCTTGACTTCAAGCCTCCTGAACGGACCAGCTCACTGCCTTCAACAAAACCACAACAGACCTCATAATCCCCCAAAGAAAGCAAGAAGAAAAATGCTTGAGTTTGACTATGTTATCAAGCTGCACTCCCCCATGTACAGCTTGTTTCTGTACAAGAGCATGCACAAAGATTCATTTCCTCAACCATGTCAATAACAACAAAGAAAAACTTGCCAGGACCACTATTTTTGCCAGGCATGCGTTGTGGGTGGAGTGAGCATGCACTTCACTCGCAAGAGAGAAGTAAAAATATAGTTATTGATACAGAATAGGGAGTGAACAAAGTTCAATGCGACAGTGATTTAACAAGATCCAATGGCAAGGCACACTTGATCATTTACTGCATAGAGGACAGGGTCAGACAAAACTGTCAGGGAGACCCTCCTGTTGAGTCATGAGGTTCCAAAAAGGACCCCCTTGCTTTCTAAACTCCTTCTCAGAGAGGAGTCTAGGTGTGGCTAGATCCAGTCCTAGTCCCAGACTTGGTCAACGGTTTATGTCTAAAGGATTATATGTGCGCAATCAATCCTTTATATCACTTAGCTAAGATTTCAAAGTTTAGCGTGCTATTAGTCACTTACTGAGGATCTGTTGCGGCAAGGAATCTTTCAACCTCGAGGAGTAACCTTGAGAGGCGTCCCTGCTCAAGGGGAGATCCTGGCGTGCAGCCCGCTGCCGTGCAGGAGAGCTCACAGGGCCCTGGGCTGCCCACTATTTAAGGAGTAAGATGATTGACTTATGGTCATATTTGCATATCAGCAAGACCTGTAGATCCCTGCTTCAGGCAGCCCTTGGCTACTTTGTTGCCATTCTTCCTCAAGGTCCAGCATAAGCTGGATGCATCTACCAGGATGACTCCCACTGATGGTTACTGCTTGTGCAGAGAGCAGGGCGGTAGCACACCGCCACAGCATGCAGTCTGAGGAATTTGAGTAACACCCTCTCCTGGTTTGCTTCAAAAGAAGCTTTCCTTTCTCTTACATGTGGAGTTGCACTGGTCCCTCTTTTACGGGCTATTTCAGGAGTTTTCCTGAACTCCCCCCAGGATGGAGACCCCCCTCCTCCCCAGAGACCTGTCCCAGGGCGTGCTACCCCACATCCAACCTGAACTCCCCGGGCTGCAATCTGGGGCTGAGGCACCTCATTACATCACCTGTTGCTGCCAAGAAAGGTTTGGCTCTGACCTCTCTGTAACCAAACAGACTCTGCAAACACCCAGGAACCTGAAGAGGGGTAAAACATCCCAAGCATTTTCTAGATTAATTCTTTCTTTTTTTTCTTTTGACTTTGAGTGGATTCTTCATACACATATAAAGAAAATAAGATTATTTTCATAGCTCTTTGCTTTCAGCACAAGACTTAAAATGCATTCCCAAAGCAGGATGTGTTAGCACCATTTCTCTACCCTCCCTCTCTCTAGGCCTACGCCCTGGGCACCGTTATTGTACTGTGCAGCACTTTTCAACCCTGTATAAAGAAAAGTAAATGAATCTACCTTAATGAATGGTAAATCCAACCTACAACTCCCTTTTCCTTTATCCAAGCTAAAAGCATTACTGACACAAACTGATTTTGAGGGGCAAGCAGACAAAAGTTTGTTACCACAGACTTCAATGGGGAAGTTAAGGATTTTCTAGACAAAAGACTAAGACTCAGCTAACTCCAGCTGAATGCCTCTTTCTGTTAATTTTCCTTTTGTGTTGCAACTGCTAACGGTGCTAAAAGAAAGACCCTGATGACAAACGTGCCAGTTCATTCCCGTTATTGAAATCTGTGCTCTGAAATGCAGGCAGGATCAGCTGAGCTCTGGACAAAGCTGCAAAGCGAATCAACATCTTTCCTCTGCAAAGCTCTGTTTGCCATCAGTCTCAGCCTGGTTTTGGGTGCAGCAAAACATTTCCAAAAGCATACATGGATTATATGGTTTGTTTGCAAACACGCTGTTTTCCCCGCTGCCTGGAAAGCATGAAAACAGCTAAATACACAAGAGCTAAAACTAAACAAACTGTGAACGTGGAAAACAGATTTGCAGTCAGTTTGAGTGTGAGATTTATGGACAACTGGTATGGACTGCCCTTGCTACCATAACCATGATGAACTTTTGACATGGCTGCAGACTTTGGGGAGGACAGAACAAGCATCTGTCTTCATTTTAGTGCTGAAGGGATCTAGGAGTTAATGCTTGATATTTGCTTCTCCTCTTGTGTGAGGGTATTGGCAAGTACAAGAATCTCTCTGGCTGCCTAGTGCCTTACCATCTCTCAAATCTAGATGAGAAGAAAGCAAAGCTTCACAAAATAGGGCAGCAAAGAGCACACAGAGAAGAAAAGTGAGCCAGCAGTGAGTTGTTACCTTCTGTGGAAAAAAAAAGTGACAAAGTTAACTAGTCCAGATAAGAGAGAAATTTTGAATGGAACTTAAAGTGCCTCCAAACTTCTTGGAGGCCCTAAGAAATATCTGTAAAACAGCCTTTTACATCCATTGGCAGATAAAAGTTAATGTGGCCTAGGTTTTTCTAATGATAATGTGGGTGATCAACACTTTTTTAAAGAAAAGAAAATAGAAAATGTAGAAGGAATTTAAAAGCAGTATCATAAGTATAATTTACTGCCTTAGGATTGAGAGAAATGTTACCAGACAACATTTTATTTACTGAATCTATTAAAAAGGTGGCTTGGTCATGAAGAAAATCTGTCTCAGATGACTGTTGTAATTTTAGAAAGCTGCTGACCAGCCGTGACTGTACATCTGCTGAATAAATTGGCAGGCTGCCCTTATTTCCAGTTCTTTATTCCGAATGATTTAACAAGATACGGCTTTGAATGCAGCATGGTACAGTTGGATTTGTTTCACGCCAACTCCTGATGCTGCATTTTTCTGAAGCTCTTTCAGAGCTTTTCCATCCCTCTTTTCATGTGGGGATGGATGGCACTGGTCGGGGGAGGTCACACTGTCGGCATTGTCACTGTAACATCCATGTTGTCTTGGGCAAGAAGCTTGGTTGTAAAAGCGTGCTACAGGCTTGAACCTCTGGTTGGAAGCAAAGTAAGAGAACAGGGCACAGGACCAAAGCATCCTGTCTCACTGAGCTCGGTATCTGCCATCAGAGGCAGGCAAACCATCTCGTTCCTCTCACCAAGCTTGGTAAATTTATCTTGAGGTCAGCTAGGTCATTTACTCTTACTGGTGGAAGGCTGTTCCCAAAGCTGCCCTTTCCAGATTAGAAACCTCCTAACGTCCAGCCCACGTTTACTCATGTCCAGTTTGCACCCCTCTGTGTGTCCTCTTGTAAGACATGCACCACCCCAGCAGCGCTTCTGTGCAACTTCTGCACTTGGGTGAATGTGACTGTGGATGGCCAGTGCTGCGTACGCAGCTTCCCAGATGTGATCACAGCAGTATTCACGGTGGGTAGCATTAATCTTTCCCTATCTCTACTGATAATGTCTCTTCTGACCTGACTTAAACTCATATTTGCCATTACGTGCCTATGCCGCATGGATGGCTCACAGTTGCCTGGAGATCAGCCTGTCTGTTTAAGCCTTTCTCTTCCTTTGTTATGTTGAGCGGATGAGTTTGCAGCAGAAATCCCTGTCGTTTGCTACAAGAGCACAGTTTGTCACTGTTAAATTTCAGCCCATCTCCGACTGGTTGTTCTCTGTACTTGGGTCACTGCCAAGCCTTAAGCTGTTAGAAAACTTCATTATTATGGCCTTCTTCCAGCCACCCAAGCCCAAATCCAGTCTCACAGAACCATAAAAAAAAGGTTGCCACTGGATTAATTATTACACTTGCCAATTCTTTCATGATTCAGTATTCTAACTAGTCCCTTGCCTTGAGCATGTTACGTTTGAGCTTTTTTTCTGCCTTCTATTTGGTGAAAATACAACCCAGAAATTTACCTTTTCCATATATAGAGCACACATCCACACTGAGTAGTTTCTCTCCTCCTCTTACTTATGTGGAAAAAGAAATTTATTATTTATTTTTACTCTTGGAAAACCCAATTTGGCTCAATTTTGAGGGTTTCTAAATTTATCTCTGCGTTTTTCAAAACTCCAAGCCATTCCATGGCCTGAGTGCGTTTACTGTATGGGATCACAGTGCTCAAGAACTGGAGGGGCTTGACATGCTGCAGAAAGACAAGCCACATAATTATGGAGTTGTGATGCTGATGGAGTTGCCCACACAGGGTGAAGCCACACTGCAAGACCAGAAACTCTGCTTGTAAAGAGGTCAAACCACTTATGATCACCAAAGGTTTCTATATTTTCTGTGAGAACAAGCCATGTGACACACAGCCTCATTACAACATAGCCGCCCTGATAAAGCCGTTTAAACCATATCATGCCAGAAGGGAGACCTGAGCTGTGATCCCAGGCATGTTATAGCACTCAGGGTTTCCGAGCGCGCCATGTTCCCCATACGTGACCAAATGGGACTGATATCCCAAGTGCTGGGTAGCTAACTGAAAAAGCAGAGTGGCGAAAGGCCACAAGAACAGAGATGTAAGCAGAGTTATGGAGATGTAGTCGTACTCGGGGTTAATTAAGGTCAAGGATGGCCTTTCCTGTCAGCAAGCAGGTGGTGGCTCCACCCTAATTATAAGCCCTTTAAACGAACTAGCCAGATGGAAAAGCAGGCCCCGGGGAGCTTAGGAAAAGACTTTGACCTCAACCTCAAGGAGATTACATTGAGCAGCTCTAAAGCAGCCACCCTTCGCAATAGAAGGGAAGGACTGGAAAGGTGATCCCCAGACCAAGCAGCCCAGTCGTAGACCTCCCACTGACAACTGTTGACAAGTTGCAGTGCTGCAAGTCCCAAACTGGGGTGACATGCAAGTCAGATAGCAACCAAAAGTATTAGAAGGTGGTCCCTCTCTCTCCATTAGGATAGAATGCATGAGATCTGAACTCAACCCTTTCTGCGGAAAGCAATAATGATCAGTGCATGCATTGTTCCTTTTCCAGTTCTCAGATTGCTAACCAAAATGTGGCATCAGCTAAAGAAAACATCATCACCGTCTGTTCCTTGAAAGTAAAGAAAATGAAAGGACAGGTTGCATGAGAAAGAAAGCAGAACACAAAATTAGAGGCCAACGCTTTCTCCCCCCTGGACCACGTACTTACTTAATATCATTGGTTTTAAAAACACTATATGGAGAGCTGAAACCTAGAACCGTTCCTCACTTTTACAGCTACAGGCAGTGAATTCTGTACTATTTGAATTATCTGAATGCTCAGACTGGCAACAGGAGCAGTTTCTTCGCTCCTGAAAAGAACAGCTAATAACATACACTCAGCTGGGGACATATTAAAATATGTTTTCTCTGCCCTTTGACTGCTAAAGAAATATATTGCCATTAATGGTAATTACAGGCCATTAAAGCACTGAGGAACAGGAAGGCTTTATAAGAAAAAAGGTGTTTTCAGAAGAGGTTAGTGCATTAACTTTCTCAGTTGCATTTCGAATATAGCTTGGTTTGGAAATGGATGCACCTCTAAGGAAAATCCATAGAAGAAGCAGAAGTAAGGAAATTATTCAGGACAGTTCTTTGAAACTGATTTGACTGTACTGTAAGAGAACAAAAAAATGCTAGTGAATGGAAATGTGACTTATGAATTAACCACCCCCAGCATCACCATACTTGAAGATGGAAAGAAACGAAAAAGATAAAGGAGAACAAAAGAGGGAACAATTTGATACAGTTGCATTTGGAGCAGGCGTGTTTGTAATGTTTTTTGGCTTCTAATTTAAACATTAAAAAGACACAACAAGGACCAAAAAAGGACATCACAATACTTATGGAGGGTGAAAATGGCAACTTGGCTGCAATGTAAATGCTTTGTCCAGAGTTTCGGGGTATGAACTGGAGCTGTTCTCCAGAGAGAAGATAATGCTCTATGGGAGGAAAAGCTTTGAAGGAGGAAAACTGGTATTTTCAGCACCCAGAGGCTGCACTTGACTAAGTGGCATGAGGCAGATTGGTACCTAACCAATTTCTAACTCATTTGGCCTGTTTGTCTCTGACACATCATGGAGCTATCTGAGCAACGATGTTCACATACCTCAACTTACTCTGTGTAGGCGCCAGGCGTCTGAGTCATCTGGTCTTTCTTTATTTCTGAAGGTGACAAATGCCCTGCACAGAAGTTCTGGAAAGAGCCCTGCTTCATGTGCAACCATTCGAATAATGCAACATTTTCAGCAGAGAGCAGCACTCAAAAATTTCCTATGTGACCAGAGGCCACAAAGGCCTCTATGGACTCAGACTCCATCAAATATGAAATATTGTAAAAGCAGGTCTTTCTCTTAATGTTTTCAAAAACATACTAAGAAGGGGAAATAATTAGAGGTGACTCCTCATAGAACAGTATGTTATTGATAAGTTTTTTCAATGTCTTAATAGTTACATAGAAAAAATCCTGTGAAAACCATTCAAAATACTTAACTGAACAATTTAATGTGATATGATAGGATGTGACTTTAATGTGATGTGATAGCAGCAAGTAAGGGATCACAGTGGGGGGTAACTGTCTTCACTTGATAATTCAGGACATAGAATTCCCTTTCTGGAATGGAAACTGTGATCACAAATCATTTTTTATTTAATTATGTTTTAAATTAGCATTTTTAAAATCTGAAGATTTACAATCTCTAACAAAAAACTCTATGACACACATAAGCTCATGTGCACACTGCTGTGATATGCAAAGTCATTTTCCTACTAAAACCAATTAGAGATTCGTTACAGTGAATAATTATGTAAAGATGGGATTTATATTTTTCTTGGTATTTTATAAAACACCCTCAACAGGTTTCAAAACAACCTAAGACAGTATTTTCTGAAAACTGCACTGCAGATAGTTTCATGCTGATTTTGTTATAAAAGATGACATGCTAGAAATGACTTGTGGTTAGATATGCCTAACATAAACTAAAGAAGATCATATGAAATTATGATGGAGCATTTGCATTTTTTCCCCTCTGGACCTCTTTTCAAACTGAAATCCAAATCTTGAAATGCTTACTTGCAAATTTAGTCCAGCCTTGTAAAACTGGAAAGCTCCCAGAAATAATTTTTGACAAACCATTTACATCTAAAAGAGCTGTACTAGACAAATGATCAAAACACTTTTGTTTGTCTCACTAATTTTGAATTACCACTGTTTTATAGTAAATAGTGTCCTTTTTTTTTAAACAATAACTAGTTATTAGCCTCGCCTTCTTGCACAAACTTGTATTTCTATAAACTTCTGTTTAACCTGAGCCCTTTCCAGCACAGCTCCATGACCAGTGAAATGCATATGTAATCATTAAGAGTTTGTTTACCTGCTTAATGTGCTAGCAATTAAAATGAGGCACAGTGGGTGTTCCACCTCTCCACTGGGGAGATTGTCTTCTAAATCACCATGGGATTGTTCCCCTTTCTTTCAGATCCTTTAGTGTAGCTTAAAGACAGCAGTAGGTTCTTGGTGATACATGCAATGATAGAAACTGGTATGAAGAACACTGGTGTAAAATCAGCTTGTGCATGGAAACACTCCTTGGATTATTTTAAATAGGAAATAAAAGTCTAGGAACTGGCCATATCCCATGCAGAACTGGAAACACACTGTTAGGTTTGTATGTGTTTGTTGAAAACGATCTTTTGTGTCCTGATAGAGAATCAGACTTTGCTCCTCTTTCCTGAAGTTACCATTTCGAATACTTCTGATCTCTAAAGAGGAGACAGAAATTTAACTTAGGTTACGAGTGCCAAACCTGTCTGCCTCTCAGCACTGTATTTGTTTGGTACTTACCTACAACTGCCTGGAGACCCCAGTGCAGGAAAAGCAGCAAGCTGTGCAAGGCTCAGACGAACAGGCCACGAACAGCGACAGAAACAATGCGCTGTGACCAAGATGCAGCTGAAACAGAGCCTCAACAGAACAACTGAGTGCATTACCTCTCAAGTAAGATTAATTTGTTGACAGCTGACATACATGCTGCTAGGTATTAAAGAGATCACAAATCCAACCCCTTATTGGTTGCATCTCTATGAAACATATAGAACAAAATCCTTGCTGTCAACAATTTTTTCTAGATACCCTAAAAGTCTCCATTATGCTTGGTAAGAAGCAACCTTTCACACTATAGAGGGTTGAGCCAAAGCCTTCAGCAAGACAATTTACTTTGCATACTGTACTATTTCCTTTCCCAAAGCCACCAGGAAACATGGCAAGTAGCCCTGCACGATATCACTGTGAGACAGCTAAGTCACACCACTCTGGTTTAACACAGAGAGCCCAGAAGCTTTAAGACACTTACTTATTCCTATGCTTTTCTTTCTCCTTTCTCTCTCAGCTTTAAAGGCTTTGCCTATCCTAACTGTTTGAGCCTTTGCATATCATTCAGTAACACTTTGTTTTGTTTATTGATGAGATGGGAGACAGGTGAGATACATACTTTCCAACAGAATTTCACTAGTGGACTAAATATACCATGAAAACCTATTTATTCAGTGAAAATTCTCAACTGTATAAGCAACAGCCTGACTGTGTAGGCAGAGACTAAAGTACCTGATCTTTCTGTGTTTAAACATAGGTCTCCCCAGGACATGCTGTGGGCCAAAAGCTAAGCCCTTTTCCTGAGACTTGAGATGTTTTTGTTAACCTCAAGCCTTGCTTCTCCTACAAATAACTCAGTTTCCTTAGTTACAAGCTGATACCTATTTAGTAGTGAGGGTTTTCTTGAAAACAGTTATCATCAGCACGGGGGATGTTTTGCTTACACTTTTGCCCAAGCTGCTTTATAACCCGATACGTCACCAGCGTGCTCAGGCTTTTCCACAGGATGCATCTTTTTATTCCTTGCTTTTCTAAGCCTTTCTAAGCTTTTCTGGATAGGTCATTACAATGCCATCATGCCGTGCCGCCAGCGATGCCAGTGGGATGTGAAGCTTATAACCAGTACTGGTGGCTCTCTGGACACCGCTTCTGGCTGGAAGTGTCCCCGGCTGCAAACTTCATGCTCCCACTCATTTGACTTTTCCACAGCTGCGTATTTCCACCTGAACCCGCTCCTGCGGGGAACGCATAAGCCATGTTAAAAAACCCTGATGCCCTGCACTGCCCTTGACCTGCAGTGCGGATGCAACCCACGATCCCCCTTGCAGCAACGCTGCCTGTACTTTCAAGTGGAATTCAACAGCTTTTGGGCAAAAAGAGCCAAAAACACCCTTGAAAGCCCTTCTCAGCTTTGCTTCCCGAACAGATCAGCAGGTGTGGAGAACAATGATGCAGCCCATGTTGGGAGGCCAAGTCCTGCCAAAGCAGGCACAAGGGGGGATGAGGATCAGGATCTTCAGCATTGTGAGGTACCATAAATGGGTCAAAATGGCATTTTTTTTCCTACGTGGTTGAAGTCCTGAGGGGAAATAGCCCAAGCTGAGGGGAGCCACCTTAATCTGAGGGGAGCTGCCCCCTTGTCTGGCAGGTGGCCACCCGAGGCAAGCATAAGGCAGGGACGAGAATCGGGGGCTTTAGTGTCCTGAGGAGCCATAAGTAGGTAAAAAAGGCGGGGTTTTAACACACGGGTGCAGCCCTGATTGAGGTACCCGGCCTGAAAGGAGCGGCCGCCCTGAGCGAGGCGGAAGCCCGAAGGGGAGCCACACGCTCCCCTCCGGGCCTCCACCTCCCCCCAGCCTCACCCGGGGCAGCCCCCCTGTCTGCCTATGAGCTGCCCGGGTTGAGGCGCGACCCCTGAGGCGCAAGGAAAGCCAGACGAGGCAGCTCCGCTCCGCCTCTTCCTGCGGGAGCTGTGCAGTTGCTGCCATGGCGCCGCGCCGGGCAGGCGCTGCGCTCCTCGTTCTGGCGCTGCTGCTGGTGGTGGCGAGCGCGGGGTTGAGCGGCTACTTCGGCACCAAGTCCCGCTACGAGGAGGTGAACCCGCACCTGGTGTGCGACCCGCTGTCGCTGGGTCCCGCCGCGGTCGGGTCGCGGCTGCCCGCCGCCTGCGCGCCGCTGCAGCTCCGCGCCTTGCTCCGCCACGGCACCCGCTACCCTACGGCCGGGCAGATCCGCCGCCTGGGCGAGCTGCACGCCCGCCTCCTCCGCCGCCCCGCCGCCGCAGCAGCAGCCTGCCCCACTGCCGCCGACCTGGCCGCCTGGCAGATGTGGTACGAGGAGAGCCTCGACGGGCGGCTGGCGCCGCAGGGCCGGCGCGACATGGAGCACCTGGCCCGCCGCTTGGCCGCCCGCTTCCCTGCCCTCTTCGCTGCCCGCCGCCGCCTGGTGCTGGCCAGCAGCTCCAAGCACCGCTGCCTGCAGAGCGGTGCCGCCTTCCGCCGCGGCCTCGGGCCTTCCCTCAGCCTCGGCAGAGATGGTAAGCCCGGAACCGCCCCCGCCTTCCCTTGAGGGACCCGCAGCGCTCCCTGAGGGAGCCCCAGCGCCCTCCCCGCTGCCCCGGGGCTGAGAGAAGCCGTGAGGCCAGTCCCATGCCCCCCATCCCCAGGCTGAGGGGGACCCTGCACCCCGCGTCCCCTCCCCTAGGGACACCGATGTGGTGGGGGGACTGTCCCCGGGAGGGGTGTCTGGGTGGCCGGGCCCCAGTACCCTTGGGGACGGCGATGCTTCCCTTGGCTGCGTCCCTGAGGCCCGCGTTTGCTTTCAGAGGTGGAGGTTGAAGTTAATGATTCCTTGATGCGGTTTTTCGATCACTGCGCCAAGTTTGTTGCCTTGGTGGAAGAGAACGATGCGGCGATGTGCCAGGTGAATGCCTTCAAAGAGGGGCCGGAGATGAGGATGGTCTTGGAGAAGGTCGCGAGTGCCTTGTGTTTGCCAGTGGAGGAGCTGAACGCAGGTAATGAATGCCTGTCACAGGTGGCTTCGGCTCTGAGTCTGGCTGAGAACAACTTCCGAGACACTGTGTAGTTATGCAGAATAGATAATTTAAAATATGCTGTAAATTGGAGACGCAGTCTCTAATTAAATGCATAAGGCTGCAGATGTGTATTGGTGTTGCAGTAATGAATGCTTGTTAGTCAGTGGTCAGATGAAAAAGATGTTTGAAAATATCTTTTGTACAGATGAAATCAACTTTGTTTGGAGGGATACAAGTGTGTTATTCTTTTAATTCTGCTTTGCTGAGCAGATGTAGCTTTTGTAAAACCTGTTATAATTCAAACGCACAAATAACCTCAGGAAGAGGTGGACAGTAGGTGGTCTGTGTTGTAACTTCACTTGTCCAGAAGAGAAGTGCCAGGTTTCCCTGTGTGGTCAGGTGGTGGGGGAGCCCCCCCAAATAGGTGTTGCTGTCTTTTTCCAGCATGTCCCTAAAGCCGCGATCCCAAAGTTGCAGCATGCTGCTGTTCAAACTCAGCCTCTAACGTGGAGGATGAGTAGTGGTAGTCAAAGACTGCTGTGTGTTGACAGACATGCCTTCCTTGTACTGCCTCTTCTGTCCTTTGTGGTGTTGAGGACGCACTAGCGATCAACACCTATAGCATGTACATCAGCAGACATGCAGCATTTAATGTGAAATGCTCTTGTTTCCCCCTTGTAGCAATGTAATGGAAAAGCTTGCAGTTTCAAATTTGGATTCTGCTCAATAATTCTGTTGAAAACTGCTCACTTTTGATGCTTGGCCTTTGGACTGGTGATTATTTATTGGATTACATTTTTTGCATTGCTAAATTGTAATTACATTTTGTTTTAGAGGCAAGTTGAGGGAAAGTTGCTACTCGTGTAGCAGTGGTTTATCTTTTGCTTGCTTGTTGGATTTATTGCAGATCTTGTTCAAGTGGCTTTTCTCACCTGCTCATATGAGTTGGCTATAAAAAATGTGACCTCCCCATGGTGTTCACTCTTCAGTGAAGAAGATGCCAAGGTAGGTGCTAAATGGGAGAGAGATTTGAGAAGCCTTCAAAAGATGCCTTAGTGTTCAGATATAACTCTTTGCACAGTCAGAAGTTGTAAGTTCTGTGCCCCTTATTCTTCAGTCTAATGAAGCACTTCTTTGGTCTCCAAAGAGCTCTGCATTAATCAAGCAGCAAGACTGAAATACCGTTCTTCATTTAGACTTAAATACTGGTGCAGTCTTGATTTGTCCTGATTAAAACGGTCTTTTTCCTATTGTGCTTAATTCTTCTGTGCTTTTATTTCTGTAACATCAGAAATGCTCTAGGCAGCTTTGTTTTGCATAAGATAATCATATGATAAAATACCTTGATTCCAGAGGACATGAAATGAGGTATTCTGTGTCCTCTAAGACTCTGTATGGTTTTGGGGACTGTCACATCTCCAAACCTAATGTCTATTAATAAAACTAGTAGAACCCAGATAAATGAGACTTATGTTGGTTCCTATTCTTTCAAAAAGTACCTGATGTACTCTTTGAAGGGATCAAGAGAGACAGGGATTAAGAGTGATGTCATTTATTTGGTGCTCCAAATAATTCAGTAAGCCCCCCCCCCCCAGCTCTTAAGGAAACTTGGCACACCTGGGAAAGAGGGGAGGCCTCTACATGGCTAGGTGGTTGGCTAAAGGGTAGGCAGTGGAGTTAGGAGTAAATGCTCTCCTCTCAAAGAGGAGGAAGGTCACCATGGACTTCTGCTGAGACCTGTGCTGTTCCATATATTTATAAATAACTTAGCAGTGAGGTGGGAAAGCTTCCTGATTATATGGAGTTACTTGGGTTAGTAAGAATACGGAGTGTTTGAGAGGCTTGGCAGAGGGGCCCTGGGAGGGTGGATTGCACAGCCATAACAGTGGCAGATGGTGTTCACTATGAAACCATGTGTATGGGATAAGAAGTTGAAACTTCATATACAAGGTGGCTGTCTCTCAGATCCATTGTGCCACTGAGAAGTGAAATTTTGATGGTATAGATCCATGAAAATGTTGGCTCAGCTACAGTAAAATTAATGAACAAAAAAAACCCCCAAAAACCTTTAATGCTAAGCATTGTAAGAAAAGGAACAGGGAACAAGGAGATCATCGTTTGCTCTTACATAAATACAAGTTCTGTCTTTTTGAGATGTGTGCACATCTCTGGAATGTAGAAATAGACAAACTCCGTTAAAGGTATGGGATTGCTTCTGTTTGAAGAATGGTTAGCTAAGCTAAGGATCTTTGACCTTCGTAAGGCAAAATCAGAAGTGCTAAAAAAGCGGTGGATAATGATTGTCTTGTCATCTGAAGCACCCAATGGGTACCGAACGAAGCTAGCAGCAGGCAGATTTACAACAGACTGGTTTTTTTTAACACAGCCTGTAGCCAAGAGGCAGGGTACTATTAAGGCTAAAACTTGGTATGTTTAAAGAGGAGACTGGGTTATTGTGGGAGAGAATCCACTGAAGTCTATTAAATTTGTAGAAAACCACCTTAGGGCTCAAAGCCTTGGGCTGAAAATTGCTGGAGTCTGGGGAAGTGTGCCTGCTGTTTTCCCTAGTCCTGATTATGAGCGTGATCAGAGACAAGATGCTGAATTTGGTAGCTCTTTAGTCTGATCTATTATTGTGTCTGGTTTTATGCTGAAGTGGTTTCAATTAGAGCCTTGATGTTTGGGGGGTGGGGTGGGGGTCAGATTGTGTCAAAGAATTGTTGATTTCATGCAGTGTGTGGTAGTGTCATTGCTCCAGGTTGTGGGTTTTTTATTTGCCCTCTGTGCCATAATAAAAACTTGTGAACTCTGTAACTTAGGTACTGGAATACCTGAATGACCTGAAGCAATACTGGAAGAGAGGATATGGCTACGACATCAATAGTCGCTCCAGCTGCATTTTATTCCAAGATATCTTCCAGCATTTGGACAAAGCGGTGGAAGAGAGCAAAAGGTAAATAAAAAGGCTTTTGTGCTTTGGCTACAAGCTTTCTGTGGCCAATGCTGAGTTGGATTTAATGTGAATAGAAGTTAAGTACTTTGCTTCCAAACATAACACTGTTAGGAGAGTTTAGAGCTAGGAGAATTTTAATGAAGAGAATAAAATTTCTAATAGAGCGGTATTACTGTAAAGAGTATTTTTTTTTCTTCCATTGCTGCTGTTGTGCCCAGCTAACGCATTTCCATCTTTTAACTTACTGATCCACACAGGCCTTCAAGGGACAGCCAGCTGCTGTGTCTGATAGTGGTGTTCTCTTCCTGCACAGTTTGAGATGAGGCCATTAAGTTAAAACAATGAGCTTTTTGTTTAAAATGCCCTTGCTAAAAATCATTTGTGGCGAAAATGGAAGATTGTGGGTTGAAAGCATCCCCATGATACATTCTGTTATCTGGTTACTTGAGCACTTCAGCGTGGAAATCTTTCTGTGTGTGTTTGATTTGAGTCTCTTGCGTTATTAAAGCTTTCTGTTCAGATTAAAGGTGTTGAAATGTAATTAAGGAAAAATAATTATTGGAGATCAGTCCAAATGCTTGGTGACTGTAGACCAGAATGACTTGTTGCAGGATCCAAGTGGCCAGAGCTGTAACAGCAAACCAGCCTTGTTGTAACAAACCTGCTTTGTTGTAACTAGGGAAGGGCAGACTTCAGGCAGTATACTTGGTGCCCTGTAAGAGCAGGAGGAAGACACTTCTGTCCTGAAGTCGTTGTAAGTGCCTTGATTTGTTGCATGAATCCAAAAGCAGTAGTTCAGCCAGCCAGTCCGAGAACTTTTGTCTAGGATATTTAGTTTGCCATCCTTATTCTTTTACAGCAAAGCTGTAGTTTGGGAACAACACTGTAGCTGTAGGAAGATATTAGGCCTTAAAAGTAACTGTTAGTAGACTTGAAGATACAATAACCAGGTGTCTTCAAAGGATGGTGGTCTAGTAAAGTGGTTTGTCTTCATCTATGATTTGACAACAGTAATTTTGTGTCAGTGGAAGAACAATAGCGGTGGTACTCCATCCGCTGAGTTGTGCAGTCCTCAAAACTGCCTTTATAGTGTCAGGATATAACCATCCCTGTACTTCCTTAAAAATTAGAGATGAGATGCCTGTGCTGTTGTGAATTGTTTACTCCTATGAGCTGGTATCAGTCAGCAGTTGTGATTCAGTATCTGTTTGGTGTTGATCTTGTCTAATGTGAATTGGTATGATGGGGAGAAGTAAAATAGGAATGAAGCTGGCATCTGTTGTGGCATGGAGAAAACAAAGGCTTCACTTACAGGTTGGAATGTTTGTGTCACAGAATTGCCTGCATTTGCTTTCATGTGCTGGTCATCTATTTTTTTGAGAGCTGCTTTAGGCTTAAATGCAGTGCATTCATATGAGAATTAATTTACAATCTGTGTGCATGCTCCTCATGCAAAATGAGGAATCATAAATTCATAGTTCAGTGATCAATCACATGAATTAATACCTTAGCAGATAAGTGTGGAAATGTTTATAAAAGTACACAATATCAAGGATGTGATTGTAAGATTGTATAAATATTGTGCTGTTAAGTACTTGATAGAAACCAATTCGTAAATAACTTTAACTTATAACCAGCAAATTCAGCTTTGGTGGTGTTAGTTACATGTGGTGGATGTTCTTGCATTCCTAGCATCCTTGGGACTTTATTTCTATAGTCAATATATTAAAATAGATCTATGTAACACCCAGC
Source organism: Mycteria americana (assembly GCF_035582795.1). Classification (NCBI taxonomy): domain Eukaryota; kingdom Metazoa; phylum Chordata; class Aves; order Ciconiiformes; family Ciconiidae; genus Mycteria; species Mycteria americana. The sequence goes on from NC_134370.1 coordinate 42,074,776, forward strand.
AGAATGATATTAATGGCTTTGATATTTCAGAAAGAAAAGCGTGAGTCACAGATATTTGAAGCTGGCTGTATGTATTTTTTATATGATAACCTGTTCGAAGACATGAGGTTTTTTGCCTTTTAGTTGGCAGACTGAAATTAGAAGTAGCATTCACATTTTGGGTTGGAGGAACAATCCATAAAGTTGATTATAACCATTTTATAGCAGAGAAGATAGCAAAGAAGTTTTGTTCCTTTAAAAGTTTGCTGACTGAGGATCGAAGTTGGATATTAACAGTGGTAGGAAAAACTGCGTTAAGTCAGTTGAAGCATAATTCTCGGAGTCAGTTGGCTTTTTGCTGTCCTTTAGTGTGGGATGCAGAGAGAGACCCTATATTCATCACTGGAGCTCTGAGTGACACAGGAATGTTGAGGTTGTTTAATGTAATACATGACATGGTTTCTTTCATCTAAAGTGGAGTTATCACTAGGTAAACAGTACAGGTACTGTTTATCTTAATTATTTTTGGGATTAACCTGGAAAATCAGACCTATGTGTCTGTTTTTAACAGAGTATCGGCTTAGTATGCAAGAAGGTAAATGCATTGAAAATTTGCCCTTGAGATGTACACGTAGACTTGCATCCAGATTAGTGGCTTGATCCTGCTCTAATGATTATGTGAGCCCAGGAAGGGGGGCCGTACAGGGTTGGAAATGAGAGCTGAGGATGGGAGTGTACAGGACTCTGCTGCATTGCATGGCAGTGGCAGTCAGGGGCCTTTCTGAATCTTACCTGTGCTGTGCACCAGCCAGCACAAAGGAGACACCTCTGTTCATTTTGCCATGGGTTAAAACTTGGCAGTTGCAAATGTGAAATAGGTTTGGCTTTGGGGAGGAGTTGCTGTGAATGAAAGGCAGGTGGCTGGCAATAGTGACCCCTTTCCAGCCAAGCTGGCTTAAGAAATTGTACTGTCAAATGATCACTCTGGTATCTGGAAATTTCAGGCTTGTGTGGGAGTCAGTGATACCTCTCATTTTGGTAGTGGTGGAGACAAAGAGGTGGTTATGCTAGATCACCCTTTAAATAAACTTCTTCACTACATCCTTTCTTCAGCCTACTACAGAGCTAAATGAAAAATACATTAGGGCACAGGTCATTAACACCCAACTGTGAACAGACTGACAAGCACGCTGCTGTGATTGCCTCTGTCATGGGCCCTGTCTGTCCCTATGAACAGAGAAAGTAAGAACTGGGAATGAGAAGATCAGGAAGAAGTGCAGGTTAAAAGAAAAACAGACAAGCAAGAGCCTTAACACCTCTCTGTCCTTCTGAAATATAACTTCTAAATGCAGCTTGACTCATGTAAGGAGCGTCCTCAATTTTGTTTCCTTTCAGTGTAAGGAAGGAACCTTCCTTACCTTCAAACCACCCCTCTATGAACAGTGACAGCCTTTCAATTCTTAAATTATATGCACTAGTTGCAGCTGTGTGTCTCAACTGTGTATAAGATAACCCTGTAAGTTTAATAGTAATAATAATAACAATAAAAAAGCCATAGTTGACAAAATCTCGATAAATCAGAAGTATACATATAGAACTAGATCAACAGTCACTAAATTACAAGGTGGAGCAGGCTCCTTGGTGAAGAGCAGGTGTCTGAGGCAGAGCACTAAAGGACCGAGATAAACTTCATCCTGTCTTTCAGCTTTGGCTGCAGAAGTTTGGTTGCAATCTCTGGGGCTCTCATGTTGCATTGCTACCACAGAGGGAAGCAGATAGTGTGTTTATGCGTGTGTGTAAAGGATCGGGACCCTAAAAATCTTGCAAAATTCAAAGCTGGGTGAGCAGTCTGTTTAGTCTGCATCATCCTAAATGGGAACTGAAAGCTTCCGAAGTGCGTTGCCTTGTACAAAACGAGCGTGTCACTCCATCCCACAACGTGAGGTGGCAGTCTTAATGCACTGAAGACTTTAGTATAATCTGAATCGGGTAACCCGGTGCACTTAAGAATATGTGGAAATCTGCCACTGCCGATGTATTGGAACAGCTTGTGTCTCTTATGATCTAGAGAGCAGAGGTGCAACTAATGCTTTTTCATCTAGGGAGAGAGACTTATCCTGGATCCCATGGCAATATGAGAGTACAAATGAAAACAAGAAACCATACAAATAAAAAAATATGTCTGTGTTAATAGCAGTAGAAAATGTTTGGTTGTGCATATGTGTGTGCATGAGTGCCTCTTTTTTTTTTTTTAATGGTATTGTGCAACTTCAGGGCAACAGGTTAAATACTTTTGCAGCAGTTCATTACTCAGAAAATGAACCTTTGAGATGATGAAATATCTTTTAGTAGAATGTTGTTTCAATTTAGCGATGTTTAACATTTATTTGTAACTGGCTGTTTGCTTTAAAAATTTAAGAACAACAAATTTACTTCCAGAGCATTATCTTTGCTCCAAGTTCTCCTTTCTTTCTGGAAAGCTTAGACTGGGCTATCCAAAAGTAGAAAGGGGAGGATTTTTGTTCCAGCAAGAAGCTGAGGGATCTGGATTATCTGTTCTGCTCTAGGCTTGGCAGTGGAGAACAGTCTTGGCAATGCAGCATTTTTGTAACATACTTTTAAGTATTTCTATTCAATAGCTTTGTCCTGTTTTCATTCCCATTTACAGCTGAATTAAAAAGAGAAACCTTGCTTTTATTGTATCCCTGTTTCTTCCTTGAAGTGATTCTTGACCTTGCAATCTGATTGCTCAGCGAACTTAGTTGCCTTATTAGTTGCTTTGTTAAAGCTCACTTTTCTTTCTTCTGGGGAAAATATCTTCTGCTGATTCTATCCTTAAGAAAATGATGAAGGTGGTAGTAAATACCTGTTGCTAATTACTCCCACCTTCAATTTGCAATGCAAAAGTTTTCAGACATTTTTAGGATCTTTCATCATATGAATTCCAATAGAATTCTTGGTTTAAACTAGCAATAGTCTCTTCTGTGTAGGTCTTGCTGTACAGCAAGATGGCTTTGAAGGCTGTGAAAGGGATTTTCACTACACGATTGCTCTTGTCAACTGTCCCCATCCAGACAGCCAGTGGAAAGATGTTGTTGGAATATCTATTCAGGAAGCTGGGTCTGATGTTGAATTTATCAATAGTTGTATTAATGACCACTTACTGTTAGCACACCCATGCATGGACCCTATTCTTCTGCACCCTCAGTAGCATTAAAGTATAAATGTCAAGTAAAGGTTAATTCTTCAGTAGAAAGCATCTGCTCCTTGAGACCTTACCACAGTTGCAGGGGGCCTTTCAGGACCACATTCCTCCATACCTTCTTACCAGTCTGTAAGGAAATGTCATGGTCACATTTCTAGGGAGAGGTTGGGGGCCATGACTCTCTCTTCCATACAAATTTTCTTAATTACAAAAAAAAAATTGTATCACAAGAATTGAATGTAAAATTAAACCAGGTGATTTGTTGTACTGAAATGGCATACTTGGGCAGTTGTCTTAGTCCATAAAGCACTTTATTTTTGTGAAGACATAAGCATTGTGTTTTTCCAAAGTCTTCCTGCTACGGATAGAAAATACAGAGTCAGGCTATGCAACTATGTGGCAAAGAAGCTAATGGTGAAATACTCTTCACTAAACTGTTGGGTTTTCCCCCCACTGGAGCTTAGGCCTTACTGAAAGTGTCCCTGCACTTCATTGTATTGGAAAAACTGCCAGGTAGTGATACATGCGTTGGTGTTCACTTGCAGTTGTGCTACTATGGAATAATCCTTGGAAGGCTGCTCTTACCAGTCAGCATTTGTTTAAACAGTTACAAAGTGTCCAATTTCCCAAAGCTGTGGTATTTAGAGATGCTTCAACATTGGGATGTAGGGGAGCAATCAATGAGTATCACCTTACCTCAGAAGAAGCATTGAGTTCTTTGTGGCTCATATGTGGGCTACAGCTAGTGACCAAAACCTATTACGATTCTGCCCCTTCCCCCTGCAACATAGTGCTGATGGTAGGAATAACCTCAGAGTTGATGGGCCCCCATGCCTCCTCAAGAGGCATATCTGGTCTGTGTGTTGCATGGGACTCCTGGGACTGCCAGCTCAACCCCATTGCTCACTGGCTTCTTGCCTTTTTGGGAGACTTGGCACACTGAACTTGGGAGGAGAAAGGGGAAACACCACGGTTGCAGGAGGTAGCCCCTGTTGCTGCAGTGTAGGGTATGGATCTGTAGGAAAACTGTACATAGAAGGGATAAAGATGTGCATTCGTTTTCAGCTTCATGTTTCTGTGAGATGCCCAGGTGAGCCTTACATCTGTGATATGGGAGTGCTGTTTTGCCAACAGGAACTGTGGGTGTTGATGAGAAATCTGTGTATTTTGGTAGTTAATGCAATATGAAGCTGCTAATCTTATTTAAAAAAAAAAAAAAAAAAAAGAGCGCCTTAACAGCTACAGACTTGGGCAGGGGTGAATTTGAAAACTGGTTGTGGCACACTTCAAGGATATCAACTATTCATTATAGCTGTTTTATACTTTTTTCTTCTAGCTTCAAATATTTAGCAAGTCTGCCTTTCTTTCTTGTGAAAGAGAATATGAAATACCTGTTATTACTTGTACTGTCCAAATGGATTACCATAAGGCTCTGGAAATTGGGAGGTATGCTTTGTGCAGCCATCTCAATATTTAAAGTATGTGGCTAATGATTGAAAATACTAACCTAGCTGCACATACACATTGCAAAACATTTGGTGGTTTCCTCTGAGAGTAAGCGGGTTCAAGGTATTTAAAAAAAAAAAAAGACTTACTTGAATTTGGACATAGTTCAAGATCAAGTGAAGGTGATCTTTGTAGTTATACCAGGCTAAGCCATAAGGTAAACAGCTTAATTTTGCCAATTTATTGGTAGCTTTTATTGTTCGATGTAATTTGCCTTCCTCTTTGCAGGTCAGTTCACAACATAATTGATAACCTTTCTGCAGTCATTTAACTGCCCTAATCGCTCCTTTCAAAACTATGACTCAGTACAAAAGAACTCAATATATGATCTAAAAACAATTAACTGTTGAAAACTATCTTTTAATAGTACATGCAAAGGGAACAGAGCAAAAAGCTTCCACGTATGCAGTAGAAATGATATAACTGGAGTTAAAAAAACCCTTTTGCTCAGATCCAAATGGTTCAGTCATTTCTTTTATTAAAACTTCCTGGTTGCTGCTGCAATCCCATGTTTGCACAGTGCAGGTTCTTGGCACTCAGTGCATCAGAAGGTTCAGGATGTCCTGCGTCCCTTGGTGGAGTTGTAAACCAGTGTGTTTGATCGCCCACCCAGTAGCAGAGCAGCTCCAAAGGAGAACTGGGGCTATGATACATAGACATGTAATTTACATTATTTGAAGTGCAGGGCAGTCTGTAGCCAGATGCGTACTACATGGGCTTACTTCAAGATATGAAGTGGCTCTTGCAGAACCAGGTCAGAGGCATTGGTACTGTGCTTCCCAGAGGGTCCCTTTCTCAGAGGTTGTGGAGGTATGGGTGGCTCCATGTGGCTTTGTATGGGGCCACTTCAGGGGTGTCCCCACTGTGTCCCCTGGCTCTTTGGGGTACTGGGAGAGCCTGCGATGAAAGCTTCTGGACTAGGTGCTTGTCACCTCATCTGTGAATTACATAGTGATATATAACTTACAAAAAAAAAAAAAAATTGCTTGACTTCAGTACATCTGTCAGAGAGGAGAACAGATGTTGTGTGTGGTAAACTGAGCCCTGTAATAAGATGTTCATATATTCACAGAACAACGTGCCAGCTGTACAGTTCAATGGACCACATGGTTTACATTAGTACACCTGAAAAATATTCAGGTCTTACTTCATTTCCAGGAAATCAGAGAAATGGGATGACTTTTGCTAATAAAATGCCAATGTCTCAAACAGCAGCTTTGTATCATATTGTATGGTTGGTTTTGATAGCTCCATCTTTCAAACACGGGGCTTCTGACATGATTAAAGTGTGCTTTTGGGGGAACCAGGTAGACACATGAAATTCTCCATAGGTCCTTGTAGCACATTCAGCAGCATCACTGTGTCTGCATTTCTGAAGTATCTGTGTGTGTGTTGTCTGCTGACTTGTCTCAGATACCTGGGCAGTCCAGGGCACCTGCCCGGGAATGTGTCTTTTCATCTATCTGCCTAGAAATAGATATTTAAAGTGTTGGTTGTGCCTTTCAAACCTCCCAGAATGTACTTAATCTCATATTAATTACCTAATACTTGCTTGCTCAGGATTGTTCTGCAAAGATTTCAGCAACTTTTATAGAGTCATATCCTTTTATATAAGGAATTAAAAAACGAAGCAAAACAATACCTAGGCAACTAACACACAAATTAACTGATCTAACCAGAGTTCACCTTGGGCAGGAAGGGTTTGACAAGCGGCATGACCCTCTTGATTTGGTTTTGGCTCATCATGATGATTCAGCATTTAGCATCAGCACGGTGCTGCTGCAATAATGCATTTAATCTCTGAGGTACATGAGAGAAGAACGTGAGAGGTGGAATCATTCAGAAAGGAGCCTTTGAAACTGCAGAAGCTCTGAAGTGAAATGCAGTGAAGCCTGGTTAGCTTTGGGTGATTAACTCTTGCGGGACTAGATAAGAGCTGTTGCCTTTTAATCAGGGTTTTAAATGAGTCTTGCGTAGTCTTGTCAGCTTTTAAAGTTTGCCTTTGCCACGAGTGTATTCATGTATGTCTTTTTTGGAAAAGAAGAGAATTTTTATCTTGTCAGTATTTGTGGTGGCATTTTGTTGTGTTGGTACTGATTCTGGAAATGAATGAGCATAGCTGCCTTCTGTTCCACTATTTAAGGTGTAAGTCTTGACACATGAGGATTTAATACTGTTTGACAGATATATTTTTTTCTTTCCTTCTTCCCACTGGTGATAACGCTCTGAGCAATAAATACCACTGTTAAGTATTTCTGTTGCCCTCTGAGTCCCACCACTGCCACTGCATTCCCTGATCTCTGCTGTTTCCTTGTAGATTTAGGGTTCCTCCAGCTGTGTTTTGCAGAAATAAATCACAGGGGGAGGTGGGAGAGATGGAGAATTCATCCCATAGCTGAAAATAGAGGTTTTTGAGTCCTTTGTCCTGGCTTTTGTATTGGGGAGAAAAAGGACAGAATGTAGTCTAAGCTTGCTTGTTTAACAGTTGTTAAAACTTACCTTCTTTGAAGTTGTTGGAGGGATTTTTACATGAGGTTTGAAGGTTGGCCAGTTAAGGTTTGCTGTAGGAAATATTTCTTCTTATCCCACTATCTCCTGGGGTTTTGGGTTATCTTTAGCTGAAAGTCACATTGGTGCTTAGGAAATAATCGTTAAAGAAAGTTCACTTCAATATCTGAAGTGATGTGTCAGTAGTCCTAGGAAAAGTAGGAATGATCTACTGTTGAGGATGGGTAAGATGAGGCAGAAGATTCAGGATTAAACCCGAATCTGCTGAGATTAAGGAGAACTAGAATTTGCCTGAATGATAAATCCCACGTCCGTGCTTCTCCACGGTGCCTTTTTTTCCATGATGAGACTTAGCTTTTAGGGTTGTGCTGATGAATTGTTCAGCAACTTCTTCATTTTCAGCTATAGTCAGGTTTACTTAGAAGGTTACAGCATGGGCGGTTCAATAGCTGAAGTTGACACTTCTCCAGTGAACCCTGCTCATGTTCTGCCTAGTGACAGCCACTTCTGCTCATTTGGAAGTGCCTCATAAAATGAATATGAAACCAATCACCAGCAATCACTTTCAGACAAGCTCTTAATGTTTTATTGCAAAGTTTTACGCACAGTCTCTTCATCTGCCTTTAAAGTTGGAAATGAGATTTAATTTTTTTTTCCTACTGATCAATGTGCTTTCCCAAGTCATTTAGTAGTAAATAAAAGGGAGGAAAAAAAGTGAATTGAAATATTATTAGCAGTTGCCAGAGTATGATGTTGATAATTGTCTGATGCTTCCACGTGATGCTGAGTCATTAATTGATCATAAAGAAGATTAAGTGTGGAAATCTCAGGCCTTCTGTTTAATATTTTATTAGCCTGTGCTACTGTTTTGAATTTATCAGTGTTTTGTTGATTATGCTTTGTGCTCCTGTCTTTACTTTTATCAGAAATGCAGAGGCAGTAGTAACCTTTGCCTGTGTACATGCTCTGAAGAGGTAATCTTTCATGATTTCCCCATAATTAAAAATATCACTGTTGCTGTTTTAACCTTGATGGTGATTTTTATTGTCGTTATTAGATGATATGAAACCACATCTGAACTGGAGTCATGACCCCAGAAACTGAACAGGGAGTGCTTGAGTAGTCCTAGAAATCAGGTATCCAGCACTGGTGAGAAACCAAGTATACTGTGTTAAAGAGGCTATTGAAAACTCAGGATTGTATCGTATAAGGAAACAGTTTTAATCATTAAAATAATACAGTAGGATAGCTGTGAGTGGGAAAGGTTTGTTTTGTCTCCCAATGTGGTTTGGCCTGTCAGCATGAAACTAAAGCAAGTGAAATAAAAACTCAAGTTACAGTGAGAATGAGCGCCTTGTTTATTCCTTCTCTTGTCTTCATGAGATTTGCTTTCCTTGTTCTTTAAAACTTCTCTGTGTGTGTATGTGTATATGCTATAATTTGTTTCCTGTTTTGGAACCGTATGTCTTGCTGTTTTTTTAACTAAGAAGTTAACCATATTTTTTGTGATTTACTTCCATTTCAAAATTCCTCCTAACATCAGCTGGAAAGTAAAGCCAAACCTTGCTTAAAGCCAGCGCTGATAATCAGAATGTTAATTTTTTTTTTTTTCTTCACAGCTCTGAAACCTTTTTTTCAGAGGTGGGGTGTGTGTGTGAAATCCACTCCCTGTAGAGTGAATAATGCCTATGTAACACTTGTTTTGGAGACTTTAGCAGCATATTTACATTACTAGCTTGCTTGCTTAGTAAACTATAAAATACAGACCACCACGTTTGGAAGCAGGCATGTATATAAGGGCATACAGATGGGACGAAATGAAAATGTGCCGAGTTGCTACAGCTGGGTGATGCTCCCCCAAGAGTGCTAAAAGAACTTGAATGAAATAGCTGAAATAACAGCCAGTGTGTGTTGGTTTCAGCCAAGAAGCTTGTGGGGGCTGGCAGATGTGATGATTTAAAACCAAATAATTAAATAAAGGTAAAATGGAAAAAGCAGCTCCAGGAGAGAATCAGAGTTACAAGCCAGTCTACTAGAAATAACGATTGAAACTAGCATTGATAAGCACCTTGATGAATATGGTATACCAGAGTAGTGTCAGTATGGCTCTTTGAAAGGAAAACATACCTCTTGGAGCTCTTGGGAAGAGTCAGTAAGCATACAAATAGGGTGATCTGGGAGAGACAGTCATGATTTCCAAACATCTTTCAATAGGTTTCCTTATTAAAAGAAATCAAGTAGCCAGACTTAATGGGGAAGGTCCTTACATGGGTTAAAAAATGAATAAAAATACAAGAAATGGAGGGTAGGGATAGTTGATTGATTGACTTTTCCTCGCAGAGGCGGGTCGCTAGTGGAGATAGATCTGCAAGGATCTGGGCTGCTCATCATGTTGTAAATAACTGGGAAAAACAGGTGAGAAGTTAAGTGGCATTGCAAACACAGCACTTCCATTCAAGATGAGATAAATTGTTTCTACTAGTAGGATTGTAAAAGAACCTTATGAGACTAACTGGGCTTGAAAATTGCAAATCTGTGAAGTAAGCCACATGGTAAAAATGATCTTATTATCATCTGTCAGGGAGAATCTGGGATAATTTACTGCTCAGGAGTTGAGTTTTGAGGTTGTTATAGTTGTCTGGAAGTATCTTGAACTTCTGTAATCTAACTAGAAAAGGTGTTAGATGTTGTGAATTAAGAAAACAGAGAGCATCGTGGGTGCAGCATGGACTTGGACATAGCTTACGGTCTTGAGTATTGTGCATTTCTAATACTCTGATATAAAAGAATATAGCTCATTTGGAAAAGTTGTGGAATGACTAAGGTAGGATTTCTCAACTTGGAAAGAATATTACTGCAAAATTGTAAGTAGAAAGGATTAAATGGTACGTAGAATCTACAAATAGAAAAAACTAAGAGCAGTGTGTGAAGCTGTGCAACTCCTTGCCACAGGATGTTGTGCATGCTAGAAATGTACATGGATTTAAGGAGAGATTTGACAAAGGAAAGATTATTGAGAGGTCCTGCATTACATAGAAGCCACATCTGGCCCAGGAGATCTCTGGAAATTGCAGGAGGTCAAAGGAATAGCCTTCTGTCTTGTTCGGTAGGCATGTGTTTCTTGGTGCTGTTCCGATTTATTTACTGACAGGAGGGATGTGAATGTGTCCTAAAACCTAAAAATACTTCCCTGAAGGTGTGTGTGGAGGAGGAGGATGTAAATGAACTAGTCAAATGAGTAAGAGGAGGGAACAAAGACTGGAGGGGGAAGGGAGGAGAAAGGGGTCAAAGGATCCAAAAGCTTTACAGTTTTAAAATGAGGGAAGGGGTCATAAATATAAGGGGAGAAACATAGGCAGAACCACTGATTTTGGAGGAGCTGCAAGAGGGGCTATAGTGAATGTACACCTTTTGGTGCAGCAAAGGCATGGGTGGAAAAAAAAAAAGTAACACACTGCATACAGAACCTTTCTGTGGTTTTAATGCTTCTTTTAAACAGGAAACAGAGGCAGGTTTCTGATTTTTTTTTTTTTTTTTTTAGTGATGTTTTGCCTAAGGGCAGAGTATGCACATGTATGTGCATACATGTCTAAGGAGTATAGTCAGAAGAGTTGCAGGCTCACCAGGGAGCAGAACTGTGCAAGGTGTGTTTCAGACTGCACAAACACCATGGCTATATCGAGCTGGTAGTACAGAGCCCATCCTGTGGCCGTACTGAATTCCTGCTTATCTGATGAAAGTTCGAATCTACAGGCACAAGTCCCCCAGTTAACCATTTTTCAGTTGCTTCAGACTTTATGTTGGAGTGAAGGAAATGCCTCCTTTTCAGGCCAATCAAGATGTGTCTTATCTGTGGGTGGACTTCACTGGCAGGTGGAGCATTGCCAAACATCACTTCTTGTCTCATGAAAGCTAAATGTCTATTTACATGTGCTAGAACAAATGACCTGGGCTTCTGAGTGCCCCTTTGAGATGGTCTCAAAAAGCCATCATCCTTCTCTGGAGCAAGGGGCAGATTTTCATCTTGTCTGATGCTTCCTCATGCAGCAAGCCAGCTCTTATCTTTCCTTTGGTTGAACAATGTGTAAACCTTTTGTTGCACAAAACTGTCTTCGTTTTAGTCTTTGTTCGTGGTATGAATCAGTGGCTTAATTTGCTAGCCTGTGTGCAGAGGGAGTATAATCTTCTTTTTGACTAGTTGGTATTCTCAAGAATTAGTAATAGCAGTATATAAGTTATAAGTAATACCTGCTTATAAGTTGGACTAGTAAATTGCAGAGACAACTGTTTTCCTCCAACGCCTGGATTGCTGTCTTCAGACTAAACTTTGGTAAATGCTGATGTACCTTCCAAACAGCTGAACTGTATTTGGAGATATAGCTGGAGATATACAGCTGGCAATGTAACTGGAGAAAAAAAAATTGGCAGTATTTTGCTATCAAATTACTATTCTTGTTCTAGCACGATAGGCAGTTAAGTGCATTGGTGGTCATAGAGGTAGGCAAGAAACACTCCTTAAAAATCATGCACTGGTGGTGGTGTGCCAGAGAGGGAAGCAGTTTGTGTGTGAAATCAGTAATTTGTTTGCTTGTGCAGGCAATCATACAGTTTTAGTTAGGTCAGAGGGTAGTAGGGGGCTACTGTAGTTTCTTAATGGGCCAATAAGTTTGTACTTAGACTTAATTTTCATCTTGAAACTGAATTGTCACTGATCCTTTATTACGGCAGTTGGAAAAGGTTTTTGATCTAAAAATCTAGCAAAATTAATGGTGAAAACTTTAAAACTTTCCAGGTCTAAAATGATGATAATGTGGGGGCTTCTCTTTACTGTACCTTGGATTAATTTAGGCAGAAGCTTATTAAAAATTCTGTGTCATTTGAAGTATGTAGAATAGCTAAAGAAAAAGGGTATGTTTTAATAATAAATCAGTCTTTGAGAAGTGGATTGTGTCCTGGATGATCTCACTTAATAGTTCATTATGCTTTGTCATTCAGGTCCTCTTTGTGTCTGCCAGGGAACAACAACAACAAAAATTACTTACTCTAATCAATCCTATTAAACATAGCTCAGTATACTGGGAAAAGCTGTTACGTTTTAGCCGTAGGTTTGTACTAAAGCAAATCTGTGAAACTTGTAGTAAAAAATCTTATTTGGATTAAAAAAAAAAAGTCTTGGGGAGTTCTTCCAAACACAGCCTATGATGGGGGACTGGCTATATGTATTTGCAGTGGATCTGTCTTACAGAAATAATGAGTTACTGCCATGTCCTTGAGCCTTCCCACATGCTGACAGTGGAAGGGGACTCTGTCACATCTGATGAAGGGCTTGTCTTGGTTTGTGTGTTAACAAAGCCTTGCAGCTGGCTTGGTGATTTCCTGCCCTTCTCTCAAATTCCTGATGGGAAGAGGCAATGCTATTTTAAATCTTATATTTAATCCAAAACCAGTATATTAACTGTAGGATGGTCACTGGATCTTCCCATACGTGGGAGGAGCGCAAGTGACTAGGTTCACATAGGGAGTTGGAGAGATCTACTGAGTATATGGATGCACACCATTAATCTGTTTCTTGCTTTTGTTTACCATATTTATAATAGGCTCTAGCTGTAGCCTAACTACATTTAGTACAACTTCTTACATTTTTATGTAAGAGCCAATACCTTAAATTGGGACAAAACTTAGGAATTTGTATGCTTTAAAAAAAGTCTGTAATATACTGAAATTCCCAAACAGGTTTTTATCGGGCATTGGAGTAACACAAGTTCAAAGTCTGCTTCTTTAAGCCTTCACTGCTGACAGCTGTCTAACGTTGGTATGTTTGTTTTAAAGCACAGGCTCTTACTCATCCTTTGCGCTTTTTTCTTTTTTAGTTCAAAACCCATTTCTTCACCTTTGATTGTACAAGTTGGACATGCAGAGACACTTCAGCCACTGCTTGCCCTTATGGGTTTCTTCAAAGATGATGAGCCTCTCAAGGCAAACAATTACGTCAGACAAACGGATCGGAAATTTCGCAGTGGCCGTATTGTGCCTTATGCAGCCAACCTGGTATTTGTGCTTTACCACTGTGATCAAGTGAAAACCTCTAAAGACGAGTATCAAGTGCAGATGCTGTTGAATGAAAAACTGATGTCATTTCATCACTCGAATGAAACCATCTCTACTTATATGGACCTCAAGGACTATTACAAGGACATCCTGGAAAACTGCCACTTCAAAGAAGAGTGTGAATTACCAAAAGTTAATATTACTGCTATTGACGAACTTTGAGGGAATGAAATGGAGCGGGTGTTCTGCAAATTGATCTCAGTTCTGTTCAACAGACGTTGTGAAGAAGCACTTTTGATGATTTGCTGCTGCTGTGTTGACTTTCTAAACTTGCAAATTTGTCTCAGCTCAATGCACTGTTTATTTATTACATAAGCAGAATTATAAAAACAAATGCTATAACAGGGATGTTGCTGGGCATTTGTAACAAAAACATGATGCAAGATGAAGCATATCAGTATGTTTATATGTAGGAATAAGTAATTTCATTGGTCATTCCTCTTATGAATGTGCCATAGATGGATTTAAGAGCTGGGGCAACTTCTATTTTATCAGAGCTGAAGGTAGTTGGACTGATTCAGTATTGCTTTGCGCTGCTTGTTTTGCTACCTGCTGTTTTCCTGTGGCAGGCATGAAATAATTCAAAACTGTGAGCTTTTTTGCTCCTTTTCCTGAGCTTCTAGGAGGGAGAGGGTACATAATCCTTCTCCACAGCTGCCCAACTTCTGCCTGGACAGCACCATGGGAACATCTTTTTTGGGCATTTAAAGCAGGAGGAGTTGCAGTGTTCCTGCATGCATTATCTGCCTGAAAAGGGTCCAGGAGTTAAAAGTCTTAGTCATCATTGACCCATCCCACATAGCAAATTAGCCTCCAGGGTAAGTAAATTATCTTTAAAAAGAGGAAGTAAAAAACCAAAAAAAACCCCAAACAATCAAACAAAACCCAAAACAAAACAAAAAAACCAAAAAAAAACCAAAAGTGAGGGAGTGGGAAGTAGCCACTCTTCCTTTAAGGTGCTCTGGGAGATGCAGCAGTTGTTCTCGAAGTAATCTGGTGTGTCCTTTCACTTGACACCATCAATTTCTTGTATTAAATGTTTGGGCTAGGGCATTCAGATTACTCTGCTACGGCTATGAATGTCTTGGTCCTGTCCAGGTGCTGATAGTTTTCCTAGCATGTCTGATTGGAAGGGACCTCTGGAGGTCTCCAGTCCAGTCTCCTGCTTGAAATGGGATTGTTGCTAACCCTAAATCCAGACAGATTCTGGACTGTAAAAAGTATCTGGCTGAGACTTGACTTCTGCTAGCTTTAAGGCACCGAAGGTGGTGTCACTTATGTAGGCCTTATACATTTGATGTGCCACCTTGTTCTTGAAATGAAGCTGGTTTTAAAGAAACTACTTGCATACAAGTACTGGTGATCTTTTAAAGCAACTGCACTTAAAGTAGGTTCACTTGCTACTGAAAGTTGGAAAGTATTTTAGAGCTCTGCAGTGTGGCAGAAAAAGAAAAACTGAAGCTAATTGTCCAGAAATGTTGGAAATGCAGTGTCATAAAAATTCCTTCATCGCGCAGAAGGGAATGGCTGTGTGAACAAGTTGCCCCAAAGCAAATGAGGGTGTGGATTTATGGTGCTGGTAGCTCTTGAAGAGCATGCTCAAGCCCTATAATGAGTGTTCCAGAGCTCACCCTGTAAACTAAGGCACAGTTTGCTGTGTTTACTGGGGAGGGGGTGAAAGGTTGGTATAAGCAATTTCTGTGGAGACCATGGTTCTGATCACTGAAGATACTGATTAAAACTGGTGGATATTTCAGCATTAACATCCCAGTGAAATACTTGCCTGTGTTAGGTCTTCAGCTCTTTTTCTGAAACTGGTGAAATGGTTAGGGAGGAGTATTGATGCTGAAACAAATGTAGGAATATAGGTCAGGATAACTGTCAGCCCCAGCATAAGACACTTACTGCTATATCAGTTTTGCATGTCTCCTTTTTTACATGATCCAACCTTGAGACTAAGTCAACTGATCATAATTACTGAGAGATGCCTGTTACGAACTGTATTACAATATTTGAGGCAAGCTACAAAGAAATGAACCTTTGTTTAAAGGCAGTTAAGTTTGGTAAGCAGCAGATACAAGGATGAGAAAATCCACCTTTGAACAAATATTTTTTTTCTGTGAGTCAGTCATCCTGTGATGATTCATGATTTGAACAAAAGGGATGAGAGCCCGACTATTGGAGATAAATGGAGGATTTCTGTTTGTCAGTTCAGTGAGACTGATTTTAAGACATTGTGTTTGTTAAAAGATATGTCCTTCTTCCTTATGGAGGAGGAATAAGTTGCACTTGACTGCCTTTTTGATCATGTGCCAGACAAGGTGGAGGAACTAAAAAATTCCTTCTACAGTGAAGTGCCATTTGCTTCTGCATTACCAGGTTGATTGTATGCTTAAATTCTGTGCAAAGGGCTTCAAGGATGACTCTTCAGAGGCCGTTTCCTATTTTGCCTTGGAGTACAGGTCCATGATACCTCCAGCATAACAGATATATCTTCAGTGGCTGTCAGCAATTAACTGAAAAGGAAAATGTGCTATTTGGTTTCTGATCTGTATTTAAAGGATGCGCTGACTCACTCCTTTGGCAGAATTAGAGGCTGAATGTGGAAACTTTGCACAGTTGTAGCAATAGAAGTGTTTGGACATGTAAATGTTCTAGGCACTTGTTCATGTGACTGATTCTTACCATTAGGGAGGTGACTTCAGTATGATCCTTTTATTTAGTAAATATATAATTTTTTTTTTATTTACTAAAAAGGAAAATGAAAATGGATCAAAATATTTCCATAAAGTTGGGCACTAGCTCAATGAGCAGTGTTTGAACAGGCTGCCATATCTCATGGCATTGCAGATTACCACATCCTGAAAAAGTCCTGCAAGAAAAATAATGGTTTCTCTTCCTTCATGTGGCTCTGGGCAAAACACCTCATCTCAGTCATCCGGTGAGGACTTTGTTTGCAACCTTTCTCAAACTGGAAGCTTTCATTGATGAAAAATACTGACAGTGTTCTTGGATGCTGGCCTTAAATACATTTCAAATGTGTTTTATTTTGTTAAATGTCTAAAGCTTAACTAATCTTTCTGGCAAATTCATTTTTTTCTTCCTAGTAAGTACTGCTGCTGTAAGTCTGGTTAGTATTGAGCTGTCATATTGCTGGACGCAATGTGAATTTGTAATAATATGGTACTAACTGGATGAATTTTGAGAACTTGTTTTGGATTTTTAGTGCTGTGAAATAAAACTAATAATGACACAATGTTTAGTATCATGGCTGTGTTCTGCTTCAAAATACATTTGGTAGGCTGCTATTACTTGCATTGGTGTCTCTGATTATTCTAAGTCGTCAAATTGCTTCATGATTAATATAAAATGCCTTAATTAGGTTTTTACTCTCATATTTTGAGGCGAGTGGAAAATTTACTCGTGTTTCCAGGAGCCCTGGTTTTAAAAACAGCAAAAGTTTCCTGACAAGGTTTTTGCAGATACTGCTACAGTATATAAAATGTCTGGAAATGTCCTGCATTTTGCAGTGGAGTGAGGGTTACACACATGTTTTTGTGCAGTCCAGAATCTGCTGCAGTATTATTTTTCTAACATGATCACTCTCTCAATAAGAGATTGACACTGCTGATTTGATAAAGAATTAGAAACATATGTCATGCAATACTTTCTAGCCTGTCATTTCTTCTAGGTATTAGCAATAGATCCTTGTATTGAGTATCCATTAGCTACTTCGTTTGTTAATTCTCTGATTACTGGTATGTAAAAACTAAGCTTTGCCTGCAGCATGTTCATGTGCTGAGGATGCGGTGCATGTTTAAGTGTGCTGTGACTGGAATGGCATTATCTTTGATCAAGGGCTGTTTCTTCATTTTCAGAAGTATTAGTCTGTAACACAGTTTGAAATAGAAAACAATTGATGCTGTTTTGTTTAAAACAAACAAACAAAAAACCCCCAAACTGTATAGTCATAGGAAAAGGAGTGAAATATGTCTAAAATTAAGATACCAAAACCAAGTATAACCTTCTAGGGGAAAAACACAATCACCACCCCCCACCCCCCCTTTTAAAGATGTATGATATATTAAATAGTCATTTTGTTAGCTGTCTAAATTTTGAAAATGAAGTTACTATTATCAAATGTTAGTTTGCAGTTGCTCCTATGGCAGAAATAATGGTTTATCTTTGAATTGTTAAATTCTTGCTTTCTTGGGCTTTAAGTTATAGACTATTTCTCCTGATTGTCGGAGTAATTTCAAACCTGGCCATCCTAAGGACTGATCTTACTGGACTGGAGCGAATGTGTCTTTTGTCCTCCACAGTGTTCGAAGGGTAGTCAGTTACGGACCATCAGAAGAATTATTATATATAAATGCAAACAGTATACATTGGTAAACCCACCAAAGTGTGGCGCCAGGAGTGGGTGAGCCAGGGAGAGCTCATAACTTTGTTTAAGATTTCTGGGGAGACTTTTTTTCCCCACCCTTCCTTCTCCTATGAATTTGTTGTCTTGAGGCTAGCCGCACTTTCTTCACCTGTGTCATCATGTGATGGTGAGGCCATACTTTGCTTTTGTGCATGGTGTAGTGGGTTTCTTTGTTTTAAAAGTCCCATCTGTTTTTTGTGTTGCTTTGACTGATGGGTATGTGGGTGTGCTTTGTCTTTGATATGCTGCCACCTTCAAATTCATCTCCATCATGAAGACTCAGCAACTCCTGTATATCCAGTTCAGCTTTTGAGTGCTGTTTTTCTGCCTGATTTCTCAGGATTTGTGGTCCAGTAAGTAGAAAACTATTTCTAAATTGCTTTGTTTCTGATGTTGATAAAGTTTTTGAAGAGGCTTTTCATTGACTGTGAAATATATGCCAGGCCAGAGCTAGGTTCTGCTTCCAGATCTGATACAGGTAGATGTTTGTAAAGGCTGTAAAGCCTTTTTGCCCTCCCTTGTTTGCTTCCAGAAGTGGAAAATTAAGATTATATATAGATTAACCTGCATTTACGGCTTTTTTTCCAACTTAGTTCAATACTTTAAAGAGATATTTTTATTTAAAATCAAGACAGAGGAGGTAGGGAGGTTCAGGCTGGCAGCATGTGGTCTTTATGGTGGTGGATTTTTTTTTTTAAACAATTCCTTTGAAAAAGGGTTTAAAGCAAACATTGTTTTTCTGACATTCTGTTGAAAGGTTTGAGCAAACCTCTTACTGTGTTTAATTAACAAAAACAAGTAATTGGTGTTCAGGAAAGGGATTATTGTTGAAAGACTAGGATGGAAGGAGCTAGCTGAATTACTTTATTATTATTATTATTATTATTATTATTATTATTATTATTATTATTTATTATTTAGCGGTCAGAAAAGCTCTGCAGACTTTTCCAGGCTAGTGACATGTAGCTCTCAAACGCTTCACTGGGTATGATAACAAATCCTGAACCTCTTTCAGAAACAGAAGGTGCCCAGCTGATCCTTGGAAGCAACGTATGCACCCCAGAAAGAGGAGCCAGGTTGGATCAGGCTGAGGGTTCCTTTAGCCTGGTGACCTCTGGCTTTTGTTAGGACATGTTGCCTAAGCAAATGTACAGATAGAGCAAGTATTTCCCCATACAGTCCTGATTACTGGCCATTTGTGGCTACTGGGTTTTCTTGAGTTAAGGCAAGTGGGTTTGCGTTTAGCTTTATATATAGCTCTTCATCAATTTCTCTGCTACACGGCTCTCCTGTTGCTTTCTGAACCCAAAGACTTAGATGTGCCTTGTGATGGGATGTGGCGGATGCTAGAGCTCAGCTGTAGGCTTTGTTGAGGTCCAGCTTCTTTCATTTCATTTGAGCCTGCCACCTGCTACACTGGAAATTCAGTCACGTTTCTAGGAGCTGTGATTTTAAAAACAGTAATAGCTTTCTGACATACTCCATTAGCAGAGTTAGTTACCATATGCAAATGCTAAAGCTTGGCATGTATTCTGGAGCAGTTCAAGATACAGATCTTGTTTCGGTGTTATGTCTTCCTGAACACCAGCAGTTCATCTGATTCCTTGGAGCATTTTTACTGGGAGAGGAGTTAAACACTTGATCTCTTTTTGTCCTGCCTATGCTACTAACGGCTTCTATTTTCTTTTCAGATGGGAGAGGCCCATCTTGCTTATTTGTTCCTTGTGCTGAAATAATTCTGTTCTTCTAATTGTTATCATTGCTACTTCTATTTTTGGCTTGGTTTTACCCTGTGCCTATAAATATATTTACTGGACCAGACTTGCACACAATATTCAAGACGAGGGTGCACCATTGACTTGAAAAGGGGAGAAATGATTATTCTTGTTACGTTTTCTAGATTTTTATTTCACACTCCCCCCACACCACACTAAATAGCATCCCATTTCTTTCCTTTGTGGGTAGTGAGCATCAGGCCAATGTGTGTGGAGCTGTTCACTGGTACCTCTGTCTCACTCTGGGCAGTATTTAAAAGTATCAGCAACCAATGTTCTATGGTTGTTTCTCAAAGAAGATGCTGTCCTCCATGTGTAATGTATTCTTTCTTCTTGCTATTAGAGGCTATTTACTGTTCTCTGAGTATTTTTGGTTATGTAAAAATACCTGTAAAAATTGGAACAATTTTATATTCAAATGTTTATGAATTTACAATATCCTGTATTTTTAACTGTGGTAATTTTTCATGAATAACTGGTTCATTAGAATAAATTTACAAGAGGTGAATGGTAGAGGGAATATTTTTAAACAATCAGTTGCACACCTTCAAAGCATGGCGTTATAGGAAAATAAGGTAGAAAGGAGTTTTTGAGAGGTCCTCTACTTCATCCCCCTGCCCTCTATGGCATCCTCTATCCTGCTGGTAATTTGTCAAGGGCATTTGTTATTCTCATCTATTGTTCAGCACATCTGCTACGTAGTGCCAGCTGCAAATTCAGTAAGCACCGATTTTTTTTTTTTTTTTTTTTTTCCTTTTCTTCTCCCCCCCCTCCCTTTTCCCTGTATATTGAACAGTGCTGGACTCGGATCTGACCCTGGTAGGACTCTGCTGGATACTGATTTCCAGCTGGAGGGTGAACTATCCTCTTAAGTCTTGTTTTCCAAGTTCTCGTTTTCCAAGTTCTCTATCTGTGCTTTCTTTGCCTTTTATGGGTGTAGGCATCACTGGCCATGTCATCTGAAACAGCAACCCAAGGCTTTTCTAGCCCTTGTCGTAGTCTGGCATCCCCAGGTTTCATTTCTGCTGTAGAGCAAAACTGGCTTGTTTGCAGTGTGATTGGCATTGGGCAGCCATTGCAAGCTATTGCTCATCTCAGTGCTGGCTTCATGCATACAAAGAGCTTAATCATTGTTCTGGTATTTTGCTGGAAATTAAAGTCAAGCAGTGTATCTGTAATCACTGTCTCCTCTTACAGAGGAGATAGTATAGTTTGGCCAGATAGTTCTGGCCAAAGCACAGGGAAATGGCTCCTAATCCTCTCTGACCACTCTGTTGTGCTTATTTATTTTAATGCTTTTAATTAGGTGCATTTCATTTAATGCATGTGAAGCATTACTGCTCAGCTTACAGAAACGAATGATGGCTCTTAGATGGACAACGTGCTGTTCTAAGGGACACCCTGCAATTGTCCTGATGTTGCAGGGGAGGAGATACCATAGGCTGTCACGTGTCTTCTGCAGCCATCGTTTTGCAGAATGTCTTTCACAACCATATCCACCTGTTGATTTAAAAAAAAACCAAACAAAAAACAAACCACAACCAAAAAAACCCCCACCCTAAGCTGCCAGTTCCTGGTATATCTGCCAAAAGAGAGATTCGAAAACCTTTCTCTTTGGATTTCCAGCCTATAACTTTATACTTGGCCTTTGTGTCCCAATTCTGTCTTCCAACGTATGCTTATTGACCTGCCTGGTACCTTTGGAGATGCCACTTGCATCTCATTTCAGTCTTCGCTTTGCCAGATCTGATAAGTTGATCCCTCTTAATCTCTCCTCCTGACTCTCCTCCTCACCTGACTTATTTCTTCTGTGTACTGACTCTTGTTTCACTTCAGTTCTTTCGACCATAAATGACCACAATTGTACTCGGTTTTCCAGATGAGGTCTTACAAATGGCTCGCTTGCTGGCAGTGAGATTTCCCCTACCTTCCCTCTTGGGAAGGTTAATCATTATGCAAGTGAGGTTTTTATATTTATTTGGCTGGTGGAAGGCTGTTTTCTGTGGCACTGTGGAGGAGGTTTTGTGCTCTGGCTCCCATGTTCTGCTACAGAACATTTTCACCAGGTGTCACAGGTCATTTCCTGTGCATGGATTGGTGTATAACAAATTTGTTTATAATATAAAGTGTTACTAATTATATTCTGCATTTCTCTATTTGCCTGCACGTCCGCTGCTCTTAAGATCCAGTACTGCTGTATAAAACCCAGTGCCTGGGGCTTTGTGCTTCCAGCCCTCTCAAGCATGAACCATATGCAAAGTCCTGCTGTGGCTTGGCTTTGCAGGAAAGCCTTTGGGGTTCAGATTTCATTTCACATAACCCAGAATTAGAGGGCTGTTCTTTAGCCCTCATAGGCCTTTGTGTGGCAAAGAATGGCATGTCTTCCCTCTGTAGGAATGCAAGCTCTGCTCTGAATCCACCAGCCTAGATGTTTAGGTTTATAGCTAAGCTACCTGGAGGGATTGATTATCCAGCACCTCAACAGCTAATATCAGAAGGTTCCCCCTTTGCCTTTCTTCTTCTAGGGCTGAGGTCAGGTGAGATGGATACTCCTGTGTTGCCCTGCAGCAGATCTCCCCTTTCTCTGTTTCTGTGCTTCCTGCTTGTAAAACCTTGCTGTGCAAAATTGGTAGTGAATGCTGCTCCCAGTGTGACATGGCCTGACTGTCCTGCGCCCATGTGCCCTATGTCCCTGGTCAGACAGGAAAGAGGTGGTAAATCAAATGGGTTCTTGCTAAGTTAAAGTCCTTTTTTGTTTTTTTTCCAGAAGGTGCTGCATTTGCTGATTCAAACCAGCTTTCGGCATGGGGCTTGAGATAGGTGTAAAAGCCAAATCTGGAGGTGGTGCTTTGAGTTGCAGGCTTCCAGCTGAATGAGGCAAGACAAAATTAACTGCAGAGGCTCATGTGACCTACTTCTTAAGGTCTCATGTGCAGCCTTCAGATCAGAAAACTAAACAGGAGGAGACAGCTTTCACGATAAATGAGAAATTGTTTCCATCCCATTCCGTCCTTCTCTCTAAACTGGAGAGATACAGACTTGATGGGTGGACTGTTCAGTGGATAAGGAATTGGTTGGATGGTCACATCCAGAGGGTAGCGGTCAATGGCTCAATGTCTAGGTGGAGATCAGTGACAAGTGGTGTCCCTCAGGGGTCCATACTGGGACCAGTGCTGTTCAATATTTTCATCAATGGCATTGACAGCGAGATCGGGTGCATCCTCAGCAAGTTTGCAGATGACACTAAGCTAAGCGGTGCAGTTGACACGCCAGAAGGACGGGATGTCATCCAGAGGGACCTGGACAAGCTGGAGAAGTGGGCCTGTGTGAACCTCATGAGGTTCAACAAGGCCAAGTGCAGGGTCCTACACCTGGGTCAGGGCAATCCTCAGTTTCAATACAGGCTGGGGGATGATGTGATTGAGAGCAGCCCTGCGGAAAAGGCCTTGGGGGTACTGATGGATGAAAAGCTGGACATGAGCCAACAATGTGCGCTCGCAGCCCAGAAGGCCAACTGTATCCTGGGCTGCATCAACAGAAGCGTGGCCAGCAGGTCGAGGGAGGTGATTCTGCCACTCTGCTCTGCTCTGGTGAGACCTCACCTGGAGTACTACATCCAGCTCTGGAGCCCTCAACACAAGAAGGACATGGAGCTGTTGGAGCAGGTCCAGAGGAGGGACATGAAAATGACCTGAGGGCTGGAGCACCTCTCCTATGAGGACAGGCTGAGGGAGGTGGGGTTGTTCAGCCTGGAGAAGAGAAGGCTGTGGGGAGACTTTATAGCAGCCTTCCAGTACTTAAAGGGGGCCTATAGGAAAGATGGGGAGAGACTTTTTATCAAGGCCTGTTGTGACAGGACAAGGAGCAATGGTTTTAAACTAAGGGAGGGCAGATTTAGACTGGATTTAAGAAAGAAATTTTTTACAATGAGGGTGGTGAGGCCCTGGAACAGGTTGCCCAGAGAGGTAGTGGAGGCCCCATCCCTGGAAACATTCAAGGTCAGGTTGGATGGGGCTCTGAGCAACCTGATCTAGTTAAAGATGTCGCTGCTCTTGCAGGGGGGTTGGACTAGATGACCTGTAAAGGTCCCTTCCAATCTAAAGCATTCTATGATTCTATGACAATGGAGAGCTTTCAGGTTGTTTTTAACTGTATCATGTTATTGGGGCTACTTAGTTTGCTGTAGCATGAATGTCAACTGACATTTGATCCTGCTGAAAGTTAAAGGGCTGTTAACCTGTTTTGAGAGAGGCTTTTCTTTACATCCTGAAGTTCTTCCCAAGCAGTTCAGTCTGACTGACCAGGTTACCTGTTTGCTGCCAGGTGCTCCCAGTTCCCCAAACTCAGTTTTCTCTGACGATGACATAAAACAGTAGCTCAAGGCTTGCACAAAAAGATCTCAGCTGGCTCGCTGTGGAAGTTCAGTGGCTGTGCGTGATGTTGGACTTGGGGTGAGAGAAGGTTACTGGGGGGGATGGGAAAGAAGGTTTTCCTTCAAGTCAGGGAAGCGTAATGGGTGGATGGCTAAATAGATGTAGATGCTTCATAAAAGCTGAGCAGAGGGTGGCCTTTGCGTAGGAGGAGAATGGAAGTGTCCACTGTGGTCTGCACTACTTCGCATTGCCTTGGACGGAGATGGGCTGAGGTCTGAGCCAACATGTGCACAGATGCCTGTGGAAACCCAGCTGGAAAGACAAGGGAAGCAGTATAGGTCACACTATTGCAACAAAGCAGGGTGAACAAATAAACAAAATTATCTTCTTTCTCCATCTCCCTTTTTTATAGTGACAACAGGGATTGAGTGGCTGGGTCAGCAGTGTAACTCCAGGTGAGGTGCTCTGCTGAAGCCTGAATAGAACTGAACTCTCAGAGTGGGAAAGCTGCTGTTCAATCAAGTCTCTTGGTTTCTTTTCAGCAAGCAGAACATGCCTCATAGTTGTTGCTTTGGTTCAGTGCACTGTATTCTTTTAATGGCTTTTTAAAGGTGGACTGTGAGGGAGGGAGGGCAGATCGCTGAAGCATGCCTTGAGGAGGTACGTGTTCAATCTAACGCCATCCAAGACTTATAAATGCAGGGCCCTCCACCACCCAAGTACGCTCTGTTTAGGGAATTGAGCTGATGTGAACCACCGAACTGCTAGTCTCATCTGCCTTTCGGCTGGATGTGAGGTGAGCTAACGGACAATTGTGTGTCAAGACATACCCACAGCCCTTTATGAAATGTCCTGGTAGAATGTTGGTTCTGCTGGGCCCAGCCACTACAAAATAAGATGTTCAATATGTCTCTTCTCCCTCATGACAGCTGCCAGGAGCAACACGGTTGTTTAGTGAACTCCATTGGGTTGCAAGTGCCGAAGATATGCTTGTTCTCATCATTCTTTGCCTGTTCCTCCTTTGTTCCAGTGATTCAGTTGATGTTTGAGGCTCATGGGAAGAGGTATCACTTGCTGTTATTGACTGCTGTCACTTGCTGTAACTGACTCTTGGCACACTGTTGGCAGCGTGGGCTTGGGCACTTTTAGTGACTTGAAGGAAACGGCTAAGAAGAAAAGAAACATGATTATTTTCTGGTATTTCCTTGTATGCAATATGCATTTTCAAAGACACTACATAAGTAGAAAATCGGTGTGATTGGATAAAGCACCCAACACGTTTCACAACTAGTAAATAATGACACCCTGATTTTTTAAAGCTTATTGCCTATAATTAAGGATGGCTTTTCTAGGAGAATGTTAAAAAGACTTCTCTACATTATTCTAAAAATTGTAAACTTGACATAAAGTTCACCAAACCTGAAGTCTCACAAAAGTTTTCCTTAACATGGTTTCCTGAAGGAATGGTCATTTATCTTAGTCGGTGGCAGCATACGTCTGTCTTGGTTAGATAGCCTGCCTGGTAGCCTCTGTAACTGATTACACTAGGAAACGGCATGGAGAAAAAGTGCTAAAATTCAGTAGTGTATTGCAGATCCTAAATCATCTGTCCTTGCACAGGTGTAAAGACAGATGAAAACAGGTGAACAACAAAGCCAATGAACACTGTGGGGTTCTTCGCTGTGCTGGCTGAAAAAGTGCTTGGTGCTAGGGAGAGCTTGTCTTCGTAACTGCCTGGAGTCTGGACACGGAGGGAGTGACTGGTAGGAGCTGCTCTCATGCAGTGCTGGTTTCTTTGCAAGAGGATTAGGATGAATTTAGAGTTCAAAATGTTGTGATAGGAGCTGACTTTGCTACCTGCCCGTGCCTGTCCAGCTGCAATGCTACCTGGCTGCAGAAAGGTTGGGTTTTCTTGGCCCTTCCTTAACCTCTGTTGACTCTCCTTTGATCGTTACTGCTTTGGTGACAGTTTTATCTACCAGGCTGGCTATCTTATGCCTTTTTCTGTGCTAACCTGCTTTTGGAAGAAGACATATGTGGCTTTTAATCTTCTCACCTGAGTTGCCAGATTGCAGCAGTCTGTAGTGAAAATGGGTCTGTAAAAATGAGCCTTTGGGGTAATTTCGGGAACTGAGATCTTTATTCCAGTGTTGTAAAGGGGACAAGGTAGGGATACGGGCCAAAGTCTGTGATAGGGACAAGAAATCACATAGGGCAAAGGCAATGGATCTATAGCAGAAAATTACACACAATAAATAAATATCTTTACTGCAATATGACACACCACAAAAAGATATGAACCCTTACCTTGCTTCCAAAGAGATTTGTAAAGTTGGTGTTATTAATTCATCATTCAAGGTGAGTGCAAAGAAAACAGTGCACTTTTATCAGTAGAGCAAACTGCAGCGTCAAAGACCTGCCTTGGCTGAGCTCCTCCGTGTTTGGATCTACAAGCTGCCCTGACCAGCTGTGGAAAGTCAGTCAGACAGAAATTGCTGGCTATTTCTGCTGCCATTTTCCTGACAAATACTCCTTTGCTTGTAGAATGTCATCCAAGCCCCAGTAGGGATATTTTTTATACTTGTCTTGTTGAGATCCAACATAAAGATGAGGCAGTGCCAGTAGCCTTCAGGCAAATAAAAGCCCTTTCAGTTCTCATTCTGTGTTTGCCCAGTGGCTTTTTGCTCCATCACCTGCACTGTCTCTGCATTGTGTCTTCAAAATCTCAACCTACATGTCTGTCCTGAGATGAACACCAGCTCCTCTGCTGTGAAAGCAGCCATTGCTTGATCATCTCCGTGCTAGCTCACTAGGTGAAGCTGCATGTACAGCCCAGCATCCGCACTGAGACATTGAGCCATTCGGATTGTGGTTTGGAGCCTCACATCTGTCCCAACTGGGTCATGGCTTGAGTTTGTAATGCACTTTGAATTGCCTGTGCCTTGGAGTGAAATCCTTTGCTGTCCTGGTTGCACTACCCGTTGTTGCTCTTCAGCTGTGGCATACAAATGCAAGGAGAGCGTGTGGTCTGTCTGCAAAACAGAGCTGAGATTGCTCTGGCCTCTGCAGGGCTGGCAGAGAAATCTCTAAGGCACTGTAGGTTTTTAAAGACAGGCAAAGGAAAGAAGAGAGGAATGAATGAATAAGGAAAAAAGAGAAATAAGAACAAAGAGGTGAGTGAGAAAAATCAAGGACCCCTGTCAGAACTTAGAGATCTGGGTGTTGAGTGGTGCTCAAAGGACAGGGCAAACGTTTGTACCTGCTCTAAAAAGGAGAGTGAAAGAAGCAGCTGTGTGATTGTACATTTTTCATTATTACCATTTCCCTAATGAGTATGGGGATTTGCTACATATGGGCTTGCTGTGTGGGCATGCCATCCCAATGGCTGGACCAGTTGCACTGGGAACCTTCAGAGCTGTCAGTTACAGACCAGAGGGTGTGTAGGAAAGTAAGAGCCTGATGGTGAGCATTAGTGGTTGTGTCACTGAGACACAGTGATTTAAAAAACAAAACACCTGGAATTCCCAGTTCTGGGTTGTTTAAAATGAGCTCTGAAGTAATATGAGAAGTGGGTGGGCAGATAGGGGGCAGTGCATGTGCCCATCAATGGGAATTGTGTGGAGCACGAAGGTGGCTGTTAAATTGTCCTTAGAGGCGGAGATAGTTGTGAAGATAGCAGCTTGTTAAAAGCTCTCTCTTCACCCTTGTGAAGGATTTCACAAGGGTGCAGTTCTACAGAAGGATTCAAAGATATTTGAGAGCTTAAGCTGAATTTGAATGTATCTCCTGCCTCAGTGATCAGAACGCACTGATTACTATGATATTCTTCTTGTCTTCTCTAATTCTCTTTAGTCTAAAATGAGAGCAGTGTCTTGTTTTCCTGGATGATGCTTTAAAGATGCAAAGACCTAGGTCGGTGCAAAGCCTGTTCCTGGCTTGGGCTCTATTCTCCCGTTGTGAAATCTTGGCGAACTGTTTTTGAAGTTACATTTTTTTGGCTGGCTGTAGCAGTCCCCAACAGCAGCGGGTGTTGCCAATGCTAGAGGTTTCTGTGGCTGATTTGTTGTCACTTCTGGAGCTTTTGTTTATCTCCAACAGCATTCCAAAAGTTGGGGGTGATCCCACATGTCTGAATTATAGAACAAGGAGAGAAAAAATAATGTTTCCTGCTCTCGTTAAAAGGCCTAATTGCTTATGCCAGCAGCTAGTGTCCTACCAGCCTGTATCTCTGATGCTTCTAACATACTGTGCTTTGCTTTGCTTTTGTAGTTTGTAAAACTTCCTGATTTGATGTTTCATGAGTGAGGTTTTAGGGCTGCAGATCCAGACTTGATTTATACACGGGATTCAAAACTATTTGTGAAAAGCCATGAGTGAAAGGTGAGGTAGATAAGCTGGAACTGCTTGTTGGGGCAGTTCAGTATCGGAGCTAGTATCTTTGCGGGCTGATACCAAAGCTATTATGTATGTTAATTTGTGGAATATTTAATTTTCAAAGGTACTGATCTTAATGCATTTGGTATTTGATGAGCAGAATTTGTTAGACTCTTGGTGACTGAAGGATGCTCCGTTAACTGGGGTGACAGCCTCCCCTGGGACTTTGTTGTCTGCATATGACCAAAAGCTGCTGAGCCCGGGTCTGCCTTTCTTAGGTGTTTCTCCACTGATTTCCCCCATGGGCTCCCTCCTGAGAGCTGTCTTTAGGCTTTGTCCTCTGTAGGATCTCTTCCTCACTGTCTGCTGGTGGCAGAGTACTGCTGTGGTGGCTGTGGACTGGGGGAGCATGGAAGTGCAAGCGCTTTGCTGATCATGTAGGAAAACATCATCTGAACAAAGCTGGAGAAGCTGAGAAGAAATAGTGCTGAAGACGACAACTTTGTCTCCATCACTTGAAAAACTAAGCAAGGCACTGAAGCTGAAGCCTTCATCTGCAGGTTCCCCGATGCTAGGAAAGCAAATAGAGCAGAGACAGTCTAGTAGTGGAGTAATTTGAGTGCAGGGAGGCTCACTTATCTGGCTAGCATAGCCCTGGCACACCTGAGAGCTTGGCTTCCATGGCACACAGATTCAAGCTCGGCCATTCTTCCTGCTTTCTCCACCCTTTGCTCCTGCTTTGCCAAACTTAGACTGCAGAGCAGGTGGAAGCTGTGGAGTGAATGTTGTCACTAATAACATTGCAGCTGATCTTTGGGCTCCTCCTGAGGCTGTGATGTTAATTTAAGTGATGTTTTTCTAGCTAGATGTCAGCAAGGTAAGGGAATTCGTGCAAGGATTTAAGAGTACATAGTTGTGCAAAATCAGGGACGGTGACCTCCCCCTTTATATCTTTCATGTGGGGGAACACTTCAAGGGACACCCCTCTCCTTCCATGACACTTGCCCAAAGGCTGCAGTACTTCTGGGGTTGATACTATCCTATGAGCAAAAAGGATGTGGCCTGTTTTAATTTCCACCTCTGCCACCTTGCAGGTGGGCAGGGGGCTGCGAGTGACATTTCGTTGTTGGTGAACTTGTTACACTAGGCATGTCGAGGTGGGTATTGAGGAAACTAGTGGTTGCGCCTGGCTTGCAAGCGTTCACGTGAGTCTTGGCACTTTGGGGTAATTTCTTGGGTTATGCTTGGGTGGGATTTTTGATTAGGAGGATGCTGCAGTGGATTTTGAACTGGCAAGATGGCTGTAGCAAATGCCTCACAAGCCCATTTGGTGGAGTTATATATATATTTTGCTCTCTGTGGGTCCTGTTAGTGGAACAGTAGGTTGCACAATGGGCTCTTAAGAAAGCTTTTTGTCTGGAGATTTATTGTCTCTTTGAGATCTGGGTGTCAGGGCAATACAGACTTTCCAAGGGAGTGCTTAATAATCCCTGTTCTGTGTGCACAAGGGCAGTTACCTGGGGCATAACTTTCTTCTGTTCCTCCCAGTAAGGAGAGGAACAAAAGCCTCTGATCCTGTAAGCAGAGTGAGAATACCCACAAATAAAAATATTCCCTGTAATGCTTCAGCATATGTAATAGGGCCCAAAAGTTGCCAAATCATTCCTGAAGCTGCTTTTTACCAAGCAGGAAGGCTGCTCAAGTGCCCTTTTTTTCCCATCTGAAGAGATTTTGACCCCCTGCCTGCTTTGCTGTGGTGCTGCTTCTTTCCCCAGCTGCAGTAGGCTGAAGCTCTTACAGCTTGTTAAATAGCCCAAGAAGTTCTTTAATGAAAACTAATTGTCACTAATTTGCATGTCTCTTAAGGTAAGCAACTAGATTTTTTTTGCTTAATTTCTGATTCTGTTTCATCAATTACTTCCTTGAAAAGCACACACAAATTAAAACTTGAGGCAATAGCCACATATATTTAATTATTAGAAGTTAATGTTACAGAAGTTCATACCATTTTCTGCATTGTGCTTGGGAAAATAGAGGAGAAAAAAGCCTTGATCTTTTATACACAAAATGTTTCTTATTTGCACAAATTCTCAGCCAGGTTATGAGCAGTCAGTTTAATTCCTAGAAGGGAGATAGCTTTGACGAAGAAAGAAATGAAGAATGATGCAACAAATGGAGATAATGTTGACTTGTCTTCTGTCTCACTGATAGATATCTAGGGGAAACGTGGAGGTGTTACATGCTCTCAATGCTATTTTTTCTGTTACATGGTAACACAAGTTTTCTGTCTTTCCACTGACCTTTCTACTGTTCATTTTTAATGAGAAAGAATTGTTTTTCCTTCAAAAATGTCCTCACTGAAACTAGTTGTATATCAGGCCAGAATATTTTATAGTGATCTATGGTTACAGAAGCCCCTCTTTCTGCCTTTTCTTTTACACAGACCCCTTCTTGCTGCGCCTCTTTATTCAGTAAATGTATTTCCCCACTTGCTTTGGTCTGTCGGGCACATTTTGAACCCATTTTCCAAGAAGATACACAAAGGAAAGGTAATGTGGTAAGGGTGTAAAGATGTGAATTTAAAATTCATCCTGCAAGAGGAGAATATTAAATGTTTTTATCCAACTAAACAAAAAAAACCCCACCTAAAAATAATACTTACAGAAATTAAGATGCATAATTAACTCACCAGAGATAATAACTGGCTCTTCTATGCTCCTGTAGAGCAGAGCCACAAATACAATGACAACTATGGCTAATCTGTAATCACCTGTATTTTCCCTGAGATTTTACATACTTTTCCTGCCAGGTCAACATTGATTTGTAACAAATTTGCTCAAATCCGTGTGCAAATAAAAGATGAGATGCTGACTCTGCGTGCTTTGATTTGGGCATGGCATACAGTTGCTTCTGAGCAGCAGCTAAACAGACTAAGCAGCCTTGGATAATGCTGGATGCCACCACGCTTGTGGGAAAGCTTGGCAGCTCATGCCATTCTGCTGTGCACCCCCAGACTTTCAGTCATTTAATGTGTCCTTCTCCTGATGTCCTCCAGGGGACAAGACGTAGCCTGTGTCCTGGCTAGGCAGTGGTTGCTGAGGGTTCCTTGTACCAGGATGTGCTTTTCCAATGGCTAATGTGTTCGAGCTTGTTTGCCTGTTCCTCCAACCATGCTATATTGTTTTTATGGCAGGAACTTAATCTGCAGCTGGACAATTGAAAAACCAGTGTAAGGAAAGGCACAAAATGAGAGATGTTAGAAAGTGACCCCAGTATTATTTAGCTGAGTTAATCCCAAATGTAATACCATGGGTTTAACTGGAATTACACTGGGCATTAGTTCAGCTGATAGCTGATTGCACTGTAATAGTTGCCTGGCTTCAGGAGTTGGTTGAAGAGCTGCTGCTTGCCTCCTTCCAGTCCTATTCCTTCATCTCCACATCATCCCTGCTCCTCCTTCCACACACTGGGCCTTGTTCCTCCTCCAGTGAGCCCTCATTTGAGGAACCCCATTTATTAATAAATGAGGAACCCCATTTATTCCACTATCTTTCCTTTCATCTCTCCCTTGGGGTTTCCCATTTTCTGTTTTAAGGGTCCTTCTCACACTTCTCAGGGAGATTTGCAAAATCCCATCTTTTTCCTTTTCCATTGAGGGGCTTCATTCAGGGCACCAGCATTTTAAACTCTGCTGGAATGAAGGGCAGAGATGAAATGGGAGTATTTTTACAGTGAAGGACATTCATGGCTCCTGGTGGTTGTGTGATGAACAGGTACCAGGAGATGCTCACAACTCCCATGCCCAAAGCAGGCTCTTCATGTTGGACCTAGAGAGAGTGCTTGCTGTTCTGGGCATGATGAGAAGTGAGTTACCTCCTCCTAGAGGAGAGGCAGCGCTATTTGCATAGCTGTCCTCTTAGCCCTGGGCTGGATTCATGGATGGATGGGTAGGGATCAAGAGGAAGTGGTCAGAGGGGAAGTGCCATGCTGGATCAGGCTGTGCATCCCCAGATGGACACAAATAACACGATGTGCAGAATTACACACCCACAGGGAATCTTTCTTCCTTCGTGACTGGCTCATGGGCCATCCCAAGGATGTAGTGTGGTTTCTTCCACCAGGATGTTGCCTGTCCTTCAGTTCAGCAATGTTCTGGGATTTGAGCTTTTCCAAAGGATTTTTGACAAAGCTGTCAGGTATGGGCTTCTGTTCCCCTCACCTGCTCTATGTGCCAGGGAACTCCTGTGTGTTTCTTTCTAACCTTCTTGGCACTTTGGCCAAACAGTCAGGGACCAGCCTACAGTGTTGCTTGGTTTTAAACATTATTATCTTCCTCTAGAGGTAATTTTTTTACTTCTTTTGTGTGGGATCCTGTTCCTCCTCTTTCTCCTTGAACACGTGTGGTCTGGTTCGGGAGCAGGACCCATCCTTACCTGGATGATGCCTTTTACCCTAGAGGTACAGCTGGGCCAAATGCCCCTATTTCAGCAGTGAAACAGGCCTTTCTCCCCTCCATGCCCTGACAGCGGGAAGCCAGCTTGCCTGTCAGCTCTATGTCTGCAGGCAGGATGCCATAGCTGAGCCCAAGCTCGTCAGTTAATTTTAAGCAGTTAATTTTAAGGGAATTCTACACTGGCATCGTTAGGCCAGCATGCTGGGAGGTCGTTGCGTGTTGTCCCCTCCCTCGGTCGCGAGCAGTGACTCGTCCTTTGGGGTGCCGGACCCCGCACCGCCATGACGCTCCCCCGGCGCTGCGCCCCTTACCTCAGAGCCCCCCTGCCGGGCTGGGGCGGGACGTTGCTTCCTCCCCGGCCCCGCTTCCCCGCTCGGGATTGCCAGCCTCCCTTCGCTGCGAGCCGGGGCGGAGGAGGAGGAGGCGGGGGCGGGCGCAGGGCGAGAGGGGCCGGCCCAGGGACGCGCTACGTGTCGCGGGAGCCCTTATAGCCCCGGCCCGGCACGGCCCGGCCCCGTCGCCGGTCACCATGTCGAACCGACAGCAGACGGTAGGGCCGCGCCGCGGGGCCGGCGGGCGGGGCGGGGGCCGGCGCTGCCTGAGGCTGAGGGGGCTGTGAGGGGCGTCCAGCTCCCTGAGGAAACCCTCTTCCTAAATCCCTGGCGTCGCCGCTTTCCTCACGGGTGTGGGGGCTCGTACCAAGGCGGGCAGCGCGGGGAAGACGTGGGCTCCCCGGGCTCCGCTGGCTTGGGATCGAGCCCCGCGGGTCACATCGGCGGCTGGTGGGCGCCTTCTGCTCAGCGCCGGGACCAGACCCAGAGTTTTCCTTTTGGAAAAACACCCATCACCTCGCAGGACATTAAAACGTTACGGTGCTGGGTGCTGAGGGATGAGTGCTCTCGCCGCGAGTTGGTCCACGTTGGTGCAAATGCGTGGGCGAGGTGCATTTCCAGCAAGCACCTGGGCGAGGGCCCGGCTGTCCCGCAGGTTGGTCACACATCACTCCGCCGGCATTCGGCAAATACGCTATCCCGCACGTGCCCCGCGCAGCCGTGCCGAGGGCTGCCGGCTTGGCTGTTCTCCGCGCCGATCCTCACAGAGAACGGCCGCCCCGGCAGCCTCCCAGGAGAGGCCGAAGGTTGAGTCAGCGAGAAGGCTGAGCGACTGCCTCACTCACGGCTTTTCGGGTTTTCTCTGGCCGGGTCCCCCCCCCCCGGGGGGAGAAGCTGGCGAGACAGCAGCCACCACCACCGATCGGCTTTGCTGCAGAGCCAGTTTTAAAAAAAAATAAAACAAACAGCAAAGAAAAATAACAATAGCCGGAGCATAATTCAGTTAGAAATTAAAATTGCAAATCGCAGTCACGGCCAGAAATCGTTTTCCGCTTGCCAGCTGCCCTCCCTTACTTCTTGGATTTGGGATGTGAGGTCTGGGTCCCTCTGGCTGTGCATATGTTTTCCAGGTTTTAAATCAGAACCGTAAGAAATCTTGATGTTAAGTCTTTTGGGCTGCTTTTGCCGGTTGATTTTTTTTTTTTTTTTACCTCATCATAAATTTTTCAGATGGATTTAATGCATTTTGAACACACTGGTAATCTGTCCAGATAGGAATGCAACCAAAACCACGGGTAACAAAGCGCGCCTGTGTGGCAAGGTGTTCTTGGAAACGCGAAAACCTGTGGTTTAGGGATTATTTCAGGGAGGGGAGGTGCAAGACATGAGCCGTGTATGGGAGTATTGTTTATTGCTGTGACAGGAGAGAGGCATTACTAAACTTCCAGAATAATCTCTCTCCTTTGCCTCCACTCTGGGCTGGAAAAATGATCTTTACAAGCAAGATTGTGGCTGACCTTCGTACGGTGACTGTCAAAACAGATACTATCTGGTTAACAGTTGTAGGCGTATTTTCATGTACTTATCTGCTAGGTATGTGATAGAATGAGAAAAGGCATGATTTCACTAATTACAAGAGGTTTTGGTAATTATGATGAAACAGCAATGATACCCCATTAGCGATCTTCCTGGTCTGTTGCCAGGGAGATGTGTTGCAGTAGAGGAAGTTCTCACTCCTGACACGGTCTCAGCGGCTTCTCGGTTTCAACCATCTCAAATTGATATCAGAGGTACAGGATAAGGCATTTCACTTTGATAGGGGTCCCTTGATCAGCACAATTGTTGGCATATGCACATGGACGATTGCGTTCAGTCTCAGTGCAATTACATAGTGTGGTTCAGGAAGGTTGAGGCATCGGCAATGGATCAGAGATTTTGCCTGACGAAGGAGCAGGCAACAGCACAATGTACTCCCACAATGAGCAGCCTAAATGTTGTAGCTCAGAGGAGTTTTAATATGGTGGTGAATTTTTCATGACACCTTTTGTAGCTGCAACAGCCAAGACGGTTCCATTAGAAAATGAAGATGGGATGCACAGAATAATTTGCCCTACTGAGATCCCTATTAGTACAGCAGCTCATCCTTCTGTTGCCCCTTACTTAATCCTCGTTTTTCATTTTCCCAGTACCATGAATCATTATGACTCATAAAAATCCTTATTGCTAACAAAATCTCAGGTTTTACCACTTCTTCATAGTGTGGGTGATGTGTTAATCTTTCTCTCACAGACAAGGTTTTGTGAGGTTGGACGTTTCCAGCATTATTCACTGTCCAAGAATATGTCAAAAATGGGTTTCACAGGCGATGTTGATTAGCTGTCAGCTTTTGAAAGGTGCAGTAGTGCTAGATGTTGCAAGATGGACTGGCTGTGTTACTTGACTATGCTCCTTGTTTCGGAAATTGAATAATTATAAGCCCAGGATTTAAAACCTAAATTCAGCCTGAGTGCTCTCTGGAGTTTGAGGCTAGTTTTAGGATGTTTTAATTGCACACCCATTTATTAATAGAAGCTTATGGTAAGGTACAAAGAAGAAAACTTAAAATTTTTTACTTCTGCACGTGTTGTCCTTAAAAATGAACAAGGCACCTTAATTCTGCTGAAGACCCAAGGCTCAGTGTCCAGGAATCTCTCTTTGACTGGTTGGTATGGAAATGCTCTCTTCGTTTCTATTTATGACATTGCAAGAGGCATGAAGTCCTCTACATGCCGGGCAGTGTCCTTCCGTTCACAGTCCTCATTAAAAGAAAGCATTTATTTCTGGCCAGTTTCAGGACTGACTTTTGAGGGAGAAGAACAGTCTTTAATGATGACCTTAAAGACTTAATGTTCCTTTCACAGGCCTCCTGTGTGCCCCAGTGGTGAAATCCTGCTCTCAGCAGTAAGTGAGTAGCATGGAGCTGTGGGACTGCCCTTGTTTATTGTGTGGGCTCTTGCACAGCGTGGCATTCAGGGCTGAGCAGTTCTTTTAGCCCCGTCGAAATAGCAGCTTGTTCTCCCTACACCTGCGGTGTCACTGGTATTTCCGCAGCTTGTTACCTCTCCCCACTGAGCAGCATTTTCGTAACAAGCAGGAGGATACAGATGGTGCAGTGTGCTCCAGGGAAACAGCTTGCCACAGAGCCCGCACCCATGGGCATGGCCCTGCCCTGGAAAGGCTGGTCCCTCGCCGGGGTGAGTGGCTGTGTGGCTTGCATGTCCCTGTGGGTGCATGAAAAATGCAGCTCAACGTACCTCATGAGATGAAGGTGTTCAGAACTGTCTGCCAGAGTCCTGCCCCTGGCAGCAGGCAGATGTCATCCTTGCTGGCTGCTTTCAGTGAGTTTCTCTTTGGATGTCCTTACAAGTGCTTAGGGGAGAATGAAAGCCCAGTACTGAAACTGCCTTTTTCAGGGTGTTACAGTTTTGTCATCTGGTCTTCTAACAGTGTCTCCAGGAAGCTGAATGGCATGGCATGTGACAACCCTTGCATTCACCAGGATGCTGTTTCTGTAGCCCAGTGGATCACAAAGCTGTAACTTCTGATAGTTCAGTTTTGCTTGTGTAGGGCTTACGTGCACAACCGCAAATTATGTGGTCTTATTTAAAGATAAATTAACATGTAAAAATAATTTAGATTGTTTTCTTTAGATTTGTTTAAAGAGAAGGAAAAAGCCCACAAGATCAGATGACAACCCTGAGGAAATATGAAGAGGCTTAGTTTCTTTGCTTAAAAACTATTCTCATGTTGAAAAAACTGCAGCCACAGGGCAGAGTTCAGATGGACTGAGTGATATCACAGGCTGTGCAGTAACGTATGTACAGCTTCGTCAGTTTAATTGCAATGCAATGTAAAATAAAAAGTTTATTAAAAAAACCCAAACCATGCATTCGTCTCCTCACATGCTTATTCTTTACTATTGCCTTGAACATAAAGACCAAAACATCTTTAAGGATGTTTATGTTCAAAGCAGTTCTGGGTAGCTTACCACAGTGACACTTGCACAGGCAACAGTGCAGCAGGCAGCAGAGCCCTGATTTCAGGGAATTAGCGTGGCTTGGTCTGGGTTGAATTACTCAAGACAGTGTTTCTGATGTTTTATCTAGCGATTCAAAAGTCTTGGGTTTACAGCAGTGATTTATTTTGTGAAACACGGTGCCTAACTCATTGCACCGTGACAGTAAAAGGTGATTGTTTTCTAGTTGCTCGTCGCGTGCTTAGCATTTCTTGTTTTATTTTCTGTCACTTTTTTTGCTTTACATCTCCTTTCTTCAAAGATCACAGAAGGTCAGCAGATTAGCTATCTCAGTATGCTGTTATTTCGACTTCTGTTGTTTCCTATAGCTCTTTCCCCTTTTCTCCCTATTTCTTTTGAAGTCCTTTGCTATTAAGAAGTTCCCTTTCTAGTCTATTGCCCCCACCTTGCTGTTTCATTCACTTGCTCTGTTTTGCAGGGCTGCCAGTGTGCCAGACCCATGTTTATTAACCATGCTCTGTAAGAACATGGATGTTCAATTTGGGGAACTTCAGGGAAGAAAAGCCAGAAAAAGTTGCAGGCTCCTAAATATGAATGCCTGTTTCTTTCCATGGTTCAGGGAGGCTGAGCCCTCCAGGGCATGGGGAACAAAATAATCAGCTTGGTGTGGTCCAGCCTCAGAAGCTGCAAGCTGGGGACCTTGGTGGACCTTCCCCAAGTGCAGGAAGGCTTGTCTGGTGTTCCCTGGTAGCGCCGTGGCAGCAGGAGCAGCAGGGTATGTTTTCCAGGAGGCTGCATGGACAGACCATCTCCTGGGGCTGTAGAAGGGCATGCATGCAGAAAAATGGAAGGGTTTTTCTGCTGGGGTGGGTGGTTCCTTCCTGAACACCGCTTCCCTCCAAGGGAGGAGGGCAGGTAGGTCAGGCCTGATCCCTATGGGTGTGCTCAGAGGTTAGTCTTTTGCTTTCCCGACAGGACTAGTGGCTTTGTGGGACATCTCTTCATCTCCCAGGGGCCTCGTTTGGAGGAGCACAGCTGAGCACCGCTGCTGGTAGTGGTTGGCATGGTGGGTGTCATCTGGGGTGGTGGCTGGGGCACCTAAACCCTACAGTAATTTCTCCAGCTCTGAGTTGAAGCGCTTTGAGTCAGCATGTTGTTTCCTGTCCTGCTGCTGGACTTTGGATAAACAGACTCCAGCCTTGTCTGGTTTTCAGGTTGCACCAATTAAGTCATGGCCAGTTACAAATCTCTACCAAACCCTGTAACTCAGGCATAGGTTTCCATCCATGCTCTCCTTCAGCAGCCCCTACAAGTGGTTTTAGGCAGGACAGCAAATGGTTTTGAAGACCCCACACTACCCAGACATGTGCACTGCAGCTGCAGCTTAGATTTAGGCCACGGGGGTTTTGTTTTTCTGGAGGGTTTTCAAGAGAAGTGCTGGCATACTTGCATTTTTTTTTTTACTGGGCTGTTGATCCTGGAGGGTGTCTTTAAATAGCCTTTAAAAATGAAAAGACCTCATCTAGCTGAAACCAGGTGTTTTAGATAAACTTGCAGCTGTACATGCCCACAAAAGATAAGTGGCATGTAGGGCCCGTATTAATGCTCCTAATGATATGCCCTGCCTTGAACTTGTACTTTGGTCACAGTGCTCATACACTTTGGTATCTTAAAAGTCCATTAAGAGAAATGCCATGTAATTCAGGTTACTGTTTATTATTTTACTATTATCTTGAGCGGGGTGACTAATGATTATTTCTGATTTAGCTCTGAATCACAGCTGTGGGAAGTGAGAAATAGTTCCTTAATGGTCTCACAGCTTAATCATTTCTAAGTGAAAATTTACTTGGAGTATATCATTAACAAAAGGAGGGATGCAAAAATGCCTGGTCAAGGCATTCGGTGTGGATGTATGGCACGAAATGGGATGCTGAGAAGTTAGGATTTTGCCTGTAGGACTGGTAGCTCATTGCTAGTGCTGCCTCGTGTCCCTCACAGAGCGGTCCTTTTTCGTTTACTTACAGCTTGGCTCAGTTACAACTATGTGTGTCAAAAGTTTTATCTACTGAATGGGTGCCAAAATGTATTGGCCTGTTTGGAGAGCAGAGCTTGAGAAAGGTGCTGGTTTGCATAAATTTTATTATTTTTTTTAACGTGGCTTCTCTTTAAATGCAGCACTTTGGGTTTGTTGAGATGAGCTTTTTTGTGCATCTTTGGAAAATGACCATTTGTACCTACATTTCCAAGGCTTTCTGACCTTGAGGTCTTCGCAGCCTCTCTGGCAGAACAAAATGTGTTCTTCGATACCAAACTGTTTTTCAGCTTTCTATTGTGGTGCAAAAAAGTGTGTTGGGCAGGAGGTCATTTTTTTAGGCCTGCCCAGCCCTTCTGATCGGAAGGTCATTTGTTTGTGTTGCCAGCAGGTGTGGGAAGAGGGAAAAAACCCCCTCATTTTAGAGGAGGTGACTGCTGCTGCAGGGGGCTGAGTTGTGTGCTTGCCTCTGCCAGGGACCCTGGGCATGATGCTGGATGGAGTCACCTCAGCCATGGCTGGGGCAGCTCATTGCATTTGCTCCTGTCTTTGCAAAGCTGGTCTGAGACCATGGGGATGGATGTGAGGAGCATCGAGCTCGTGGAGGTGCAGCCTGAAGTCCAGGGGAGCTGCTCTTCAAACGTGCCATTTTTATAGGGCTTAATAGCAGGAGCTCAAGTCTTCATCTGCTGTTTGTCTCACTTTCTGCTACTCTTCTGTGGCTGTAAAATTAGGAATGATGCTGCCCTCAGAGAGACACTGGGAGTTTGCATGAACTTTTGAGGGACCAAGTAACAATAATCCCCAAGGAAAATGTGTAACTGTCCTTCAACCAGCCTTTGAGCAGTGTGTAATGACTAAGACCTGTGCCTACACCTGGTTTAGGAAGGGGTGAGGGAAATGCTGAATAGCCACTTGTTCAAGAAGAGTACAACGTTCTTGGTGCTGACTTAGATAAGGGTCTAGGTAATCCCATGTGTGCTCATGTAATTAAAAGTCCGTCCTTGCAGCTTGTATGGGTCAGATGCACAGGTAGATGGGGCAGGAAACCTTCATCCTAGTGTCTCCGAACTTGAGTCCTCAACTTGGACTTGGCTCATGCAGCTTGTTGTGTAGAGTGGCACATTCAATGGTATTACAGTGAAAACAAGCCCACCTTCAGCCAACAGAAATACTGAGGGGACTGAGGAGGTACTGAGGTCTGTTTGGCCCTGTCTGTAGTTTCCAGCAGCAGCAGAGAGTGGGGCCTAGGGAAGAGTTTATGGCTGGGATGCCACAGTGCATAGTTCCAGCTTCCATTGATTTACGACTTGAGATACCAGAGTCCATGCCTTTCCTCCTGATAGTCCTTGATGAACTTTCCTTCCATGAATTCATCTTAATGATTTTTTCCAGCCAAGTGAACTTTTGGTCTGCCCAGTGGAGTTCCCCCATTTAACCATGTTCTGTGTGGTGGTTCTGGCTGAGTTTCTCTGCGGTCTTTCCTGCTGTGCTTTTGCACTTTGCAAACTGTAAAAAAATCACTGAGGTGGAGAGAGATCTCGTGTCGCCTGCTGGCGACCATTGACCATTGCAAAGTCAAGCGCATGGGGTTCAAGACTACGTGTCCATCGTGGACACTGAATGAGGCAGGGAAAGGCAGCGTGTGGCTGTGATGCCAAACGCCCACCAGCCTGGGCTTGTGTCCAGCTTTATTCTTTCATCAGGCTGCCACGATATTCTGTAGAGGAGAAGTGACGCAAGAGGATTCATTCTTTGACGGAAATATATATATTTTAAAACCTGATGAAGCTGCTTGAAATGCAGATCCTTTGTAGCTCTCACTGCTTATGAAATTGCTAGAGCTTCTCAAAAGGTACAGGATTTCTTTCCTGAGAGGGATGTGAAGGGCACGTTAAAAATAGGTATCTTGTCCCCATATCGTTTAGAGCTGAGATGGGCTAAGTCCAGCCTGTGCTAGCTTGGAGGGTGGAAGAGATTCTGCTTTCTTACTTAGCAGAAGATGGAGCTGGTGTCCCACCTGCCTGCTCATAGCCACGGTTAGATGTTGGCCTCCAAGTTTGAAAACCTATTGCAAACTGAGCTAATAGGAACACAAAACTGCTGAATGTGGCTTGCTGTGTTTTGTGGTAGAGCAGTGCCACCACGCCAGTTTAGCTTTTAAAGGTAAGTTAACGACAGTCCTCGTTTGTTGAACTAATTTTTGGAGCTCAAAGGGAATGGTTTTGATGAAACGGGATATCGCTCTCCTGGTGTTCGCTGGAGGACCCTGTGGGTAAGCCGGTCCCACGTGGTATCTCTGAACAGCAGAGCTTGTGTTTTTGATTGCATCTTATAACTGAACAAAATTTAGCTCAGCTGACAATCTCCTGACACTGTACTGCAAGTTTTTCTTTGCATGGTATTTGATGCAGGAGTCCTGTCTGTCTGTCTTGCTTTTTTTAAGGGATAGGGTGCCTGCCTTGCCATGGTAAGAGACAGGATATGTACAGTGGCTTATTTACCATAGAGCGCCACAACCCATTAATTAAATTCCTAAATCTCATATTCAAGAAAAGATATGATTACATGTAAATACAATTCCTCCCTGGAAATCTTTTTGATACTGAAGTTAATGTGTAGTCAAAATATGTACTCTTGTTCTCCTTTCCTCTTGTCCCTGAAATCTGAGGGACTGATACTCAGTTTACTATTTCCGTAACCTGATACTTTTCTCCAAAAGAAGATGCAGGCTAGTTTTTCCTGGTAGGGGAGCGGTGGTGTGCTGCTCTGTTTTCATGCAGCATTTCTCACGCAGATGCTATTGCATGGTGCAAAGCAGCTCAGCTGGCTGTCGGTCATGGCTCTGTGCACCGCCAGGCACTGGATTTGCCGGCAGAAGTCACCAGGCTACAGCATCTCTGTGTTTTTTAACTAGTCACGTACCTTCTGGTCGCGTATTTCCCTTCTTTTTGGTTTTCTCGGAGGTTAAATAGAGGTGCTTGATCAATTTCTATGGGTGTTCAATCCCCAAACTTATCGGTACTGCAGTGAGAACATCCTTTATGTTCCCTCTTTTTGCAAGATAACTGGTTTTTGGATTGTTGGTCGTCCCGTGTCTTGGCATGATCCAAGCAGCCTTGTAACAGACCCCAGGCATCAAAGCAAAGCAGTTCTCCTTTTGCAATGTCAAACCTATTGCTTGCAAAATGAGCATAAGCCAAACTGCTGAAACAGGTTCATTTAGAGGAGGTAATTTAGCAGAACTGCTCTGAATATAAAAAATAGGGCAACCATGCAAGGATTTCTTGTTTAAATTGTTATTTTTGTCAGCAGCCGACAAGATGCTTTGTTTGTCAAATACTTGTTGTTCATGCAGCTGTCCCTTGTGATTTCTGGAATGAAGACGGGAAGATTTTTTTTATAACATCTGTCCTGGCCTTGCAAATTAATCCCAAAAATGTAGGAGCACAGGATGACTCACTAGTTTTCCTGTGCCAAGGAAATTAGAGTAGTGACATCTAATTCAGAGATAAAGAAATGCCTGATCTGGGTGCCTTCAGAGGGGCAGATTTTAACGCCCAACCTGCTGGTTTGAAGTCACACAGTCTAGAAATCAGCATCTGATTTGCAAGGTGACTGGAACGTGAGCCTGGTTTTGTTGGGGTTTTTTTTGCCAGGGTTGTATAAAACTTGATTGTGGCAACCCAAAACATGCAAATTTATACCAGGAGAAAAATATTTTAGCTGTGATCAGAAATAAGGTCTTGCTATTTTATTAAAATTCCTGTGGGTTAAGAAAAAATACTTTAGCTAACACCACCTTGAAAACCTTGTGTGTTAGCAATGTTTGGCATCTCCAACCATCTGTCTCCAAGCTGAAAGACTGCTTGTTTCGGGTAACTGGGATGTCTCTGCTGCTCTCCTTAAGATCTTCTGTGTTACATTCCTGGCAGGGGACAGGGG
Source organism: Mycteria americana (assembly GCF_035582795.1). Taxonomy (NCBI): domain Eukaryota; kingdom Metazoa; phylum Chordata; class Aves; order Ciconiiformes; family Ciconiidae; genus Mycteria; species Mycteria americana. The sequence continues at coordinate 42,117,807 of NC_134370.1, forward strand.
CCAAGGTAGCGATGCCAAAAGGAACAAGCGTCAAAGGCGGAGGGTGCCAAGGAGCAAGAGGTCTGCTGTGGTTTATTCAGAGCACTGAAGGAAGAAAGGGAGCGCAGTTCAGCATCCTGTCTGGTGCAAGGGAATGCTGGCAACCCCAACCCCAAAACCTCTGCAGGATATTTGGTGACAACATCACTGTATTACTCAGCTAAGTCTAAAAAGAAAACACAACATTATTTCTGCACACATATGGGTGGTGGGAGAGGAGACGAGTCCTGCATGCAGGAAAGAGGGGGGACAACAGCACGGGAAGCAGGAAGGTGGGTGATACGGTAACACGTCGGGTGCTAAGAGAAGTCCCACTTCCCCCTCTGGACCTGCGAGCTAGGCTCTGCATCGTGATGGTGGGATCCTGGGAGGTGAAATGGGCAAAATTTCCAGGGTGACTCCATCTTGGTGGAGTTTTTCCCTGGGAAAGAGTGGAACTGATTTTGAAGCATTTACCACCTTAGTCCATTCAATGAATCGAAGTCAAGTTTGGGAAAAGTCTATAGGTTTAGGGTTACAAGAGCTAAGTCTGGACTTCAGAGACTCTGAGGTTTCTCCATTGTTCTTCAATATGATCATAAGCAAATCTTTGCTGCTACAAGCAAAACCCCCCTCTTCCCTCTCTTCCTCCTTTCTTTTGAGTATCATAGTTTTGCTTTTCTGCAGCAAATGACTCTTTTACAGAAGGTTTTTCCCCCATTTTGGTGATGGACACTATCTTCTCGATGATGTCAGCTTGCCCATTTGCAAGAGCAGCTGTGGGAATTGCCTTGGCAGAAGAAAATAATTTTTTAAGAAAATGTCCCATAAACTTAATTTTTATGCATCAAATTCAACTGATAGGACAAAAGACTTTTTTTAGTAAGATGGCAGGATTTGGGAGGTGATTTTAAACAATGAGTTAGATCAGTCTCTGGAGGCTTTCAAGCTTTCAAACTTGAAAGCTTGCTTTATAATTTTATAAGTCTGTTTTACCATTTGCCAATATGATCAGCTGAAAACATTTTGAAAGCCTCTCATTTTCTTTTTTTTTTCTTTTTTTCTTTTTTTTGTTTTTCTCCTGGAGAGATGTCCAGGCTGTAGTACCAAAATAGGGTGTGTATTAAGTGCTTGACTGGAAAAAAAAGAATCGTATTCCTAATGATGTGAGATAGCCCTATAAATAAAAATGGAGCTGGAGGAGTCCTGACCCTACCCTCACTGTTGGGTCAGGGTTTCCCCGGGGCTGCAAGAGCTGCCAGCTTCCAGTTGAATGCTAACCATGTTTGTATGAGGCTGGCCCTTCTGCTAGTGAGCCAGACATGTGACTAACGTGCACTGCACTACAAGAGCGTTTCTCTGCTGGCGTTGTTCTTGGGCTGATCTGTGCTGTGTTTTCAGGAGGGAGTCCCCCTCCGGAGCGGGATGTTGCTGCAGCCTGCCACGAGCTGTGGCTCTTGGACTGCTTCCAGCACCTTGCCTGTGCCAGCTACAGCAGGCAGAGGTACTCCTGCAGCAGCAGAGGGGAATTAAGGGCATGATAAGGACATTGGTTTAGACCTTATCAGCCTTCACGATGACCAGCACCGCTTTCTAATGACAAATCTTTCCTCCTGCAACATCGGAGAGCTCTGCCTTCTGTGGATGTCTGAGCAAGGGTTGGTCTGATGATGTCGCATGCACTTAGGGGGTCTCTTGAATGTCCTGCTCAGCTCCCGTCTCTCCTCCTTCATTTCCACCCGTTGGCTGTGGCATGTGGCACTTGCATTTGGTTCTTGCCCTGGTCCTGTTTGTTATGCAGCCGTGCAGGTGCTGGCTAAAGAAATGGGTAGGTGGGGGCAGGAGGAGATGCTGCCTTGTGTCCTAAGGTCCAGAGTTTATACATACTTGAATTTCTAGTGGAAGATGGCAAATCATCCGTGTAATTCGTTGCGACAACCCTAACTGTTGTTTATCTAGTGCATTTTCTATTAATCGTGCAGTGGTTCTGCTCCTAACAAATGTCAGCCATGGTTGGGAGAGGCCCCCCAGATGTGGTGCATTTAGCTCTTAGGTAAGAGGAGAAGATGCTTCTGATAACACCTCTCCTGGGGGTGTTCAATTTATGTGGGCAAGCACAGCTGCTCCCTTTCAGGGCCAAATACTTAAGGAAGAGCTGAGGTTACTTTTTCAGATGCTATGCTTCTCAAAGTGGTAGCACTCAGAGCAGAGGACACTGATGGTTCCTGATTTCCAACAGGTCTGTGCTATGGTGAACTCTCTTATGTCAGAGGTCCCATCTCTTCATTCAGGAGGAGCACTAAGGAAAAGCCTCTTGCCTCTGCCTGCAACCTGCTTTCACAAAGCAGGGGAGCATCTTGTCCGACCAGGGCAGTGGCTGAAAAAACTTGTTTCTTTTGGAAGCCGGGCCAGGAGACACTTGGCAGGTGGCTCAGTCAAGCCTGTTCTTAAAGACACCTGAGATCTTGGTGTCTCCCAGTTTGTCAGCCTCATGGAAAGGTTCAGTAGGAGGGAGGGCCAAAAGCAGAGCTAGGATGTGGCTTCTTGGTCCACTGCAGCCTTGGCACAAGGTTTGGAGCCATGTCTTTATTTTTTTCTCATTTCCTGGATGAGGTAAGCCAGGGTGTGTTGAGCACTGAGATCACGCAGATGAGGCCAAACAGCAGATTTCCAAGGAAAGTAGAGAGCCTGGCAGCGTCCTTCTTAACCATCTGGCTGGCAGAGGCTGCACGGCTCTTCTTTGGAGATGATGCCAGCTCATTTATTGCCTTGCTTGGAGCCTTGTTTGGGGCTGAATTGTAGGTAAGAAGTTCCTCTCCCAAACCTCACTTCTGTGATCTAGACTATTGCAAGAAATGCTTACTAGTGTCCCTAAATTGTCCCTGCTGTGGGGCCCAACATTCAGGCATGAGGGTATTGCAATGATGATTGGATTACCTCTTTTAAATATGTTTGGTTTACAATGATGAGGTTAAAACCATGAGAATAAAATCAGTAGGACAGCCCCGCATCTGATTAAACCCAGTCCACCACTTATCTCTGCCTCCCAATGGTCTCACAGTATATGCTCTTTCTAGATGAAATCTCTCCAGGGTTTGCTCTCGGGCCACTTGATGCTTATTTTTGGTGGTGCCTTCGCTCCATTTGATCGTGCTTCAGCTCTGGCTTCCCAAGCCATGTCCCAGCTGGTGGATGATTAGTTGGGAAGTTGGTGTTTCCTGCTGAACAGTCCGTTCCCAGCCAAGCGAGCTGCCAGCTCAGCCATCCGCCATGTGCTCACATTTCTCTCTGCCTTTTTTTACTTTCAGCGTAGCTGGTGACAAGAATTTGAGTTGGCGTGTGGCAGGTGGTTATGCAGGATTAGGAAGAGTTTACCTACAAGATTATTAACACAGCAGAAAAATCAGAGGGATTTGGTACTGTTTGGAGCTCCCAGCAGGTAGGAGAGCTCTGACAGTGTTGCTGAATTGCAAAAATGCCCTCAGTGATGCTTTCCCAAGCTCCAAAAGATGCCAGCACGCAAAATAAAAGCTCTGAGATGCACGCATGGTGCAGATTTATGGCACAGTAATCTGTACTTTAACGTAAGAATCTCGTTACGTCAGCCACGAAGGAATGTGTTAGTTCCTCCATCTTCCCAAGGCACAGATCTTATCGTAGTTCATCTCTTGCAGGACAGATCCAGCAGATCAACATTTTGCAAAAGCAAGTGTGTAGCTGGAGTTCCTTCTGATGCAGAGGATGTGAAAGAGAGATTTGAAGCGTGCAGGTTCATTTCTCCACACAGAAATATCAGTATCCTCTGTTGTGGTTTGCAAACAAATTGCAAAATACCTGCTTTATGTTTTTTGGAGTGCTGCACTTGAGGAGTGTGTAATCACTGGGTAGGCGTTACGCTGCAGCAGGGGAGGTTTCACTGCAGGGCTGAGTGGTGGCAAGCTGTCGGGAAGGCGAGTTTGGGCACTTGTGCTTTGCTGAGGGTCCTTGGCCAGGCGACACATAATTTCAGAGCAGTGCCAGAGCTCAACCAGGAGTAAACACAGCAGAAACACACCCACGCATCTTGGGAGAAGGGATTATTTTTGGCTGCTGAGTCTTCTGCATGCGCTCATTTAGTCTCGCTGATGAAGCCTGAACCCCTGGGGACAGGTGAAAATTAAACCACAGTGGTGCTGTCTCACCTTTGCAAGCTCAAAATGTTCAAACAGACTTTGACAACCCCCTGCAAAAATCCAAAACAGAACAAAACACAAAAACCAAATCTTGAGCTACTTACCTTTTATTTTCTGAGTCACTGGGATGTGTTGGGCTCAATCACTTTTTCAGGGTCAGGTCTAGAGAGGTTTTGGGTTTTGGTTTTTGTTTTGCTGTGTTACCTGGGCTCTGCATTTCAGAGAGCATCTCATCCATCCCTTACACTCCAACCCCCAAATAATTTATTTTATCCTTTGAAATAACTGTGGAAGGCGGAATTGATGTCAGAGACCCGTTCTGGTGGCTGCGGCAGCAAAAATGGGAAGTGAGAGTCTTGGAGCGAGAAGATGCATCGCTGGAGGTGATTGAGACAACAGCCCTGAAAACCTTTTTAGCCCTGGACTTCCCATCAAGTCGTATGGTGGTGGCACGGGGTGGGAATCGGTCACCTTGGGCCAGCTTTGGAGGAATTGCTTCTCCCTCCCAGGGCTTCTTCCAATGCAATCTCACAATCATGGCACTGCAGTTGAGGCTTGCTCAGTTAACCTTGGAGGCAAGATTTATGACCATTATTGTGATTATTTTGGGCACAGCTATTCTTACCAGTACATTAAGGTGTTCTGGAGTGGGATAGCTGTTCAGTGTGCCCGCAAGCAATTGCAGATGGCAAATTTGCAGGCGTAAAGAGGCTAATTTTGGAGCCTTTCACTAAAATTGAATTGCAAGTGGGCATGAAATTCTGAGTATAGTTGTAAATCGCTGTGGTGGGAGGTTGGTGTCTGCTGGGATGCTGGCCTCTCAAAGATAATAATAAAAACAGGTGAGGCGAGGAGGGTATTTTTTCTCTTCTGTTATGGAATAATTTTCACCCAGATTTCTGTGCAGGCAGAGCCCTCTGTTGTGTGCAAAATACCAAGTCTCCAATGAATACTCATGCCTTTGCTGAATCATGTTAAAGTGTTAATGGCCCAGCAAGCAGAGGAAAAAAAAGAAATCAAGCTATTTTGCTAACACATTTAAAAGTGACCTTTTACTTTATTGTCTCTCCCATTCCTCCTTTTTTTAATTCTTGCCAAAATTTTTTTCTTGGACAAATGAAAGATGATCACTTTCCCTGCTGTGACTTCAGATAAAGAAATATTTATACAGCGAGATATAAATTATGGGAAAGCCCAGGCCCGCTCTTGTACTGATGATATGAAATGGATAAACCTGCATTCGTGAAGAATCTGGCTGGGGAGAAAATATTTATATCCTCTCTCCCTCTTGAGCCCTCATTTGGCTGCCTCGGTTGGAAATGTAATCCTCACAATTAATAAGGTTTTGTAGATATTTTATGTGCAAAAAGTATTTGTCAAAGTACTGTTGCTGGAGCTGCACAGCACAGACAGGCTGTTTAGTCTGCATCGCAGTGGAGAGGCTGGGGCTGCTCTGCCCACGGCAGGTCAATGTTAGGAAGCACCAAAATTCAGGCCTCTGGCTCAGCATTGTGCCGGTCCCTTGTTTGCACTGGGAAGTGTGCACATATGCATTAGGTGTTGTTTTCTCTGCCTCCCATCCCACTGTCTTCCCTGGCTGGGTCCCAGTCTCGCTCAGCTCAGCCCTGCTATGTTGCCGTTTCTTGCCCCAGCTGCAATTATTAGCAGCCGTGTTATGTTAAATATGGCAAGTAAATTAGCACCTTAAGTTGCTTTTGTTTTGCAAGCATAATTAAAATAATAGACGAGTCTGCCTGTATTTTAAAATGCCGAAGAGGCAGGGAGTGTGCTGCCTGTATCTGTGCGTGGACTCTGTGTCCTCCCCTGCCTGCCTGCGGGTGTATCAGTCACCTGACAGCACTCCTGCGGCAAAGCAAGTCTCCTTGTGCCGCTGCCGGCAGCGACAGACGCGAAGGCGTTGCCGCCAGAGGTGCTCTGAGCAGAGGCAAATATTGTCTTAAAAAAAATGAGTCTGCACTGTTCAGACAGAAGTCCAACTTACACCAAAGGCAACTATTTTCTTTGCCATTTTCCCTTTTGTAGGAAATTGCTGGAGTTCACTGCAATGGCTCATGCAGATTTTTAATGAATTTGTGTTTCTCTCTCTTATATTAGTCCCAGCTGAGATTTTCTTTTGTATGGAGGGCAACGAGGTAACAAAATTTGTTTTGCTTTGTTTTCATCAGGGATCAACCAATGTGGTTTACCAAGCCCATCACGTCAGCAGGAGTAAGAGAGGACAAGTCGTCGGTACCAGGGGTGGATTTCGAGGCTGCACAGTTTGGCTAACAGGTATTTTTGTCTGGGCGTGAAAGCGTGGCTTCACATGTGAAACCCACTTGCATACATGAGTATGGCTTGGAGGTGGGATTTGGGATTCGCAGGAAACATCAGCATTCCTTATGAACTGGGAATTGCAAAACATTTACACGTGGGAAACACTGACACAGTGCTGGCACAGCAAGATATTCTCGCTGGCAGCTGCTGCCCATAACTAATGTTTTTATGAATTTCACACCTGTTATCGGGCTCCTTTGAACACATCAGAAGCCCTAAGGGTCACACTTGTTGTTCCCAAGTGTGTGGCTGAGGAAGCCTTGGCTCAAATCCAGCCAGTCCTTGGCAGTGAAATGTGGCCAGGGTTGTCCAAAACAGCATGCGGATGTTTTCATTCTGGGTCGGTGGGAAGTTTATTGGGACACCTAGGTTTACTGGGTTTAAAGTGACCTCGTGAGCAGCACAACAAGGCAGTCGTGTTGTCTGAAGAATAAATACTCCCAGACAGCAAGTCGCACTGGAAGCGATTCCTTGTGCAGCCATTGCGGGTTTCTTACATTATTTCTCATTTTGTACGCCTTCTGATGTGTTGCCCTTCTCTTCTGCTTTGAAAGAGAAACTCATTGTTTGGGGATTAGGGGCTGCTAGAAATGACAACTGCATTTATTTTGCTCTGCTAATATTTACACAACTCTATCTTTTGCTGCTTGTCCAGTTGTTTCTTTGCTTGTTAAATACTGGTATTTTCTTTGACTGCTGGGACATGTTGAAAGACGTACTTGGAAGGGTTTGTTAAGCCATTCTGATTTGCCTTCATAGCTTACATGCTAGATGTTGGATTAAAACACATTTCTGTTTTGTTCTCCTCTTTAATTTTGAAAAGGCGGCCAACACCTAACCTGCTTTAATGTCATTTCTGAAGCCAAAAAACCTATCCAAGGCAATTTCCTTCTTTTTCAAATATCACTCAACAATCTTGCATCTGAAAGGTTTGAGCTTCTGTGGCTGGTGATTATTCTTTGAAATAGACAGTGGTCTCCTAACTTTCTATCAATTTAATTTTAAGAGACTATATGGAAAGACATTTCATTGCATGGACTATATGGATTAAATGGAAGGGCATTTGAATGCCCTACATTGGCAGCTTAGGAGAGCTATCAGTTAGTCTGTTGTACTAGAAAAACCAGAGGCACAGCCAGCAGCATTGACCTCTGTCCAGACAGGTTTCCTCTCCAGCACAAACATGGCTGTTCTGAATCAGACCAAAAGTCCACCTCACCCAGGGTCTTGTCTCCATGAGTGGTCAGTAGTAGGTGTCATGCAAAGGGTATAAAAACGGGTGAGCAGATGATGCTATCTCCATAGGAGATTCTCCAAGGCTAAGTGTTTCCTGAGACAGGTGTGGTGTTTGGAGGTGTTATATCTCCTAAGTCAAGGTTGTCTTCCATCTCAAGGAGTTTTCAACACATGGATCGCCACCCAAGGGAAAGGAGCAGTTTGGTGCTCCAGGTGCACTTGCCTCTTTCTGACACAGCTGGTAGCAAGTGCATTTTGTGCAAGTGGATGGAGCTGGGATGGGAAGCAGCCACCTTGTTTAGAATTGTTGTCTTTCTGGCTGATGACTCCAGGAGATGCAGGCGGCTGAAGATGTGCTGCTTGTCTACACAACCATCCTGCTCCTGCTCGCACAGATCTGTGGGTGCTGCTCCTGCAGAAGGAGATGTCCTTGGATGCAGAGGGGCAATTGCTGCTGGAGCCTGTTTCACCCCATGCAGTTGTGGCAAGAACCTCTCCTTGGGTTCAGTCTGGGAGAGCAGTTGACTGTTCATAGGGGGAACAGGAGGAGGAAGAGGAAGATGCTGAGAGACTTACAAGCAACAGCATCCTTTCAAGCTTCCCCTACTTACTGGTACCTATTTGTGCCACCATGGCCCAGCAAGAGGTACTTTTGCAACACTGCTGTGTTGAACCCCTCCAGAAGTTGGGATATAGCAGCTTTTCTCATGGCAGTAATGCCATCCCTTCAATAAGAAGGGTTGGCCAGGGCTCTGTGGTTGTAACTGTGTGCTAAAAAGATGAGTCCAACTTCCCTACCTCATTCCTTCCTTAAAGCAACTTCAGACAGAAGGAGTTTTGTTGCCATTGTCCCAGGAGATACTGCGTTACACTGCCATTTTCACTCTTTTGACCTCAAACCTGACCTCACTTTTCTGTCTCCAACAGGCCTTTCTGGAGCTGGCAAGACAACCATTAGCTTTGCTCTGGAAGAGTACTTGGTCTCTCATGGCATTCCTTGCTATTCTCTGGATGGTGATAATGTTCGTCATGGCTTGAACAAAAACCTGGGTTTCTCAGCTGGGGACCGCGAGGAGAACATCCGCCGCATCGCAGAGGTGGCCAGGCTGTTTGCTGATGCTGGGCTCGTCTGCATAACAAGTTTCATTTCTCCTTTCGCAAAGGTAAACTCGCTGCATCATATTCTGCTCTTTTCTGGGCAGCCTTGATCTCATGATTGTTCTTAGGGAAGAGAGATTTACATAGAGGACTTCCTATATATGCCGTCAGATGCTCCTTTTAACTTCTTTTCTATTTCGTAAAACACCACCGATACACAGAACTACACACAATCAGTACAAATTTCTGGAGGGCAGTTTGACATGATCTCTTTGAATATATTCAATGTTACAAATTGATTAAAAGCTAAGAGAAGTTTAAAATCTCCCTACAGAGGCTCCTACTATTAACTCATTAGAAAGCAAAAAAGAGGCATAGAAACAATAGCCTGTCATAGTGCTATCACTACTCTGTTTGAAGAAGTACTGACTGTGTTTTTATGCTTCTTGAGAATACCAAGTAGCTGCCGTTATCAAGCCAATGCAAGCAGTTCCTTTTTTTGACACAGGGCAGATAATTATTCACATTCTAAAGTTCTGCTGTCCTGCTTAACGAAGAGATCATCTTGATGTTTCAGATGGAAAAAGCTGAAAACAGATCAAAGTTGTAGATTTTTTGATTTTTTTTTTAAAGTATCTTTAAAGAAAAGGGGGGAAGGGAGATGAAAAACCCTTATTAGAATTAGTGTAAATTTAATAAATCTATACCAGAGACAAATTTACCTATGTCGAATTCCAAGACACATCATGTAGTAGGAAGGCGCTTGCTGCAGTTCAGACACATAGGATTTTCCCGTCTTTCTTCTAATAGGATCGTCAAAATGCACGGAAAATTCATGAGGCAGCTGGACTTCCTTTCTTTGAAATCTTTGTAGATGCTCCTCTAAATATTTGTGAAAGCAGAGATGTCAAGGGCCTGTACAAAAAGGCAAGAGCTGGAGAGATCAAAGGTATGGAAGAGTGAGCTCTTATTTTGCCTTTTGCTTTCCAAAGCATTGGATAGCATGTCATTGGGGCTCTGCACACAGAGGTGGGTTACTAAAGGCTATTTGTAGTGCACAAGAGTATCCTGTTTCCCTAATCTTGCTGTCACAAGTGTCACTTGTAGTACCCAGTATGGTTGAATGCTCACTGGTTGTTTGTAAAGTGGTGTTGGCTCTAGGGCACCGAGTATTACATTACATGAATTTAGTTTGGGTTTAATTGTCCGCAGGATTCACAGGGATTGACTCAGAGTATGAGAAGCCCGAATTTCCTGAACTAGTGTTGAAAACAAATGTTGCATCAGTGTCTGAATGTATTCAGCAGGTTGTGGAGCTCCTCCAAACACAAGTAGGTCATTTTTATGCCACTGCAGCTGGCAGCTTGTAAATCTGCTGTCGGATACTGACTTTTTGGTGTGCATTTAGAAAACAGCATGTTACTTACAATTGCTGTCTGTCACTCTCTTTCAGAACATCGTGCCCCATGGCTCAATTAAGGATGTTCTTGAGCTGTTTGTACCTGAAAATAAACTCAACAGTGTCCAAGCTGAAGCAGAGATGCTGCCATCCGTAGAGATCACTAAGGTATCGTCATGCGTGGATGCTGTGCTGTGATTCACTCACTCTATAGCTGTTCAAAGGGTAGAAGCTTCGACGGGGATGTTGCTAGAGGGGGCTCTGTTCCTCTAATGGCTGTGTCCTTTTGTGGCTGTGGTTTATAGCAAACTGAAGTGTGGTCCTGATCCTCAGCCATTTTCTGCCATGTCTCCACCCTGTGCTGTAGCAAGCCAGGGCTGTTAGGCTCCTTCGTTGTGTTAGTACAGCCCCGCAAGCAGTTGTGCTATGAAAGTACATGAGTCTAGCTTAAAGAAGCCCCCAACCAACCCCCCCATGGCTTTCTCCCCCTTTATGAATGTCCTATATTTGAAGCAAAACAAATGAGAGCTCTGTTGCAGCAGAAGGGAAGGAAAAGCAACCTCTGAGTGTGACTTGGTGACAGGAGTGCCATTTGGGTTTGTTTTGCAGCTGGATCTGCAGTGGGTGCAGGTGCTGAGCGAAGGCTGGGCCACTCCGCTGACCGGCTTCATGCGCGAGGCGGAGTACTTGCAAGTGATCCATTTTGGCACCCTGCTGAATGGTACGAATCCCCACGCTTTGCGTTAACGCTGGCCGGCAAGCCGCTGCGGGATGTGATGCATACCACGCAGTGACTCGGCAGGCAGCAATATGGAAAAGCTCAATGCTCGGCCGTGTTGTCCTCCTTCTTTCTTCTTGCATGTTAAATGCGAGGGCTCGTAAAAGACTGCGGGGGCCAGGAAGCCATGCTCGGAAATGCACCAAAGGGTACGAAAGGTGACAAAGTTCACCCAACTGTGGCCAGGACCCCAGCTCATGGCTTTGACATCTTGCATGGTGCTGATCAAACATTTCAGCAGCCATTGTGTAGCTCTTTCCATGCTTGATTATACCTGGATAAATAAAGATGCAAACCCAAAGCCAAGTAAGCAAGGAGGGTGCCAGGCTAAATTTGAGGTGGGAGAAGAAGGCAGCTGTTCCTTAGAAACAGGAGCAGAGCCTGATATCACTTTTTTTTGCCCTGTTTTCCTTCTTATCCATTACTGTAACTTGAAATAAATCAGATTTACCTATCCATTAGCAACATATTAGAGGTGCTTCATCCCTGGAAAAGGCAGAGTATTCAGGCAGTGATCATCAACAGCTGAGACCGGGGCAGTAGATATTTCTGTCCCGTTTCTCAGCTGTAGATGCTGTCACTGTGACTTTACATGCATGCAGGCATTCTGGCCTCGGGGGTTTGGGATCTTGGTGAGCGAGTCCCTTTGAGTCTTGCCCTCCTTCTAGAGGATCCCATGGTTGCATGGGGCAGTGATTTGCTGCTGTTATTAGGATTTGGGCACCATGCAGCAGATGCAAAGCTCAGAACTGGACTGGAGGAGTGCCTGTGTAGGGGCTTCTGCTTTCAGACATGTCGTAGCCTTTTACCTCCCACCTAGTGTGCAAACGGTGTTCAAAAGCACGTGTCCTTGTTATCGGACTCCAATCTGTGGTCTTTGAGCTGCCTGTTGTGCCTGATGAGGTCACAGAGGCACCCCATAATGACCACGTTGCTCTGGAGCTCCGCACTTTGCACCAGACGCTCATCTCAGCGAGCATCTGGTTTTGGGCACTCCCCCAAACCTGTCGGCATCACTGAGCACAGCTCCTCCAGCGTCCACAGGCATATAGTCAGGATTTGTAGAGCTCCGCGGGGTCAGAGACAAAGCCCAGGACACCTGCTTTTGGAGGGGATGAACTCTCCAGGGCAAGGTCTTTGTAGTAGAGTGCATCAACATCAGTCCTCAGCCCACCTTGTCTCCACAGATGTCTCCAAACTCAACATCTGCATGGTCAGGCCCCACAGGCTGACATCTGGGCAGGAAGGAGAACATCCCTGGTTTGCTTGGATGAGCTTTAGGAAACGGGGGAGGGTTTCCATCTCATGATGCCGAGGCTGGGGTGCGGCATTGCCAAAGAGAGGTTTGAGGCTGGTCTTTCCGGAGTCATTGGTCCAGCCCTTTTGCCCTGGGGTGTGGGTGATGTTTTTGGCAGCTCCAGCTGTGCCTGGAAGGGCTGCGATCGTTTTGGTGGACTTGTGTAAGTTAGTGCTCCTCTCGCTCGGACTTTGAGCAGTAAATGCCACCGTGATACTTCCAACAGTTGCGTGGATGAGGTGCTCTGTGTAGGGGCATGATGGCCACCAGGAAGAAAGGTGGATCTACACATCATAGGGCAGCAGGAGTGCCGCAGAGTCTCCAGTGCTCTCTCTGCCCTCCACACCAGTGATGCGTGCCTCTATTGGGACTGGGTGACAGCAAAACCGTAGGTGGTGTACATCGCTGCTGGCCAGTGTGACCTTTGTTGGATGGGTGAGCGCCAGAGACGGCTGGGACAGCACCATGGAGGACTGCGGCCGCCCCAGCAGACACCCTGCCTGCAGTTAGGCGGTGCTTGCTGGAGGTTTTGAGTGAGCGGCTTTGGTTCTTGAAACGGCTACTCTAACTGGTGCCCGTGAGTGTTAATTATCTTAATTGTGTTTGTATTCTCCCAGGAAGGAATCGCTCTGTAGCTGGTATGTATATCACTGTTCTTAGATTGTACAGAAATTACTTCAATTTAGATTTTTTGGCTATAAAGTAATTTTTTGAGATTTACAAAAAAAAAGAAAATAATTAAGACTAGACACAACGATGGCCTGTTTATGATTCAGCCAGTTACAAAGTGGCATGACACACCCCGTGTCCTACTGATCGGTCTTCACAAAAATCCCAGTCATGAAATTTTGTAATTACCTTCACTGGAGTGATTTTTTTTTTTTTTTTTTTTTTTTAAACTCTGCATCTTGCATTTGGAAATGGAGCATGGAGATCCTCAGCATCAGCATCATTTGTTGGTTTCATAATTCAGCTTTTTCCATGCTGACTTTATTGACTGATCACTGGTTAATATAATTGAAATGTATGAAGTGGATATTGATTGGCTCCCATGTGACTATAGTTATGATTATTCATGAAGGTGCTTGAAAATTGCTCTCTGGCAGACGAATGATACCTAGTTGTGAATTAAAAGTAAATGCAAACATTTTAATAAAGATTTTTTAAACAGCTGCATCATAGTCAAAATCCTCAAATTAAGACTCTCAAGGGTCCCAAATGATTTCAGTCAGATCAGAACAAATTTAATAAAGTGATTTGTTCGTTCTTGTTTGTGAATGGAAACCCATGGGAGAGACTGGTTCTTCTATGTTAATACTGGGATATCCAAGGAGAAATGGGAGGACCTTAGTGGAGAACTGGGAAATTGGGGGAGTGGGGATAAAACCAACATGACTTTGAGGTATTTAGGGACAACACTGAAATTAGAAACTACACATGCAAATGTAGATTCGCTGTATACACACAGAAAATAGATTAAAAATGGACTCTACAGAGATACAGAAAGGAGGAGGACTAACAGTATAGAGATATCCAGAAAAAAACAAAGCAAAGCATGACCGTGTTTTCCCTCTTGGAAGAGGCAGTTCAGGAGGTGTGCAGGGAATGAGATGCCCTAGGTAACACCAAGCTAGAGCCATCTTAATAGAGATTGTTGTCCTGGCAGAGGAGGTAGAGGTTATATCCAAGATTGCATTTTCCAAGTACATTTAAATTTTTCAAAGAGACTTTCCAACAAACTATCTGGAGAAGAACCAGTCTTTCCAGGGAGACAGAGAGTGCAGAAGGTAATGAAATGCTCCAGCTGTCTTTGAGACATCTCTGGCCCAAAGATACGGAGCTTTCATATTCCACTAACTTCCCTATTTGTTAGTGGTGCAGAAAAAAATGGGGCAGTGAATAAATTTACATGACTGGTGGTGAATCCCCGAGCTAATCCTGGAAAATTTGGCTCTCCAAAGGGAGAATGTGTGCCTCTGAAAACCTCTGTTTACTTGGTGCCCAAGACCAGTGCCCGAGGCTGGAGGACATTAAAATCCTCCCCCTCTCTTGCCAGACGGCGTTGTCAACCTGAGCATCCCCATTGTGCTGCCAATCTCCACGGAGGACAAGGAGCGGCTGGAGGGCTGCGAGGCTCTGGCACTCAGCTACGCAGGGCAGAGGGTGGCAGTCCTGAAGAGCCCTGAGTACTTTGAGCACAGGAAGGAGGAGCGCTGCGCCCGCGTCTGGGGCACTACTTGCGCGAAGCACCCGCACGTCAAAGTAGGTTTGTCTCCTTGCTGCTCGGGGAAACCTGGCCAGGATGGGAAATGTGGGCAGGGGCTGGGGAACCAAACCTTTCCAAGGTTTTGAGGGCCGTGGGTATCCTGCCTTTTCTCCAAGTCCAACTCCTCACTGGGAACCATTGTGTCCCAAGCAGGCAGGACTGAATTTTTAGGCTCGCGAGTCAACGCTGTGCTTGCTGCTTAACAAGAGCATCAGATAACAAGCACAAGGTGAAAGGGAAAATGAGCATGCTGCTGAGGAGCTGCTCCTTTCATTCACTCATGTTCACCGGTGTGCCTACATCCAAACGTTTTTAGCACAACCACCGACTTAGCCCCCAAAGTTTTCCTGTGCTTGGGGTGTGACGATCTCAGTGATGCTGCCAAACATTAATGCTGGAGATTGCAGACTCATGCTCCTTTTAGCTACGTTTTACTCCTCAATTTGGCTGTTTTTCATACAGGCAGCCAACAACGGTGTTATATTTTTACAGCTTATCTCTTCCCACTTACTCTCTGGCAGTAAAAAGAACATCATCCCTTAGAAAGGGAGAGCTCCAGGTTACATCGACTGACTTGAGCTGCCCGCTTAACAAGACTGAAGCCATGTTAATTCTTTTCCCCTACTTTAAAATAACTCTTTTAATTACTCAGCAGCAGTTGCTCACCTTGCAACAGGCTTATTCCTCCTGCATATTCCCAGAAGGAAAGAGCAAAGAGTGAGGTGGAGGGAGGTCTTGTGCCATACCTTGTAGACCCCTGGCTGCCAGAGAGGAGTCCAACACCCAGCTGGGTGCAGCGGTAGGGACTCGGTGGCTGATGCCTTGCTTTACAGTGTTGCGCTGCTCATGACGTTCAGTTCACGTGGTTACTGTACGAATGTTTTCTGCCTACAATGTGCTGAACGAGAAGGAAAGATCACCCTACAAGTGGAGTCAAGCCTCACACTTTTCAAAGGAGACTGGGAAAGGGAAAAGGAGATATTTTGCTGTTCCCTCCATAATGCATGTGTGCATAATTTACAGATGGTGCTGGAGAGTGGAGACTGGCTGGTTGGTGGAGACCTCCTTGTGCTGGAGAAGATCAAATGGAATGACGGGCTGGACCAGTACCGCCTGACACCACTCACTCTCAAGCAGAAGTTCAGAGAAATGAACGCTGGTGAGTGCCCTGGGTTAGCACCAGCGACACGGCTCTTCTTGCCCTACCTGACACCACGAGATTTGCATGATCTGTGATTACTTGCTCTCAAGCTCACAGCACTTGCCAAATTGCTTCTGTATGCTCCCCAAATGGGACTATTCGGGTGGGGTGAGCGGTAAGAGGGATGCAAGGCACGGCACAAAAAGTAGCATGGGGTCTCCTTGGTTAAGGATGGTGCTTGTGATGGGCTGTGTCCTCAGTGGGCCTCTCCGAGCACAGGACTGGAAATCATCAAGCATCCTGCTCATGTCCTCCTTGGCAGGTCAGAGCCTCTCTTTCTGCATGCTGGGCATTTAAAGCCCTGCTTGGCCTTCATGCATGAGGGACAGCTCAGGTGTCTTCTCCCAGGTGTCTATCCCAGCAGGCTGGCAGGCGTCAGACACCTACCCTCGCTTTGGGGAGAGGGCGTTGGCCTTCCTGAAAGTGCCATTGAGCTTGGAGAGGTGGCAGGTCACTTAAGGAGTCAGGGAACTCAGTGGAGGTGTCCAATAGTGTCTAAAAACATTGTAGGAGAGCTGATCGGTCTGAAATCGGTCGCAAAGGAAGGATGTGCAGTGAAAATAAACTTGGTGGAGCAATGAAGAGGCACTGTACATGTATGAAACACTCATCTAAGGTATTTAAAGTCTCACTCGTGAAGATAGGACACGTACATCTTATGACGTACATATCTTATGACTGTGTTGTATAGTGTGTAAATGAAGCTGCAGGGTCTGATGGTCAGTGCAAGCGTGTTACCCTCTGAATCTTTCCCTTTTAGATGCTGTCTTTGCATTTCAGCTGCGCAACCCTGTCCACAATGGGCATGCCCTGCTCATGCAGGACACGCGGCGCCAGCTTTTGGAGAGGGGTTACAAAAACCCCGTGCTTCTCCTGCACCCCCTGGGAGGATGGACCAAAGATGATGATGTCCCGCTGGAGTGGCGGATGAAGCAGCATGCAGCAGTGCTGGAGGAGCAAGTCCTGGACCCCAAGTCGACCATCGTTGCCATCTTCCCCTCTCCCATGCTCTATGCTGGCCCCACGGAGGTAACATAGCCGTTGGCTACTCACTGCGACAAGGCGTGAAGCCTGTCCATGGGGATGCCGGCTGCCAGGCCGCCCACACAGCTCCAGAAAGCCACAGGGCAGGGAGCCGGTAGCCATTGCCTTGCTATTAGCTTCCTCGATGGTTTGCCTGCAGCTTGCTGCAGCAGCTGTCTCCTAGCAGAGTTCAGCTCTGTGGGCTCCTGCACTTTCACAAGCTGTGTGGAGAGCTGGGGGGAAGGAGGCTAGAAACAGACTTTACCGCGTGACCTTTCTCTCTGTCAGGCAGGGACGGTCATTTGTTTTCTCCCAGTGGTTTCCCTTCTGTTGCTAAATCAGTGGGATGAAAGCACTAGACACTGAACCTCCCCTGAAGGAGGAAGAAGCGGGATGCGTGGGCAGGCTTTGCCTGTGTGGGGCTCGAGGGCTGGTGGGCACTGTCTTTGCAAGTTCAAAAAGCAAACCGCTACCTCCATTTGCTGCCAAATCGGAACAAGACCAGTGCCCATCCCCAGTGTTTCCCTTGAAATACATGTCCTTAGGAGAACTGTGATGTTGCAACAGGTCCAAGCACTGGAAGACAAGTCTTGGCAGCTGATCGCTATGAGAAACTGCAGCAAGGCTGCTGATGTGTCTCCTTCCTTCCTTCCTTCCTTCTTCCTTCCTTCCTGGGTGTGGATCACCAGGATCTCTGTTGCAGCACAGGGCAGGTGGCTCAGTTGCTGCTCAGCCCTCAGCCAGTGCTCCTTGTGTCTCTCCTTTGCAGGTGCAGTGGCACTGCCGAGCTCGCATGATTGCTGGGGCCAATTTCTACATAGTGGGACGCGATCCTGCAGGCATGCCTCACCCCGAGACCAAGAAGGACCTCTACGAGCCCACGCAGGGAGGGAAGGTCCTCAGCATGGCGCCAGGCCTGACCTCGGTGGAAATCATCCCCTTCCGGGTGGCTGCTTACAATAAATTGAAAAGGGCCATGGATTTTTATGACCCAAAAAGGTAATGCAGGCATCAGCGTCACTGTTTCTTCAGCCTGCACAGTGTGTGCAGGTTGCAATTGTGTCTGGCTTGCAGTTTGCCAGGGGAGAGGCAAAAGCAGTCGTTGTTCCTCTTAAGAAGAGGAGTGGGGGAAGAACCTGTGAAAGCCACCCACTTTCCCCTCCAAGAGTTGACACCAGGTCAAGGATGGGTTGCATGAAACTAAAGATGCGCCTTTAGTTTCTTATCCAGGGAGGATAAGAAACACATTTTGGGGACTAAGTGGCAGAAGAAATACAGCCTCTCAGAGCTGGAGGAGTGTGTTACATACAACTCCAGCTCCTCTCAAAAGAGCAACCCCATTGGTGCCGATTGTAAACCTGGGCGTGAAGCAGCAGACGGGTGCTGCCGGTGCTGGGAGGTTTCCGACTGCATGCTTGGCACGGTGGAATTGCTGTGCTGGGGATGACTCAGGCTGGTTGCGCTGATTTCACCTGTCTCTGTTTTGCCGCAGGCATGATGATTTTGACTTCATCTCAGGAACACGAATGAGGAAGCTTGCTCGCGAAGGTGAAAACCCACCGGATGGCTTCATGGCCCCCAAAGCTTGGAAAGTCCTAACTGAGTACTACCAGTCGCTGGAAAAAAAGAATTAACACTACTCCTCCTCCCTAGAAATACTTGTATTAAGAGTGAGCAATGATTGATTGATTCCCTATGACACAGATTAGTTACTTGGCATTTCCAGTGCTCTGACTGTAGGATTTTCCTACCTGGGTCAGAGTGTTTTTTACTAATCAGAAATACTTTGAGCCTGGTCCTTCTCCCCTTGAAGCTGCTGGGAGTGTCCCCGTGGAGCTGGAAGGGGAGGGCAGCAGGCCCTTTGTTCCCAGCTGAGTGTGGCTGCAGGAAGCCCAGCATGGCCTCTGTCCAGAAGGCCATCCAGATTGTTTTGGTGCCGCCAGAGCTGTGCACTGGCCCCTGGTGCAGAGCTGGGACCTCAGCACCGGGATAAAAATGTGTCTGTCCCCTGCATGGAGCAGAAATGAAGAAGTGCCTTTCTGCTACCCCTCGCTCAGCGCTGCCCAAAGAGGCAGGAGCAGCTGCTGAAGCGAGGAGCGGTTGCTGCTGCCAGGGTGGGAGGGAAACAAGCACTCGATGCTTGGATCCAGTTGCTGCCCTCCAGGTTGTGCGTTAGACAATTTTTGCTAACAAACCGGGATTTTTTTAATGCCCTTTTTTTAAAAGGATTTTTTTTAATCAGCCTTGACCATCACCAGTTCCTTGTGGCCAAGTTGATTGCTCACTGTTCTTCCTTGCTTCCTTCTGCTTAACCTCTCCGGTCAGAACATAACCTGGACTGAATGTTACTGGGTGCTCCAAGTTCAGTTTACCATGGGGACTCTGCCCTGGCCATCCCTGTGCTCACAGCCTGGTGGGCCCATGGGCGGGGAAGCTGTCATGGGAGGCACCATGAAGCCCGGGAGATCTCTGAGAAAGCTCAGGGCAGCAAGCAAAAATTGGGGATGCTGCTTACGTGCTTTCATGGGTATCCTCGCACCTGGCAGGACCAGATCCCGCTTTCCTCTGCCTGCACTCCTCCCATCCGAAAGGTGAATTAAAGGCAAAACAGCAAAATCACAGTGCAAGGTGGGTCCGAGCAGCTGTACCTGGTAAACCAGGTGAGAGTGCTTGCCCTCATCCATACCCGTAGCCCCATGTGGGTACAGGTGACCTGATTGTATCTGTGGGATGGGGGACGGCCAGAGGACAGCAGAAAAGTCCTTGGATCTACCCCAGCTGTGTGGGGTGCTGCTGTGCGAGGGGTGATGGTGCTGATGGTGCTGCTGAGCAGCATGACTCAACGCTGAAGCTTTACCTGGCCCTGTCTGCGTCTCACCCCGAGCACATCCCGCTGGGACCAGCGTGTGGCTCAGTGGTGGTTGAGGTTTGAACGCAACGCCCTGCACGGCTGGGAGCCCCTCAGCTGCCTGCCTGCCCCTGCCTGTGCCTCGGTGTCCTGCCTGCAGTCAATGGAGGCTTTCCTGGGGAAAGGGCTGATCCTGCAGCCCCACTGTGCTGGTGGTGAGCAGCCTGCCGCCTCCTTGGCCACCATGCTCAGGTGTGAGGTTTTTAGGAGGGGAAGACAGCTATGCACTTGGTAGTTATTGCAACAACCTGAATTGATGTTTTCTTGTAGTCATCCTTTTTTAGTAGATGCCCCAGGACCAGTCAGAATGTATTTCAAATGAAATGGAAATAGCATTCTGCTCTTCTTGTTCTTCAGTTTTAATTATAAATTGATCTACGCTCCATAAAAACAATCACGCTTCTGCTTGTAACTTAGGATAGTGAGCTACACTGCAAGCTAAAATCTGTTTTGCTGTGGCCATGGTACAGGGTCCAAGACTACGTATGCGACTGGGAATATTTTTGCAAAAAGGTTTTTTTTGTCAACTGCTTTTTGTTTTTCCTGTAATTTTTTTTAGGTATTCCGAGCAAAGAGCCCAAAGCTGTATTATACCTCAAGAAAAATGCTGCAACACCCATGTTAGCAGCTGAAAGCATGCTAGCACCAGTGCCTTTTACACTCAGGCCCTCTGGCAGGGACCTGGAAGACAAAAGCAATACTCCCATTTATGATTGCAATATTTGTCATTTTAAAGTAGCAAAATAGTGCTGTTGCTGCTCATCTTAAAAAAAAAAAAAAAAAAACAACAAAAAAACCCTGCAGTAAACCCAAATGGTTACAGCAAAACACAAATGTTGTATTACCCTTTTAAAATAGTGTAGTGTACTGATTACCTCTGATTAAAATAGAGTATTTTTTTTTTAATAGTGTATTTATTAAAGACATGAGACTGGAATTTGTACCTCAACTGATGCATCTCATGATTTAATATATTCTGAACTTGATACTCTGCTACAAAACACTCACTTTTAGTACAAATAAATATTTATATGTGTAACTAACTCTCACTTTGTAATTTTTTCAGGGAAAATACAACCACATGGTTCATCTGGGGCTGTGACAGGGCTGTAGCAGTAGGACCGCGTCCATGCCGTTGTGTGCTCACTGCCTTGGGTAGGGCGATGGCTGGACCAGCCAGCAGCGAGGCTGACCATGGAGCCTGTTTCCTTTTGGAAACCTCAGCTAATTTGCCTTTTTGCTGTCTGGGCTGTGTAGTGTTGAACAAGTCACATTTAACAAGTATAGTAACTAACTGCACTGTCTTCTGCTGTCCTCCATTTCTGTGCTGTTCAACCAGCACTTAAGCACCTTCTAGCTGTTAAAACCCTGCAGAAATAGGGGATGGTACTGCATTGCTTGGTCTCTTCCCAATGGACCTGCTGTAAACACGCTGCGGGGCTCAGAGAGCACCGCAGCCTGTGCTTCCCAGCTTAGGGAGAGACAAAGGGAGAGCTTGTGAGCCCTGCCAACTTCTGTTTGATGGGGATGCAGGCCCTTCACTGCTGGCCTGTGCCTGCCCCAGGTGCAGGCCTGGATACTGGCTGTGGGAGTGCAGGCTGTGCCCTTGGCTCACCCTGCCAGGGCTTCCAGCACCCCACTCATCCAGAGCCATCCCCTGCAGCATCCTGGGCTTCACCCTTGGCTGCCTGGCTGCTGCATTCCAGGGTTCCCAAGCACCAGCCAGGGAAAAGATGCCTATGTCCAAGCCAGTCTCAAAAAAAAAAAAAAGGCACTTTATTTACAGAATTCAAACACACGCGCACTGGTGGAAGTTACAGAACACAGATCAACAAAAACACAGAGTAAACAAACACCACATTTATTTACCTGTTACATAACTCTACTCCAATGGTTTCTGTTTGCGCTAGCAGTATCAGACTGGCAAGATTAGCTGCTTTACAGCCTGGGGACAATTCAGGTACGGTCTGTACTGTACACACTGTCTACCCGTGACTTCTATAGCTGAACAGGGCCTAAACAAATTTGCCTGCTGGGAATGTCCAGCTGCAGGAACTGTCCTCAGGGGCAATTACAAATAACCCCTTGCGCCTCTTCAAATCAGTCCCTTAAGCCTGCAGCGATGCATTATAGGCACAAGGTGAAGGCAAGATCCAGCCAGCATGCAAACAGCCAGGTTTTGGGGGAAACATGCACAAAGGAGATCAGAGCTCAGCTGGTGACTAGAGGATGCCCTCAGCATCTGCAAACAGTCAAGGGTTTGTTCCTATTCTCATGCGCTCAGTTTGACATTTAAACTCACTTGAGGACACACTTTACACTCACTCTATTAAAACCAGTTAAGACTGTATTCTTCAGCTGCCTGCACTAGATCTTTACCAAGTAGGAAACACCCTGAAAAAAGGAAGGAGATGGTGGCTGAGCTGCGTTACTGCACCAGCCTCACAGTTCTCAGGTGTTAACAACTACTGAGAGGGGTTCGGAGAGCTTCAGAGTCAGAGCAGGCACTGAAAACAAACTGAATAGCTGGAGAACTTAATCTGGCACATGTATAATTTAAATCTTCTGAGAGGCTTCCGGTAAGTACCACTATTTGCATGTTTAATTTTAAGGCTAGCCCTTAAACTGGGGCTCTCCCAGAGCTGGCACTGACTTACGTCACTGCTTTCTGCCCTGTCACTAATGTGACTTGTGGGATTAGCATTCCATATCCCAGACTTTTAGATTTCCATAGTCCAGTATTTTCTGGTGTGCCTGATTTCCTATATCCTTGTGTTAGAGCAATCTGCATTTACCATAGACCTTTTTCCCCCATATCAAAAAGCAAAGTTATTAAACCCCCCCATGTTCAGTACCCAAGGAGATTAGATAGGGTCAAACTAAGACCTAGGGCAGCTGGTGCATCACACAAACAGTGTGCCAGACAAAAGGACACTAGTGAGAAAGCTGTGCTTAATGGAAATTGTCATCAGCACCTGATACTGTACGAGGGGTGGCTCCAGCTGTCTTTATTTTACTTTGCAAGTGCATTTCAGTTTACATCATTATCTTGCTTTCAATGCTTATCTTCCCTTGACAGGTAGCAGAGCTGTGACACAGCATACCACCCCAGGGGTTTGAACGATTCCAATTACATATTTTTGTTCAATTACTGCACAATTTGTAATAGTATAAGAAGAAAAAAAAAGTTATTGAAAACCTACTGACAATAACTTTACCAAAACACTTTTACCACTTATATTTTTAGCCCTTTGCCTTTATCACTACATAACGTTACATGAACTTACTATAACTGTTAACAGCAAGTACAGCAGAACATTGCTAAATCACATTTATAAACCTAAAACCCATTCTCTTCTCTTCAATTTTGCAGATCAGAGCATGTGACAGAGCAAAACATCCCCCCACACCTCAGAGCTATGCATATGACACTTCATGTTACAATGCCACAGTGCAGCAGTGGGTCTTCCAGAGGAGATTAGAATAGCAGCAAGCCCTCATTACAATGCATAATAGATCAGAAAGCCACAATTTCAGAGAGCTTATAATATGTGGGGCTTTAGGAAAGACCAGTTAAGATTCTACTCTAATTACTCACATCAAGGGAAAAATAAAACCAGCATTCATTTAAAAAGCCTCAAAAAAGCAGAATTCATACAAAACGAAAAGTATTCAAACATTTTTACAGTAGTTTACTCTCTTTACTAAATGGCACCAGATTTCAAGTGGTCATGTGAAAGAAAAATCAGTAACATTTCAAATTTTGCCTGAAAGTTATTCTAGAAGCAGAATTTATATCTTCATATTTGCTGCTAAAAGGAAGAAGTAAATGTGAATTGAGTATCGACGAATCTTTAATCTATACATCTTCTGATTTGGTTTGATTCAGTAAGTAGAAAAGATTTTCCATACTCAAGTTATCTACAGATTATGTCTATATATAAAAAAATGTGTGAATATATACATTTAATACATACACACATGCTCATACATATATACACAAACTGGTAATGGATTGTCTCCCCTCCACACCGGTGACCCGCTGAACCCATGCACCATGTCAGAACCTGCTTTAAGGCTACACAGTGTATCGATTATGGGACAAGACACAGGCTCTTGCTCTTGGTCTGGGCTATAATTGTTCCACTTCGTGGTCTATTGTTACACTTCTAGTTGTGCATGATGAAATTTCAATAACTTAGAATTCGTTGTATAAAAACAATTCCAGAAACAGAACTCCCTTATTCAAGGAACAACCCCACTCCCACCCCCAACATTGTTTTTGCTGATTACAGAAGTCAAACTAAATGACATCAGAAACTGCAAACACACTCTTTTGTCCTAATCTAAACTAACGTGCATCAAAACATTCTGCAGTGTGGCATCCTTCGATTTTCTCATCTTCTCAATTGCCCTGTGGAGATCCTGCTGCTGCACAGGCCGAATTTCATCTTCATCATGGCTTTAAAAGAAAGACAAAAAGCAAGATAATGATTCAGGTGCTGTGTAACAGTTATTCAAACAATGAGAAGTAATCATTGAAAATAGCAGCTCTGACATGGATTCAGCATTACACTGGAAACATGCCCCTGTCCATGCACATGCATTACCTGCAAGTATGGGAGATAATTAAAGGAACATCACAGCAAGTGGAGTTATGTGCGTGCAAGAGTGTTACCAGTATTTAAGCCTGGTGATATAGTGCAGTAACATCACTTGTTGGTTCATGCCACCTCAAGCTTGACACCTTGAAACAAACAGTCTTATTTTCATAGTCAAAATGAATAAAGGTAACATACTGGTTGGGTTTTTTTGTTGTATAATGGCAATTTGTCAAGAAAAAGAGAACCTCCTGCTTTCTGTGAAACATAGCAAGGCTTTTTAAATCTCTATAAATTGCAATTCAAATCAGAAAATACAAACTAATAATTGGACGGTGTGTAGTACCAGCAGCATTCACAATTGCTGTTCGGCTATCATAATAGATGGAATAAAGACACATACTTCTCTTCTTCACAGGCAGAATTAACATATTCCCTGACACAGAGGAGTGCTGCATCCCGGCACATTTCTTTCAGATCACTGCCTGAGAAGCCATCAGTCTCTTTAGCAACTTCTAGGAGATCTACATGCTTGTCCACCTGTCAAAAAACAAAAGGTCAGAGCATGAAAACTCTGAAGTCATTTACTTTGTTCACCAAGGACAAGAAACAGTCACCTCCAAGTATTGTTACCTGCCCTAAGAAGATTTTTTCAGTCTTGACTTTTTTTGAGAGTTAAAAGCAAATTATTTTATTAACTTACAGTTTGAACCCTCCAAGTAGTTAATCTCATTAAATGAAACTGATGCTTCATCTCATAAAACTCTGTAGCCGATAAAAAAGAAAAAACAGGCAAAAGTGAACCATCATATTAGTATAGTCTGTTACTGACACAGCTCCTGTGCTGTTTTGGAAGGCTACTGGATGGCAAAAACTGGATCACAGAAATAATGACCCATTTTCCCAAATGCCCACACAAGTTTCCTGCAACAGCACTGCTTATTTTGGTAAAGGGCTTGATCAGATCCTACGTGCATCCTTTTATCTGTAGACAATGAACACTACCCAACGGGTCTCCTTTCACAGCCACTGCCCTTTTTTTATATACATTATTTGAAAAAGTGCATTTTGTTTTCATAAACACTTCTTTTGACCAGTAACACAGCAAGGCTGGAAAAAGTTCCTGTCACATTTACATTTTGTTGTTGCCACCTTTCACTGCAGAATAAGAACTTCAAAAGCAGTTGTTCATTATCTCAGCTACTCAGTTGTTTGCCGAGTTACTGAACAACTGCTCCTACTTTATACGGGGAGTATAAAGTAGGAACCATGAAATGGGGAACTCTGAGGCAAAATAATGTGTCTAACTCCATGCACTGGATCAGAGGCTGAAACTCATTCCAGCCAGGACCTCATATTTATGCAGTCCATTTACAGAACCTCTGATAACAGCCCCTTCTGGCACATTTTCCAATGCATCAGTATTTTATTTTCAAAAAGTTAAAGCCAAACTAGTCTAATAAAAGGCTGAAGTTAAGGGGTGACTTCTTCTAAGACGGAAACTATTCTGTGGTGATGAAGGCAAAGCCCCAGGTGTACTCTTCACTACTTCCAGCTACCCCTTGAACCCATACACTCCCCAGAATAACCCGAGAACCTGCCAACATCCACTGAGCACCCTTCCGATTCCCCACCATCCCACCCGCTTTTCTTGAAGGACAAGGGTTACAGTGATACTGTCCTGTTGGCTCATATCTTGAGCTTGTACTTGAGGCCCAGCTCCCTGACCTACAACTCAGCACGCAGGGCTCTGGTTTGGGTCTGGAGTGAGCCATCTGGCTCCCCAGGCACAGAAATTAAGGCAAAAGTGGCAGCTGGCTTACACCAAAGTGCCTCCTACAGACATTATAGCCTGGCTGTCTTGAAGTGCTTTGCTTTAAAGCATGATCCTGCATACGAATACCAAAGCCAGTAACAGTCAGCTGTGGATCTGCAATGTATTTGCTCAATGTGGGGCTGAAGGCCACCAAGAATTGAATGGAGCAGTGCAGCTGGCTAAGAATAAATAGACAACGGGCATGTTGTGTAGCAGGCGTTAACAAGGATTTCCCTTTGAGTGAGAAAGAAGAAACAAGATTTTAAGACAGGCAGGGAAAACGCAGGGCATGACTACACCTGTCATCTGTCATGTAAAGGACTGCCAGGAAGGACTGCCAAATAAGCTGGGCTTGAGAGATCCAATTCTTCCTCCTATGGGATAACCAATACAGGCTGATTTCCACCACCCCCCACAAAAAAGTTATTTGTGTGGCTGTGATTCACTGCCAGATGCTTGATATACCTTGCATTCTTTCAGATCCATATTCAGGAGCCGATATAGGTTTTTTGCTGAAGGCCTTTGCTGAAGTGCTGCAACTCCCAGGCCCAGCTGCCGAGGCAAAGGAGCCACAGAGTCCACTTGCGTGCAAGGGCTGGGTGGCTGCAGATATTCAGGGAGCCTGTATAAAGTCTATTATTTGGCATACCTCCCTAACATCTCTTGAAGAGGAATTTGAGTCTGAAATCACCACTTGCAAAAGACATCTTTGTTTGAGGCTTTCTGCAAATAGGTCAGCTCTTCCTCCACAACTCCTTTGGCATTTCATAGCAGTTCCGTTGTCAAACCCATATCTAGTATTTTGCGAATACAAACAATCCAAAATGACCATTTGCAAAGCAACCTCCCCAGTATCTCAGCCATTCACAATGATGAGCTGTGATTTTTAGGCCTCTTAAAAAATATAAGTTGGTTTTACTAACGAATGATATTTATTAGGATAGACCTCAACCAAGAGACACTTTGCAACATTAACTTCAAGACAATTAGTGCTGCAGACTAAATTTGGCAGGAACCTCCAATAACATAGGTCCCATATCCTGCCAATAGACATTACCAGATGTGCTCACACCTACCCCTTCCCCTCACCTTGGGATGCAGATGGCAACACGAACACCATGCAACAACATCTATAGTAGTTTTCCTCTAAAGGAAATATGAACTATGGATCAAAGTGCAAAAAGCAGCACTGTCAAAAAATGTCATTCCTCCTTTCTTGACTTGAGCCAATACACTGTACAGAGTTAAAAAAAATTCAGTATCTCTTCTCCCTGCTTCATGTCTTGAAATTTCTTTCACTGATCAAAGTGATTTCCAAACATTATTCACCTTCAGCATCTTTAGAGATATAAATATATTATCTTGTTATATAACAAGAAAATGAAGACAGAGTAATTTTCCTTGGAGATGGTGATTCACCACAAAATCCAAGACTGCTGCTCTGACTGAGGCTCATGCTTAAACCAGTAGGCAACCCTACTGCTTTAATTTAACACCACAACTAAAACCATAAAAGATTCCTAAGTTATAATCAGAAATACACTGGTAGATAACCTCTACCTTACTCCAAGACAGTCAATTATAAAACGTGTTTTCTACAACTCCAGACCTTGCACTCATGAAAACAGTAATACAGCAAATTAACCATTAAAAGAAGCCTACTTACATTTTCATTTTTCAAAATTAGCTTCAAGATTGCTTCTCTTTGTTTCAGAGCCTTAAACAAAAGAGATTAAAGTTACTAGAGTACAAAAATAAATATATGTAACATCTATCTCAATTTACATGGTGTGGGCTTTCAGTCACAATTCAGTGACACAAGCTGATCCCTCAGACAGGAGATGTGATACACACACTAAGGAAACTTATCTGATGGCAAATCACTCAGCAAAATGAGATCTAGGGTACTCTGACTCCAGGAGCACATGAAACTAAGCATTTGAGCATATATATTTACACTAACTACAGAGAAAGGGAAAATGCACTGACATTTAGTCTTACTTTGCCCTAAGTGAAAGCAGCCATCTCCAAAGATTTCCCATCATCTTCAACAGAGGGCAGACTCTCTAGATCTAGGGGACGCTTTCAATACTTTGCTAAATCAGATGAAGAGGATAAACTGTTCTGCTTAAAAAACAGTAATAATAAATTCAATTCTACAGATGATGCTTGGGAAATTTTAAGCAATATAAATCACATACTGTGGTGAGGTTACTGAAAGAAACAGGTATTGAGCATATCCTTAATAGCAAGGTAAAACACAGGCAGCAAAGAGACTCTTTTTTGTGCCTCCCAAAACCAAACTTGTCCTAAATTCACCTTCATTGTTAAAAAGGGAAAAAACTACCCTATAGATACTCTGACAGCTGAACAGCTGATACTCTGTCCCAAAAAATACTTCAATTTCCCTCTGCCTTGCAAGTAATTTCTTATGAGTAATTTTGGGCATTTTAATCTCAAACTCAGTTATAAAATCTGCAAGGCTTTAGCTACTCTACAGCGATACTACCTGTGCACACTTCCAATTCACAGCACATAAATTATCTTGGCCCTCAGTAAGAGTTGTAACCAATCTTGGTTGTATCACAAAGCACCACAGAAAAGAACGAGAGACAAGTGGTAAGTTCATGAGATGGCTGTAGCAGGGTAAGGAAAGTTACGTGCCTATGCCCTAAATGACACCTCCTGTTGTAATTCTGATCCTGGGAGAGGGAGCCAGCCCCTGTAATATCCTGAGGCACTGCTACCTGCGGATTATTCACCCTTCTAACAGTGGTCCTTGATAGAAAGGCATGATAAAGTACTAAAATACGCATCCTTGCCCCTTACTAATTCAAGGAAAACTTGAGGATGAATAAGGTGTATGAAACCCTATGAGCAGGCATCACAGAAAAGCAGTTACTAGGTTATAAATGCTTTGTTTTGAAAAGTACCCGTCCACAAGGAGTGAAAGCCAGTTCAAACAGGATGGGTCTGGGAATATGACTACTCCCTTGGACAATCAATAAGAGTTTTTACTCCTCCAGTTTTGTCTCCAAGTTTCAAAAAAAATGAATAATGAAGGATATTTCTGTAGCCAGAATGGAATACTGACAACCACAACTGAACTCTTTATAAAATTGATACAAAAATGTCTTGTGATATCGCTAAGTGTTTGAAGGCAACTAAAATACCTTGAAAAGGATGGCAATAGCAAAATTTATAGTAAGGGTAACCTTGTGATGGTTGGCATAATTGATAAAGACCTTAACTGCTACCTGTTTGGCATAAATCATAAGTGGAATAAAAAGTTTTCCAGATTGCTTACTGTGCCTGACTGTGAAAAGGCTTGAGAAGAACGTAGGCTTTGGTATGCAGATTTCATGCCTTCTTCTCTCCTTGAAAACTAAATACTGTGTATCAAGAAGGTATAAATGGTAGTCAGTATGTACCTTCTTCTTGACACTATCTGACCTGGGTGCCACTCTCCCCGCAGGCAACTGTGTGCAGTCCCTTTGGTGCTTTTTGAGATTGTTTTCAAGTTAAAACTAAGCTCTTTCCAGAGTGCAGCATCTAAGCCACTCCATTCTTACAGGTGAAGGAAATGGGTGGGAAGCTCTTGGAGCACATGGAGTTGTTTCAAGATAAAAGACCCAAGGAATCAAGATTTCTGCAAGAAACTTCACCTTAAAAAGCAAAGTTATATATGTGCTTCTAAAAAACTAAAACCAGATCAAAATAATGCAGTATTTATTGGGGGGGGACACAGCGGGGGACGACATGGGACACGGACGGGACATGGGGGGACGGGACCCAACAAAAAAAACCAACCAGAGACATGCATTTCCTGGCTGATAAGGCACTTGCCTGTAGCTCAGCCACTAGGCACACTGTTCAGGCAAACCTGCCATGACTTACAGGTTGGTTGATGTGAAACCGGGTTGGCATTCTTCTCATGATTGCAGAGTCAAGATCCTGAGGACGGTTGGTAGCTCCCATCACTATTACCTGTATACACCAAGAGAAAAAAACAGTCAGCCTGAAAACAGCTTTTGAAAATATCACCATATTGGAGTTTCAAAACCAAACGTGTGACTCTTCCACACTTTATCAAGAACATCGACATTTAAAGAAGGTACATAAGGTTTCTTGGTACTGATTTCAGCAACTGGATTTAAACGGGCAGCTTAAGAGAGCATTGGTACCACAGAGTATCACCTGGGTGGAGATTTTTACATTAGTCTGAAGCCTTCCGAGCCCAGTTTGAAAGTTCAAACTCTAAGCAGTAACCCAAAACTTCTGCTTATAAGTCTTGGTGATGTCTCTCTAGTTCCTGGTGGTCTGGAAGCAACTTGAGACATTTTGATAAGGTATTAAGAAATGTGGCATTTTTGTGCTGTGTTGAAAAAAAAGAAAGGCAATCAGTTCACCAGGATGACCAAACTGGCAGCTTTCACATGCACTAAAATGTTGTTTCTTTTTTTGTAAGCATTAAAAAAAAAATGCACTAAAAGTCAGTAAGAACCTATATGCACTAGTATACTGTAACAGCAGTGCATTAGATGTGTACAAGCCAAGTTCAATACAAGGAGAGTATTTACCTCATTTGACTGCGTTCCGGTTATTAGTTTAAGAACAAGTTTACTTCCCGTTCACATCAGCCTTATTTTCTCATTTATTACTGTAAGTTATGTACATTGTAAATACCCGGTCATGAAAGTGAAAAATGTCAGGGAAATTAATCTCTTATCAATACAGTTTCCTGTCGTGCTCCTGGTCTTTTGTGTGGGGTCACTGTTCCGCAGCCATCCCTGGCAGCTCTAGCAGCCCCTGGCCAGGCTAGGTTACTTGTCCCCGAGCAGAGTCACCCTGCCACCTAGAGGCTTAATTATACAGTGGTAAATTGCTATGCACAAAGCAAAAGACACATTTTTCACCAGGGCTCTGGCAGTCTTCACCTTCTAGAAAGCGTTATTCAAGCAAGCACTTGGCACTTGCTGGCGTGCTGAACACATGCTAATGTTTGGCTGAGCTGCCTCTTGTAAAGAGGCATCACTGTACCCATGCTATGCTTCCCCAGGGTCTGCATCAAGGTCCATTGTTGGACCCAAAGTGTTACTCCCTCTGTGCTACCGGAGCTGAGGAGCCTTCCCAAAACCGGCTTTATCTGCAGGTTCTGCGAACGTGGGACCCACCCAGGGCACAAATGCAGCTGTACGGGGCTTCCAGACTTTAACTGTCACTTCAAGCAGCACAGCTCTTTTCCAGGCACTGTGCCCCAAGTTCCTGCCCTGCTCAAGACTATATATCCTTGGCAGGTTTAGCCCAAAGCTGAACATGCTTTTCAGGTGCAATCAACACAGGAACAAATAACATTCATCACAACACTTATTTACGATTTCCTCCTAGCATTTGGAATTTTTGTTACCGTAACAAAAGCCAAATTTAATCCTTATTCAAAGCAAATTCATTTGGCGAGAATCAGACAAGCAACCCAAAGCTCCCAAGTAAACATTTGTAATTAACAAAAGAGCCCAGCGAACTGGCTGTCAAAAACTGAGACAATGCAAGTGTCAAAACCATCACTTAGAGAACACTTCCTGAATTGCAATGAGGTCTTGGGGAAGAGCCAGAAATACAGTATTGAAACAAAACACTCCTGCTGAAAAACTCCCCAGAAACCTTAATCAACCCCTGCGGTGTCTCCAGCCAATTGTTTGCATTGCATTTTACTTTGGTGGCTCCCTAACCTGCAGAGGCATACGAGTAAAGGACAAGAGTGACTTGTTCAGGGTCTGCATGCTGAACTTGAGAGATGGGTAAGACCACATATTGTCTTACAGCAAACAAACAATTTGGCTTGCTCCAGGAAGTTGTCAGTATATTGGGAAAAAAGATAATACATTCAAACACCAGAAAAAATGTGTGCTTCCAAGATCATATTAGCTTCCAGTTAAGTGTTCATACCATTGGTGTCTTACTAGTGGTAACTAAACACTCTGCTTTAAAGCTCCTAAGTATATATATTCACTGTGTTCTAATCAGTTTTTAAAACATCAACTGAAAAAAATCTTTAGCACAAGCTTGAGAGAGAAGGAAAAGCAGATTTTACAAAGAAAGAACTAATGGAGGTCAAAGCATTGGAACCTATTCACAGAAAAATACAGATTAAAAAGGCTGAAAATTTTAAAATCGGAGAATAAACATCCTTTTTAGAGGCCTTAAAAAGACTGCTCCAGGTGACAGTTCAGAAACATACCAAGCAGGCTTTCCTCTATGCTACATTCAAATCCTCTGTTTCATAAATGTTTTTTTGTTTGTTTGTTTTTACAGCACCAGCAGCTTTTGTATTTTTTTTCTCTCCAAAATACAATACCTCTGTTGAGATTACGGGAGGGGGACAGAAGCATACAGGAATAATGGGATGGAAGCATGGCTCCATTTAATAGAATTTGTCTTTTGATAACAACAACTTCTCTACCCTTTCAGATTAACTCCAGAGTCTAGTGCTTGCCTAATGTCAGCCTAACACTTTTCTGGAAACAAACCAACCAATCTGCAACTGGGATGAATACTCAGATCTTTCAATACCTTTCCTGAAATCAAAGATTCACTTCACCTGAAGAAAATATTGTTGACAAAATGTTTTTCAAAACAGTTTAAAAATTCCCAATTTTCGCAGCTCAAACTATACAGCTATATTATTGAGACTTAAGACACTTCTGAAAATAACACCTCTTAATTAAAACCAAAATACCTACAAACACAACCTTCTCAAGAAGAAAAATGATCTATCAATATAACTAATCTCATTCCCATAATATACTGGCAATCACTAATACTGACAAGTAAAGAAACTCTTTTGGCAATTATTACTACATGCAATCTGCTACTCTTCTCAAATGGCTCAGTGCATAATAACTGAGAGGGAAAAGTCACATTACTTTTCTCATCATCCTTTGTACTTACTTGGCAGTTATAATCAGTGTCCAGTCCATCCCACAGACTCATGAACTGAGCTTTCATCATAGCTGTAGCTTCATGGTCAGAACTCGATCGACTTCGTAAGAAGGAATCTGTATTGAAGGATTCAGTAAAGCAGTTTACTTTCAATCCTGCCATAGAAAGTATGCTGTTTGATTTCTCATGTGCAGACTTGTGCTATTCTCTATCTTATTAATACTTTTTTTAATAAACATTGTCAACAAATGAAAAATATTTCTTACGATGAAGAATAGGAAAGTGGAATCTCACCATATTTTTAAGCACATCTTTTAAATTACATTACACAAGTATGTATCTATCACATGAGACTGTCCCAAATCTTGTGCTCCAAATTTTCACTTTCCTGAATTCATGGAAAGTGTAACTTTCACATTAATTTCTCATGCAGAGATGGAAGCATTCAGAGTCTGGCAAGCTAGAAGGCACTAAAGCACAGGAGAACAGCAAGCTACAGGACTGACGTAAAGTAAGCTATACACTTTGTTATGCAGAGCTCTAACTCTGCTAGTGGTTGCCTAAAGAATTTCCAACAGCTAGAAAAACACATTTTTCACACCTCTAGAAAAGGATAAAACACATTTTAAGAATGTAGCCCCTTCATAAACATAAACTATGGAAAGGGTAAAAGCTTTGTCAGGCTCTGCTTCTGCAAACAGTACAACTTGCTCCAAGAAGTGCCAGTGCTACAAGACAACGAGCAATTTTAACCGAACTGCTCAAGTTCACAGGGACTTAAAACACTAATGTGACAAGTCCAAATGCACTGAACAACTGGCACTTAGCTGAACTTCCCCTCCTACTTCTTCAGCTTTATTAAACTATTATTCCTGAGCTCTCCTAAACCTGTATTTTATCTTACATTATGTGCCCTCACAGCAGAAGCACTGAAGTGTATTTGGTGATGGGTTTCCTGAATAAGTAGTTCCCTTGACAGAAGAAAAGCTTTCCTCATGAACCACCTGAGCCCAACCAAAAATAAGCAGCAACTTGTTCTACTTGTAATTTCCTCCACTAACACAAGAAAGAAATACACTGTTTTTCCTAATTTGTCACCGTTACTTTACAATACCATTTATATTACTAAACCTTGTTCCATTATCACTCTTAAGGAAAAGATGACAGTAGATCAATATACCCATCAACTTGAACCTGCAGTTTAATGTCACTCTGCTATAGTTACTTACAAAAAAAGATAAATTTTTACCTATTTCGTCAATAAAGATGATGGACGGTTGGAGCTTTATAGCAAGGGAGAAGACAGCAGCAGCTAGTTTTTGAGACTCTCCATACCATTTGTCCGTCAGTGTTGAAGGCTGAAGATTAATAAATCGACAGCCTGCTTCCTTTGCTGTAGCTTTGGCAATCAGCGTTTTGCCACAACCAGGAGGGCCATAGAGAAGTACTCCTGAAAAAGTAACTGTGTTAATGCTCTCTGGTCGCTGTACAGAAAACACGCTTTGGCATGACAGACCTGATAGTGTCCAGGCTTGTATTTTATCCAAGTTTTAAAAGGTAAGAAACCAAGTTATGTAGTGTTCTATCAAATCAAATACAGAGTTATTTAAGATATCCTTATTATAAAATTAAAGCTAAGAACATCTAAAAACAGGTATGGTGAAACTGAAGGGAGACATTTGCCTGAAAGACGACCGGTTTATTACTGTGACTATAAAGGTTACATAAAACTAAAACCCTATTTATTTCCTGTAAGCATTTGACAGGCCTTGTTTGTAGCCAGTTTCAGCCTTGCTAATAAAACTTAGCACAGAGGAGGGAGGAAAAAAAAAGAAAAAAAAAGACCCCACAAACATTTTAAACAAATTACCCACAATTAAATATGACTTCTCATATTATTTTTAAATTTGTCATAGTGAAAGAATTCACAGTAGTGGTTTTCTAACATAGTTGTAAAGAAAACAATTTAAAGAAAAAAAAATTAAATGAAACACGCCTGAAACACAGAGAACCACTAGGAGTTTTTTTCTGTTTATGTGACTGATGACCACAAACATAATTACTCTGAAGCAATGACTTCCCATTAACACACAGTGCAAGCCACTAATAAAACTGTGGAGCTTGCCCTATATGGAAAGTCTGCTTTAAAAAGATAAATAAAAACCAATTTTTTCCTTCAGCTTATTAGATCATGACATTAAAGTAATTTTCCAGACAATTTTAATTTGTGACTTAAACAGAAAGTGGCCTGGAAAAACTAAACCAGTTACAAAAGTGCTTAATTTTCCATCACTTAGGACACGAAACTGAGACGGTCACAGATACAGGCGGTAATTAATAGTTTTCAGAGAATTTTCAGAAGACAATATTCCAGGGATCAGAGCAGTAAAGATGAACCTGAAATATTGGACAAAATGCCAAAGTTTAAATTCTGCTTGTTTGCAGTAATGCACAGCAAATATGGCTGCAAGCATTCCAGCAGAGAGAGTCCAACTTCTGTTTTACTGTTAATTTGTCACTCGATGGTTTCCTTACTGCCTCAATACTGTGCAACTCAACTCCAAAGAAAACCAAATGATCTTCAGAATAAAAATGGGATCTCTGTCTCTTTGAATGACTGGAATTTCTAGGGCTAGAAGAGAGAGATGTCTGAAAGATTAGCTTACATTGACATCTCATGTTTATGGCTTACATTTCTATGACACCGTAGAAATATTAACCAAGTGTACAAAGCTGTACAGCAGAGTTATAGCTCGCCTCTCCCAAAGGACAAGATGGGGTATAAGAAGAAAAAACAAAATCCGACAATTTAGGCAGTTAAAAATGCAGGCTACATAGATTAGTGCACCAAAATGTAACACATCAATAACTGAAAAGCAATTATCCCTTCATTACTAAGATGAAACTTATTCAGTAGAACTTGATTTCACGACAAGAGGAAAAACCCGAGGGTTTTCCCTGGCATCAGTCCTAATAGTTGCACTTTGGACTGGCAACCTGCTTCCTCTTTCCTTTCTGGGCAATTGTAACTTTTTTTTTTTTTTTTTTTTTTTTAATACCAACATATAAATCTATAACATTTCCTTCCTACCTTTTGGTGGCTGTAAAAGCCTGGAATTCTCAAACAAATATTTCTTCTTGATGGGCAAAATGACAGTGTCTTTCAAATCTGTAATAACATCATCTAAGCCTGCAATATCATTCCAGGTTACCTAATACAGAAAAACAGTATTAGAAATTATCATCATAGTCCCTGCCAACAAAAAATATCCACAAGCTTAAAAGTAGTGCAAAGCCTCAAAAATAAAGAGACAAGTGATTAAAAAAACTCTGCTCTCAACGATGCAATTTTACTTTTAAATTACAGAAATATTTTCTATGTATTTCCATAGATACACATATATGACAAATAATGTAATCCAACGTCAAAATCAAGATCTTCCATGTCTGAAGTGCTTTCATCGGAGTAACACGGAAAATGGTTTCTTACATGCATGCTAAGTGGGTCTACGAGATGCGCAGCAATACTCATTTCGTATTCAGTAAGCTTGACATTTTTAACTCCAATTTGCTTCATTAGTTTTTCAGCCTGGGGGAAATAAAACACCAAGAAAATGTGAGAAAGAAATCAAATGCTTGATTCAAAAATTAGTTTTTAAAGAACTGCTATTTGGAGTCTGAAAAGCTTCCCTTAAGTCACATCTGAAAAGAGGTTAAATCTTTCTGAAGTAGAAGGTTCTGCTATTTCCTAATGACTTGTTGTCACTTGAGTGAAACTAAGTCATATGTCTCAGTTCCCATCACGTGTGTGTCATATCAGCCCTCCCACCTCCAAATCCACAAGTCATACATTGTGACCTGAAAAGCAACCAAAATAAACATTGAAACACAGAGTTTGCTGTTCAGAACAGGCTTGCAGACACACAGGTAATCTCAGTACAAAATCATTTCCATAATCTCTACAGGAGTTTCCAAAGCTGACGCAGGTATGTTACACTTAAAAAAAGCCCATTATTCCTTACAAACTTTGTACAGGATTCAGATGAAAACTCTGAAACTTGTTATTAAATAGAACTCTAGAGTTCTTTCATGTGATTAATTATCTTCATTCACAACCCTGCAAATAATACACACGCACTTTAATGTGAGATATAATTGTGTTATAAAAAGCATGCCCACTCCCCAAACTTCCACAGCACAGTATCAAGGAGAGATTAATATATTTTTAAGAAAAAAAAAAGATAATTCGCAGAAGCCAGTCAATTTTTTCTATGTATTAAATGCTTTCTTTTTCCCAATTTAAAAGGAAAAGTATTTGTTGTGTCAACATACTTTCATAATTCAGTTTCTCTTTATACTCAAACTTGCGGTTAAGTCTGACATGCTTTTGGGATATTGCAGCCTCTTATATAATAGCTGGCACTAGCACAGATTGTGAAAGCTGATTTTTAAAGTGGGGCCAATTTTTTAATTAAAGCTTTCATTAAAAAAGAAAAACCACCCAAACCAGAATTAGGTTGCTCAAAACTGCTGTTTGAATCTGTGAAATATGTGTCAGCCAGAAAACAAAAAAGTTACAACGTTTCCTTCAATACTTTCCAAATGAAACATTTAACTTTGGTTCTGAAATGCTCCTAAATCTTTTCCCAGAGCATTAACTCCCATGAATCATTGTAGTTCAACATAAGGAATGAGGCTTTTCACTTTTTTCCTCCCCTTTCCAGGGCATTTTGACTGCTACTGGAGGTGGGGGGAGAGAGAGGAACAAAGTGCAAGCTATTCTTAAGAAGGCATTTGGACAGCAGTGTTCCTCTTTGTCATGAGTAACTACAGTCCCTGCCTCTGCCATTAAGTTGCCAAAAAGCAGCACAGAATTAAGTTATTTCTGCTCAAGGTTTTAAAAAGCAACCAAGAAACTGATGAGAGCATTATTTAATGCGACTGCTGCTTAGCAAAACTGTCAGAAGCAGAAACTGCACTGGGACCACATACTTGCAGATAATTAGAGACAACATTATGCTACAGTTCAACAGTTTTTCCACCACTTCAGGCTAGAAATTCTAACTTGTTATAAAATGTAAGCACTGAAAACGCTAACAGCGTAGATCCTGAGATGTACTAAAAAATAATTCTAGGTTTTTTGATTATTCCACATGCTTTTGTCAATCACTTTGTTGGTTATTGCATGTCCTTTTCAGTTAGCAGATTTCTCTGTATGAACAGTAATGAACGAGAGAGCATTTCACAGAAATATTTATGAATAAAATCCTACCTGTTTCTGAGCTTCTACTTTCTGCTTTCTGGTTGGATCAATGGCATCGACCATCCATTTAATGGTAAAATATGTTACAGCACCAAATATAGTTAAACGAAAAATTAATCCAACCACTTCATTCCGGCTCAGGGGACGTGAAAATGCTTCGGCATGGACCATTTTGTCTCTCAACACTAAATGTAAAAAAGCACAGGGAGGGACAGAAAGAAAGAAAATTAAAGCTGAGAAAACATCTGCCTTATATTTAAACACCATTTCATATAAATTATATCCCATGCACACAGTGGGCATAAAGCTTACCCTGAAGTTATAATGAAATATCTCAACAACAGCACAACCCCAACATATAAAACTGCATAAGATTAAAACACACAGCACTAACTATGGTTTCAGTTCCACTTTCAGTAAGCAGAGAAGAAATAGCAGCAACAATTTGAGGCCTTACTTGATTGACTACATGCAAAAAGGTCCTGATTTCACTCTTTTCTCAAGAAATCTGCATTCCTTTCAGCTATACAATACCCCAATAAAGTAATAAAGATTACTTTATTTCAGTGCCAAGTTTACACTCCCATTAAGATTGACATTTTGTGACTGTTATTGACCCAAGAATGCTAAGTCATGGAGAGAAAGATAACTACATTATTTAAACAGGGAGTTCTTTTGCCTAAGAGGAAGTTTAAAGGAAAGGCACCCAACTGCCACATTAAGGAGTGATCGACAACTTGTATTTGAATAAAATGAGGTTAAGAGATGGAGCCTGCACCTAGCAGAATATATTTTGAGTTATTAATATCCCTGGAAAACTGAAAATGCTGGATGTGGCACACAGCTATCAAGGGAAAAGGCTGGCTGCTGTACAAGCCAAACCCAGAAAGTACAGCACCTTCAAGTTAAGGGAGCGTGCTGCAGAGAGGAAAAATCTCTTCCTAAAACACCAAAAAATGACTTATAAAATCGGGGTACTCCTTCCCCAGTCTACTTTCTCTTCAACTGGCAGGGTTTCTGCTTGAGAATCCCCAACACTCTCCTTGTTCACTGCCCAATTTTCCCACTGCAAGGGCAAAATTAGTGGCAATTCCTTTGGCAGCTTCCAACGCTCCCTGGCTGGTCTCCAGACTGAGCTTCAGCCAGGGAAAAGCCGAACTACCTACAGCCAAGATATCCTTGAATTCCCCCTCGCCTGGCTAGCACGTTATGTCGACCCTGTATTCAACTCAAGGCAATGCCATACCATAGATTCAGTTTACAAGGATTTGGCAAACTGGAATTAGGAGAAGCACTGCGATATGTCTACCAAAAGATGTCAACAGCTTGCTACTATATTCCAGTGTGGCTCACTGAAACAGTTTTGGTTTTTTTAACTCTTCATTTGCTGTTTAGAAATGTAAAAATCAAGGCTGTTGCTATGCATACCTGCTTCGAAATCAAATAAAATTTGCCTGCTTAGGCATCTAAGCAAGTAATACAGAGCTACAAGATTCTGCATGTTCTCTTAAGCCTAATTTACTAAAATAAAAGGGCTATATACTCAGTGAAAAAGGAAAAAATCTTTCTTTTTTAGGAAAGGAAGCCCCAAAAAACAATGAAAAAAGCCACTTCTT
This sequence comes from Mycteria americana, assembly GCF_035582795.1. NCBI lineage: Eukaryota > Metazoa > Chordata > Aves > Ciconiiformes > Ciconiidae > Mycteria > Mycteria americana. Next base: position 42,157,775 of record NC_134370.1, read on the forward strand.
ATGCAATCCTTGCCCTGAACAGCAATTGTAAGAAAAAGCTTTAATAGAAGAGAATTTTAAGTGTAATCTTTCTAAATGAAGTTCTACTTACCCTGCATGAATGTTAACATTTATTTTGTAGGCAGATAGCTGAGATAATGAGAAGGACAGTTAATTGAACAGCAAACTCTAGGTCAGTAAGGCTACGCATTTTGTTTTAGTTCTGCCTGTCTGCATGCCAACGCTTCAAATACTAAAAAGAAACCAAAAGGACAAGCGGCGCTGGTTCCTATTCTGCTCCCACAGCGCGGCTAGAGGGAAAGCTCAGTCAGTCACTGGCAGGAATCCCTCGCCTCTCCCCGAACCCCCAGGCAAAAGCAACCGCTTCCCCTTCAAGGACTCGGCTTTACCCCCACGCAGCCCCCCCCGATCGCGGAGCGGCCCAGAGAACGGGGCCGGTTCCTGGCCAGGCACCGGAGGCCAGGCATCTGGTGGGGCCGGAGCTGACAGGAGGGAAGGGGCAGTGCCGCTCTGCCGAGCCGAGCCGTGCCGGCAGCGGGGCGGGGCTGCCCCGCTTGCCCTCCCGGGCTGCCCGCTGGGCCCCAGCGAGGGCAGCAGCAGGCCTCGGAGAGCCCCCGGCCCCGCCGAGAACGTGGCAGCGGCCGCCCGGGATCCGGCCATGGGGGCGCGGTGAGGCGAAGGCGGCACCGGTGAGGGCCGGATGGACCGGCCGCCCGTGACCTTCCCGCCGCCCGGCAAGTGCCGGCGCGGCGGCGGGAAGCGGTGGCGGACGACCGCTCTCTCTCTCCCTCGCCGAGTCACTCACCCTTCGGGCCAGTCTCTCGGACACGCGGCTGGCGGGTCGCGGTGCGGCGGCGGCCGCACGGGCGGAGGAAGGCGGAGGCAGCAGCGTGGGCCCTGGCTCGGCGGTGGCACGTCCCGTCCTTCCCCCCTCCGGCCGGCTCCCGCCGCCCCGCACGAAGGTTCCGCCCGCCTGCCGGCCCGGCCCTCAGCGCGTCCGGAACGGAGACCCCGCTGCCTGGGCTCCGCGGGCCGCTCCCCGCCAGCAGAGGGCCTAAGACTGCGTGGGGTCGAGCCTGCCCTGACACCCGCCTCCTAATAAACACACTCCCTCCCCCTTCGGGAGCGGCGACATTTCAGATGTATTTGGCAGATTTGGGATGCTACAGGGATCTACCAGAATGAAAATCATAGAAATTTAACAATTCATCAGTAGTTTACTAAGAGATATTGAGATAATAGTTTCCCAATTTCAACATGTAATAAAAACAGTAACTTCAAACTACATATATAGTAAGAGAAAAATGTCCAGAAAAAGGTTAAAATAAGGGGATCTCTGTAATAAGTGTAATTAATCCAAGGTTTTGGCAACTTGTCTTCAACTCTTCTGCTCTTGTGTCAATGCTGCTGAAGTTTTAAAGCCTTTCAGACACAGCTTTGCTCCTGAGAGAAAGCCTTATCACTTCGTTTTCTTACCTGTAATTCATACATTGTCCAGGGGCTTTCTAAAAAACTTCAACCTGCTCACTGGGGATTGTAATTTTTTTGTCAAGAGCAGTTAGCTTTTTATACAACACTGATTTTATTATGGGTCATTTTTAGAAGTCATCCCTTGTACACGCACGCAGGGGACGCTTCACCCACCGACAAGTCTACTGAAGCTCCCGGTGGCTGTCACACACCAGGACCTGTGGAGCAGACCCGCTGCTTCTGCTCTGTGATTTCTCCACTGTACCTGCTCCACCAACACCACCTCAGGTAGAGAGTGTGACACCGAATTTCCTTCCCATAGCTGGTCTGGCTTGTGCCAAAATCCAGGCACACTCTTCAGTGACCCGAGTGGGATGTCATCCACCCCGCTAGTGTCCATCTATCACTGCATCAGTGGTGCGTGGTGTTTCCATCATTAAATCCACGTGCAAAAAAATACTCATGTTCTCAAAGTGATTGTGATTTTACCAAAGTACTGTTCCAGCAGTTTTGGTTTGGTTCCATTTATTGGATTAATATACACCAAAACTCCCCAAAAATTAAAAAAGTTTTGAAACAACTTTTGCTTCTTCATCAGTATTGACAAATCCGTATTTCCCTTTTATTGTGTGCTATAGCTCTTCCAAATAAAAAGTGTATTTAATGAGAAAATAAATGTATCTGTCTAAATGCACCTATTGATTTACAGAAGGCCTTCCTTTCCTGCTGCTCCTCCAGTCTTTGATAGTGAATAAGATTATAATCTTCTAGAGAATTTTTTTTTCAATCTATGTGGAATATGTGAACAGTTTCCCTTTGATGTTTTAAAAATGAACTAGATATAATCAGTGATGCTGACGGCTTTTGCTATTAATTGGAGGCCTATACTTGTTCTTGCAATCACCCCTTTTGAATAGAAAAAGGATAATCAATCATTTCACTGCCTGCGTTTCATGCACTAGGAAAACGCTATTGCGTTCTAATTACCATTACCATAGGAAAATACTTAGGACCCTTCTGGTTTTTCTCCCACTCTTAAAAAAGTGACATCTATTTTGCTGCAGTTAAGGAGAAATGCAAACACACATACAAGTAATAAAAGCTCGAAACCTACATTTTGTCACTGCTCTTGACAGCTGTGGTGGTAAGCTTTGAAAGAAATCCTCTGCTGAAAAATACTGAAAAAAATTGAGAGATGCAATTTTTCAGAAGCTGACCAGGGTCAGGCTGAAGGTGAGGCTGATGCAGAATGCATAAATTGGACTGGGTCCTAATTTCTCAAAATACTGGGAGATTATAATTTCTTGAACAAATATTTCTTAAAAAAGGTGAGAAACACCAAATTCATCCCGCTTTCCTAAATACAGAGTCTGAACATTGCTGAAGGCTTGATGTAGAACTTAAGTCATTCTAGAAGCTGATCCTACAGAGGTCTCCATGAAGTCTCCGTCCCTCTGGTACTGCTGGAGCTTCCCCTGTTTGCACAGACCTGGCCATGACAAGGTGTTACTTTGCCATCGCTTGTGCTGTCTATGTACCAGGTTGATTAGGAGCTGCAGGAGCCAGGAGAGACCACCAGCCTACTGCTGACTGACCGTTCCTTTCTGGTGTTAATGTGAATTGGGCCTTAGTTTTCAATTTCTATCCTCTAGTAAAAGTATCTGTCTGAAAGAGAAATGTACTGGAAATCATGGGTTTATACTGGAGAAAAAAAGGTCTTTGTGGCAGCTGCTGTCCTCAAGCACTTGGCATGCCTTGGCTACTTTGGGTCATGGAGTATGCTTCCTACTTAAGGACAGATCTAGAAAGCGGTAACAAGTTGACACTCATTCAGCACACTTTTTTATCAATTTTGGTTTTGCAACTGTGGCAGAAGAAAACATTTTGGTTTTTTTTTTTATTATATTGAAAAAATGAGATTGTAAATTTCCCCCAAAATTGAAAAATTTCAAATCAAATGTACGGATGACTTGGCTGGACTCTAGGAGATTGTAGCTCTTCAATACAGGACGAGAAGGTCACTGGAAGGACCTAGTGTAGTTGGAAAACTCATTGGAGAAGGGTAAGACAAAGGCCACACTGGTGGTGTACATACTGTTTTGCTTTTGACTGCTGGCTGCTTTGCTATGAAACATGTTATTTTTGGTGAACTTTGTTCTCCAGTCAGTGCAGGCTGACCCGAGCTTTGCCAGTGACCTGAACAGGAGCAAGATGGGAAACGAGTGGTATATTAAAATCAGAAGGATCTGTGGTGGTTGGAGGTAGGAAGGGGGTTTGCAAGACACAGGGAACAACAAAACTCAAAGAGAGGGAATAGGGATGAAATGAGATAAATAGAAAGCAAGGCAAAGTGTATGGAAAGAACAAAATGAGAGATCGGAAAGTAAAGAACAAGCTGGGGAAAAGGGGATGTCTAGGAACAGCTTCATAATTGGGCAAAAGCATGTAGTGGTTTTTCCCCAGAAGACTCTTCTGTGCTTCACCAACTTGCAGATCAAAGACTTTCTGAGTCAGAGGATGCGTTGTATTTTCTAGCCAATTTTTTTCATGAAATTGTCTACTTTTTCATCAAAAACTTTGGGCATCTGCAGCATTTTGTAGCCAAGTCACACAATTTAACTTCACGCCACGACACTAACTACGTCTATTGTTTTGAACCTGTCACCAGCTATTTTCATCTGGAACCCCTACATTTTATATTGAAGAAAGGGCAAAGCAAGCCATCCTTGTCCAGTAACTTAAGATTTTATAGACCTCTAGCTAACTTTTTAAAGTGGGACCTCAACTGTATGCAGAGTTGAAGATGGAGGCACAGCATGAATATTAAAGGTGGCATAATTATGTTATCTTTCCCTATCCTTCCAATTGCTGGCATAGTCCCACTAGTTGGATCATGAGATTCCAGCAGTGGTTGTTGTTACAAAGATCATCGCTGCATGGTGTGATGAAAATCTGCCGCAGGCCTTGCTGACACAATGGTCACTGACAGACAACTATTGCTCAGACTGCTCCTTAGTCTTGGTCTGACTTGGAATCGGGAATCTAGCAAAAGGACTTTCAATTAAGCCATATCAACTTCCTAGTGATATATACATAGTCAGATGTTAGAAAGAGAGGGGCAGTCTTAGGACTTGAAGGACTTTCAGAAATGTTTTCAAAGATGGTCTTGATTTGCTAGCCACATCTGTATTTGTCTAGGATAACCTCCAAGTCCAGACCTAAAAGTAGGTTTCATGGGTTCATTTCATACATTTGAAGTTTGGGAAACGAACAGTACGATCTCACTGCACACACACAAGTTGATCCCAAAATAACTATGAGCTGCCAATATGATCATGAAAAAAAGGCCCTGAGAGGTCTTAGGAGCAATGTTCCTAGCAGAGTTTGGAAAGGATTAATACCATTGTCCTTGGTGCTGGCAAGATACTCTCAGGAACTCTGCATGCCATTCTGTTCATCTATATTGAAGAGAAATAAATCATAATGAAACTGGAGCAGAAAGTTGCTGCTGAGATGAGGGAAAGTGGAAAGTTAGGGGAGCTCAGCTAGCTTAGTGTAGTCAGATGACATCTAACAGGGACATTTATGCCTGTAAGTGCACAAAGGGTAAAAAGGGTAAATGCTATGGAGTAGGAGCTATTTAAGGCCAATGCCGGCACAGGAATAAATAGATACAAACCAGTCACAAATATATTTAGTATGAAAATCAGAAGAAGGTTCTTGGAACAGCTTCCCAGTGGGAATAATGGTGGCAAAAGATCTTAAGATGAAACTTGATACATTTATGAAAGGAATAATATAGCATTTGCAAAGGCTGAAGGCTGCAGCAATCCAGGAACACCCTCCACCTTATGTTCCAGTTTATTTTGAGCCCTTAAAAGCAAAGCGTAGCTTTTTACTCTCCCATTCCTCTCCCTGCTCCAGCCATCTGCAGCTGGACTTCAGCACCTCTCTTAAAATCTGCTTAAAGATCAAACAAGACACTGAATTTATCTTGCACTTTTGAATTCCTTTTTGCTGTTCCTCAGAAAGGAAAAGGAAAGTTTTGTAAAGTATTGCCTAATTTATATATGCAAAAAATTGATATTTAATAAATCTTCTCCTACACATGGAGTACTACATTTTATCCAATTTCTCCTGCTTGCCAGACCTGCTTATTAACCAATTTCCCATAGCATCCAACCAATATGCAAGTGAATGCTATTTTTCTCCAAGCTGCCCTGCTCAAATGTGTTGGATAGTCATTCCCCAGATAATGCAATTACTAAGCAAAACACGGAGGGATTTCCCGCTCGTGTTCCTGCGAGGGCTGTTTTCACTGTGGTCTGATGGGTCTAGCAAGATACAAAGTCTCTTCAGCAAGGTGTCTTTCCCTGCCAGCCTCAAAAACATTTGAGGTGGACTTATGAATTAAACCCAGGATCTGTTCTTTAGGGAGATACCTGCCTGGTTTATGTCATCTGCTTTTCATGGAGAGAAAGGAAAAAGGGTGCATGGGTTCTCCTCTTCCTGTCAGGCTGGTCCTTTCCATGGTGTCTCTTTTCTAGTTGTACAGGCAGTGGTTTCATTTTCCTTTTGTTTCTGTTCCTTGGAGATGTCCATCACCTCTTTATAAAACAAACAAGTGCCTTCTTGCTCCCTTTAAATAGGCTTCCTTCGAAGGTATGTTACATTTGACCTCCATGGGATATCCCTCACATTACTTACTGTCCAACAAGAGAATGACATGAAGATAGTATTTCTGAGGAAGGCAAATTTACAAATTTATTTGCCTAGTAACCCTGTTTCTTCAAATGTATTATCTGGTAAGCGCTCTCCTGATCCCTTAGCAGTTGGGGCAGATGCTGATCTCCAGCAGATTCCATTCCTGACACTTTACAGAAGCCATACATTCCAAGCTGCCTTAAAACTTTGGTTTGTATTACCTCAATGGGCTAGTATTTCACCTGTCTGCACACAAAAGGAAAAAAATCACCCCCCCCCCCCCCCCCAAACATGCCCTACCAAACTATGAGAAAGATGGAAACTGATAACTGAGACTGCAACCAGCATTCATATTCAGAAGCTCAGGCTGCAAGAGGCTACCTGATGGTCATTTTCCTGCAAATCATTAACACTGGCAATTCCCAAAGACTTACAGGAGTTTTCAGCATAGAGTGTGAAGAGCCTTGTACAATGGGATTTATTTGCTGAAGTTTTAAAGGAATTTAAAGGCTGATTTGAAGATTTAGAGACAGTGCTTTTCTCCCTGTCCGGATAATTGTGATCAATGCGGAAAGGGCGGAGGAGGGGGACAGAAAGCTCCACGAAAACAGCATGGCCACGACCGGTGAGCCAGCTGGCGTGACCCAGGGGACACTTTCACGCCCCTACTACCCCCGTGCTCGGCTGCCGGCGGCCCCGAGGGCAGCAGGTGGCTCACCCCCCCACCACCTCCCCCGAGGCCTGGGCGGCTGCAGGGGGCAGTAGGTGCTCACGTACAGCGGCGAGCGGAGGGAGGGCAGCGGCTCCGAGCCAGTCCGGGTCGCTCAGCCTTACGCTAACCCGCAGAACAGAGGCCCGGGGGCAGGGGGGAGGTCGAGGCCCCTGGCGACTGTGACCCCCCCGCCCGCGGGGCTCGTGGCCGCACCATGTCCGTTACCCCCCCGCGCCGGTTACATAAGCGCAGGCCCCCCACCCGGCCCCGGCACCTCGCCGGGGCGGACGCAGCTGCTGTGGCACCTACCAGCGCCACGGGACGACTTGACTGGGAAGGGGCGGGGGGGAGAGCCCCGTCCTCTCGCCCGCCGCGGGCCCGGAGCGCCGGCAGGCCACGGGAGCGCAAAAAGCGGGAAGAGGCCCGGCTCCCGCTCCCCTCACAGCTCGAGCGGTGCGGGCCGGCTCCCGCGGGCCGGGCCCGCTGGTGGCCAGGGACGGCAGGGCCCGACCCTGCTGCTCACCTCACCTCTAAGCCCGGCCCACCCCGGCCCAGCCCGGCCACTTCCGCCCACGGGGGGAGGGGCCGCCGCGAGCACAGCGGGATGCCCACGTGACCAGTCGCAGCACCGCCGCTCGGCGCGGTGGAGGTGACGTCTCACCGCGCTGCCCGTATCCCTCCGCCCGCTGCCTCCTCGCCCCCGCGTGGCAGCGGGACCCGGGCTGCGGGGCGGCGAGGGGCGGGTGGGACGGCGGGATGGGGCGAGGGGGGTGGTGCGGCGGCGGGGCGGGTAAGCGGCTCGCAGGTTCGTGAGGGACTACTTTCTCGGGGCGGCGGAGGTGGCGGAGGGGGCGGGGCTGCCTCCCCTCTCGGAAGCTGCAGCCATGATGGGAGGCTAGCGCTGGCGCGGCGCTGTTGGGCGCGGAGCAGGCCGGGGGGGGATGAGCCAGGCCGCGCCGCCGGCCCGCACGTACTGAGGAGCCGCCGCCGCTGCTGTCGCCCCGCCGCGGAACGCCCGCCCGCCCGGCGGCGCGGCCCCACCGCGCGGCTCCGGGCCCGCTGCCGCTACCGCCGCCGTCCCGGCGGGGAGCGGAGCGGAGCGGGGCGGAGCGGAGCGGGGCCGGGCCGGGGGGGCGCCCCGCGCCGCTGTCACCATTGCTGGGGCCCGGAGCGCCGGAGAGCTGTTCTCTCCGCCTCCGCCTCGCTCGCCTCAAAGACGGCGGCGGCGGCGGCACCCTCAGGGACTCGGCCCGGCTCCGGCCCCTCCCTGCTCGGCCGCCGCCGCCGCTGCTCCCGCCCCGCTCGGCGCAGCGGCGGCAGGAGGAGGAGGGGGCAGCCGCCGCCGCCGGGAGCCGCCGCCGCTGCCGCGGGGTAAGGCGGGCCCGCCTGGGGCTGAGCCGCCGGCGCAGCAGGCCCCGCGCCCGGGGCCGCCCGGCGGCCGTCGGCCCGCCGCCGCCTCCCGGCCCCGCGCCCCGCCGCCGCCGCCCGGCCCCTGCGCCTTGTCCCGGAGCGGCCCTCGGCTGCCAGACATGACCGCCATCATCAAAGAGATCGTCAGCAGGAACAAAAGGCGATACCAGGAGGATGGCTTCGACCTGGATCTGACCTGTATCCTCCTGGCGGGGACGGGGCCCGGCACCGGGCGCTGCACGTACAGCTATTGCATCAGACCTGCGCGGCGGTTACCTAACGCGCTTCCCGGTGCCGCTCCGCCGGGAGGCCGGCGGCTGCCGCCGGGGCTCGCCCGGGCCGCCGCGCCTTCTCCCGGCCTCCTTTTGTCCGGGCGGCCGCCGAGCCGGGGCCCGGCAGCCGGGCAGATTAACGGGAGCTCAGTGATGGCGAGGATTAACGTTAGCTCTCCGTGGCGATTGCAGCTGGCCTGCCTGCTGCCACCCCCGTGTCGCGGAGGTGCTGTTCCACCCCAGGCCCGGGGAGCCCCTGCCGGCTCCGGAGCAGCGCGGGTCTGCAGCTCATCTCTGGCTGTGTTGATTTTTCGGCTCACGTAGCAAATACGCCTGTCCCGCCGTGACTCACGTCCAGAGCACTTTTTATTTTTGATCTAGTAACTCGTCTTGAATTGCAAATATAATCGTGGCAGGCCTATCGCTTTACTGGGGTTGCTTCAGTCTGCGCGGCCTGAGAGGTGAAGCCTGTGTACTCTGCCCTGATTTTCATACATTCAGTAAGGCAGAGCTCGTGCTCGGTTGCAGTATGGTGCAGCAGGGTTCTTGACAAGAGGTGGCAATCACTTCTTCCAAATTAAAAAAACACCTCCTAACGCGATGCGTGAACTGCGCTTTGGCATAATCTCAGATACAGTAAACACAAGGATGTGTTACAAATGAGAGCACATTGGGTCTCGTCGAGGAGGATTGTAAGGAGTGTAATTCTGGAATATGTAACTAGTATGCAGTTATGACTAGTAAGTCAAACCATAGAGAAGCATTGCTAGTGTATAGTTTTGGTGGCCTTTCAAACAAATGTGCTGTAGCTGTGGCAGGCAGATGTTTAGCTTTGAATGCCTTTTAGAGTTAATGGTATGTAGGGGCTGTGCTGTGGGCATGGTCTTTCTCCATGGTAAAGAAAGATCAGTACTGTGTTTGAGAGGTTTTGGAGCAAGAACGTGACTTAAAAGTTTGAACTGTTCTCGGAAAAATGAATATTAACAGTAGTATTCAGAGCTAGACTGATACCTTTAGAGAGAGCACTTCCTGTTCTGCAACAGGATCAGGGTGAAATTTATTGTTTTTTGGAGCAATTACACTCGTGTAATAGCAAGTGCTACAAACACATCCAGTTCTTGGGCAGGATCAAAACCGGTAACAGCTGTTAAGTAGTGCAGAGCTCATGCTGTTGCATTGAGCCTTGGCATAAAATTTTGGTGGCTTTAAAACAGCCTGAAAGGTTCTTGACTTTAGCAGGTGGCTGCAGAGCTTTTAGTTAAAAAGCAGGAGCTCTAGTATGTAATTCATGCGTTCTGTTCATGGTACTGATAAAATATAATTCTAGGCTCGCATTTTTAAGCGTTTGCAGTTGGTTGTTTTGTTGGCCTATGACTAGGGCAGCTGTAACGCTGACATAGGCCAGCGCAGCACTTGGCTGCTGACTTAACAGCAGAAGTCTGAGAGTTTTTGATTCTCTGAGTGATGAGTTTGCTAGGAACTTCAGGGTTATGAAAAGAATTAAGTGGTGGCAAAATGGTGAGGTTTTGGCTTCACAGTTGGAGAGTTTGGTGTTTCAGGTATCTTTGCCCAGATGTGCCATTGGTAGGGAGAGATTTTTTTGACCTAAACAGATCTTTTTAACTAGTGGTCTGCTCCCAGCAAGAAAATTGATCAATGCTGAACCTGGATTTTCTGCTCAAGGTTGCTAATGATATACGAAGTGGAGTTTATTGCTTATTTTTTACTTTTTTTGTCTAGTTAGTTTTATTATTAGAATTTTGCATTAGAGGTAGACCACTGAACACTGGGCTTAGGCTAATTTTTCTAAAAGGGGTAGCTGGCTGCAATTCTGTAATGAAATTTATAGAAAAAGTGTTGGTTTTCTTTTTCATGATTGCAAAAATATCTTTGGAAGAAGTTTATACTTGCAAACCTTTTTTTTTTTTGGTAGAAGTGAAGACTGTTGCCTGTACAGTATAATGGCTTTGCTTGAAGGCTGACATTGTTGCAGAAGTGAAAGTTTAATTTTTTATCACTTTGTGCAGGCTTCTTGGCAATGTTCTTTTTGCAGGGCTTCGATGGCATTGTTGCTCATCATACCTGGTAGCTGGAAAATAACCTATTTATTTCTTATACATGTAGACAGAGGACTGGGCTGGGAGTTAGCTCTCCAACCATGTGATATTAGATGAAGAAAGAGAAAACTTGAAACCTAAGTGAGCTGTTTGGAAAGGCGGGTAGTGCGTGGTAGGAGGACTGGGGTTTAAGTTCTTAAAGGTACTCACTGTGTGCTGGAGCTTAAAATTTTGACACCAAACCAAGCTACCACCTGCATTTCTGCTGTTGGTTAGCTTTGCTTCCCCACGCGCCCATATCTGTCGGAGTGTCCTCTGTTACAGCTTACTGGTTGTTTCAGGGCAGCTGCTTCTGTCAAGCTAAAAGAGAAAGACTGACACGAGTTGGATAGCCCAGTGATTTGGGCATTTAGTTGGAATATGGGAAATGGAGGTGTGAATTCCTCCTGCAATAAATATTTCTGTACGAGTAGTTCAGTAGTGATGGCTCCAAAATACTCAGTAGCTGGTGATTACTACCTGGGCTTTGGGAGGTGGAGAATAAAATGAATCTACAGCGAATCCAGGTGAGGTGCCTGATCTCCAGCCTATATTCTGTGGTCTGTCTTTTCTTCTACCCCTCTTTGAGGGAGGGTTTTTGTCTCGGTGTCCCAGGTGGACAAAGACTTGCAGTCTTTATATTTCGGTCATGGCTGATTCTCCCAAGGCATTGCAGGGAACACCTGAGTGCCAAAAGGCAGGATGGGTTAGGCGCTGGAGTGCCAAAGTCTCCTTTGAGGACCTCTTTTTTCCCTCTGGTGGGCTGTGTCAAATCCTTTTAAAACTGGCGCTGATGTATGTGTGATACAGTACATCATGCTTGGGACTCTCAGTTCCTGATGAGTTGGTTAAGAATTCTTCTTGTGTGGATAATGTAGGATTTTAGGAAAGGGAAATAGTGACTTCTCAAAATCAGTAGCTTTACGTACACAATATGAAAATAGTCCTATGTGCTAATTACAAAACAAGCGTATTTAAAAAAACACGTTGACATTACTTTTCATCTGGTCAAATGTTCTTTTTTCTCTGAACAGCATTTTTGTGGACCTCTTGGGAAAAAAATATTTTGAAATTAGAAGAGGAAAGGGTTTTAAAGGTGGAGACATTAAATCAGCTTTTTAATACTTTATTTGAGATATTGTATTTATTCCTGATTTATTTGGGTTTCTATTTCATTTCTGTAATACTGGATACCTTTTGGTGCAAATGGGTGAGAAGGAAAATTTGGATTAATGGCTTTCTTCTAAGATGGCTGCATTTCTTTGATGCAATGACCAGTATATTTTCTGAGGCACTGTAATCTTTGTTTTTTCTGAAATTGTGCAGCTTGGTTGTTGACCGTTTTACTGCAGGGAACAATGAAGAGAGAATGCTTGCGTGCAAGTCTTGCACGTGCATTGATTGCCTGTGTCTTAAGAGGTCCATGCATAACCGAGTTTAGCAAGTGTTTTGAGGGAAACTATTTGAGAATAAAGTGGAAAAAATTGTGTAACTGCTTCTTGTGCCCATTATAGCTTTGGTAAAACTTTCTCGTATTTCCACGCCTTCTGTTAGGCATGAAAATGGCCATCTAGCCTGAGCATAGGGTAGAGCATGCCTAGCCTGATGCTTAATTGAAGCATGTGTAGCTCGTGACCTACATAGTCATATAAACTGCAGCAGTATTCAGTAAAGATTAGATGTTGGGTGCAGTTTATTTACAAGTCTCATGTGTAGTTTGTCTCATATAATGAAAGGTAGAGAATGCTAAAGTTGTGAGTGGAAGCTTCTTAGAATATCACATGGCTTTATGCTATTTGCAGTCCTGAAGCTCTTTGCGTTTTTAATGAAATTTTAAATTATGTGACTTCACTCAAAATGGCTCAGCTTCCAGGAAAAAAATGAATTAGTGGCATGAGGTACATACTGCGTTTAAAAAGAGAGCCCAAGTTGGAAATGCCATTCGTTTAAAATATTTGGTTTCATTTTAAAATTGAAGTTTGTTAGATGTTTTGTAACAAGTTTTTCTTGCACACAAGCACAGTAAGGGTTTAGAAGAAACTAGAAGAAACTAACTGGCAATGCATTTTATTGGTGGAAAAGTATTTCTTTTTTCCAGAGTAAACCATGTTACTTAGCAGTGTTAAGAGCCCAGCAGACTCGTTTTGCTTCTAGAGCCTGGGACAATCTTGGGTTTTGTACAAGAAGATTAGTGCCAGTTTTTCTCTGAATTAATCTAAGAAGTCTGTTTGAATAGTCAGCAGTAAAATGCTACTGGCTGGGGACTTCTCAGAGTTTGATTCAGTTACCTGTTTGCTGTAGGATGTATTTGATCCTGGGAATATTGGTCTTTCGGCACTTACCGGGGATAAAGATTTTTGAATTGTCCAGATGGAGAAAGCAAGGTGGTGATAGGTGCAAGTGTGTTCATACATTTTCTCTTCTGGGGTTAGAGATGTGCTAGATCACTTACTTTTCCTCACAACCTAAAAAAAACCCCTTTGGCATACTGCCATAATTGCCATAGTATGTGCATATTTGTGGATAGCGTTGTTTGACAGCTGAAGCCTATGCGCAAAGCCCCGACCACTCGAGCAAGCACTTGGTTGTGTAACCCTCCCTGCATCCATTCAAAGTAACCCCAACCCCTTTCTGCCCTGCTTTTTTGACTGCAGTTGCTCAGAAAGGGATTTAAAAGATGCTTGACAAGTTACAGCTTATCTCTTTGCACTTGCTTAAATGTAGTGCAGGCTTCCTAATGAACTACTTGATCTTGCATCATCAGAAATTTTTAATCAATATGCAGCATTGCTGGAGACTGTTTGCACAAGCTAAACATGAAGTTAAAAAATAACTGCCTGTGCATACTTTTAAATTGACAAAAGCTGCAAACTGATTCTTGGTTTTGTGTAGCTCTGCTGTTGAAGTGATGGCTATATGTTCTTTTCAAGGTGGGGGAAGAAATGATTATGGCTAATGTGGACACTTCGTAAAATTTTCTTATACGGCAACCTTTTAGAAAAAACACAACTGAAGCTAATCTTCATTGAAATCTGTTTGTAAGCTTAGTTAAGTGTGTGTAATTTTCAGAACATCCAAAACTTTGCTGTTAAACATTAAGAGGGTAATGCTGAATAAAGTGCAAGCTTTACTAGGACTGGTACTTGTTTTGAGCATTTCTTTTTTTTTAAGGAAAAATCTAAGTTCATCTTCATTATCTCTTACAATAAGCCTGATGAGGTGTTGGCACTTGAGGCCCTTGAGAAATTATCTTTGTTGAGGCTGGTCAGTGACTTTGGTGAGGATGCTTAGGTCAGTGTTGAGGACTTCTGAAAATCCCACCAGTTAAGCTCCTGGTTTAGCGCTTGGTGTAATTGATTGGCCATGTGTCAACAGTGGGTCCAACTTGAGTCTTGAAGAAGGTTGATGAATTTTGAAAGTGCATCTTTCTAGGAACTTGTGCTAGTCAGGAAGGCCTTTCTGTCCTCAAGATAATTACACGTGACTTCCACTGACTTCATGAGACGGTTATGGTGTATTTAGGGAAAGGATATAGCCTTGAGTGTGGAGCTTATGCAACACTTGAAATGGCTATTATTGCCACAGTATAATACATGCGGAAAGATGAGTTGGCTCTTGATGACTGCTAGGCTGGTGATCAGCAGATTTCTTTGGGACAAAAATGTGTTTTTCCTGTGCTTTCCAGTGCTACACTTAATAATCTCATTTAAGAACTTTTTTTTTATTACCAAAAGGTTTTGAAGTACAGTGAGTGCTGTAGAGGAAGCTAGTATTTGCTAAATGACGTGTTAAAACACTATGTAGAGGAGTAGAGAATTTTCTAATTTTCTTCCATAAGAGAAGTGACTGTATTTTCCGTCTTCTTCCTTGGATGATTTGGACACCTAAATCCTCTTTGTTGTGGAAGCAATTGATATAATTTGTAGAGTAATAATATGACTGAAATAATGTGTTTTATTAACACATTATGTTAAAACCTCCTATGCTAAAAAACGTAAAGCCATGCCCGAACTAAACTTCAGAATGTAGTAACTGTGAAGTTGAAATTTTCTATATAAGGTTTCTGTCTACCGAGTTGCTTTTGCCAGTTGTGAATCTCTGAACAGTTTCTTAAATGAAATTATGTTTTTAATGGATTAATGTTGTTGCCACATTAATAGTGCATAAGCTGACAAATTATACCCCTGGTACCTTAGCCTAGAGTCTTCCCTTACAACGTGTTTAAACAAGAAAATGGTTCTGGTATAATGATTTAAGGGACAATAGTTGTGTTCGGACAAACTGGAAGTAAAGGGAGAGAATAGGTAGTTTGAGCTGTCAAATCCCTTAAGTACGTTATAGACCAAAGTTGCTGTCATTAGTCATAACTAACTCCCTTTTAAAGCCCACCTCCTTTCTAGTGTGAGTACCTGGTGAGTAATCTGGAACTTGGAGCTACATGTGATTTGTATTCATTTACTGTGCCTAATGTAGGGTTGATATTGAAGGTTAATTATTGCATAGCTTTTTCAGGGGGGTAAATGGGATATAGCCTGGAGTTGTGAGTAGTGATTGCTGGATATGCCTGATGCTTCATCTTATGTACTAGAGTAGTTGTGGGCTCCTTTGATTTGGCACTTCTGTGAAGGTTTTTGGGATTAAAGCTGTGCATCTTTGTGTATTCGTGTGTGTTATTGCGATGGTGATTTCCAGACTGTAAGAAGGGAATTTATTTGAAAATATAGGAACATTCATATGCTTTGTGGGTGGTTGACTCTACTTTGGGTTCAGAGATTGCTGTTAGTTTTTGAATGTATCTTAATCCTAGATTGATATTTCAGATGTAAAGAAATCCTTGTTCCAGTTTCTAATTCAAGCTAGCATCCTCTTTGTTCCTGTCATCATCTGCCTCATTTACTGTCTTGCCTATACAGCCCTGAAAAAAACAAGTTTTGTAGAATGTAAGTAAATAATCGTGCAATTAGGCTATGTATCATGCTGCGTAAATCTAGGTTATTTTAATAACGATTTTTAGGCAACATAGCTAAAGTAGTGGGCTCTGTGATTCAAATGGTAATTGACTGTACAGCTAAAAAATTAAACTCAACTGCTCTGTGTTTGGGATGATGACTATTGCAAAAGCTGACATTGTTCCCTTTACAGATGAAGTCCCAGCTTCACAGCCCCAACGTGCAGCAGTGCATTAAAACTGCTTAATATCCATTTTTTTTTGTAGTGAAGTGCTTAAGAAATGTCTTTATAAACTTAATTCTGCCTTTGTGAAGCTGTAGAATAATAGCTTTTAATTGCATGATTAATTTTCTTAGAGGCCTCTGCTTAATTCATTGCATTGTCTGGGTGTGTATTGGGCTAGAATTGAAGTAGCTGTGTATTTTGTATTCTTTAATTTCTTGTGTGGGTAAGTTAGAGAATTAATGACCTTTTTTGTACTAACGTTTAGAGGAGGAAAACACTAGATCTCATTAGAATAAAATTAATATTATCTACTTGAGCCTTGTTGGTTGAGAGGGTTTATTAGGATGGCCTTATGTCTTGTTTTGCTGCTTGCCTTTATTTTCTCTTGGAATACCATCCCCCCACCCCCCCAAATTAAGGTTTGATAAATTCATGCAAATCCTAGTTTTTGTAGCTTATGTTTTATAAAGCTTTTCAGTGTGACATATTTGTCCTCCAGTCTGATAACTCTTTTAAATTCCCTTGTCTCTGAAAGTTTTGGATGTCCTTCCAGACTTGCAAAAAGTTGAGACTGAACCATTTTCCACTTCCTGTCAGTAAATATCAAAGTAGTGACTCTTTTGCTGACTTCTTTTTACTGAATAAAAGTCTTGTGTTTTTCTGTGGGTGTTTGAGGTTAGGATATGCTTAAGTACACATCGGTGCTTCTTTAAAGGAGATCCTGCAAAGTGTGGTGGTACACTGAGAACATGTACCAGGGAGGTCCCATACTCTGCCTTGAAAGAGTTCATGTTGAATCTGGTTCCTGGGTTAAAATAGGTAAATTTGTCACTTTGGAAATCTCAAACTGAGATGCAACAGTCAAGCTTCTCATATGCATTGTCTCCTGCTGAGAAGATCCACTCAGCAGATGTGTTACCTTGAGGACAGCTGCTCAGCCTTGCACGTACAGCTGTCCTTTGCCATTGGCGCAGCTCTTGGCCTCCAGCTGCTGTGTGTTGCTGCAGCTAGTTGGGATGCCAGGGTAGGTATGATAAGATGGGATGTGGCTTCTTGTAAAGCGTGAGCAGAAACAAAAAGCCTTCTTAACTGGACCTCTGCATGTTTTCACCTCTAGAAACTTGTTGGGATCATAGGGTTTGTTCAGTGTTGTAGACCTCGACTTGAAGTTGAGTAAGGAGTTGAGGCCCAGTCTTTGACTCCCCCAGCTGGAAAGTTCTTTCTGTCAAATTTTATAAGAATAATAGAGTGTGCTGTTGCATCATTTGTTATGCTCCTGTTTGTTCTTGGCTTTTTCTTAATGGGAAGGGTAGCTTTTTTTCTGTCCTGTAATATCGTCAGCTATTTTAGAGGAATTGGCAGCTCTTCACAACAAGCTCATGTTTCCTTCACTATCTGCATGCTTTTGTACTTTTATTTGTGATTCCAAACCACGTTGAAATGAGACTTCAAGGCATCTTTTTCTTAGTCTTTGTCAGAGCAAGCTCTTCTGTAGAGTAGACATTGCCTTCTTTCATGCATCTCTGCTACCATTTTTTGTATGTATGCTATGAGGTTTATGAGGTTGATACTGTCTTTTGCAAAAAAAAAAAAAAAGGTGCCTGCTTATTATGTAGATTGTGCAGGTTTTTTCCAATCTTCTTGATCCTATTAGCTGTTGTTGCAAAGCCTCCATATGGCTGAGAGCTCCAGGACATATTTCATACACCTCACAGATGAAGGGAGAGACTCTTGCTCTGGGACTACTTCCCAAATGCAATATAGTAAGCAGGTCCAAAAGCCCTGCTATGGGGTGGAAGTGAGTTGAGGATGTAGCTGGTTCCTGAGACAACCTGTCAGTATCATTTTCAAGCATCTTATGATTTACTTCTTTGCGCTGTGGGAAATTGTGTTCCCATCCAGACCTGTTGTCAGCTCCATGACCTCATCTGGACAGGTTTACCTCCTGGATACAAAGGAGCTGCAGTTTTATTGTTCCTTGTCTAGGTTGCTCCATTTAAATTACAAGCTGAAAGATTAAGAAATTAAAAAAAAAAAAAAAAAAGAAAGAAGAAGAAAAAAAAGGGTTGTAGTTGAAATATTGAGCATTAAGGGGTTAAATGCATTTCTTCCAAATCATCAAATGTTTCTCTCAGCCACATCTGAGTTGGTCTCTTTTCTTGTTCTTTAAGGCACAGATGGTACAGTTGGCAAGTGCAGCTGGCTGGCTACAAGGAATCCTCCTTTGCTCTGAGGAACTTTCTTCCTGTTCGTTTCCTCTATACTTCCTGATTATCCAGACTCTCAGAAAAATAGTAAACTTATTTTGCATTTCATGCTGGCTAATGGAAATGCTGCCTATTTAAAAAAAAAAAACACAAAACCAAAAGGTATGCATGTGTACAGGCTAAATAGTATATATGCTAGGAAACTTTTCTAGATTTGGCTGGGTATATTTTCCTATGTCTTTTTCTTTTTTTCTTTTTTTTTTTTTTGTAGGGATGCTGTCAAGAAAATGGCACTAATAAGAGCTTGGCCATTTGTCAGGACTCTTAAATCTGTTTGAGGATAGAGTGTGGACACTTCTCCTAAAACTCCCCCTGTAGCTTCAGGCTGTCAAGCTGTTGAACAGCAAGAACAGTTCTTTTTCTCTTGCTGTTGCTATATGGACTTGCTTTAGCTGGAGTTAAAGGGCTTGAGGTTAGTACACTAACATTTCATAGCTGGTAGGGCCAGACGCGCTGCTAGACTGTGTTGCATGGTTACTGAAGTCAGAGTTCCTGAAAATTGCAGGCACATTGAGACAACAAAGCAACTTTTGGAGACTTCAAAGTAATGTTGTGCCTCTGCTCTTCGGTGTTGTTATCAAATGGGACTTAGCAGTTGACAGCTTGGCCACATTGTGCTAGAGACTGGTTTCCTTTGCACTGTGGCTCTCCACAGCCAGGAGGGTGATGCACAGTGGAGAAAAACTGACAGCAGCTTGCACCCAAATGAGGAGTGGGCTGTTTAGGAGCGGATCAAAGAAAGTACATGCCTTGCTTGCCTGAACTGGAAGTGAAAATTTGCATTCCTGGCAGTTGTGAAGCTTTTTTCAGGCCATAGATTCACCAATTTAAATCTGTTCTTTGTTAAATAAGATTCATGTTTGGAAGCTGGAAACTGAGGGTCGGGAAAAATGGACTGTTGTCCTTTTATTTGCAGGTGTCAGGTTCAGGTTTTGCAGTAAGTTTTTAGCTCCAAGGCATGATTTGAACAGTGACCGTCATTCACAGCTTCAGGAATGCTCAGCTTGTTTTAAATTTCCTTTTTAAAGAAAGATGAAGTCTAATGCCTGGTAGGTCTTCCTGAAGCCTTTGATTGTAAAGGGCTAATAGTTTTAAAGTTGTTTTTTATTTGCATTTTGATTTAAAATCTATCATTAGTGTTGAGTTTGAAAAGTAAAGCTATATGTAAATTCTTAAGTACTGCATGCTCTAGCATGCTTATGAAATAGGAAGATTAGGTCATTTGCTTTCTGTTTTTCTGTTATAGCTGCCTGGATGAGTGGAGTGAGGATAAGGGATTAAATACTTAGTTTGAAAGAGGACTTCATAAAATTACTTAGAAATTCTAATGACTCACGTTCTAGATATTGAGAATGTTGATCATTGCAGGAAAGGCTATAGCTGTCTTTTTGCAACTTTCTTGTGGCTGTTTAAGAACTTAAGAATTGTAAATATTTTGGTATGCTTTTTTGGCCACCTTCCATTATTAGGAAAAAAGCTGAATTTGTGAGCAGAATCAGTTATAGGATCAACACGAGTAATTTGCTTTTATACCTATATGTATGTAAAATTTAAAGTGTATATTTCATATTCTTTAATTTGATCTTGGCATAATGTGAATATATAGCCAGCTATTTTTGAAAGTGATTATAACTGCTGATTTGCATAATGATACAGGATTTTTCTCATAGCAACTGGAAAGACTATCATCTTTAGCATGTGGGAATGATTTCAGGCTTTAAGAACAGCGTTCTGTTAAATCTACAAACAGCATTAGAGCAAAGGTGTTTCTGAAGTAGCATATAGATTTGCTTTGGTATGTCTTCAATATTGATGAAGCATTGCTTTTTTTGTTGTGGCATTTGGTAACTTAGCAAATTCTTGGGTGCTTTCATTTTAAGGTTCCTTGGGTATAGCGTAGTGTCATCTTAGTTAATTTGAAAGCTTAAGTTTTATAGTTAGTAAGAAGTATGAACTTGAGTAGAAGATGGCATTTTAGTGTTTGCTGTTGTATATAATGAGTCTGTCTCATGTATTTTTTTATTATGATTGCTAACTAAAATCCTAGCCTCTGTGTTTACAAGATTGAGAAAGGAATGAGTGCTTTAAAAACTGTTGAAAACCATTTATGGGAATGGGTTTCTTAGGAAAGAGCTACTTCGGCAAAATGTGGCAGGGTTTATGTTTTTTAGAAAGCCCATTTCAAATTTTGGTAGTTACAACAGTTTGGTTAACTTTGTTTTGCATGTATTGTAGAACTGCCTCAATAAATGGCTGAGGCTTTTTCCATTTTCATTTGCCTGTCAAAAAAAAAGCTTGGAATTCATAATGAACTTTTTGCTTGTTTTAAATCATCAGTTCTTCCAGATTTCTAAAATTATCAGTATCATTACCAATTTCATGATGACTCAGAATTCTTGCTTTGAATGTAAGCCCAGCTTCCAAGCTCCTTTGTAAGAAATCTTGTCTTGGTAGTGAATATCTTAATTTCAGCTTTGGAAATCAATGCTGAATTAACTGAGGTGTGAAAAGCAGTGTCTCTGAACCATTGAGCATGGCTGGTGGTAGAAGAACTTGCTGAAGATGATGCTCAGTGGACGGTTGCTCCCATAACTGGCTTGGCTCCGCACCCTTCTGTGCAGTGATCACAGGCTGGCCCTGAGGAGGGCTATTTTGTTCCTCAGCATCAGGAAAAAGAGCAAGCTAGTACCGATGCAGTAACAACCATCCCCTTCACTTGCTGCAGATTTTGGGGCATCTTTTCACGGGAGAGGAAAGGGTGGAAGAGCTTGGTTTTTATGGCAGCTTTTTCAGTTAAGTGATGAAACAGCTATTTCTGCTCAGAGATTTATATCGTCTGTGCAAACAGCAACAGCACTTCCACTCTGTTCTTCCATCTTATGTTGCTCCTTAAAGCAAAAGGCATTCTTCAGTTGCTTGAACCAACAAAAGAGTTTCAAAGCAATGTGCTTCTTCAGCATGCTTGTTGGAAGCATATATTAAAAAGACATAAAATGATCTTCACCAGCAATACGAATGCATTTGTCATAGTTGTCGCTTGCTTTCATTCGGGGCAGATGAAGCCTGCAGCCTCGCACGCGTGCTGTGGAAGGGTGTCATTTGCTCGCTGCAGCCGGTGTCCTTTAACACCAGATCTGTTGCAGACGGAAGAGTGAGTCAGCAGTGGTGTGTGAATTGCATTCCAGTCTAATACTTGGAGATAATAAGTAAGGTACTTCAGGATGCTTATATTTAGTTGGGGGAGAAATTGGCTTGCCTGTTTAAAAACCAATCATGTTTTTCTAAAAACAGGCTCCCCCCCTGCCCCCGGCTCACTGTTGGATATTCGTTTTTCAGCAACACTTCAGTTTTTGTGCTGTCAGGTTGCAAAACCTCAAAGCGTACAACACTTCTATTGAATCAGCATCAGTAAATTGATTCATACTCTCCCGCCCTCCATTTGAAGTCTTTTTCCATTTTCTTTACTTACTGGCATGTTGTGGAACACCTTTTGCAATACCAGCTCTGGGTTTCAAAATGCACCTGTAATGATGCACAGTGAAGCTTAAGCATTCAATTCTGCTGACTTGCTCCTGTTTAAAAGAAGACATGCATGCTATCTATGCATGTACCGCTCGTGCATCGCCCTTGAGGAGCGAGGGGGGGAGAGGGGTTACATGAGATGTGGGAGCCAAAAGGGGATTGCGCTTTCCAAAAGTGTGAGACCACCCTGGTTATTTTGGAACTTTTAATGTCTATTTGCCTGTGTGTTTTGAGGCTTTAGTGTTTGGACAAGTCTGTGAGCCTGCAAAGTGGAGACGCTGCTGTTAAGATGTTCTGTTCCTTTTGCTTGGGGTGTCTATCTGCTTTGCTTCCATCTTGCACCAGCTGGGAATCCTGGAAAGTATCTCGTTTCTTAGCCTCTCTGAGAGGAAAAGCCAACAGCAGAAGAAAAGCATCTGAACATAAACTGCAGGCTGAAACGCGTGAAAAAATTGTGTAGTAAAGCTCATGATTGTGAATAGAAATTTGAGTAAGTTACATGGTAATTTGGTGAAGTTTGGGCATCTGTCTCATGGGTGATGCTATAGTTGAAACTGAGTTTTGTTTTGATGTGGTATGTCAAAATGAATTTATTTTACCCCTGTTGCTAGCATGAATGCTTGTCTTCTACGGAGAAGTGCTGTGGAAAACAGGCTAATATACTGGATTGTTTTGCTATGGTAATTTATATAGCCCTGCTGCTCAGAGCAGGATGCAAAAGGAGATGCTTTTGAGTATAAATGCTAGAACTGGCAGCAGGTAGAAATCATGTTGAAATTGGGAACGAGGAGGGAGTGATGGGGTGTGCTAGCTGAAAGTCAGGTAATTCACTGTTAATAGGTATAGAGCAGGTGCACATGATTTATAACCGGTTTCTGCTGCTTATGGCAAGTAGTAACTGATAAAATAGTAAATACATTGTTAATTATGTAGTGCCTTTTGTTAATTTAACAAAGTGTGGACTGCTTGCACAGTAAAATACATTCAGAGTGAAGTTCAAGTTTAAGATTTATGTGATTTGATAGTATCGGAAGTTACCACAAGCTCTGAAAGTTAAGCAACTTAATGGTTTGTTGTTGTTGTTCTTTTCCCCAAGATAAGCCTTTTTTAGGGTTTGGGCAAGTACAGAATAAATTGGAAACCAGACGTGAACCCCTTTCAGTGTCTGTATTTAAGGCAGCTACAGATATTTATTTGGATTTCTCAAAAGCTTTCATATTTTTCTTATTGTCTGCATAAATCATCTTTTGAATAGTCCAAGCAGACCAATGTCTATTAATACTTCAATTACATTGTAAATGCTAAATCTTTTTTTGAGAGTAGAAAACATTATTTCTTGTGTATTCAGTTCTTAATGTTTTTCTTAAGTCTTCTAGTTAACTGTGTAAATGCAGAACTTGGTCCATGCTGCTTCCCTGTGAGTACTTAGGCTTGTGGGAATTCTGCAAGGATGGAGTAAAGTGGTTTGTATCCTACTTCAGGCTTTTCTTTGTGTACAAGTAACTGGAATATTAATATCTTGGAAGCTGCTGCAATGTCTTCCATTCTGGTGACTACTCTTTGGAGCTTTGTTATATTTTAACCATAAAAATAAAAACGATTCTAACAAATGTGGAATAATTTAGGTTGAAAGGGACCTCTGGAATCACCTGTTTCAGCCCCCTTGTTTAAAGCAGGGCCAACTTCAAACATATCATGCTTTGTTCTTACTCCTTCTAAAATTAGTTTGAGGAGGAGTATGTTAATGCTGTAGGGTATGGTCTGTTTTCTTGCTGCTAGTTTCATTTCTGTTTTGCTTTTCAGTGAAGCTTCTTCACTACATTATCATTTCTAATAATGTTTAAAACTTGGGAGTACTTTCTTTTCTTGAGTTCTGTTTAAAAAAAAAAAAAAAACCCAAAAAAACCCAAAAAACCAAAAACCATATATCATTATACCACCAAGAAAATAAATACCAGTAATTTTCTAACAATTTGTGAATTTTTTTACTTCATTGGCTCTAGATGTAAACTTAACATTTTCTAATTTGGCCTTTTTCCTTAGCGCTAATTTGTTTTTGCTAAGAGGTACTTTTCCTAAGTTCTTTATCTCAGGTTGCTTTTGGCAGGTGAATTACAGGTAGTTCAGAATAAGACACTGGAATTTTTTTCCTAGAAGTGGGGAATTGTTTTTTTAATAAACAAGATATATAATCCTTTTCAGATCTGTACATTCCCATCTATTGCAATATCTTGCATTTAGACATTCAGAGCTACCTTAGCAGCTACTATAGTGATCTGTTATTTAGAAATAATGGAAAGTGATAAAAACGTTAGTGTTTATTTAGCCTTGCCAGGGCTTGCATGCCTGAAATGCACTTTTTTGTTTGTTTTGCTGTTTTGTGTGGTATACCTATTTTGGGATCACTGGAGACTTGAACATGGGTTTTAATTTGGAACATCTTGCAATTTAGTCACACAAGACTATTTTAATAGTTTCCCATTGGATTTAATATGCCACTCAAACTGTAGAGAAAGACCAGTATGTAGCATCTATGTGATTCTAGTGAGATGATATATGATAAAGTGGATTACTTGACTCTCCTTTTCTAGTGAATTGCCTTCCTAATGGATGTTAACCATCAGCTGCCCAATAGCATACACTTCTAGTAAATTATCTGTTTGAGATGTAAGGAGATTTCTGTTATAGTGGCTGTGGTGAAATTACTATGTTTCCAAAAGTTTCCCTCCTGATTTCCCCGCCTCCTCCCCCCCCCAGCTTTTTTTGGAAAAGATCCCGTATTACTGCATATATAAAGCTGAATTGTTCACCTATGGGAGTTGGTCAGAGTTGTTGCTCTGACTTTGATACAGTTAAACATTTGATTAATGTCCATTTAATGCTATTATAGAAATTTCACATGCTTTACAAGTGTTTCCATAACTTGCATGCTCAGATATTTATCCAAACATAATTGCTATGGGTTTTCCTGCAGAGAGGCTTGAAGGCGTATACCGGAACAACATTGATGATGTAGTAAGGTAAGGCTTTATTTTTCTTTTCCTTAACTTATTCTTGTAAATCTTAAGTATCCTTTTCTGCACTAATTTATGTTCTGCTGAGGAAAGGATGTGTGTTCTGACTCGTAAAAATGGCAAGATTTTTGCATCTCTTAGATATTGCTTTATTAGCTTTCCTGAAAAATGTTGGAAACAACAAAAATTATATTATCAAGAATTTTAGGCCAGGCTGCTGTTCTGGGTTGATCTCAAATGCATGTAATCTGCTTTTTATTATGAAAAATTGACTTCAGTAAATTGTGTTGGAGTAAAAGGTGGTTCTTTGCTTTTAGAAAGATGTCAGTCCATGCCTCTGTTCGCAGTGTTGAGAGTTTCCTCAGCTGATGGCATTTCAGAATATGTTTGCCCATATCCTTTCTTCAATTGATAAATGAAGTGCTTGATAAGTTAATTTTGATTTAAAGTAGTAAATATAGGTGACTTTAGATAAAGGTTTTTACATCTGGCTGTGTTAAGTAATTGTGGATGAGGAGAAAAATCAGCTAAAATTCATTATTGCTGGTGATGCTTTAAAGCACATTTTGTGAAAAAACCCACAGGTTGTCATTTTTAACATCAAATAAAGTTATATACTCTGAACTGCTGGATACAACTGTGGAAGGTGTACCTAGTGTTTTAGGAACATTGTTGTAATATGTTTAGTCAACACCCTACCTGGAGAGTGTAGCGTGAGAGGTTGCACTAAAAACTAAATACTTGGCAGAAGCTGCCAGATGTTAGTGTTTTTAGGATCCTAAGTTCTGATTTTTTTTAAGTCATGCATGATGCTTTTGAGATCTTGGGCATCTGAGATCACAAGTTCAGTAGCTCTCCAAGAGACTTGCTGTTTGGGGATGGAGGGATAATGCAGTAAGAAGGTTGGTTATGCAGTGAAGTTAGAAGTAGGTGTATCTGGGAAAGAAGGTGCTGCTCCCAGGTTTGAGGTGCCACAGAACATTTCTCATAATTGTTGGCAGGCAGAATTAGTGCTGCTTTAATTTCACTGGTAATTGTTTGCATCCAGGTTTGTACAGAAATGAGTTGAGGCGGCTCCTCGGTTCCAACGTTGGGAGGAATTGTAACCCTCAACTGAGAATCAGTCGTCTGGAGGCAGTAACTTCCCTGCACAGCTGCAGTTAGCTTCAGATGAGTTCGAGGGGCTTTCATTTTGACATATTTAGCTGTCGTGATGAAGCTTGCTGTCCATGAATAGTAGTGAAAATGTCAGAGGCTGGATTTGACCAGACTTGCAGAAGTGACCTTGTTCTGTCACGCAATAGTGAGGAGAAGTCACTTCTCCAGAGCTCATCATATCAGTGAGGTTCAGCATAGCAATCTGTAAATACTCTTGCAGAGTGTGTATGTCTCTGCTAGAATAGTTAACAAAGGTGTGAAGTTGTGTTTTCGACTTGTATCATTGCACACAGGTTGCACACAAGAAAAACTTTTGCTGCCCTTGTGGGACAGTTAAGGGCTGTCCCACAAACTCAAACCAGCCATCTTTCTTTACCAGCAAAGCCACCTTTTCATTAAGTTGATGTGGGCATTGCATCTGCTATCTGAAATATGTCGTCCCTGATGGGGACTCCACCTTTGGAAATTGTAGGATAAGGGCAAAGGTTGGACTTGGACTAAATGACATGGGAATAATCCAAATAAATAATAACAGGCAGTAGACTTTGAAGGCCCTCTTCCATTCACAGCATTGATTTCAGTTGCTGCTGTATGAAGGAAAATATATTTTATTGGTTAAGTATGTGGATATGTGTAAATAAGACTTTTGAAAGGGAATGACTATATAATTATTAAGTTGTCGATAAACACTCTGATCAAAAGGAGTAGTGATCACCTAAAAGTGTAATCAATCAAATTAAGCTATGGAGAGATGTAAATTAAGTGGCTGTAGGGAACTGGATGCTAAAGTAGTGTTATGTTTGTTGCCCCCTGTTTTTAAACGAGAATTATGCACAAAATGTGATCATGCAGCATTCTGCATGTGCAGTCAGCAGGTCCTCATCTGCTTCTGTCATCTTTTTATTGTGGAATTTTTTCCCAAGAGCTTTTAATGCAGAAGTTCAATGTGTTTGAGCTCCAGAGCAATTGGTATTGAGCCAGGATATGCCAGTGGGCTTTTTCTGAATAGCTGGTATAATGACAAATTTAATGCTAATACTGTATGAGGAGTATGACCTGGACTGCTGGCCATCTTCTGTGACTGATGCTTTGAGAAGTTTTGGATGGAATTTTGTGCTTAGAAAAATACTTGCATGAAAGCTTATACTCAGCTTTGGATATCGCTGGCAGAAGCGGAGTCAGCTCTCCTTGCTCCCCAGTGTGTTTTAAGCAAGTGGGGGCATCTGAAACAAATCGCCATGTCCACCATTTTCCTTAATCTCTTGAAGTCTGCCAACAGGGGTGCCAGTGGG
Organism: Mycteria americana; assembly: GCF_035582795.1. Classification (NCBI taxonomy): domain Eukaryota; kingdom Metazoa; phylum Chordata; class Aves; order Ciconiiformes; family Ciconiidae; genus Mycteria; species Mycteria americana. The sequence goes on from NC_134370.1 coordinate 42,184,867, forward strand.
AGTCATGAAATATTTTTGCTGATGAAATTGGAATCTCATACTCAGTGCTGCACAAGGAGCGTTCACATCTGTTCTTATTTTAATGCATCGGTTTAACCACAGAGTTCTTCTAGGTTCTTCTGGAATATTATGACTGATGACCAGAGCTTGTTTTTGCTTGAGCTTTCCAGGATTTTAGCAGCTAGTGTTTCTTTTCAATTTGAACAGCATGTTCTGTCATGGCTAATTAAATTCCTTCTGGCTGATGTGCAGATACACACTGTTGATGATGTTAAGTGTAAACATTTGTATGTTATTTCTTCTTGAACATTGCCAGGTGACACATCATATATAATCATGGCAATTTTGATGAATCATGTTTGCAGTTTGGTTCTCTGAGGCTTGTATGGGAAGTTTTTCTTGCAAAGTGAGCATGAAAATGAAATGAGTGTGAGTGTGAAAAAGTATAGTGGTCTTCCTCCTCCTTTCTGAACCCAGAATATCATCGGGCACAGTCCTCAGACTTCAGTGGCAAATTATGGCCATTTTAAAAACCTGCTATTAAAACAAATTATTCTGGCTGTTCTAACTGGACTACAAAAGTTATTTTAACTGCTTTTTTTCATTGGAAATACCACTGTGGCAAAGTATTTTGCATAGATTATTAAATTGGAAGTGTTTACAGATACATTGTGTTGTAATCGGTGCTTTCTGCTTTAAAAATAAACAACACTTGCTCAGCTTAATATATTGATGTGCAGGTGTCTTAGAAATCAGTGCAGATTGGTCCATACCATAAATATTTCAGTTGCAGGTCAGATCTTGGTCTCCTCAGTTGCATGAGTAGTCTTATTCATGCTACTGGATTGTTTGTATGAGTGAGGTTTGCAAAATGCTGCCTCCTTGACATTGAGAATACTGCAGGGCCAGCTGGGACTTAGAACGCAGAACTGCACCTGCTGAATGGTGCTTTAATGATGCTGCAAATTAAGGTCACCATTATTGCAATGTGTATTAATACATGCCTTTTTTCTATTTAAGGTTTTTGGATTCAAAGCATAAAAACCATTACAAGATATACAATCTGTAAGTATGCTCTTATAGATGTATTTTCCAAAATAATGAGTTCTAAAAATAGCTTATGAGTGAAAGTGGCTTGTTGCTGTACTGAAGCAGAGCTAGAGAGGTTTTGCACATTTCTTAAAACAATTAAGCCTGATTGAGAGCACTGTTACTTCATTTAGTGGAGCTGAGTGAGGTTAAATGAAATGCTGGTGTGTATTCATATTACTTGAACGCTTTTAAAATGACTTGGCATCTAGCCCATCTGGAGCTTGTACCATGTGATTAAAAAGTGAAAAGTAATTCACAGCAGGCTTTCTGTTAATGTATTAATGTCTGCACTGAAGAAATTGCCAAATATTTATTTTCCTGTTTTTCTTCTTTTTTTTTTTTTTTTGTATCAAACTGTATTGGTACCCAGGTTTCTGTTTGCTTCCTCACTATTCTTGACTGTCCCTGTTTATTACCTTGAAAAACCTATTGCAGCAATTGGTAATGTGATGGTTTCTCACTTTTGTAAGTGTAATGTTTTCATCTGAAAATTTAGTTATGCAGAAAGCTGTCCTTGTTATAGAAGGGATTTTTGTTGTTGTTATTCCTTGATCATCTTTACATGTTAGCTTAGGCTAATTTCATTTGCATAAATGATTTGGTGATGTCGCCTGATGTTGAAAAATAGGTCCTGGTTTTCTTACCCCTCATTTTATCCCAGAAATCTAAGTTGAACATTTATTGATTCTCCGAGCTGTTAAAGCTTTATTTTTTTTTTTAAACGAATATGTTTCTAAATATCTGCAATTAATGGAAAAATTACAGTAGTATGGAAATCCAGGCAATGCATTACATTGTAATCTGCCAGTGATTAAAAATAAGTATTTAAGTATGCTTCTAAATTAGTTGAAGGATTATGCATCAAGCAACTAAGCAACTGTGTTTCCTAATGTTGGAGCTAAGTGATACTAGAAGCTGAGAAATTGTATACTGGTGATTGAAGTTGTCTGTAAAGCCTGGGGTAGGATGGGACAGACAAAGATACTTAAATAAAATATGCATTAAAATAAATGAACTGGACACATATCATACAGTTCAGTAACAGAATTATTTTCTATAGCTTAGAAGCTCTCCAGACTGTTAGCCTTTTAATAAATGCTACCTTGGTGGCACTTAAGGGTGGAAAGGACAGTGCTTCCTGGAATAGCTGATAGCTCCTTCTGTGTGTAGGTGTAGCTCTCTAAAGAGGTAACTTTCTGGATATCTTCTTTTTGAAGTCTTCTGGAGCTCAGTGCTAGAGAGCAGTATCGTGTAAAATCTAACTACCATGGTTTTATTAGACCCCCCCTGAAGCCTCCTGAGAGCTTCTGCTTGGTTTGGGGAGCAAAGCAGAACAGATATAACCTAATTTCCTCCTGCTTCTTGGGTCTGAGTTCAGCTGTCAGCTTCTGTGAGGTGTGGCTCTGGTATCACTTACAAGATTAGGGTTTGCTGTGCTGCTTGATACTGAGCTTGTTTCAAATTGGCTTGAGAGGTGACAAGTAAAACAATAGGTTGGTGCATGTTAACTTCTAGGCTTCGTCAGAAGGTAAGAGTTTAGTAAAACTTCTGTGCATCTTAGCAAGTAGCTCCTCAGGGAGGTGGTGCTTGAAAAGTTTCCACTTTGCTGTGTGCTAGCAACCTTATTTTACTTCAGAAAAAGGTAAAAACCAATCCACTAACCCTACACAGGGATAACTTTAAAATTTTTAAGTGAGAAGAGCTGTGAGGAGGCAAATGCTTTTGACATTTACATTGCTGATACATGTATTTTCAACAGTGCCAAGAACTTGTCCAGGTGTGCCAGAAGTTTTTTGTCTTCAAGTTCTTCATATAAAAACTTCAACTTTCAGTTTTTGGTGTAAGAACCCCTCATGGATTTTCCTTGTTGCTAACTATAAAACAATCACAAGTGAAACTTCCTAAAATTACTGTGTTCACCCTCAGATGAAAACCTTTGCAGGAGAAAATGTCCTTCTAAAGCATGTGGGTTTTCTTCCTCTGCAAAACATGGATCAGCTGCAGGTGAAGATTCAAGTGATTACTGCACAGCTTGGAAAGCATAGCTTTTAAACTGTGTATCTCTGGCTAGAGAGGCCAGGTTATCTCTTTAGGCGGGCAAAATTTATACACGTTAAGTACATAAACGCCACTAGGTGAATTGTTGCAGTGTTTGGTCATGAGATGGGAAGAAATTGCAGCCTTCAGGTATTTTGGAGAACAGCATCTCTTTATATTAGCTGATCCTTTGTAAATAATCAACCTATTGTCTGTGTTTAAAAGAAGGAGGTGGGAGTTCAGAGGAGCTGTGTGTATTATATTCAGAATTATTTCAAATACTGTCATGGGGTTTGAGTTCCATTAAGGTAGCTGTTACATGAAGTTGATAATAATGTGTGTATTGAGCAGTTTTATTTAAAAGGATTTAGATTTTTCTGAACTGATGCTTAAATTATATCAGTTATGCCTCATCCTCACATCTTGGCTTTTAACTTCCCAGTGAATGTTTGAGCAATCAATTTTATTTTGTTTCTTGTTTGTGTTGGTTTTTCTCCTGTTTCTTTAACCCTTTGCTATTTCTTCAGTATATTTTATTTTAACATGTTCTTCCACTTTCATCTCCTAACTTCACATACTGCCAAATTTTTACCTCCCCTATTGTAATAATCTCCATCTTCTCCAGTGTATTTCTTTTAACTGTCCTACAGGCAGATAGTTAAAGGAAGGAGCTGTAATGAACAATGTGGATTTTATGTGCATACTTTCTGTATCTCTGTGTACATGGGGTTGGGCTTTGGCATAGGCTGCCATCTGTTCATCAATGGGATCATGGTTATGATCAGAAAGGTGCCTGGCTGGCAGCACTTAGGATCTGGGTTGCTTTAAACCCGCTTTAATCATGAGGAGGATTACAAGAACTATGACAACCCACTCCTCCCCACCAAAATTAAAAAAAAATGTTCAGATTTCATCTGGAGATCTGACTGTATTACAGGTCTAATAGTGTTTAAAAAAAAATGCATTTGAAATGCTAAGCAATGGAAGCATCCCCCAGAGTGTGTGTCAGTGGGATCTCTGCTGCAGATACATGTTTTGCGTAATGAAAGAGGAGTATATTTTGTACAGCTGTGTCTGGAGCTCCGCATTTGCCCTGAGTTGTGTACAGCTCCCATAAGGAGGCATAAAGAGTGACATGGCTATGTTCTGTGGTCAGTTTCTATCCTTAGTGTCAGCAGAACTATTTTTTATCCCTTATGATGGTATTCTACTTGATACTCTTTAAAACTTCAAAATTTGAAGGCTTTTTTGCCCGTATGTGGATTTTTTTTAATGTTTTGAAGACTTTTATCTCTTACTACCCCTTTGAACTGGGTGTTTCTTGAAAAGGAAGAAGGACACTTTCTTGGATAAGTTGCTTTGTGTTAACTGCTTTGCTTCCTAAGTTCAGCAGGCTCAACTTCCAAAGTTCATATGCTGACTAGCTTGTAACAGGCTTTGCCCAGCACAGCTGATGGCTGCTCCAGGTGTGGTGACTCCATCTTGGGTGTACATACTGCGTCTAACCTTTCTTCTCAAAGGTTCAAGTGCAGATAATGTTTTTTTGAGTCCCATCTGCCAGCTCAACCTGTGCCATATCACTTCTGACCCAGAGAAAGTGTCAGCGATGTGATCAGAGCCGTAAAAACTGCCAGACTTATCGCTAGCAGAGGCTAGAGTCCAGAAGGCTCTGGAATACAGAGAAAGGGAAGTGCTGAGTGCATGTGCAACCTCAGCAGATCTGCCTCTGTCCCTGGTGCATGAGTCTTGTGGACAAAGCTCAATGCAGCACATGTGAGGCTCCAGTTACATGCAACAGTCATACAAGTAGGAGCCTAAAAGTTGGCATGTCCGAAAGTGTCAAGTAAGTTCCATATGGCTCCAAAGGCTGCAGTTGTAACATACCTACTAAGGAAGAATAAGTTCATACCAGTCCTGAAACTGGTGTGGGTATTTGAACCCTATGAAGAGTACAGGTTATAATCAGAACAGAAGATCTAGATGTGTTTTGTCTACTGAAATGACAAAGGGCATCAAATCATTGTGTTTCAACCTGGAGCCTTGTTGTTTCGAGGCAGGATTGTTCTCATTTTCCTTTCTGAACTGCGTTTTCACTTGTATCATGTAGGGGAGCATCATTTTGCCTGCAGAGAGCAACTCCATGGAAAATTACAGAGGGCATCCACTTCTTGCCTTCTTTCCCCTTACCCCCGACATCTGATCTAGCTTTTTCCCTTACAGCATACCATTTTGGCTGTATTAGAGCCCTACTGATTGGATTGTTCATATCTGCTTAGTGATGTTCGTCCCCAGGCAAGTCATCCTGCAAGACTAATACAGTATGATTTGCTGTGCTACCAGCTAGCTAGAGTGGGTCTTTTACAGAGTGGCGAGATAGACATTGATGCAACTCCAAAGTCTTCAGAAAAGTGCCATTTTCCAGGGTCTGTGAGGGGAAAACTGGCTCACTGGCCTTTTGGTATTTTTGAGTTCACCTAATTTCAAGAAGAAATGCCAAGTTGGAGTGCAGTATCACAATCTCTGCTCGATACAAATGATGCCCGTTATAATATTTGGTGGTGCTTTCAGTTGCCTGTGGTGGCCTTGTTGCATTCCTGTAATTGAAGGAAGAATGCTTGTTTAGGTTGCGCTAGCCAAGCGTCTTTGAAATGTCATTGTGATCCCCATCACCCCTAGCACCCATGTTATTGTTGAGGCATCTTGACATGTGTTTTGAGTTCAGAGTCAATTGGACAAAGGTCATAGCCGTCTACTCTTTATGTGTTTGTGTGGGAGCATAAAGCTGCTCGAGCGGCTGGAGCTGTTAATACTACAGTGTTAAAAAGTAATAGTGTGTTGTATCACTTGCATGAATGTCTCCATTGAGAGTCACACTGACTAAAACATACTGATGGACCACAATTACCATAGGGTAAGTAACTGTTTTTCAGTAAAATAACTGCTATTTTAGTGAGCAACTTTATACATCTACAACAAAACAGTTTTTCTGTATGTAACCTCTAGCTATAGTTTTAAATCATAAAGGTGTGGGTATACATGATTTTTCCATATGTTGATCTGTATGTTTGAAGGTGTGACAGTTGTTGGGAGTGCCTCAGATACCTGTCTTGAACTCTCGTCTATTTTTCCTTTTTAGATGTGCTGAAAGACATTATGACACCGCCAAATTTAACTGCAGAGGTACGTTTTTAATGTCTAGTATGTGTTCTCGTTAAACTTCAGTATTTCTGGATGAAGGTATAAAGGAGGAGCTGATGAATAGTAATGTAGGAGATTTGGGCACAAGGAATGATGTCTAGATTGCTTTGAGTCATTGGAGAAACTTGCTATATTCTTGATGCTTTCAAAAAAGTATGTTCCTGACAGTTAACTAGCTCAAGATCTAATATGGTAATCAGAAGTATACTGTTGCAAAAATTTTTGCAGAAGGGGTTATATAGAAGTTTCTGTTCAATTCAGTGTGCAAACTTACTGTAAAATTTAGATGTGAAACTTAGAGAAGTCTGGTTTTTATGCAGAAGCATCACTTAGAATAAAAATGGATAACACTTAAGCCACCGTTAACTGTTCATAAAGGTTTTGAAGAACAAACCTTCAGTTGCTTTAAAAAAAAATAGAAGATTTAATTCCCATGTGATGCCTCCTTGAGATGAGTTGGTTCTTAGACACTTTGCAGAGTTACCAGAACCAGTGGGGAAACTTTTAGGGGCTCCTTTTGATCAGACCCTTGGTGAGTGGAAACTGATGTACCTGTTTTGTCAGTATTAACTCCCCAGGTAATAAATAAATACATACAGATTTACCTTTATTCTTTGTGCAGAGGAACATCTTTGTGCACAGTAGTAGAGCTTATAGTTCCTCTTCATGCAATGCTTCAGAATGGCTGGGTAGATAAGGAGTACTTGTCTGGATGTAATTATAGGAGATGAATAGATTTTGGCCTTACTGGCTAGTACTACATCATAGCAAGGGCTCAACTTCTATTATTATTATTATTTTAAACCATCCCTCTAGTTGCAAAGAGGGTGTTTAGATCATGACCAAAATGTAATTGGCTGCTTTAATGTCTGAATATAGAAGGACTGACATTTTCATTTTGAAGCCGTCTTCGCTTCTGATTTGCTCGTACCATGTTGAATGACAGTGTCCTGAAACCTCGCTCAATACATACAAGCCAGAAAAAAATATTTTAAGATCTGCTTGAGCAATACTTTGGGTAAGAGGAGAAAAGGCATAAATGAAAAGGACATGCTTCTAATGTGTCCAGAACATATGCTGGCTTTAATCTATGCTTTCTGTTACAGGAGTGCTCAGATCCCTTCACTGTCAATCCCAGCCCAAAATATTGTTTGTGACAGCACCTTTCACAGCTCCTCTGCATAAGACAACGCTGTTGTAGGGAGCTACGTGTTGTATTTTTTTCTTTTCATCCCTGAATTAGTTACCTTGGATAACCAGATTGGTGACTCAGGACTTCCTTTAGCAGAGGAACAACAGTAAAATCTTCTGAAGTGAATTAATTTCAAAGGGAACTTCTCATTTGTACACATAGCATGAAACACCATAGTAGCTCAGTATTCAACTTGGATGCTCTTGCGTCACATTCAAAACAAAATGCTGAAAGCTGCTGCTCTTCTTTGGACGCTAGCTTTCTGTCTAGGGTTTTTGCAGTTTCTGAAGTACTTCCATTTCTGGAAACTCCCTTCTGCTTTGCCACAGACTTTCCTTTTAATTTTTGCACCCCTTTATGTGCTATGGGATTTTTCTTGCAACATCTAGGAGCTTGGAGAGAGTAATTGGAACTGTTCTCCATGCTGTGTGCTCCAGTGTTAGGAACCAAAATCCATGGAGGACCTGCACCCTCTAAGCTCAAGATTGTGCAGCTTAATGTTCCCTGAGGTTGCTTTTGGCTCTTAATCCCTCTGCAGCATCACAGGGCATCCATTTAATCTGCTCCTCATTTCATCTTTGAAGAAAATAACTGCAAGGTTTGCCTTTGATCCCAAATTTTGGAGAGCATCTTCAGCATGCTGTTACTATTTGGGATTTTTCAGGCTGTTCTTTCAGGACTACTTTGTCTCTCCTTTTCAAGGGAACCTTGTTGGATGTAGTTAAGATAGACTCAAAGTTGTACGGACAAATTCATAGCATTTCCCAACAGCTTCTGTTCTATGGGGTTTCTAAATAAATTCATACTTTCGTTTGCATCTGCTGCAAAAAGTAGCATCTCTGTAAGTTCACATAAAACTATAATTTGGGGAGTCTTTGGATCTTCCATGTGGAAGAATTTATTAGTGTATGTTCGTGTTAATTAACCTTTGCTGCTTCTTCAGCGAAGATTACTCACTTTATTGGGCTTCCCTATTTGTTCTTCTGGGAGATTAAGTGGGCAGTCTGTACTGTGAGTGAATAAACTGTCCTTGTGGATCCCTCCAAAAGGCTTCAAAATTGTGCTGCAGTAATTTAGCAGTTCCGTAACTTCATCCCTCACTTCCGCTCTTTAAATTCCTTGGGGATTCATCAAAAGGAGCCTTGCGTGTGTGATGAGAGTAGTACTTATGAAACAAATACAAACACTTGCCAAAAAATGAAATTCATTTTTAGACCAGAAAAGGAAATGCTGTTTCTAGCTGAGAATTTTTAAATGAACCAGATTTGTATTTGTAAGACCCCAAGTCTGTTGATCAAGAATTGAGGTGCACTTTATAAAGTGCTGTTCCCCTGACGAAACTAGTACAGCCCTATGTAATTCTGCCAGTCAGCATGGCATTGTTTGTAATCTTATCTGAGGTGTTAGAGGTTTGGGTGCTTGTCTCTGCTTATTGCTTATTTTTTGCTCTCTTGAGTTTTCTTTCATTTCCTGCATGCTCGCTTGAAATTTTTTCCATCTGTAGATGGAAAAAAGTGTTTGTGTTCATGTATATATCCATATAAGAAAAAGGACAACTTTGTTCAGTTGTTTGACTTTAAAACCCATAAGTATTGCAAGTACCTTACATAAGGTACTTACATCTTTTTTGATTACCATTTTTTTTAATATGAAAATTGCAGGGTTTTGTTTCAAAATCCCTTTGAGCAAATTCTGAGTTTGTTCCCAACATACACCCAACTGTGCTCAGAATTTTTCAGCAAAATTCCTATTGTTTGATCAGTGGCTGAGGTCTGTCCCTGTTTCTTCTCAGCAGGTAGTCTAATTATTGCTAGAATAATGGGTTTTCACAAGGTTATTCTTTGTGCCAGTGCACTCTTAAATTCTAGAATATTCATGGTGTAAGATAGTCTGTGCCACTCGTTTCAGTAGTGGTGTGAAATAGTCTCTTCATGTAGCAGGATGCTTGCTTATGTATTACTAGAGAAATATCTGCAATGCATATAATATGCTGTACATTGCTGAATAATACTGGAATAAAAAAATTTACATATATCTATAAGTTAGTTGTTTGCCTGCTTGTCACAAAGTTCACCTGTCTAGTTGAACTTGCTGTAATTTCCTTTCGAGATTTTGATAAATTACTACTTCTCATTGCAGTTGCACAGTACCCTTTTGAAGACCATAACCCACCACAGCTAGAGCTTATCAAACCTTTTTGTGAAGACCTTGACCAATGGCTAAGTGAAGATGACAATCATGTTGCAGCAATCCACTGTAAAGCTGGAAAGGGACGAACTGGTGTAATGATATGTGCGTATTTGTTGCATCGAGGCAAGTTTTTAAAGGCTCAAGAAGCCCTAGATTTCTATGGGGAAGTAAGGACCAGAGACAAGAAGGTGAGCTATTTTCTGTTCTCCTACCTATATCTTTATGCTTTTCCTACTTGAGGTCAATTTGAATAGTCAAGCCCTTTAAGAAATACTTTCCATTAGTTGTGATACCTGGTTTGATTTAGCTTTAATGTTATTGGATCAGTGCAGTTCTAAATGAAAAGGCTTTCCTAAGCAGCAGTAGCAATTAGTCACAACACTAAAACAGCCTGTTTTTTCCATCTCCTGTTCAAGAAGATCTGGACAGTTTATTTAAAATAGCCTTTTAAATAGCATTCTGCTGTGTGTTGCATCAAATGGGCAGCTGACAAGTGAACTTTCTCATTCAGCATTTTCAGCCCAAATAAGAGGATTATTCTAGCTTGTTTTGCCTGAATGGATGAGCTGTTCAGCTCCTCAGGTTCTCTTGGCTTCTGTGGTGGTGTTTGGAGATGTGTAGTTGTTACATTGTGTGTTACAGTTGAATATCCCTACTGGAAGAGTATATCAGTCTGTTGTTGGATTCCCCTTTTTGATAAAAGGGTAGTTAAGCCCAGACATTGGCGGCCTCAGAGCCTGCTTCATGAGCTGCCGCCATTTAGTTTCTTGTGCTTCTCCTGAGGAGAAATGGGAGGATCGCATTTTGGAGAAATTATGTTCATGGCTACAAGAGCTTTCTGTTAAGACCTTGTCAGTGGCACAGACAGACGTAGCAGTAACTGTACGTTGGACCTTTCTGGATTGTTATGCCTCATTAATGGGAATTTAACCTCCTTATTTGACATCTTCTCCAAATATAATAAGGTGTGCCTTGCAAGGTCACTTCAGCAAGCTTCCCTGCTCATCTTCCATGATTTCCTTGTGTATGTTGGTACAGCAGCCCAGGGGGATCATCCTGGCAGGCTAGTTTCAGCCTACTCAAGTACAGAGCTCTCTGTGTTCCTGTAATATTTGCATAAAGTATTAATCTACAGTGTGTAGACCTCTAATAAGCAGGAGCTTCATGTTTGAAGGCTTTTGAGAGCAGAAGTGTCACATAAGGAATTTTAGAATTTGGCTGTTAAATCATTGGAAGTAGCAAATAACTTCTTAGTTTGCTCTCTTTACAAGATGGAGCTGTTATTCCATGTACTGCTGAGAAGATAGTTATGGTGTAATACTAGAGCAGAGACAGTGTCAAGGTTTCCCATCAAAACTTTGTGGCTTTTGGTAAGGGCGCATGATAGGGGATAGGAATGAGCTGTGTGATGAATAAACAGTGTAGATTACTCCTGCTGATAAAGATTATCTAAAGAGCTGGATAAAATATCATGAAAACTACCAAACTTAAATACACAGTGAAGCATGTTGTACCTCAGTTTCCCTTTTGTAAAAAGGGGGTAGTATTTCTGTGCGTTAGTGTGTTGAGGGTAAGGTCAGTTAGGTGTTCATCAGTACCCTAGTGGTACTTCTGGCATGTTTGAGGTAACGGAGAACTTACTAAACAGGAATAGTGAGAGTCTTGTTTAGCTTCACTGTAAATATTGTCTGTAACCAGCAACTTTGTTTTGGTTTCAATGTCTCTACTGGAAGAGTTGATTCTGTGCCCCCCCCCCCCCCCCCCCCCGCCCTCTTGTGTGTGGTTATCTTTATGTGGACAGTGGGCAGCATGTGAGTCACATAATCCTTAAAGTAGTGTTTGTAAACAGGTATTCCAGTGCAGGTAGGTTCTGGGAGCTTTTGTGGCCCCTATTTCAGTGTTATATGTCAGGTGCTGCTCTCTGATTTGACACTTCACCACACCTTTATATAACTGACTTCCTGAACTCAAAGTAAATGAGGCAACAACAGAGCTGTCTGCACCTAGGGACAAGAAAACGCATTTTTCTTTTTTTTTTGTTGCTGGACCAACATACCCATGATAGAGGAGAAACCGATTTAATTAGGTACCAAATTTTCTTCATTTAAAGCAAGCACAAGGTGCACAGTTTGTATATAGCTGATCAGAATAGTATAGCTAAAACCACTGTTGCCATTAATGTGCATGGCATAGTGATTCTTGAGAGGGTTTAGTCCATGCTGGCAAGAAGTGTGAGTCTAGTTGCGGGAGGAAGTATGACTAATTGGTCAAGAGAACAACCTCGAGTACTTCTATAGCAAGCTTTTCCCAAGTGTCTGCTGGGAGAAGAAGCTTCACAGAGGCCTTTGCAACATCAAGTGAGAGTTGTTGCACATGAGGCTCACAGTTCCTAGGTAGTCTCTTAATGTACTGTTGTCCTGGGAAAGGTAACGGGGAATAAGACATTGAAGAACTGAGTCTAAAAGTCTGTCTCTGACCAAAACCTGGGAGTTTTTTTGGTTTGATTTTTTTTTCTATAAGCTGCCTCTTGACTTCTGTAACTCATCATAGTGGGAGGGTCCTTTTTCAAAAGAAGGGAATGATGAAGAATAGAAAGTATTGGGTAAATGGTTGTGTCTATCAGTCACCACCACTGTAGTAGAACAGGACTGATTTCTATTTTCTCTTTGAACTGAGGGAGACAAACTGTTTTCTGAAATTGGATAAAGAACTGTAATTGTCTAGCCTGTTTTCAGAGGTGGGGGAGAAGTAAACCCCCCCAAAAGTCTTCTAAAAAAGCCGCTCCTTCCATTGTTTGAAATGGTAAGCTTATAACTTGTTTTTTCCTTAAGATGGACACTGAAATACTACTGTGATTATGAAGACTGACAACTTACCTTCCTACAGCTGGAGAAGGTCTTTATTCCCACTTCTGCCTTGAAGGTTTTATGGTGAGGGTTAGTCTTGGAAGCAAGTATTGTCTACTCAATAGATAGGTATCAGCTGGGAACAACTGTTCAGGTGCTTGAGCTGGAGATGATCATTCAGGAGCATTCTTTGACAGTCATACTGTTGTATTTTTAGGCACAGCTCCTAATAGTGGTGTAACTGAACAGGAAATGGAAACCAATTATTTTGAGCGAGGAAGTCTCAGAATGGCTCTTTGAGCAGGGTAGATATCCAATGTCTGATGTGTCAGAGCTGATCAGTTGTGATGCCTGTTTGTTTGACGTACTCAGGTGACAACCTCTGCTAAACCTGATGCCATAAGCCTAGTCTGAGGCTGCAGCTTTAGCTTTACTCTCACAGTAGGGCACATTATTAAAGTGAATGTGGAAATATTACTTCAAAAAATGTTTGTTCTTCATAATACTGCCTGTGCTACGTTGAGAGGAGAACCAGGAGCAGCATCTGACAATTTTTCTGATGTCTACGCAGCTTGGCAGTGCCCTGTGAAACTCTGGCACAGGGACTAGAGAAGCTTATCTAATATCCATTTAAAAAATGATGATGGTGATAGATGGGAAATGTAAGCTTCTTGAGGAGAAAATACTTAAACTGCTTCCCTGTTCTTTATTCTTCTTGAGTAAAAGTAAGCGGGGATTGATTGCACCTCTCGCAATATTAGCTTGTTATGAAAGTGTTCTGCTTTGAAATCAGACCTTTGGAAAATGGAGAACTTTCTGTTCCACTTCCACTAGGATCTCAGGGTAAGGGCTATGTCTCCGGGGAGTAAAATTCTCTGGCTGGAGAGATAAAACTGCCTTCTTGGCTGAGAACTGGTTTTGCTTTGCGATCGCCTGTCTCTTTATACAGCTGTGAAAGTAAGTGACTGTGTTCCCTTTGTTCTGGTCCCAGCTCTGGTTGTCCTGATAAGGTGTGCTAGGGTTTTTCCATGGGGCACATCCTTTATGGCATGGAGAAGCTATAAGCAGAGAAGGATGCGTTTTCCTTACCTGCATGGCTTTCTTCTGGTTGGCAGCATTGGCAAATTACTGATGGTTTGCTCTGAGGCTGGGATTTTCTCAGTCATGAAGCTCAGATCCCAGGAAAGCAAACTTTAAAGCTCCCTTAAAAAGTGGGTCTGATAACTACTGAGATGACATCTGAACCAAAAACATTGTTGGTGTAGAAGGCTACTTAAGGTCATTGTACAAGTGCTGTAGGATAAAGTCTCTTGTGTAATTTAGAAGCAGCTGAAGTGGTAAGGAGACATAATTATCAACTTTTTTTTTTTAATAAAGGCAGGAAGTGATAGATGCTTACTAAATTGAAAGTACTCTGGCCGCTCTTAGCTTATGGCAGTTGTAAGGTGAAGCAGGTATTAGAACTAACAGTTTGTAAGAATACTGTGTTCTAGGTTTTGTGACCAAAATGCTCATAGGCTCATATATTAAAATCTTTTATCTCCGGTTTATTGCAATTTCACATGAAATATGAAATAATATGAAAGTTGTATTTAATATGAAAGTTAACTTACTGATGCTGTTGCAAGTATATAGTATGGGTTGTTATAAACCATGTAATGCATTTTTCTACAGAATTAAATTATTTTTAATCTTTATAATTTTTGCTTGAAAATATTAGCTATAAGAGCTTTAAAACTGTTCCCTTAGTTTAAGTTGATTTAAAACATTCTTTGGTTATATGTTCTCAAAGCAAGTGTTTACTTAAGAGTTGTAATTAAACCGAGAATTCCTTCATTTAACAGTTTGAGCTATTGGGCCTACATTAATGAAACTTTACACTTTCGATTTTTGTGAAAACATTTCAGGAGGTCATTTTGTTAATAGAAGGTAGCATCAGTCTTGAGTACAGTGATAATAGCAAACAGAATTAGAATCTTTTGACTTAAACTGCTGATGAAATGTAATTCCTGTATAGGTGCTTAAAAATTCATATGTTCAAGGCATCTCCTGCTTAATGTCCAACACTCGCCACCCCAAAAAAAAGCAGCAGCATGAAACCATCTTTTATGTGGCTGTCAGGGTCTCTGAGGTGTTTCTTTTTAAGATACGGAAAAATCTGCATTCTTTGCCTCATTGCTTGAGGTGGATGTTTGGAGATACGTACTAAAGTAACTGGAAGACCAGTGTCCTGCCTGTTCCGTGCTGGGAACTGGTCGGTAATTAGTTGCCTGGTGTTAGATAATGTGTGCAAACGGCTTCCTCTTAAATGCTCTGCAGGACGAGTACAAGAGGTGCGGACGCGTGTCGAAGGAAAACGGGTACGCGTACAGAGGCTGTCTTTGGGAACCGTTTGGAGGTGGATTATGTCTTCACTAGTCCTTAAGGTGCCCAAGGTGGTCCACAATGAAGAAATCGCTGAGGGTTGTCATGAGTTACTGCACCAAAAACCCGCGTGGCTGGGTTTCTGTGCAGTTTCGAAAGCAGTGCAGCACTCCCCTGCTTTCTAGGTACAACCAGCTTAGATGCTTTACTCTGTACACTGGTCTCCAGTGTAGCTGCTGCAGAGGTATACTCAGCGTAAATCATGATAGTTTATTCCAGGTGCTTTAGCTACTTTCTCATTCGTGGTTTATTTGCCTTTAGTTATATTCTGAGGTAATGGGCAGGAGCTCTGTTAGTGATGCTAATAAGTGGTCTTGATGGTTTTTGACGTTTGTTTTCCCTCTGTTTAGGGAGTGACAATTCCCAGTCAGAGACGCTACGTGTACTACTATAGCTACCTGTTAAAGAATCACCTGGATTACAGACCAGTGGCACTGCTGTTTCACAAGATGATGTTTGAAACAATTCCCATGTTCAGTGGTGGAACTTGCAGTAAGTACCCAGCACCCCGTTAACCTCCATTAGCTCTTGTAAGGAAACGCATTGGCCTTTGAACTTGGTTTGGTTATGTGACACGAAGAGCTGCACATCTTGATGGAGGAGAAGATCATACTTAAACACTTCATGTTCCAAAATCTGCTGGGTTAGTGTGGTCTGTCTGCTAGCATCCTCCTGGGTGTAGTAAGTTGGAGTCTGTGAAGGAATTCTATGGTTGTTTCACTATAGTTTTAAATTGGGAAGTATTTAATGGTTTGAAGATAAGTGACGTATATATATATTTGGATATTTGCTCCCTACTTTTATAGAAAGCCTTTTTTTTTTTTTTTAATATAGCACCTCTTGGGAAACATGAATTGCTAAAAACATTTGCTTAATGGTGTGTTTGCTTCAAATGCAGCAACATCATTCTTCCTATGATGTTTAAAAAAAAACTGGTTCAATTGGGTAAATATCTAATTAACTCTGGAATAAACTTTTCTTTATATGGAGGCTTATAAAGTATTAATACACCTGTAATAGATTAATCTGATTTGCTGATACACAGTGTGTTAGTAAGGAACAGCAGATTCCTTGAAACTTTGACGAATTCACTTCTGCCCTTCTGTGGGCTGCATTATAGGGTAGTAACTGCCTAGCGTTGCGTGTTCACTTTTTGTTAGTGGAAAAAGTCTTTCTAATGGTTTTGCTATGGGGATTACTGCAATGTGTAATTAATTCCAGTGCCTCCTGTGGCTTTGATTAAAATTGCATGATTAATATTGTAAGACAGTACCTGAACATGTAACTCATGTAAGAAACAATCGAGCAACTTGTCAGGCTAGCTGTATTTACAGGAGGAGGAGGAAGGGAGGAGCCTCTGCCAAAAAACCTCTGTCTGTAGGGTAGAGGTGTGGAGGTTACAGATTCATTCCTCCAATTACCACTTATTTAATGTTTTGGATAAACTGTGCTATACCTGCAAAATCAAGCTACAAGTATGAATTGCTCACATGAGCATTAACTTGTTTGTCTGTACCAGGCTGTTAGCATACTATTTTCACAGTATGATGTTGGGATAAACAGATTTGCTAAGCACCTGAGAAGATAGAGTAACTATCAACTTCAGCATCTTGTGTACTACAATATTTTACGTTTCTGTGGAGTTTTCAGTGATTTTTTCAGAATGTGAAACCAGTGGTCTCTGTTAGTTCTTCAGTCGTGTTATCTGCTGCGATGGTAGTAATTTTACCAACACATGATAACTTTAAATCTGACTTCCTTGCTATCTTCCTTCTGTTTTAAAGTCACTGACCGAGCAAAGTTGTGCCTCTTGGGCAAAATGAAGGGGTGACAGGGTTTTATGGCTTTGAGGATTTGAGGGAGATAAGTAGCAGTTTTATAGCTAGGCTGTTCAGCAAGATAGGGTGGGTATGCTTGGTAGGGACTGCCACAGCTCTGCAGGAATGCTTTCAGGGTGGCTATGTGCTCTGTGGTAGGATATGGTTCAGTGTGTATTGTCTAGAGAGCAATCTGCATCTGATACTAACAAAGAAGTCGGGAGCAAATGCAGAAATACTTCTTTGAATAAGTTTTGTTTAAATTTCTGGCTTTCATGCTGGTGTCTGGCAGTTTCCAAAGAAAATCTGCTTAGGCTGCACCAAAAAACCCTGACAATTTCTGCTGTTACCCCTGCAGATTTAATTTGGAAAGTTATGCCGTGGCTGGCACTTTTTTGGTGATGATGGTTTACAGGAAAGACTTATGGTCTGTGTCTGTATAGTCTGTTGGTGCTGGTTGGTTTGTGTATTGATGTTAAATTTTGTCCTTGGTTTTGTTTGTATAACAGTCTGTGTAAGAGTAGAAATCAGTTTGTGCTGATGTGAGTGCCCACTCTGCAATTTGAAAAAGAGATGAGAGGGAATAAAACCCCTCAGTTACGACCATATGATATAGAGATGAGAGGTAATATGCAAGGAAAAGTCAAGAAGTTGTCACTTCATATAGTCATTTCTTATTATATTAAAAAGAAACAGCAACTTTATCAGAAACCTATGGTTGCCTGAGAGTATTGCTGCAAAGGACAGAATTCAGTTAGGTTTTCCAGTAACATCTAGCAAAGCTTGATGCCCTGCGGTGCTTAACTCTGAATAGATATTTATTTAACTTTCAAAATATCGTAGCTCATGATTGTCATTCTGATACTAATATTGTGCTTTTTGACACTTCAAGACATTTCTTACGAAGTGACATTCTGTTTTGCCATGCAGATCCTCAGTTTGTGGTGTACCAGCTAAAGGTAAAGATATTCACCTCCCCTTCAGGACCCTCAAGACGTGAAGACAAGTATATGTACTTTGAATTCCCTCAACCTTTGCCGGTATGCGGTGATATCAAAGTGGAATTTTTCCACAAACAGAACAAGATGTTGAAAAAGGTTGGTTTTCTTGCTTTTCTGGAAAATGTTGTTGAGCCAATCCTGATGCAGGGCTGGGACGTTGGTTATTCTTCAGTGATGTGTATTCACAGTAGTTAATTCTTTGATGTCTAGTTTTCCCAAGGAGAGAATCTACCACAAAATGAAAGCTGGATATTTTGAGAGTTGGTGAGATTAAGTACAAAGGTTGGATAAAAATTATACTGGATATGTATTGCAGTATTGGGTAGTAGTGAGTAATCTAATTGAGAAAGAAACGTTCTCTTTCTAAAAATAGACTTGCATACTGAGCAAGTTAGCTACAGCTATATTCTTCACTAAGTTTTCCTAAGGTTTGAGCAGCACAGAAGATCCTGTCTATGTGCTGTTGGCTGATTTCTACCCATCTGTCAAATTTGGTTGAATTTCTGAGATAATGGAGTTCCTACGCACTTTGTAAAAGTATCTCTGCAATCTATTCATCCATCTCTTGGTTCCCAGCTGCAATGCCTTGACATTAGACATTTAGAGAATTCACTCAGAACTGAGAATTTTATCAGTGTCTCAATTGTGGAAAAAATTAATCTAGAACTTATTTTGACACCAAAGTCAGCGAGTTCTTAAAGATGAATGCCTCATCACTGGGCTTCATTAATTCTGGTGCTTGTGGAGCTAGTTTACATCTACCAAAGTGAAAGGTGAGGATGAGACCATGTTGATTAAAGGCTACCTTTGTATTTACTACTTTAAATTCTTTATGAATAGTTGTTCACTATTTAATGGATGTTATAAAACTTAAGAGCATTCATTGAGCGAATCCTGTGTACAGGCAAAGCATAAAAATAAGAAAATACTAGAGTGGATTGAGACACAAATGTGAGTGAGATAACACAGTCTTGTAACTGTGAACTCAGGTTGTACCTACTAGATGTTTGTGTAAATACACATGCACACTATTTTGTGGGCTTGTTCAGTTACAAGGTATTGTGTACTAGTTTAATGGTATAATTTCACTAGCTGGAAATGTCATGTTCTGTTGTTTGCTACGTGCTGATGTCTGCAAAAGTTTTTAAACAGTTTTGTAATGGGAATATATTCTTCTTATGTCTGTTTAATGAGATGTTTTAGTTGGTCAGTGTGGCTGTATGCAATAGAGAACTGTAAACCAAAGCATTTTAAAAGCAGAAATTCTACTTTAAGTCAACATTTAAAATTATTGACATTTAAAACTGCAATGCACAGGAGCCAATTTTGAGAATGGACTTTAAAAGGAGCACTCAGATAAGTACTGTGGGCTAGAAATGAAGGATGCAGGGAGGAGATGAAACAAAACCCAAACATCTGAGACCAGGTCCTGTTTTATCTGGTCTCTGTCCTATCTTAACTGTGAATTTGTCATTTCTTTACCATCTTCAGTAACACATGGATTGCTAATGGACTTTGTAGGAAGCCACTCCCGAAGTAAGCCCCCAAAATACCAGTGTGCAGCTCAGATGCTGGATCTTGGCTCTGTAGCACCAGGAACAAACTCCTGTATTTGTTCTACCTCTATAGAGAACACTGAGATCCAGTGACAGCATGAACTAGAGCTCCTTGTTATCACATACAATTTCTGTAGTATAAATTCGGTCTTCAAGAGTGTGTAAAATTGTCTGCAGAAATGCAGCAAGCGTGTTACTATGCTATAGTTTCATTTCAGAGTGTCATATCAGCCATGGTTTCATTTCTTAAGGATCTCTTTGTAGTTTCTGAGTAGCTTGTTGATTTTTTTTCTTTTTGTCTATTCTTATCAAGTACCCTAACTATTCAGGTTCTGTGGATTACAGATAGTGCAGAGGTGCTCCTTTTCTCAGTGTTTTTGGACTGCTAGGGCTACAAAATGCTGAGATGGTGAAAGCTCTTCTTTCCACATCTGCAAGCTTTTCTGAGAGATAGAAACTATCCCTTCACCAGACAGAAGTCTCTTGTAAAGAAACCACCTTGATAGTCTGCCTCAAAGATCTGTCGAATCTAGTGTCTAATTGCCCTCAACCCTGTGTAAGAATGGAGGCCAAAAGAAAGTCGGTATATAGTGTTACACAGTTCTGGTAAGACCACCTCTGTTAGGTCTGCTGTAAATGTAGACACGAATTGAGGGCATCTGGGACTGGGTCTGTGGATCCTCTGGGATTATAAGTGTGTTAGTCTGTTCTTTATGAAACCACTGCTGAGGTCTTCATACTGAGAATTAGTGAAATATTCCATCTCTGACACATGCTTTGGCACTAGAGGAGATCCTTCCACATGGTTCTTTTGACAACTTGTTACATAAAGTGATGAAGATAAGAATAGGGCAAAGGTGAGTATTTGTGGCAGAAAACTTACCTTGGCACAAGGTTGAACACATTTCTCTGTACAAGTGTTTCACATCTGTGCCTGTTCCTTTTCTAGATAAACTGACTCTACGCAGTTTTTTACTAAAAACCCCAAAAGAGAGGGCCTTCCACTGTGGATACTTGTCACATTTTGGAGATCACCTCTATGCAGTGATCACCTAATTAATGAGGAACAGCATAATTAGGAGTCACAGGATCTTATCTTTCAGAGATTCTGGTTTATTCACACGTGCTTATGAAAGCTGGAATTACAGGTCTGTTGCCTGTCGCTGGTTCTTGCTCTTCCAGGGTTTTCTGTTAGCAGATTTATAGGTGGCTGCTAAACAAGTTTTCTTGCACAGACTTAAAGGCATCACATATCTACCAGTCTGCATTTTAACTTTCCATAAGAACCCTAATAAAAAAACCCTAATAACATTAATTAAAAGTGTAATTCTTGATCCATTCTGAGCCTCAGGTTGGAGAGTGGCTATGTCTCATCTCTGGAAATAAAGGGAACTTCTGTGTCTTCCTGCTGGGTCTGGTTTGGTGTTTGATACCACTGATCTCAGCTGAAGTGCTCCAGATTTGCTCACCTGTACTTGCTTTCACATTTCTTAATCCTCTGAAGAACAGTAGCATTATCTGTAGAGCTCTCTAGTATGGAGGTTCCTCCTAAACTTTGATCAAGCTCTTATTGGAAAAATTACTATGCATGAAACAAAACAAACTTGAATGACCAAGTGACTTTAAGCATGTAGTGTCGCAGTGTCAATGTGGAATTTAAAGCAGTCAAGTGTCCTGGTTTTTTAATGGAAAAACTTTATTTTAAGCAAATTCAGTGGCTAGCGAGAGCTGACCTCAGCCAAAGGATTATTGGTGCTGGTGAGACGATGTTGGTAAGAGGGTGACTGCTTTGAAAAAGTTACCCTGTTTCAGTTCTTCCATAATCTGTGCCACCTGGCATCAGTTAGTAAGTCCACAACTTTTGGTCTTTTCTTGTCTAATAAAGTTGTTTACTTTATTCTTGGACCATTTCTTCAGTATGATGTAGCTACTTCCTTTCAAGAATGAAATGCATGCTCATATGAGAACAAAATGGCTTGAGTCTTCAGTACAGTTATGTATGAATTTCTGATGGATAGAAGTTAGTAATTTGGGGTTTTTTTGAGCATGGTTTTTTGTTTCTCTGACTTGTAGCTTGGCTATTCTTCCATCTCCGACTGCTGCTGTAGTCTCTCTAGGTTTGCTTCCATGTATCTGTGTGAAGCCTTTTTATTCCAGTTATTGATGTTGACGTGATAATCTTAAAGTATTTCAGAGCATCCTTATATCACTTGGTTCAGTGAAAGTCTGTTTAAAAACAGTACAGAAGATCTTTTAATCTTCCTGCCTGCAGAGCCTTGGGAGTAAAGGAGACCTTTTTCAGGAGTCGTCCCAGTATAGATGAGAGGGAAACATTGGTGTGGGTTTTTTTCAGAGTCACTGCTGTTTTATACCCAGACTCTAGCGTAGCCAGCGCTGACAGCATTGTTTGAGCTGTTGGGTATGCCATTTCATCTCTTCAGTATGCATAAATGAGAAGTCCTGCTACACAGTTCAAGAGGACTTTGGGTGATTGCTATTTAGCAAACACTGAAGAATGAACTCTGAAAATGTCAGAAGACTTGAACTGTTGATCTGAAAATGATACAAGAAGTTCCATTGGCCATGACTACAGGAAGGCTGTGAGGCCAGCATGGAACAGTTTGAAACATGATCTCCATCTTCTGATTGCTGGACAGCATCTCCAAAACCCTTAGCTGGTGCTGCAAAGTGATTATAAGTGCCTGTAGATCTCTTTGCAAAATTAAACTCTCAGGATGATACAGCAACTCCTAGCTGATGGTTTAAATGGATCTTGGATTTGGATCTCAGTGTGCAGTTAGAGGCAGGTATCGGCTCTAGAGTGAGGTATATTTTTCTGTCAGTCTGAGAACTGAAAAACTGCACAAGGTGGGGATAGGTATTGTATGTCAAAATAGTGTGATTAAATCAGCTTCTGTCTCAAGTGTGTGATACTGCACTGTAGATTTTATGATACAGATTTGGTTATGGGAAGAAATACATCTGCGACTTTTTTAAGGCAGATGCCTGTGATGTAACTGGAAGTGAAGCAAAACACACTAAAAAAAAAAAAAGCCTCTAGCTAATACTTGTTTTCAGAAGCCTATTCATTAAATTGTGTTCCTGTGAGAACTTGATCTGGTGTTCTGATTTGCTATGTAAAGCCCAAGTTCAGTTCATGCCTTGATTTTTAAAATTCCTATCTTTGGCCCATGTTACATCAACTTTCTTCGTTGTCTCCCATGAAATATCCTAGAGCCTGATGCTTTAGCTGAAGCTGGCTGAATCCTCACTTTGAATAATGAGTTTTGTTTTTCAGTGAAAGCAGACACACAGTTATCAGCCTTAAGAGCTAATTCCAAAAAACATGACCAAGTCTTCCCTCAATTTGAGTGGCTGTGCCATGCGCCAGTACCCATGAACTTAGTTTATTAAGCTAATTAAGTTAGTGTAGTGGGAAAGGAAAGAAAATAACTTGTGCTTTAAAAAGCTGGAGGGAGATTGAAGGATAAATGACCAGCTCAGCCAAGTTGTATTGTTTAGTTTGAGTCCCTGAAGACCTCTGCAAATTTATCCGAAGGAAAACAGATTAAAAGATGTCTAATGAGAAGTTTGTAGTCTGTCTTGTCTTCTCCAGACTCTATCAGTAAAGCTGAGTCGCCGCAGTTGCTTGTTCAGGCAGGCCCTTAAGTGCCAAGTAAATCCTTCCTGGTTCTGCTCCACCTGATGAAGTTTAAGGTGAGGCATGACAAGACTCTGCATTCTGCTTCAGCTGGCATTGGTTTACATCCAGTGGCCTTGTTTGCTTTGGCACTGCTTTCCTCCAAAGATGTTTCAGCACTATTGGTATAAGCCATTTCCCATCCATCTGCTGCAGCTTGTTCATCAGTTTTGTCCTCTCCTCTGCTGACCTTACTGGAGGTGTCATAGATGGCACTGAGGACCAGCACCAAAGTGCATTTCTGCTTCTGCATTGTGGTCCTGAAGAAGGATGAAACACAGTAGTACCATCACCCAAGCTACAAGAGGTGGGATCTCCCTTAACTGCGGTCATGGTGTGGAAGTGCACTTTCTTCTCTAAATCCTTACTGGAAGGATGGTCTCCTCACCAGTGGTGAGACTGCAGGTAGTATATCCACCTGTTTACAGAGCTGTTGGATGCTGAAAACATCAGCTCAGGCTTGCCTTTTTCTGCTGTTTATTGCGGACTCCATATCCCTCCTGCTCTGTAGCTGGAAAGCTGATGCCATTCATTGTTTCTGTTTTGACCTGAACTGGTCTTTTGATTTGAGCAGGAGTAGCCATCTCATCTCCTTGGAGGACTTTTAGAGGATCTTTTGAGGGACTTACCTGGGCATAGGAGGAGCCTGGACCAGGTTACCCTGAAGACGTCTTCATGGGGATTTTGCCTACTGCCACTTTCTTCATGAGACCTCAGCAGGCAGGCTGATGACTCATTGGAACATTACAGAAGAATAAACTCTCTTGCCCAGGATGTTCATCCTCTACTTACAAATCCTGGGGTGGGCATTTTTAAGACTGTTTCTGAGGTAGCGTTAGTGAAGAAGAGGAGGGTGCTAAGTGTATGAGCAGTCTGTGCCTGGCAAGAACTTACTGACTGCTGCCTTGCATGGATGGGCTCCAACAAGGCTTCTTCATAGATGTGATGGCTTGAAGGGATTTGGTGGCAGTGGCAAATGCCTGTTAGTCTCCCAAGACAACTGTAATTACAGCATGTTAATTTGGTAGATTAACTTGATTCCCAAAGGTACTGAAGAGGCATGCATTGAAGTGGATAACTTCTTAACTACCAGAAGTGTTTCTGACTGAATTATTTAACTTTTGTCTTTGCTGTTGCACTTCCTTACAGGTTGGGGGTCTCTTAGGTGCTTACAGAAATGCACACAAGGTGAAAGTGGTTTTGTATGCTTTACCTAAAATACTGAAAATGGGTCTACTGACCTTTGGTAGAGAAGGCAGGTAGAAGTTGTTTCATCAGACACTTCTGAATTCCCAGTATTTGTGTCCTTACATGTTTTTATTAATTTGTGAAGAGGAAGAACATAAGTTAAGCAGTAGTCCAGCTCTTCCCTGCCCCCTTCTCATTGGCCCAGGAACATGTTGTGATATTTTGCTGGTGCCAAATGGCTTTCAGCAGGGAGGAATGCTCATATGATACACACTAGAACCACTTCTGTTCCACCTCTTGATTCCCCCCCTCTGCTTACCAGCAGAAGTGAATAGCTAGGAGGATGGGGCAGGACCTGGATTTTCCCATAAGAAATTGGAATTAGATCTCTCTGGTAAACCAAAATGGTTTACTGGTAAATGGTAAATCTCTCTGGTAAATCAGCTCAGAAGGAGTTGTTTTGTGTTCTGATCCTGTATAATATCAAGGAATGTTAGATTCTGGTATGGTGCTAGTGCTAGCTGGTGACAAAGTGCTAGCTTTGTCACCCTTGCAGCTTTAACAGAAATGCAGAAATACTGACTATTGTGGGAAGGCTGGCCATTTGCATTTTGGATCTTTTGCCTGAAAATTCAAATCGGAGTAAAACAGAAGGTTTCCTTTGTAAAGAGGAAGTAACTGTAGCTGAGTTTCAGATGGAGAAGTGCTTAATGTGCTAGTCAGGATCAACCTGCTAATAGTAGTTGATCTTGGCAATATCGACTCTTGACTGACAAAAGTATGGCAAGTGATGGAGAACTAAAACAAGAGCATTCAATGCATCCTACAGAGCTATTTAGCTGAAAGCTTAAAGGTGAAGTTCCTGGGCATATCATCTTCAGAGACTGTCTAGCCAAGAGCAAAACATTGCTGCTTGTTCAGTAGCACATATGGAGATAGACACTCACAACTAGTCATAATGATAAGCTAGTCATAATGCTAGTCATAATGATAAGCATGTAATATACTGGCTGATACCAGGTAGTTCTCCAGTGACTTTTTAAAATCACCGATACATTTATATTTTGTCTCTTTGTACAGGTATACCTGTTGCAGTGTTATAGTGGATAATCTAACTTTTACCTTTCCAGCTGTTGATGGTCATCTGTCAAGTTCTGCTTAAGCTGAATATACCTAAACTGTCAGTGCCTCATCCTCCTCATTAAAAACTTCTGTTGAGTAGAAGGACAGCAGACACTTCCAGAGTCTGCCTTTCTCTTAGTACTGGTCAGCAAACATCTGAGTGGTAGAAACCATCTCCGTAAAGCAGCAATGAATCCACTATAATAGGAGTCCTGTATTTGTAGGGTGTTTTTTGCTTAATTACAGCTATTTCTGTATAAAAATAAAAGTGTTCTGTTATGTGGGAAGCTATAGGGGAGGATGTTCTCTGTTGATAAATATTACTCACCTAAGCTGGTTTGCACAGGTGGTCTGTTGGGTTTGGCTACTGCTTGGCAAGGTATGAGCAAAAAAATCTCTATGCCTTGTGATTACAAGTTTAACACTTGTTTAATTTATTGTCATCTGCTTTTTTTGTAGGTATGCTAGATTGTTTAAAAACCAACTTTTGATAAGCAGTGACTTCTGAAAGCTTAATTGGTTAAAATTGAGTTTGATTAATGCAGAGTTTTGCATATTGTCTAGGAGGATTGGTGAAAATGTCTTTGCATGCAGTGTAACCAATGATGTACTGTTGTCCAAACAAGTTACATCTGATATTACCGATTTGGTTTTGACCAGCTGATGATATTAGTCTAATTAATGTGCCACTAGTGAATACTAAAGCAAGCTTGTTCTTTGTGTTCTTCCTCCTCAGGACAAAATGTTTCACTTTTGGGTAAATACATTCTTCATAGGACTGGATGAAAATTCAGACAAAGTAGAAAATGGAAGTCTAGTTTCAGATCAGGAACTTGATGGTATTTTCAGTACAGAGCGCTCAGATAATGATAAGGAATATTTAATCCTTACATTAACAAAAAACGATCTAGACAAAGCAAATAAGGACAAAGCCAACAGATATTTCTCTCCAAACTTCAAGGTCAGTATATATTATGTGTAAACAAAGCTGAAAAGCTGCATGATGTTACCAGATTTGTCTGTCTTGCCTTATGGAGGAACCATTTGAAACTGCTGTCTATGTAGAAATTGAATTCATGTATTAGTATTGCCACCACATAGCAAAGCTTCTAGCTTTGTAAGTTTATCTGCTTTTTGGGAAGTTGATAGATGTTGAGACTGGGAGTGAAGGCTTTGGGCTGTTTCAGGTATTTATCAAAGCCATTGGAGACGAGTAGTAGGAGACCCAGAGACCTGGTAGCATCTTTCCTGTACCAGCTGCATTGCCATGAGCTCTGAGCTTTACACAGTAATTCCTGAGTTGATTTGCAGAGGTGCCTGCTTCATGGGAATGCCTTAACCCATGAGTTTAGCTTTGAGGAATACAAGCCATTGCCA
This sequence comes from Mycteria americana, assembly GCF_035582795.1. Lineage (NCBI taxonomy): Eukaryota > Metazoa > Chordata > Aves > Ciconiiformes > Ciconiidae > Mycteria > Mycteria americana. The sequence goes on from NC_134370.1 coordinate 42,211,607, forward strand.
GCACTGTTTTTAAAAATGAAAAAGGCATTTTTAAGAATTTTAGTGTTTTTTAACTTGCTCATAAAATACCAGTTAGACCCCAGCAGTGCTCATTTGAAGGTAATGGTCATAGTTGCTTGTTGGAATATTGCTTGGATCAGATTTTTAACACACGCACACACGCGTGTCACTAGTTATAGGGTGTTTTGTTCATTCCTGTGCACTCTTACTACAATCTTCTTTTGTGCTCACAGAGGTCTAGAAGGTAGGATGGTTGAAAAGCTTAGTGTGGCATGGCCTGCCGCAGTGGTATGTTGTGCTGCTATAACTTGAGTACCAGTGGTTGGTGCAGATATGCAGAACTCCTTCAACTGGGCTTGAAAAACCTGCTGCTTTGCCAGTTCTTTATTTTGTCAGGGGTGGAAGTGAGAGGCTGGCTAACCTCAGAAGAGCTCTTTCTTTATTTCCTTCTTTCCAGAGTAGAGAGAGGAGCACTCCTGTGGTTCAGTGTAGCGAAAGGAACCATGCTGTTAAAAATTACATTGTTACCTGTGCTTGGTTAAAGTCCAGGTTCCCTGTTAAAATGTTGTTTTTTCCTTTCCCAGGTGAAGCTATTTTTCACAAAAACAGTAGAAGAGCCATCAAATCCAGAGGCTAGCAGTTCAACTTCTGTAACACCAGATGTTAGTGACAATGAACCTGATCATTATAGATACTCTGACACCACTGACTCTGATCCAGAGAATGAACCTTTTGATGAAGATCAGCATACACAGATTACAAAAGTCTGAATATTTTTTTTATCGGAGATAAAAAAAACCCACACACAAAAAAACCAACCATGAAGAGTGACAAACTTGAATAAACTGAAAAAAGGACCTTTTTAAATGGCAAAAGGACATAGTGTCAGATTACCAATTATAGGAAGAATTCTTTCCTGACCAATCTTGTTTTGCCCTATAAATCTACAGGGTTTGACACTTGTCCAGTTGGGGGAAAAAAAAAGTTACGTAGCTCTCGTATGTATATACCTTTTTGTGTCAAAAGGACATTAAAACTTCAATTAGGAACTATAAACATGGCACTTTCCCATTTTATTCCAGTTTTATAAAAGTGGAGACAGATCTAATATGTATACGTAGGAATTTTTCCTTTTGTGTTCTGTCACCAAATGAAGTTTCGAAAATACACAGGTTCACATCCTGCCCCTTTTTTTGCACTTGTGTGGCAACAGAAAAGTCTGCAGTTGGCTAAGAGATGTTTCTAGAGGGTTTTACTACATTATAATGCATGTATTTTGGATGGGGGATGGAAAGTAATGCTCAGAAAGGAATATAGTCTTCTGGAGCTTGGCCTGTGTACCATATCCGGCTATTTACATGCACCTTTCTTTAGCATGCTACCATAATTCATCCTGGACAATTGAAGAGTCGCCGCTGTCACTGCTTGTTGTTTGTGCATTTTATTTTTTTAAGTGTAATGGTGCTAGAAAAGGCAGCTAGAGGGAGTGATTCTGTATAGGGGTACAGGAATGAACCTTCACAACATCCTAAAGACCCACAAATGAAGGGAGAAAAATTATTGGGGTCACAGAAAGGAAACACAGCAACAATGACTTAACCATACAAATGTGGAGGCTATCAACTAAAATATGGGCTTGAAACAAATTGTTATAAAATTTGACAATGACTTATTGTTTTTTTCTGAATTGTAATGGCTGCTCCATCTCCTGTGTAATCAAGGCCAGTGCTAAAAGTCAGATGCTATTAGTGCATACATCAGTCAACATCTTACATTTGTATTACTAGTTTTTCAATCATATTCCTGCTGTGAATACTTCATGTGCTGCCTTGCAAGCTTTTTTCTCATTAATATAAAAATATTTTGTAATGGTGCACAGGAAATTTCAATTGGAGATTCTTCAGGTAGTGTTTGTTCTGAGGATTTATGATGCATTTATTCAATCAAACCTCTGTCAGCTGTTCCACCCCTTTGACCTTACACATTCTATTACAATGAGTTTTGCAGTTTTGCACACTTTTTAAAAAAATGTCATTAACTGTTAGGGAATTTTACTTGAATACTCAGTACCTACGATGTTTTAAAAACAGACATTACACATAATATAGAGGAAACCAGTGTTGCAGTAAATTCTCAACCTTGCGTGTATATGAAGATGTGTACTTTTAAAAAGCAGAGCTCGTCCCAAATACATTGTTTGCTATTAAAACAAAAAAACCCCAACCACCCAACAAATTAGATTTCTAAACTGGCAGTGTTGTATTATTTGTTCGTAGGGATATAGCCAGGAGTAGGGCTTGAGATTCACTTTTGGTATATAATTGACATGCCCAGACTGCAGATGACTTAAGAGTACAACTACTGTTGCATACAAATGTGAAGTAGCTGACAGACTTGTTTTCTCTAAAGTATGCCATGAATAGCTGTCCCCAAATTGACACTTTTTTTAGGATATAATACACCCCCCCCCCATTTTAATTAACTTACTGGTGCTGACATTGAAGTTCATTAGCTGTGTTCTCGCCTAGATAACAACTGTGTATGGAATCTGTAAGGGCCCTGTACAACAGCATTAATGGTAAGAATTTGAATGAGACAAGGCAGGACTTCCAGTAATTACTATTGGTAAACGAAGGTATAAAGTGCTTTTCTTTTTTTTTTTTTTTTTTTTTTTTTTCCCCAGCATCTGTTGGTCAATTTTGCTCCTCAGATTCATGATTCTAACTTCTAACAAAGCTGATAAATATTTTTTATAGGTTTAATTAGACTTTAATAGGTTAATGGATCAAGATTGCTGGTTCCAGTGCTCATTATTCCCACTGTTATTGATGAGCTGGAGGTGGTTACTTTGGGACGTGATGTTTAACTCCTACCCTTCAAATCATGTTTCACCTTGTCTGTTTTTTAACAGTTGAAAGTTGTGTTGGCTAATAAACAAAAATGTTCATGCTTTAAAAGTATTCGGATGTTGACACTGCTGCATGCCCCACTTTGGATAATAAAAATTGGATTGGTGTGGTTCCGGTATGTAACGCTGAGGGCTGGATTGGAAATCATGACGTGATGGGCTTTTGCACTGTTATTTTTCCTTTGGAATGTGAAGGTTGGAATGAGGGTTTGATTTTTTTGAATGTTTCAATGTCTTTGAGAAGCCTTGCTTACATTTTATGGTGTAGTCATTGGAAATGGAAAAATGGCATTATATATATATTATATATATAAATATATATTATACATACTCTCCTATACTTTATTTCAGTTACCACCCCCATAGAAGTTGACAAGAATTACTATGACTGAAAGGTTTTTGAGTCCTTATTAAAACTTTATTTATGACAGTATTCATAATTAGCTTGAACTGCATTCTGTAGGTAAACTTTCCTTGAGTTTCTGGACTGTATGCTTAAGCCTTTTTGGATGTGCAACAGCTTACATGTCTGAAACTACTTGAAGGCATCACTTCAGTAAGAGCTTACTGTTAGGCCCTGAAGCATCCCCATGTCATTGGTAGCCCCACTCAAAATATTTGCCACAGCTATTAAAGGGCAGTTGTATAAATAGCATCCGGATTTGTTCCTGTGGCGCACATTGTAAACTGAAGTAGAGTTTACGTGCAGCATCAAATGTTTTCAGCTTTCAAAAAAAATTTTAAAAATAATAAAAAAAAAGATGCTAGTGTGCAAGTTCCATGTTTAGTCATAGCAAATGTGTGCAATATGTTAACGATGCCTGTGGTTGCCACCAAGTGCCTCGTTTACCTTTTAAATACTGTTAGAAAGTGTCATGCATGCAGGTGGATGGGGTGGAACTGTGCACTAAAAGGGGCTCCAACTGCGGTGTTTGGCAGAGCTGCCTTTCTCTGCTGGTTCAAATTTTCAGTCTGTTTTCATATAGCATATATATATATAGATACTAAAAGAAAAAAAAAATCAGTCTGTTAAGCAGCCTTACTCTGATTCAGCCTCTTCAAATACTATTGTGCTGTGCAACAGTGGCTCTGTGTGTAATGCTATGCACTGAGAATACACAAAAACCAAGTATGACGTGTACAGGATAATGCCTCATACAAATCAGATGTCCGTTTGTTATTGTGTTTAACAACCCTTTATCTCTTAGTGTTAAAACTCCACTTAAAACTGATTAAAGTCTCATTCTTGTCACTGTGTGGGTGTTTTATTCAAGTATTTTGAGTTATGGAAATGGTCAGCTAAAATATTTTGCTTGTAAGCCATGAAATTTTGAGCATGATCATTAGAGCAAAGGATGCTCCTTGTGCATCAAGGGATTTTAAGGGAACTGCAGCTTAAAACCCATTTATGTTCAGAAGCTTTGAACAAGTGTAGGCATTGGAGGTGCAGATTGTGTGCAGGGAGATCAAACTGTCACAGTGAGATGCAGGAGTACTTTCCTGGGGAACTAAACCATTTTTAGTCTGCAAGTAAGAGAACTCTTTCCAAAATGTGCATTACCTTATTTTTAATGGTTACCAGTGCATCTCCAGCAAAATGAGATGCAAGTCAAACCTGAGGAGTCTTTTCCTGAAGTAGTTTAAATTGGCAATGAGATGCCGTTTCTCCCAGTGGAAAAAGCATGCTCAACATGTATATCAAGTATGTAGTTTGGGGTTTCTTCTATTCTTGTTGCTCATCTACTTTCAAACTAGACTTTAAACCAGCACTTTACTCAAAATATACATGGTGTTCTCCTTTCGTGTTAGGGTTACCCTTTGAGCCTCCAGTAAAGAGACACCAATAGCTCAGTGGATAGCCTCTGTGTTTCTGGTGATGCTGTTCTGCACCCCACGAGTCCTAGGGATGCTGAATTGGGTTACTTCAGGTAACTCTTGTTACTCCTCCTTCCTTCCTGCTGGCGTTAACATCAGCCCTGTATAACATCTGGCTGAGCATCTCTAAAAAATGTGCGTATCAAGTAGAGGTTTGGTGCTGTGGCCTATTCTGCTCTTCGGTGTAAGAGAAGTGGAAGGTAGTTTTGGTGCTTTACCGGGGTGGAGTGTTTGCCAGCTGTTTCTGGCCCTTTCAGGTGAATGACACAGTTAAGGGCTTTACACCGTTTTAAATAAAACAGCAGGTGGTACTACCCAGTCTGTTAATACACATTCCTTTTTTTGGGTAAGCTTGTTTTTAATCCAGAAAATGAAAGTAGAGTGGGAAGGTGTAGAAAGGAAGGATGGGAAGCTTTAAGAAAAGTAGTCTGGACAGTGTTCAATATGTTGAGTACCTTCTATAAATATAGAGATCTATATATGCAAAGGGATTCTAGTCTGAAGACAGGTGAAAAGTTCTGTTGCAATATGGACAGAGTATTGTATTTGATGTGTACTCTTGTCCTGTTGACTCTTAAGTCCCATGCTCCAGTCCTTAGCAGCTAAAAGCCACTTCTATAAAAAAATGTTTATTTTTTCAATTTTTACGGCTATGCATATGAGTGCTCTGGTGACTAATGTGATGATTGCACTTCCCAGGATAGTGCTGGGTGCTTGTATGGGGGCTGCTCCTGTATGCTCCATCCCTGCACCTGCCGTTTCCGTGTCCTCCTCTGACCACCTCTCCTGCTGAAAGCTTCAGTGCGTGTGCCCTGGTGAGCTTTTGCTACCTCTGGTGTCGGCAGCAAACAGCAACTTGGTTTACATGGGTCTCTTTTTAGACAGCCATGGAGTGATTGTTAATAATTAATTGCATCTTTTTTAAAAACTGCAGCCAGAGTTATAAATTACGCTCTTTTAAGAAGGAATTACGTTGGTAGCAGACTCTTAAGACACTTTTTTTTTTTGCAGTTGGTTGGCATTTTGGTTATGAAATGAGTGATGACATCCGCTAGTGATGATGTTTCTATATTAGTCTAACCAGATTCCCTAAGGTGATGCGCTGCTGTGATCCCTGGCCTATTGCCACAGGAAGGTGACAGTGTCTGTGTTCTGGGTGCAGCGGGAGCCGGGAGGCACAGCTAGGTGCAGCTGGACCCCCGCAAGGGGTGGACCAAAAAAAAAGCCCAGCAAACCAGCCCTACAGGTTGTGACTACTGATATAAAAGGAGGATAGTACAAATAACAAACTGGCTTGATTTTTAGAAGATGTCTTCTCAAAAACAAAATATGAATTGCTTGCTACTTCTGCTTCTTTGGTTTCTTCTCAACCTTATTCTTTGGTATCTTCTCAAACCCCCCTCTTTCCATGTCTATCCTTCTTGGTGGTTCTGGTCCTTTTTTTTTTTTTTTCATACAATTGGAAGCATCTTGTGCTAGGCAGATGAGAAAATCCATTTATTTTGAGCTGATGTGTCTACTGGAATAAAAACCCATACTTGTTTTTTTGCCTTTTTGGTATCTCTTGCTCCCTGTGCTTTGAGACTTTTTCTGGTTGGGCTTTTTAATGGTGTTTCATTACTTTTCTGTGTGTTTCGTCTCATTTTCTGTTTTTCTTCTGTGCCTTCAAACTTTTTAGCCGCTGGTATCTGTGTTGCAATATAGGGCAGGTAAGTCTTTTCTGCCCGGTTCTTACTACTTTCTTTTTTTTTGGTGCACAAATCTTTAGTCTGAAGGCATAGCAAGGAGAAACGCTTTTAGGTTGCTTTTATTCAAAGAATAGCGCTGAAAAATGTCAGTGTTGTGCAAGTTGAGCAAATGCATTTGCCTCAGTGAGCTGCTGATGTGCTATACAAACCTGCATGTGTGTGTTCAGCCTAATGGGAATGATGAGCACATGTACTTGACTTGTGATGAGCAACCTGTGCGAAAAACCTTGTTAACTGCTGGGCTATGTTTTCCAGCTGCAAGTGTTTCTGTATGGGTTGTACTGACTATGGCAAAGTAGAAGAGGGTTTTAGTAGTTTTTATTTTTTGAGGACTCTTGTGCTTGATAACTTACCTTGTGTCCCATAGCTAACTCCAGATGGTGAAAATAGGTGGTACTTTGCCTTCATGGGGCATCCTTTTCCTACTTCAGAGCCTGTTCATGTAAGAGTTTTAAGTTGATAAAAGATGATATTTTAGAGGCTGAAGTTTGTACTTTAAGATACCTTTTGTATAATTCAGGCTGCTTAAGCCTCTACTTTTTTTTTGGCCTTCAGCAAACTAGTGATAGTATTGGGATTACGTGGGGTTTGGAAGGTGAAGGGACTGAAAGTAGGTGGGAAATGCTGGATTAAGAAATTTGAGCGGGCTGGACAGATACTGAGGTGCCCTGTCCTCTGTAATGTTTTTGCAGTAGAAGGAAAATGGCAGAAGAAAATGGAATGGAAAATAGATTCTGTAATGGAAATAAGTGCATGAATGAATGATTTAAATGGAAATTAATGAGTTTTGAGTATAAGAAGGCAATGTCTTTGATGGAAAGCAGGATTTGGTAATGGGAGAGAGGAACGTCATGGGTAGAGACATAGAATTTGTGAGAAAAGGGGTGATGGGGCATGTTTAAATAGATTTGCTGAAATTTTGCAAAGATGGTATATAACAGCTGATGAGAGGTGTCTGAGAGGCATCTGGAGGGTTGAGTTTAGGTGGGAGATGAATTTGAGAGGTTGGCTTGGGGATCATTTGCTTTAAAAGTGTTTGAAACTATGGAAACAGGATGGCTGACAGCTATAGACTGTAGGTAGGACTGCAGCCAGCTTAGGAAAATGTTGGCATTTGTGTGGGAGGATGGTGAAGAGCTCGTGTAAAGATCACACAGCAGTGAAACTGCTGATAACATCCACTCACAAGCGAAAACATCCACTCGCAAGTGAAAAGGAGAGTTATTTCCCTTCTCTGAATATTAGCATTTGGGAAGGACATGGCTTTTTCGCAAGGCTTCTCGAAATCCAGGTATATAGTAAAGTAGCTCTGGTCCATGATTTTTGATCATCTGAAAGTTCAGTGTTGCTAAGATCTGATTTACAGATGGGCTACTGGGGCAAACCAATTTGCAGCTGAGACATGTTGGAGAGGGCTGAGGGCCTGATGGCATCCTGGATAAACTGCAGCCCCATTGGAAGAGGAAAGGGCTGGAAGCAGATGGGAACCACTGAACTGAGAAATACAGAGTAATAATAAAAAGCAGAAGAGGAAGGAGGTGCTTCTGCCAGGTTGGGATTATTTTAATCCCAGAGGGTTGTCTATCCTCTCAATTTAGCTCTTTTGTGTAGAAAGGAAGGAAAAGCTTTGTACAAGAACCCAAACTCACAACTCGTGTATTTGTGCCCTGCTTTATGAACCTGGAAAGCTGCTTCTTGCAGTGTCTCCCACAATGATGTTGAGCATAGAGGGATGACACCTGGTGCCATACAGGTTGCTTTCCTTGAGTGGAAAGTATTTTGCTGCTTGATTATTTCTTGACGTGCTGCTAGCTTTCTCTCACCATTTGGCTTCTGATGTCGTCTTCAAAGGCCTCCTTTTGAACCATGTTCTTGCAAGAGTTTCATCCTCTCACCAGTGGCACGCCGACATCTCTTCATGCCCTGAAGGCTCCTCCGCACTCCAGAATGATGGCCATTTCCCAAGCCTTCAACGAGAGCTTAAGCTCTGAATCTTGTTGTTTGAGTGCACTGAAAAGACACCCTGTGACTGGTGCTGCCAAGTCAACCCTGAGCATCCCTTGTGCCAATTTACCTTGTGGAAACACGTTCCTTGGGAGGTACCTGCTGTTCTTGCTTAGCAGTTGGCACTTGTCCAGAGTGATGCAGGTCTCGGGCCGCTGAGGTGGCTCTGTAGTCCCCTGATGAAGGCTTGCTCCTGAGCATGACACACCCTGTACTGGTTTTGTTATGGGGATTTTGCTTCCAGCATTGCTGCTTCCCTTCACTTCTGCTCCTTGTGCTGGACACACCAAGCTTTGAGACTGGGAGATAAGGTGCTGTGAACTGTTCCTCTGACTCCTGCTTTCTTCCTAAGTTTGGTGAATAGTCTCCTGCTTTGAGTCCATCTGAGGTCTTTCTGCCCATCAGAGGCTGTTTGCTTGTTGCCAGCTTCTTAACTCATCCTTCCTTGAAGTAGGTGAAGGGATGGCACCCAAGGGTGAAGCCCACGTGTCCTTTTCTGGTTGAGTCTGTGCTGCAGCACTCCAGGGGATGCCCTTGCTTCTCCTGAAGGTTGAAGCAAAGAAGGAAGATGCTGCAAGGAACAAGCTTTGCCTTCTTCATCTCTGCAGATCCATCTGGAAAACTTATATCTCTGGAGATCTTATTGTAGGGGAATAAGATAAGATCTGCCAAACTTTTATGTTCACATAGGATAAAACCCTACCTGTTTAATAAAAATCTTAGCTTTGGCAGAGCATCTCTTGACCAATATCTGGAAGGCGATTTGATGCTGGTGGTGGAATTATGAATTACTTTATGCCATCCTATTGTTAATGTTGCTCCATGGTGCCCAGTTGCTATGTTAACCAAGCAGGGAGAAGCAGATCCTCACTGCTTTGCTGCAAAGGACTGAAATTGGGGATGCCAGCCACTGTCAACAAGATCAACTTTTCTGCAGTTAATTTGCCCAGCTCCTCTGTTGTTCCTGTGGATGGCAGCAAGATTGCAGCACAGCGAGAAGTCAGGACCTGTGCATTTGTGTCTTTGGTGAAGGTCCCAACCTGTGATCGTGAGCTTAGCTGGGGTTGCTTGCTCAGGTTGCATACTTTGCAGATATTTTTCCCTCCCCACTCACCCTCGTCCCTCTTCTTCCCTGTCCTCGTAGCAAAAAAACTTTGGGGTAGGACATTCTGATTACTTTGGTTCAGAGCAGTGCAAGAGCATGAGTTCAGGCTCCTCTGGGGAGGTAGGACTCGTTTATTAAGGATGTGATACATTTTGCAACACCAGGAGATGGATGGGTGGATGCAGTCTTGTGCATACGACCTCCCTTGCCGTGGTTATTTCATTTGCTACTCACAGCTGGGTCTTGCCAAGGAGGTGGGTCTTGCCAAGGAGGTGGGAAGATGAGGCACAAGGAGGTAGATGTGCCCTGGAGCCATTTTAGTTGGCAAAAGAGGGGCTATGTAAAGCAACATGGCTGGGAAAGGAAATTAGTTTGGGATCTATTAAGCGTGAGACAGTCTTCTGAAAGCAGTTCGGGACCCTGTACCAGTAACTGCACCTTCATCTAGATGCTGCAGCATGAGCTGGCCAAGAAGTATTTTCCAAAAATCCAATTACCTGTTAGTGTTAAGATGTTCAAGGTGTGGTTTTGATGTATTAGTGGCCGCAACCTGGTGTTCTCGCTTCGATACTGTCTACCTTTTGAAAAGTACATTTTTCTAATGAAGTTCATGACCTTTTTTTGGATGAAATGCTGTGCCCAGTTCATCTGGTGCATGTCTATAGGTGAACTTTTTATAAATATCAGCCCACTTCCTGCAGCAGTTGTGTAGGAGCTGGTTTGGTCTTGCATGGTTTCAGACCCAGAACGGTAGCCAATGGGTTGGCTATTTCTCCAGTGCTTTCGGTTTGATGCTCTGTTCTTGCTTGATACCTGCAGCTTTGGGTGATTTCTCTCCGTAATGCTGCTAGTGAGATGACTCATGGCAGAAGTGGGCCCGCTGCTACTTGTCTCTTCCTTTTGACAAAACCATTGGTGTTTGGCTCATTTGCACATCTGTTTGTCAGGCTGGAGTGATTTATTTCAAATAGTGCGTATTCATGTACAGCAAAGCTTGTGAAGTGCTGTCCAATTCCTCTCTCACGTCTTTCCGCATGGAGCACTCTTAATGAAGAATTGTGAGACCTTAGGGACCAGATGCAACTCGATGATGGAAATAGTTGCACAATAGTGGGTTTGATTAATGCCTTCTGACTTTTCCAAAAAGTCGAAGTCCTTCAGACAAAGCAAGCTTGGCTTAACTGCCTTCCCATTGGAAGGTAAGAATGGGAGAGGCAAGGTGAGATGTCTGGACAAGGAGGTGGAAGGGAGATAAAGGATGCTAAATGTCCGTATAACTGAATATCTGAGGAAAACCTGAAATACAAGAATTGAATAGCCCATTGCCGACTACTTGCTTTGGATGGTTGGTTTTGTTTGGGTATTTTTTTTTTTTTTTAGCTCAGCATCTTGTTGTAAAGCCTTAAAATATATGAATAGTTTTGAATGTACATCTGTGTAACCATACAACCGTTTGGGTTTCTGGCTTATTGAAATGGGTGTTCTGCCTCTGCGGCTGGAGGTGACTGTTCAGGGATGAGTAAGAACAGGGTGTGCGCATACAAGACTGGCCTGTAACAAAAAACAGTTGGTGGCCAAGGTCTTCCTGAGCCTGAAGTGGTTTGTCTATTTAGCAACCTTGATACATTCGTTTTCAAAGCACAGGTCTAGTTTCCCCTTAAATTGATGTATAAACTCTTTACATCCACTGCATCTTCGGACAAGGGGTTTCACAGGTCCTATGACCTTTTGGGTGAAGTGAGGAAACATCTCCTTAACTTCAGTTGATCACTCCTAGTCCTTGTGTTGGAAGAGACAGTGGAAGGCCAGTCCTTTCTCCTCCTTTCTGTGCTACTTGCCATTGTGTAGCTCTCTGGCAAAGACATCTCTTCTCCAGGCTGAAGATTTCTAGTCTGAACTTCACACAATAATTCCAGAAGAAAGACATCTCCGAAGTTTTATGCCATGGCAAAAGCATCCTTTTAGGAGCAATTTGCATGGTGACTGTATTTCACCTTGCCACTTAATGTGCAGCTGTGACTACTGGACCTGTGCAGAGTTTGCATTTCCCAAGAGATCATGCAGTTTTGCGTCATCCTATTTGTGACTTGGGGAGGATGTAGTTAGTGGCAGAGTAGTGACAGCTTGGTGGGGAGACGGGTGTGGATGGTTTTCCCTGGGGGGTTTATGTGGCAGAAGTCCTGCATGTGCAGTTGCCATAGGTCCGTGGGCCGTTGTGTGTGCCCCGGCTGCCTATCAACACAGGCAGTGCGGTATTATTGCTGAAATGCTTTTTCTATCTGGTCTGCATGTTTAATTTAAAATCTTAAGATCAAAGTCAGCAGTTTCTATCTCAAGCACGTGTTTCCTTTATTTTTTTAATTGAAGCCCATTAAGTAGTTTATTTGGGAGACGGTTGCTCTTGAACAAGCATTTTGAATTAATGAGCTGGTTTAGCAGTGCTTATGCCTAATAATGCTTTTTATCTCACGTGAGAGTCAGTCCTCGCCTGTTTTCTCCCTTTACTACATTTGTGACATGACCCAGGCATGATTCCCAGTAAGCCTTTGATTGCTTGGGCCATCGGGCTCTGCTGCCCTTCTACCAGCGTGCCACTTCAGCACTGCGCAGGCAGCTGGGAAAGAATTAATCTCCCCTGCAGGGGTGTCTCCCCAGTGCATGCTTAAATAAGGGTGGTGGCTCTGCTCTTCTCTCAGCTGTCAGGGCTCAATCGAAGCCCCAGTGGGGATTTTACAGCCTCTTGGCTGCTCCATGTCTGTACAGGTGCCCGGTGCTCTTGCAGACATGGTGTGCATGAGCATCACCTGGCTACAGCCTCTGGGCGCTTCGATCTTGCCAGGACTGCAGCTTGGTTTTTTGCCCCATTTGCTGCTGAAAGTTGACTTTTTATCTTACCTGTGGTCTTTCACGGTGAGCTGATGTGGTCCCTGCTCTGACTTCTGCTGTGCTGCGTGGTGCGTCGGACCCACTGTGCTCGGCACAGGTTGAAGGGCTGCTGCAGAACAGCTGTGATCTCAAAGTCTGTTTTCCTTTAGCCTTTCTCCCTCCTTCATTGCAGAAATAAATAAAAGTAGAGCCACTTTGTGCAATGTATGCGCTAGTTGCTGCCTCTTGCTTTCCTTATGTCGATACTTACCTCTTTAGGGTTGGAAAAAACAACCGTAATCCTGTGATCTGACCTCCTCAGGCTCCCTCAGTTGGAACCATATCCTCAGGTTAAGCTATAGCATCTTTTTAAAGATTTTTTTTTTCCAATGCAAAATGTGCTGATACTGGACCATTTCAGCCTGGAGGTGGCAGACATCTGGCTTTCATCTAAGGGCTTTTGTCACAGGAACCTCTACCAAGGCTTGAGGCTGTATCCAGCACCTGTGGACCTCAACCAGCATAAACCACGTGCCGATCCATAGTGAATTGTAAATCCACAGTAAATGCCAACAGCCTGGCTCTCTCCTCCATGGATGTGGATGTTCAGCACAGGGTTTATCCTTCTTGGTGCAGCAGCAGAGGCCAAATAATGAAACCACTTCCAACTCCTGCTGCTGCTACAAGGTGCTGATCTTCTGTTACAGGGTGTGTGCTCCCAAGGGGTGGTTTCCTCTCAACTTTCTCGTCTTCCTCCTTGCAGCTTTTCCTTCTTTTCTTATTTAGCTGGATTCCTGGTAACACATAATTATTTTATTGAGTTAGATCCTAAATAAGGGGTCTGAACTGAATTTTTTTTCACCTGACAGGCAAGTGTCTTTGCCAGCACATCCCTGACACTCACCAGAAGTGCAGGGAATGGCAAAGTCTAAAACCCATCAGCTTTGCACTGGACTTGTGCATGTTTGGGCTTTGCCCGTTGTTGTGCAGGGATCTTTTGGCTTTTTGAATTAAATGTGGAATAACCTAACCCTTGTATGCCCCACAGATGGAAATACCTTTCTCACAGCTCCATCATGGGTTGGGTATGGGTCAAAACAGCAGGAGATGGTTACCACCTTGTCTAGGTGGTATCTTCCTCCCCCAGACTGTCAGAGTTGCTCATAGGGTGGAAATGCTGATGGTTTTTCCCTCCCATGAAAAATTAGAGGATTAAAAATTCCTAGCCTTTTTCTATATTGGGAGAATCAAAGAAAACATGAGATGTTTTCAGGTTTTGGCATCCTCTCGTGGATACTACAGATGGAGCATCCTGTGTGCAATAGTGTGGGGATGCGTGGGTTCAACTCTTCGTCTTGTGTTAGGTGTAACTGAGACTGAAACCTGATGGCTACAGGCTACATCCTCTGTAGCCTGGTGCAGCGCTCTGACTGCTGCAGAGCTCTTCCTCTACTCCTGCCCTCCCTGCTTGAATGGATGTTTTCCCATGCAAAAGTGTTGCCAAGTTGGTGATTTTTTTTCCAACAAAAAAAACCATCATGGTCTGGAAAGATTTCTCACCTGTTCAATTTAATAGCAATAAGCTTCCAGCCTGTGCTGTAAAATCTGCCCACGAGTCTATTTAATGGAATAGGAATCCTCCCCCCCCCACCACCCTGTAAATGCATCAAGAGGGTATTTTCACCTCCAAAAGACCCTGGACAGAGGGCTACTAAATACTGGTTTTATTCCAAATTCTGTTCACATGAGGAGGGACCAGGATGTGCAGGCAGGCAGAGCAACGTCTCCATGGCAAAAGAGCTGGAAGCTGATATGGTAGGAGATTATCCAGGAATTAAATTGAATGGAGTGGCCAGAAGGGAGCTGATGCTGCTTGAAATCACAGGGGCTTATCTATGCACATCTGCTTGACCAACATCGAAGTCTCAAGTTAGAGTGTGTTTAGAGTGTGCTGGTTTTCCATGCCTGCTCACTCTCTGGGGATATGACAGTGATCAAAAACTGAGCATCAGGGACCTCTCAGATATGCCCTGCCTGGCCTGGGTTAGAAGGTTGTGTTCATTTACCCACCCAGCTGTCAAGAAAGCTTTTGCTTTCTCAGAGACGTTATTTGCGCTATTTGTTCATGATGCTCTGTCAAAGGACCAGAGTATTTTAGTTTCAGATGCAAATTGTGTAGTTGTCAGTGTGCTATGTGCTGCTGGCTCAGGTTTTCTGACCTGTATTTGATTAATGAAGTCACCAGTAAAATTTCTGAGCATCCAAGTCTGCTTCAAGGTGATTGGGGATTTAAGCATAGCTGAAGGTTGATGAAACTTGGGGTTTGCCCTTCCTTTCACTCTCAGAAAAGAGCCTTAAGGCTCCCAAAATACTCCAGATGTCTTTGAAAATGGAGCTCTCTGTTTGCCTTGATGTAACCAAAACCCATCTTGCTAAACAGATTCAATTAAACTGAGACCATCTCCCAGTGAAATGTAAATTTTGGTGATTTATTACTAATTAGAATAGAATATTTTCAGTTGGAAGGGACCTACAATGATCAAATTAGGTATTAGGCTCCCTGAAAATTTCCCTGAATTTCTCCTCTGTGCAAACGTTTCTTCAATTGAACACAGTTTCACAATTATGTCTAATTTTATAAACTATTATATAATCACTATTATATATAACTTTTATGCATACAGTAATGTGAAATACTGCATATTTTCTAATAGGAAATCTAAAATGTAGACCTTGCTAAAAATATCAGTGTTGATTATTGTGCATAGGGATGGCAGGATAAGGCTTGTGCTCTAAACGGCACCAGATTTTATTAAGGAGACATTTCCTCTTTAAAAAAAAAAATAAAAAATTAAGAAGTCTCTCTGGAGAGCAGCAATGCTTTCTCATGGAGCAAGATGTGGAAACAGGCTTGTCACTTCTGATTTTATTCTGCATAGTGAGTGGAAGAGGGATACCAAACATTTTCCTGCATCAGAGGACATCGGAGCAGCTTTGGGATGTTGCAGATTGTGCTGGTGTCTGTTAGACGTCTTCTGACCAACACTATTTGTCTGAATTCCCAGGAATGCTGCTTGTTCTTCAGAATGGAAAAATGTTCTATTTTTGGCCATGACAACTTTTTTTTTTCTGGGGAAAAAAAAAAGTGTTTAAAACAAAGCATGGCAAGGGTTTGTGCATGTAGGTCTTAATAGTGTGTAACGGGGATAGTGTGAGGCTTTGCAAATAAGCTTCAGGCAGATACATGAGGAAGCTATTAATGCTCTACTTGTGATTTAAGGCTAAGAAAATGCATCATTAAGTGGATGATTGGGGAGACCCTGGTGTGTTGAAGTGGAGGCAGACTTGGATATGTGGGAAAATGTCTCTGACCAGAAAAAGATCAAAACAAATGGGTAAATAAACATAGAAGCGTATGTCTCAAGACTGAAAAAAACGAGATATGTTGTGGATCAAAACCTGGTGTCATTCAGGAGCTTGAGGAAGCCCTGGATGAGCAAAGGGCCAGCAATGGGGCTAATAATGAAAAAAGCCATTTTGGGGTGGCCCTCAAGGCTGGAGGTGGCTCCAGCCATCACTGTAGTTCCTAGTGGTGGTGTTGGCTGGTGGTGGGGCTCCTCATGCCCTCCCATGCAGCCTGTGCGGTTTCACCAGGAGAGGTGACCTGCTCTGAGGTGGCAGAGGGGTGTTGCATGCTTCCAAAATGGTCAACAGTTTGTTCTTACTGCGGGTTATTGATCAAAAGGTTGGTTGTGTGCAGCTCCATGTGTGATGTTCTCTGGGTGAAGAAGTGTTTCCTTGTGTCCAACCTGAACCTGTGGATAGTGATCTGGGGCTGTGGCACCCCGTATCACCTGTTGCTTCCAGGAAGGGTTTGGCCCCATCCATCCCCTCCATCCCTGCCCATGCCACAATTGGGAGCTGCTCGCAGATGTCCCCATGGCCAGACCCAACAAGCCCCTTTACATTGCAAACCCCAAATTGCATGGGCGCTTACACAGCTTTAACCTTTGCAGGTAAAATGGAGTTAGACACCAAAGGTAACATTACTAGGAAGGAACAGACTGGCTTGTCTGCTTCTAGGTGATGGCTTAGAGAAGGATTGACTTGACTTTTTGCTGATTCCTTCTCCTGTGATAGGTGATGCTGTGTGTTAGAAGTGTTTTATGGATGTGGCCTTTTTCACCTCCTTTTTAAACAAAAACAGCAACTGGAGAATCTCAAATGTGTTTGGAGTTGGTGATGAATGAGCCCCAAACTGCTTTCCTTTAGAAACTGCCCTGCAAAAACCCTGGTTTGAGATTTCTCTGAAATACTTTGAAGTAGTACTAAAGCAGGAAGTTAATTAGAGCTGCTTTGATATGTTACAGTTTGTTTTAACAGCTGCTACGGAGGCAGCTCGAACAGTAAGAGCTAGCGTGGTTTAGTGCATGCTCCTGAGAGTCTGCATTGCCCCTACCAAAATGCCTATGTGTGTCATGGCCGTGGCCGGTTGTTTTCTCTCCTAAGAGCTCAAACTTGCTTGCACAGGACTTGGGAAAATAAAATGGCCAAACCTCATTGGGCTGCTGCTTTTTGTAATTTTTTTTAAGTAATAATAATTTTTAAAAATCCCTTGATGCTGTGGTGTTGCAGCCACAGTCTAAAATTTCCCTGTTTCTCACTTCTGTTTTCAGTTGTCTTTCTCTCAAGTTCTCCAGCAGGCTAACATTTTCCATGGCTTGTTTGCATTTAAATGACTTCCCTGAATATTTTAAAATGAAATCATTGCAGTGAAGAAGTTCAAGCTGTCTCTTCTTGGTGAAGAACCTCTATATAGCCCAAAAGTAAAGGTTTTGACCCTCTTGGTACACCCTCTTGGAGGAAAACCCTTGTGCTTGCTGGCAAACATGAATTGAAATCTTTTACTGTGATGATTGATTAATGGTTGGATTTGGGCAACGTGCTCTGTCGTGGAAAAAAAATTGACTCTTCTGAAGTTTTTCCTCGCTACAGCTGTAACTTTTATCCTTCTTTCTTGTCTTTTGACTGATCTTTAAACTAATCTTATGACTTGATTTTTGTTATGTTTGTTATAATTTTGATTGAGTGATGCTTTGGAATTGCATGCTACACATCAAGTTCTACTCTTAGTCTTATTCCTTGAAGCCCATCTCCACGTCACACGAGAAGGAAGACGTGGAGAAACCATGTATATTATTTGATGTGCATATGCAAATCCTCGTATCACCTCTCAGTTGTGCTTCTTCCCCTCCCATGGTTTTAAGGTGAAATGAGAATGCAGCATTAAGGCTGGAGAAGCAGCCTTAGGTAAAAAGTCCCAGGTCAGCCCTTCTGCCCTACAAGGCAGCTTCTCGCTACGACTGCATCCTTCTGGGCAGCATGACAGTCTTTGTCATAAACATAATGGAAAGGGTTCCTAGAACAGCAATTGCTCAGAGGTAGCATTTTACCCTGGTGTGGGAGTTCAGACGCACAGAGTGGCTCCAGCCCAAGCAAAGCTTCAGCCCCACTTTTACCCGTGGTTCCCTCGGTCGTATTCTGCCCACATTGGGTTGATCTTAAGCAAGGTCAACATCTGGGTGTAGGGTTTAAAAAAAAAACATTACTTTGGTGACTGTGGAGAGTAAAATAAATAAAACTAAGAAAAACGATGGGGGGGGGTCCAGCTTGCGTACCTGCAACCTACCTCTTTTAGCTTAATGCATGTGTACCTAAAATGAGGGGAAGCACATATATTGGTCACAAAATGGGACTGAGAGCGATGACTAGCTTAATCGTGGGAGTGGGGAAGATATCCAGGCTTTTTCATTACTCTTTGCTCCTCCTCTTTTGGCTTTCTGTGAGCTTTTAGGAAAATGTCCAGCCAGGGCTGAGCTGTAAACATAGTGGCAGGTCAGCAGAGGCTGTGAATATGTGGGGCTCTGCTGAAGTTAGTCCAATTAACAGCAGCGGGAGGATCTGGCTCTGCAGAATTAGTGATGCACAGGACTGAAGTGTGCATTCATCCCTGGGGAGGATGAGCAGCCTCGGCACATTTCTTCTGGAGGTGCATCCCAAGGCGAAGCTGGAGGATGAGTCCCACCAAAGCCCCATTGCACCTCCCAAGCGCCTCTGCTTTCTCTGCTTGGATCAGTGTCGCTTCTGCTAACCCTTGGCCCCGGGCCCGCCTGACTTCTGCAATGACTTGAGCAACATCTGCTTTGCCCATTAGTGACTCTCCTTTCCTGGCCTCTAGCCCACGCCTTTGCTGCCATTGATTAACAGCAATTTCCTTCCCCAGCCTGAAAGCACACACTGAATGGGATTGTCCTCTCGAAGCATCAGGGGGTGGGTGGGTGTGCATGCACAGGCGTGTAAATAGCATGGGCTTGTTGCCCTGTTAGGTATCTTGGGAACTCTTCTGCTCACTCTGAAGTTGGGATTGCCTTTCAGCCACTTTCCCTTCGAATATAACTTATTTAATGCCCCTCCATCTCTGACTCCTAAATCTAGTTCTGTCCTTACTTTCCCCCTGTTTTGCTTCAGCAGCCGTGGCACTAGAAGTCGCTTAGCAGTGACTTTTGCTTCCCTGGAGCTCTCTCATGGCTGTGCAATGCCCCCTGGAAGATCTCCCCTTCTGGTTGCTGGATGCAGACCGCATTTATTCCTGAAGCCATAAATACTTGCATCTAATTTAAAGCATGCTGAAGCCGGGGTGTGGGGCTGGTGTTAATTACATTTTGGAAATTAAGTGCTCCTGAGCCATCTATTTGGTTAGATGCAGTAACCAAAAGGATGATTAGGCAAGGCTTTTGGGATGAATGTGATGTCTTTTTATGCTGTCTGATAGAGGGCTACTCTTGAACAGATGCTTCTTTTCAGGGTGAAAATCAATGCTTTTCTTGCAAGAGTCAACGGAGCCTGCTACAGATGACTCCCGCTGGGTGGGCTCCAGCCAATGCACTACAGGGTATGGGGGGAAGAGAGCAAGAAGATGAAATACCTTGTAGCTGATCACCTGGTAAAAGCCACCACTGCTGCTTCTGCAATCTTTGAACTTGCTATTTATTACTATTAATTATTAATTCTATTTGTTGTGCTATTTGTATTTTGCAGGAATCTTCACTGGTTTCTCCTGCCATGGAAAGCTAATGCCTGTTACAGTTCATGAAACACTTACCTATCTTTCTGGAAAGAAAGGGAAGTTGTTAAAGTCTAACTGTGGGGTTTTTTTTACATAAATGATCTCTTGCACCTTTAAAAATGTTTTTTTCACCCAGTGTCCCAGATCTGTGACCCTTTAAATCTCTAGAATAATCTCTAGAATCTCAGTTGTATTCAAATGTTTTTTAAGTTAGCAAGGAGCTCTGGTGCGCTCCCCATGAGGGCTGGAGGGGTGTGGGTCCATGGATATTGCCCACAGGCAGCCCTGGTTGAGGTTTACCCCTCTTTCCTGCTTGGGGCTGTCAACTCCCATCTCTCCCTAAAGCAGAGATGCTGTTGATTGTTGCTGCTTTCCTTGTCATCTGCAGCTGAGCTCTGTGCAAGACTGATGGGGTGGGAGGGATGCAGCAGCTACATCAGCATTTTGTAGTTCCCTGTCCTTGAGTGCCAACACTACCAAGATGTCAGCACAATGTCCATCACCACAAGATGAATGTGTAGGTGAGGATACGCTGTCTCATGGGGAAGACAGAGCCCATCAAAGAAGGGAACTGCTCCTGTGGGAAGTGATGTACCTGGGACATCAGCTGCTCTCCTATTGAACGGACATGTTCAGTTGGTTTAATGCAGGATGTGGCTGCATTAGACTATTTCCAAAAGAGGAAACTAAGAGGAAGCCATGCCTCCATGTAGCACAGCATCATGATGTGGAGGCAAGCCGAAGCACCTGAAAACATGAAGGAATAATCTGGTGAAGTGTCTAGTGGAGGAGAGAGGACGGGGCTTAGAATCACAGAATAATTTAGGTAAGAAGAGCTGTCTGGGGGGCTCTAGTGCAACCTTTATCTAATGCCATGCCAGCTGTGAAGTTACTCCATACCAATGCTGCTAGCTTCTGCTTGCAAACAGCATTACTGAAATCAGGTGGGATGGCTTTCCTGGGATGTCAGACTGCTGATCTTGAAGATCTGCTTAGAAAGGCACTTGGCCTCCAGGATCCTTCCTCTTGCAAATGTCACCAAGCCCCCGAAAATGTGGAGAGAGAGGGGAAAAATCCTCTTGAATGCCTGCAGATCAACGTCCTTCCAAGAAAAAAAAAAGGGGAATAATAGCGTTTGGCTCACGCTAGAGAACAAACACAAAACCTCCCTGACTGCCTAAATTGCCATCTGCAATAGAGGGAAAGGGAGGAGTGTGTTTACCATGGCAGGCCTGAGGGCGATGCAGGCTGTCAGAATTATAAAATATTCTTGGAATCGCTAAATGTTATAGACTGTAATTCCACCTTGGAAAGTCTGCCGGTGCAAATGAAATCTATTAAACATTGGCTCGACACAAAATGAAACTGAACATCGGTGTAGGAATTAGCTGCTGTTTGGTCTCAGTTTATGGGGACTTGCTCAAGGATGTTTTACCAGATGCCTCAAAGCCTGTAACCCAGTAAAGAAGGCTGCGCTGGCAAAAAAGCCAGGTTGGCATAGAGGGAAAGTCAAGACAGCTTGACTTCCATTCAAAGTGGAAACCAAACCAAGCCTTGAAACTGTCTGCAAGAGATGGAAATAGCAAACAGAGAGCCGTGGATGTCAATGTGATGTTAGGAGTTGTTCAAAACTGGCAAGGAAGTAAAAGTAAATGAGAAGAAATTTGGGGCCAGTGGGATTAAAAGAAGACAAATGTCACCATCTCCCCTTCCTGCTGCCAATGTCACTAGCAGGAGACCTGAGCCTTCAGGTAGGTAGAGCTGGTTCACAGTGGATGAGGTTAAATAGTTGGGGTTAGACCTTAGAAGGTAAATTACATTGGGATAAATTGACCAGAAAGGTGTTAGAGGTTCTTAAAGTCAGAAAAATCTCCCTTGGGACCCCATGCTAGTCGGGGAGAGGCATGGTGGGCGGCAAACACTAATGCTCTCCCATGTCACTATTTGAATGAAAAATGGTCACAGTAATGCATTTGGCTTTTGGATGAGTAGCTCCTGATAGCTTTGAAGAGGCCTGAAGAGCTCTGAGAGCTGCTGAGAGCTACCAAAAGCCACTATTGAGATGGTGGCAGCTCCCAGAGAGGCTGCAGGAAGACAACTCAAGCCATTGCAAAGATGCAGGTTGACCTAAGCCCTGGCAGCAGTGGGGGGGGATAATGTAATTAATACTGCTTGGTGGTCAATCATGGGAAAGCACCTAGTCCAGCCTTTTCTGCTCACAACTGGCAAGTTTTAAACATCGAATCTCACACAGATGAGATACATTTGGTTCCCATAAAGGTATTATATCTGTCCTGCAAGACAGACTGAATGGGAGACATCTAAGCATGTACATGGAACACATTAATGGGATTAAAACTGGCTGGTGAGTCTGGATGTCCCTCTAATTGAAAATAATCGGAGGGTGCGATTCTCATAGCGAGGGTCTGGCCTGGGTTGATTCTTGGCCATGAGGTATTTAAAAAAAAAAAAAAAAAAAATTGTGGTATTTGCATTACACTTCTATGCTGTTCTGTGGGGGAAAAGCCTTGCCAGTGTTGTTTTTATGAACTTTCATGCTGATGAGATTTTTCCAGTGCTGGCCCTGGTCTCACAGCAGAAGTGCTGTTTGGTCATAGCACCAGGGTTGGCCAGGCTGTGTCCAGCCCTGCGTTGCACAACGGCTGCAGGTCCTCGGCTGCTGCTCGGGCTCTCCGTCCTGATGCATGACTTGTTCCTGTGTCCTCGCACCAGTGGTTGTTGTTATTGCCTCTTTTTTTACCTCACTCTGGCAAAGGGTTATGTTGGAGGGACCAGTAAAAAAAAAAAAGCTTTATGGAAGTGGTCACCTAAATAAGAGGTTGCATGTGAATAAGATAGCACTCAGAAAAGCCAAGTAACGCAGAATTTGGGTAAATCCTGCCAAAGCTGCCCAGTTTGTCTGTTGCCACTGCTGAGGCCAGCTGTGGAGCTAAATAACAGCCTTGGTTGCAAGCCAACCAGATGCCATTCTTAAAGTAAAAAGAAAAAAAAAAATGTAGGCACCCCAGAATCCAACATCTGCTAGTGGCCTTGGCATCACAGGCTGAGGTTGCAGCACGGCAGGGACTAAAGCAGGGGCTACAGCTCTTTGCTGTCTGCAGGTACCACCTCAGCTGCTGAAAACCCCTTGAGAAACCTCTCACATGGCAAACCCTGTTGTCCAGCTGCCTCCTGCCACCTACAGAGGGAGGGATGTTGTAGACAGCAGGAGTGTGCTGCGTCATTGCTTCTGGGACTGTAAATCAGCACTGATGATGGGGAATTAAAAGAAAAAAGCCTATATGGTAGGATGGATGGCCTCAGCAGAACTTCCAAATGGTGGTGGTTCAGGCCAAAGTTCCACTCGCACATCAACTTTAAATGGACACTGAACAGGTATTTTTTGCGTAGACCAAGACCTTGATGACTGTTCTGAGAAAAAAAAGCAGGATCTGCCATGATATCAGTCTGGATAAAATTTAATGATGGAAAACCTTGGGTAGGGAGGGACCCTTGGAGGTCCCTAGGGCCAACATTGCAGCTACAGCAGGTTGCTGGGGGCCATGTCCAGGTGAGTTGGGGCATCCCTGAGGATGGAGATCCCCCACCGCTTGGGGACCCATCCTGGGGATGCCCCAGTCACACAGAGAAGATCACTCTTTCCTATGCAGTGCTTAATGCACCCAGGTAATAAATCAAGAAGCACAACTGTCAATGATTAAATTTGTGGTTTATATTCCATAAAGGGTCTACAAGTCTTGCTTAAATCTGGTCTCCCTTTGAAAAATCAAATCCTGCTTGTAGAACGTCAGAGTATGACCTTGTTGAACTCTAATTCCATAAGAGCAACCAAACCACTAATCGTGGACATGGTTATTTTTGGATGTGGAGTTCCTATTACTTGGTTTGTTTTCAGTTTTTCTTGAGCGACTTTGGCCGTGGAGATCTGTGGGTTTTTTTCTGGATTTGATAACAGGGACCAAATTGAGACACTCTAACCATCAGTGTGGTTTGCTACTTGATTCAACAGACTTCTGAAAAATTTTCTCACAGAGGGAATTTGGTGTAAGGTAAGGGTTTGCCTTTCAAATGTGGTTGTGATAGTGGATGAAAAACAATGAAGAGCAGCAAGCATACAGAAAAAACTAAAAAATATGCAGAAAATTTGTACTAAATCATGGGCTGGCTGCAGAATTATTTCCTTGCTTGCTAAAATCTAGAGCAACTCAGCCCTCTTGTTTGGTTTTGGCACCGAGGGTGCAGAGTGGACTTGCTCTCCAGGAGGCTAGCAGGTCTAAACCCAACTGAGACACTTCCAAAAAGAGTTTGTCTTTAAAGGAAAAGCTGATGCCACTTCATAAAGACACACTGTGATGATCTGGATAGCCCAGAGGAGAGATGGCAAAGATGGAATATGCTCCTATGACAAATTTGAGGCATGGGATCCATATGGGAGGTACTGAATGGAAAAAAGGGATGGGGAGCTGGTGGAAGGAGAGCAATGCTGGAGGGGACCTGGGGTCCCAAGGGGTGGTGAGCTGGTCCAGAGGCAGTGGTGAAGGTCAGCTGTGTCCAGGGCTGCGCTGGCCAAAGCGCATGCAGCAGGTCTGGGGAAGGCATAATTCTCTCTGCTCGGCACTGGGGATCCACATCTGGATACTGGGAACGGTTTGGTGCCCTCAGTAAAAGAGAGGCATCTGCAAACTGGAGCAAGTCTGGTGTTAGGGCCCCATGGAGACAGGTGGGGAAAGCAGCCCAGGGTTTTCTTTCAAGGGAAGAGTAAATGGTATTTTTTTTCTTTTTAAGGTAACAGGCACAGTATTTCGAAATGGGTGTCAGGAAATCCTCCCTGCAATACGTATTTCTCTTCCACAAAATCCAGGGAACCTGTATATGCTTTTTTTTTTTTGGCATGTCTTCCAGAGGTGATTGCAAGCATTTGTGCACAGCTGCAAAGTCGAGATGCTGTGCGTGGGCTGACTCAAAGCACAGAGGTTTGAATGACTGATTTTATTTAGAAAGTTTCAAATCCACTTACTTTCCAACTGTGCTGGTTGTGCTCATTTATTAACTTCCTTCTCCACCTAATTTACTGTGTGTCAGATGTTCACACCCAGGAAATGTGTGCTTGCATAACTGAAACTTTTGCAACTTGAATGTTTAGTGGTAACTTCGGCTTCTTAGTTTTTTTTTTTTTTTTTTTTTTTTTTAAATTGAGCTTTGCAGCCTCCACCATGCATGCAGATCTATAGTAATAGCATCCTCTTAATTCCTAGGCTGAGTAAACCAGACCCACTCTCTTCCTCCAACAGGTGATAAAAGCTCTGAAAAACAGCTCTATATAGTGTGGGAATTCGCTGTTGGGGGGGGAGCGGCAAACAAAGCACTCTGAGCAAAAATGTGAAGCAACGACAAGAAGCTGGGCTGCACAGATAAGAGCCAGGTCTGCTCCGGTTTTGATTCTTGAATTCACTTGTTTCATTTGGGCGATTAGCATTGCCTAAATACCACAGATAAATACCTGTGGTAGCCAAGTGCTCATTTCAAGATCACTTATTGCATGCCATATTAGAAAAAATAATTATTAGCTCTATATTTCTAATAATACTCAGGGAACAATCTTGCCATAATTTCAGTATGAGGGTTTCATTGTTTGGAGGGTGCAAGTAAAGAAGGAACATGCGTTGTATCCTGTAAAAATATTGCTGGTTTTGATTTTAATTTGCAGCTAGCATTTTCCAGGGCATGACTGTCCTTGCTCCTGTGTACAGGAGCAGGAATCTAATCCCTGGGGATCTATTCCCTATGCAGGGATGTAGTCCCCCTGCTCCCAGCATTGCTCCGTGCTCTCCCAGCTCCTCACACTGCAAGATCTCAAGCCTGGGGTCTGCAACAGGGCCAAGTTATGCATTTGCACAAGTGATCTCCCTCATGCAACCAGCTGAGCTATTGGGTCTTGGAAGAGGATGCCTGCACCAATCGTGCTGAACTGCTTATTTTTTGGTTTGTTGGAGTATTGCGTACCCCAGCACTAAGGGAAAACCCTCAGCATTGCCTGTGCAGACATCAGGACGTGAAGAGTCTTGTCTGAGCATTTTGACTTCAGACAAACATTGTTTGTAATTGCATATAAGTGGGGAGACCCTAATTTTGAGCTAATAAATGTGGGGGTTTAGTACAAGCCCCGTACGCTGGACGGTAAGGGGGCTCTGCTTCCACCTCTTGGTGAAGAGGGAGAACAGCCACAGAGCCACAGCACTCGGTCGAGCAGATGCTCATCTGGAGACCTCGAGCTGTCCACAAAGAAGGGGAAAAGGTGGGCACAGACCTCAGAGTCCTGGCACAGGTCATCCAGAGACCAAGGGGGATCTTTGTCCCCTTTTGCTGCTTGCCTAGAAAATGCCACGGCTGCCCTGGTCCTTTGGCAGAAGCAGACTCCTGCTGATGGGGAGGTTGCCCAAGTCCATCTCGGGGCTCCCAGGCTGGAATTTGCGGTTGCCTGTCCAAGTGGGATTAGCAAGTTGTAGGGGAAGGTAGCTTTTGCCTGTAGATTTAGGGAAAGAAGAAATTCCCTGTTGTCTAGACCATTATGAACATGCTGTGGGACCTACAGAGAGCCACCAGGCAGGACAACCTGTGCTCCAGAGTTAGCATGGGGACCATCAATTGTCTTATGGAGACCTGATATTGCATTGTCTTGGGCAGCAGCATATGGAGAGAGAGACTGTTTGAATGATGCTGTCACCATCTGCTACAAGGCTGACAGCGTGGTTTCCTACTAAATCCTCTCTAATCCAGGGAGCAGAGCAGATGCTCCACTGTGGACCTAACTCATTTTGAGACAGTTACAGTTCTTGCACACTGTAAGAGTAAAATTATTTCCAGATTAAACATATATATCTGAGGTGTTATTTAGAGCATGCAATTCATTGCTTTTAGGTTGATTGCAATCTCAAAAGAATAGATGCATATAAAGATATGAGGTGAGACGGGTTAAGATTGTGATCTAGCAAGGTATTGAAATGTGTGCAGTGATGAGAGAGTTACACGGACTTTACTAGCTTTCATATTTAATAGTTGTACAGATACAGCTTTCCTCAAAGGGAAGCACTGACTTGCAAGAGTCCTCCTTTTCAGTAGGCAAAGCTCCTATAAGAAAATGCTGCAATGCTACAAGCAGGCTTGTATCTACCATACGGTCACACATGCTGTCATTGCCTCATCTTTAGAAAACCGTGTGATGTTCTGGAATGACCCCTGAACACTGAATTGTGACAAACTGTGGTCCTAAATTTGCAATAATACATGATAAATGGTTCAATATCAGTACTTTGCTCAGAGAACAGTGTGAGTGTTGCCTGCATACGTAGCATGCTGAAGACCTTATCTGAAACCACAAAACAGAACAGCTCTGAAACAAAATTTGTGCCCTGGCCAAAAATGTGGAAATAAGAACTCATCAGACCTTCACTTAGGATGCTGCGTTTGCAATGCTGTGTTTGCTGCATGATGAATAAATGCCACAATGAGAAACAACACAAAGGTTCAGAGGTAGAATCAAAACCACAATTTATAACCTGGGTTGGGTGGGTGATGGGTTCCCTTCTCCATCACCAGGGAAAAATGTGCCTCGAGACATCAAGACGACCAGTGAGAAAACAATTCAGTGTAAGTGGTTTCCCAAGTAGAAGATTCAGAGCCTGGTGGGATCGATGGGGCTCTGCAGATGATAGCAGAGCCTAAGGGATTGTGGAAGCAGGGTCACAAGCTTGGAAGTGAAACTGGAAGTAGAATCACCAGCAAAAAGGGTTTGGGAACTTCTGCTCTGTGGTTGGTGGCGGTGGTCAGGGCCCTCACAACATGCAAATCCCTCAAACGGAATGTCTCAACCACCAGGTCATGTTACCTTGCCAAGCTCAATAACTTAGATGTAACCAGAATCCTCAAGAAGGGGGATCTTGGGCTGGGAAGAAGAGGAGAGAGTTATATCCCAGATCAGGTAGTAAACCTAAGGTGGAAAATCTAGGTTCAAGTCCATGAGCTGAATTATAGTGGGAATTTAAGTCCATGTTTCCTCCCAGAAGGCTTCTAAGCACCAGGCTGATGCTTATTCCTATAGACTTCTGTGAAAAGCTTCAATTTTAATAAATCTAAATTTTTACAGGAACAACATTTTGTTGTGAAAAATCCTCAAAAGATTTGAGGCTTGCTCGTAGGCTTGCTAAGAAAAGGCATGTATTATTTCCAGCATGGTGGGACTTCTTACAATAATTCAGTGAGTTATTTTGGTGTGAGAGTTTGTTAGCCTGTGGCCATGCTCTAACCACACAGGTCTTCTGGGCCCTTATTCCTGCAGATAGGTTGGTCTCCTGGCTAGTGTGGAAATTTATGAACTGCTCTTGTACTCCTCACCATGAGGATTTCATAAATAACCCATGTGTTCTCCCAGTTCTCATACTTTCAACTTTTTTGGGGGGCAAGAAAATGACTGCTCCCTCCAAAGAAATCCCAACTCTTGCTGACGCTATCTAGCATTTTCACATTGTCATCATTTCTCAAACTCATTTTGTGGTCCTGCGCAAGCATGCCTCAGGGCATCTGGGTTTTGGTACACCACAGACATCACCTGCTTCTGAACTGCCACTAACTTGAGGAAGGTTCGTGATCAAGAGCAGCCCTGTGGAAAAGGACTTGGGGGTACTGATGGATGAAAAGCTGGACATGTGCGCTCACAGCCCAGAAGGCCAACCATATCCTGGGCTGCATCAAAAGAAGCGTGGCCAGCAGGTTGAGGGAGGTGATTCTGCCCCTGTGCTCTGGTGAGACCTCACCTGGAGTACTGCATCCAGCTCTGGAGCCCTCAACACAAGAAGGACATGGAGCTGTTGGAGCAGGTCCAGAGGAGGGACATGAAAATGACCTGAGGGCTGGAGCACCTCTCCTATGAGGACAGGCTGAGGGAGGTGGGGTTGTTCAGCCTGGAGAAGAGAAGGCTGTGGGGAGACTTTATAGCAGCCTTCCAGTACTTAAAGGGGGCCTATAGGAAAGATGGGGAGAGACTTTTTATCAAGGCCTGTTGTGACAGGACAAGGAGCAATGGTTTTAAACTAAGGGAGGGCAGATTTAGACTGGATTTAAGAAAGAAATTTTTTACAATGAGGGTGGTGAGGCCCTGGAACAGGTTGCCCAGAGAGGTAGTGGAGGCCCCATCCCTGGAAACATTCAAGGTCAGGTTGGATGGGGCTCTGAGCAACCTGATCTAGTTAAAGATGTCGCTGCTCTTGCAGGGGGGTTGGACTAGATGACCTGTAAAGGTCCCTTCCAATCTAAAGCATTCTATGATTCTATGACAATGGAGAGCTTTCAGGTTGTTTTTAACTGTATCATGTTATTGGGGCTACTTAGTTTGCTGTAGCATGAATGTCAACTGACATTTGATCCTGCTGAAAGTTAAAGGGCTGTTAACCTGTTTTGAGAGAGGCTTTTCTTTACATCCTGAAGTTCTTCCCAAGCAGTTCAGTCTGACTGACCAGGTTACCTGTTTGCTGCCAGGTGCTCCCAGTTCCCCAAACTCAGTTTTCTCTGACGATGACATAAAACAGTAGCTCAAGGCTTGCACAAAAAGATCTCAGCTGGCTCGCTGTGGAAGTTCAGTGGCTGTGCGTGATGTTGGACTTGGGGTGAGAGAAGGTTACTGGGGGGGATGGGAAAGAAGGTTTTCCTTCAAGTCAGGGAAGCGTAATGGGTGGATGGCTAAATAGATGTAGATGCTTCATAAAAGCTGAGCAGAGGGTGGCCTTTGCGTAGGAGGAGAATGGAAGTGTCCACTGTGGTCTGCACTACTTCGCATTGCCTTGGACGGAGATGGGCTGAGGTCTGAGCCAACATGTGCACAGATGCCTGTGGAAACCCAGCTGGAAAGACAAGGGAAGCAGTATAGGTCACACTATTGCAACAAAGCAGGGTGAACAAATAAACAAAATTATCTTCTTTCTCCATCTCCCTTTTTTATAGTGACAACAGGGATTGAGTGGCTGGGTCAGCAGTGTAACTCCAGGTGAGGTGCTCTGCTGAAGCCTGAATAGAACTGAACTCTCAGAGTGGGAAAGCTGCTGTTCAATCAAGTCTCTTGGTTTCTTTTCAGCAAGCAGAACATGCCTCATAGTTGTTGCTTTGGTTCAGTGCACTGTATTCTTTTAATGGCTTTTTAAAGGTGGACTGTGAGGGAGGGAGGGCAGATCGCTGAAGCATGCCTTGAGGAGGTACGTGTTCAATCTAACGCCATCCAAGACTTATAAATGCAGGGCCCTCCACCACCCAAGTACGCTCTGTTTAGGGAATTGAGCTGATGTGAACCACCGAACTGCTAGTCTCATCTGCCTTTCGGCTGGATGTGAGGTGAGCTAACGGACAATTGTGTGTCAAGACATACCCACAGCCCTTTATGAAATGTCCTGGTAGAATGTTGGTTCTGCTGGGCCCAGCCACTACAAAATAAGATGTTCAATATGTCTCTTCTCCCTCATGACAGCTGCCAGGAGCAACACGGTTGTTTAGTGAACTCCATTGGGTTGCAAGTGCCGAAGATATGCTTGTTCTCATCATTCTTTGCCTGTTCCTCCTTTGTTCCAGTGATTCAGTTGATGTTTGAGGCTCATGGGAAGAGGTATCACTTGCTGTTATTGACTGCTGTCACTTGCTGTAACTGACTCTTGGCACACTGTTGGCAGCGTGGGCTTGGGCACTTTTAGTGACTTGAAGGAAACGGCTAAGAAGAAAAGAAACATGATTATTTTCTGGTATTTCCTTGTATGCAATATGCATTTTCAAAGACACTACATAAGTAGAAAATCGGTGTGATTGGATAAAGCACCCAACACGTTTCACAACTAGTAAATAATGACACCCTGATTTTTTAAAGCTTATTGCCTATAATTAAGGATGGCTTTTCTAGGAGAATGTTAAAAAGACTTCTCTACATTATTCTAAAAATTGTAAACTTGACATAAAGTTCACCAAACCTGAAGTCTCACAAAAGTTTTCCTTAACATGGTTTCCTGAAGGAATGGTCATTTATCTTAGTCGGTGGCAGCATACGTCTGTCTTGGTTAGATAGCCTGCCTGGTAGCCTCTGTAACTGATTACACTAGGAAACGGCATGGAGAAAAAGTGCTAAAATTCAGTAGTGTATTGCAGATCCTAAATCATCTGTCCTTGCACAGGTGTAAAGACAGATGAAAACAGGTGAACAACAAAGCCAATGAACACTGTGGGGTTCTTCGCTGTGCTGGCTGAAAAAGTGCTTGGTGCTAGGGAGAGCTTGTCTTCGTAACTGCCTGGAGTCTGGACACGGAGGGAGTGACTGGTAGGAGCTGCTCTCATGCAGTGCTGGTTTCTTTGCAAGAGGATTAGGATGAATTTAGAGTTCAAAATGTTGTGATAGGAGCTGACTTTGCTACCTGCCCGTGCCTGTCCAGCTGCAATGCTACCTGGCTGCAGAAAGGTTGGGTTTTCTTGGCCCTTCCTTAACCTCTGTTGACTCTCCTTTGATCGTTACTGCTTTGGTGACAGTTTTATCTACCAGGCTGGCTATCTTATGCCTTTTTCTGTGCTAACCTGCTTTTGGAAGAAGACATATGTGGCTTTTAATCTTCTCACCTGAGTTGCCAGATTGCAGCAGTCTGTAGTGAAAATGGGTCTGTAAAAATGAGCCTTTGGGGTAATTTCGGGAACTGAGATCTTTATTCCAGTGTTGTAAAGGGGACAAGGTAGGGATACGGGCCAAAGTCTGTGATAGGGACAAGAAATCACATAGGGCAAAGGCAATGGATCTATAGCAGAAAATTACACACAATAAATAAATATCTTTACTGCAATATGACACACCACAAAAAGATATGAACCCTTACCTTGCTTCCAAAGAGATTTGTAAAGTTGGTGTTATTAATTCATCATTCAAGGTGAGTGCAAAGAAAACAGTGCACTTTTATCAGTAGAGCAAACTGCAGCGTCAAAGACCTGCCTTGGCTGAGCTCCTCCGTGTTTGGATCTACAAGCTGCCCTGACCAGCTGTGGAAAGTCAGTCAGACAGAAATTGCTGGCTATTTCTGCTGCCATTTTCCTGACAAATACTCCTTTGCTTGTAGAATGTCATCCAAGCCCCAGTAGGGATATTTTTTATACTTGTCTTGTTGAGATCCAACATAAAGATGAGGCAGTGCCAGTAGCCTTCAGGCAAATAAAAGCCCTTTCAGTTCTCATTCTGTGTTTGCCCAGTGGCTTTTTGCTCCATCACCTGCACTGTCTCTGCATTGTGTCTTCAAAATCTCAACCTACATGTCTGTCCTGAGATGAACACCAGCTCCTCTGCTGTGAAAGCAGCCATTGCTTGATCATCTCCGTGCTAGCTCACTAGGTGAAGCTGCATGTACAGCCCAGCATCCGCACTGAGACATTGAGCCATTCGGATTGTGGTTTGGAGCCTCACATCTGTCCCAACTGGGTCATGGCTTGAGTTTGTAATGCACTTTGAATTGCCTGTGCCTTGGAGTGAAATCCTTTGCTGTCCTGGTTGCACTACCCGTTGTTGCTCTTCAGCTGTGGCATACAAATGCAAGGAGAGCGTGTGGTCTGTCTGCAAAACAGAGCTGAGATTGCTCTGGCCTCTGCAGGGCTGGCAGAGAAATCTCTAAGGCACTGTAGGTTTTTAAAGACAGGCAAAGGAAAGAAGAGAGGAATGAATGAATAAGGAAAAAAGAGAAATAAGAACAAAGAGGTGAGTGAGAAAAATCAAGGACCCCTGTCAGAACTTAGAGATCTGGGTGTTGAGTGGTGCTCAAAGGACAGGGCAAACGTTTGTACCTGCTCTAAAAAGGAGAGTGAAAGAAGCAGCTGTGTGATTGTACATTTTTCATTATTACCATTTCCCTAATGAGTATGGGGATTTGCTACATATGGGCTTGCTGTGTGGGCATGCCATCCCAATGGCTGGACCAGTTGCACTGGGAACCTTCAGAGCTGTCAGTTACAGACCAGAGGGTGTGTAGGAAAGTAAGAGCCTGATGGTGAGCATTAGTGGTTGTGTCACTGAGACACAGTGATTTAAAAAACAAAACACCTGGAATTCCCAGTTCTGGGTTGTTTAAAATGAGCTCTGAAGTAATATGAGAAGTGGGTGGGCAGATAGGGGGCAGTGCATGTGCCCATCAATGGGAATTGTGTGGAGCACGAAGGTGGCTGTTAAATTGTCCTTAGAGGCGGAGATAGTTGTGAAGATAGCAGCTTGTTAAAAGCTCTCTCTTCACCCTTGTGAAGGATTTCACAAGGGTGCAGTTCTACAGAAGGATTCAAAGATATTTGAGAGCTTAAGCTGAATTTGAATGTATCTCCTGCCTCAGTGATCAGAACGCACTGATTACTATGATATTCTTCTTGTCTTCTCTAATTCTCTTTAGTCTAAAATGAGAGCAGTGTCTTGTTTTCCTGGATGATGCTTTAAAGATGCAAAGACCTAGGTCGGTGCAAAGCCTGTTCCTGGCTTGGGCTCTATTCTCCCGTTGTGAAATCTTGGCGAACTGTTTTTGAAGTTACATTTTTTTGGCTGGCTGTAGCAGTCCCCAACAGCAGCGGGTGTTGCCAATGCTAGAGGTTTCTGTGGCTGATTTGTTGTCACTTCTGGAGCTTTTGTTTATCTCCAACAGCATTCCAAAAGTTGGGGGTGATCCCACATGTCTGAATTATAGAACAAGGAGAGAAAAAATAATGTTTCCTGCTCTCGTTAAAAGGCCTAATTGCTTATGCCAGCAGCTAGTGTCCTACCAGCCTGTATCTCTGATGCTTCTAACATACTGTGCTTTGCTTTGCTTTTGTAGTTTGTAAAACTTCCTGATTTGATGTTTCATGAGTGAGGTTTTAGGGCTGCAGATCCAGACTTGATTTATACACGGGATTCAAAACTATTTGTGAAAAGCCATGAGTGAAAGGTGAGGTAGATAAGCTGGAACTGCTTGTTGGGGCAGTTCAGTATCGGAGCTAGTATCTTTGCGGGCTGATACCAAAGCTATTATGTATGTTAATTTGTGGAATATTTAATTTTCAAAGGTACTGATCTTAATGCATTTGGTATTTGATGAGCAGAATTTGTTAGACTCTTGGTGACTGAAGGATGCTCCGTTAACTGGGGTGACAGCCTCCCCTGGGACTTTGTTGTCTGCATATGACCAAAAGCTGCTGAGCCCGGGTCTGCCTTTCTTAGGTGTTTCTCCACTGATTTCCCCCATGGGCTCCCTCCTGAGAGCTGTCTTTAGGCTTTGTCCTCTGTAGGATCTCTTCCTCACTGTCTGCTGGTGGCAGAGTACTGCTGTGGTGGCTGTGGACTGGGGGAGCATGGAAGTGCAAGCGCTTTGCTGATCATGTAGGAAAACATCATCTGAACAAAGCTGGAGAAGCTGAGAAGAAATAGTGCTGAAGACGACAACTTTGTCTCCATCACTTGAAAAACTAAGCAAGGCACTGAAGCTGAAGCCTTCATCTGCAGGTTCCCCGATGCTAGGAAAGCAAATAGAGCAGAGACAGTCTAGTAGTGGAGTAATTTGAGTGCAGGGAGGCTCACTTATCTGGCTAGCATAGCCCTGGCACACCTGAGAGCTTGGCTTCCATGGCACACAGATTCAAGCTCGGCCATTCTTCCTGCTTTCTCCACCCTTTGCTCCTGCTTTGCCAAACTTAGACTGCAGAGCAGGTGGAAGCTGTGGAGTGAATGTTGTCACTAATAACATTGCAGCTGATCTTTGGGCTCCTCCTGAGGCTGTGATGTTAATTTAAGTGATGTTTTTCTAGCTAGATGTCAGCAAGGTAAGGGAATTCGTGCAAGGATTTAAGAGTACATAGTTGTGCAAAATCAGGGACGGTGACCTCCCCCTTTATATCTTTCATGTGGGGGAACACTTCAAGGGACACCCCTCTCCTTCCATGACACTTGCCCAAAGGCTGCAGTACTTCTGGGGTTGATACTATCCTATGAGCAAAAAGGATGTGGCCTGTTTTAATTTCCACCTCTGCCACCTTGCAGGTGGGCAGGGGGCTGCGAGTGACATTTCGTTGTTGGTGAACTTGTTACACTAGGCATGTCGAGGTGGGTATTGAGGAAACTAGTGGTTGCGCCTGGCTTGCAAGCGTTCACGTGAGTCTTGGCACTTTGGGGTAATTTCTTGGGTTATGCTTGGGTGGGATTTTTGATTAGGAGGATGCTGCAGTGGATTTTGAACTGGCAAGATGGCTGTAGCAAATGCCTCACAAGCCCATTTGGTGGAGTTATATATATATTTTGCTCTCTGTGGGTCCTGTTAGTGGAACAGTAGGTTGCACAATGGGCTCTTAAGAAAGCTTTTTGTCTGGAGATTTATTGTCTCTTTGAGATCTGGGTGTCAGGGCAATACAGACTTTCCAAGGGAGTGCTTAATAATCCCTGTTCTGTGTGCACAAGGGCAGTTACCTGGGGCATAACTTTCTTCTGTTCCTCCCAGTAAGGAGAAGAACAAAAGCCTCTGATCCTGTAAGCAGAGTGAGAATACCCACAAATAAAAATATTCCCTGTAATGCTTCAGCATATGTAATAGGGCCCAAAAGTTGCCAAATCATTCCTGAAGCTGCTTTTTACCAAGCAGGAAGGCTGCTCAAGTGCCCTTTTTTTCCCATCTGAAGAGATTTTGACCCCCTGCCTGCTTTGCTGTGGTGCTGCTTCTTTCCCCAGCTGCAGTAGGCTGAAGCTCTTACAGCTTGTTAAATAGCCCAAGAAGTTCTTTAATGAAAACTAATTGTCACTAATTTGCATGTCTCTTAAGGTAAGCAACTAGATTTTTTTTGCTTAATTTCTGATTCTGTTTCATCAATTACTTCCTTGAAAAGCACACACAAATTAAAACTTGAGGCAATAGCCACATATATTTAATTATTAGAAGTTAATGTTACAGAAGTTCATACCATTTTCTGCATTGTGCTTGGGAAAATAGAGGAGAAAAAAGCCTTGATCTTTTATACACAAAATGTTTCTTATTTGCACAAATTCTCAGCCAGGTTATGAGCAGTCAGTTTAATTCCTAGAAGGGAGATAGCTTTGACGAAGAAAGAAATGAAGAATGATGCAACAAATGGAGATAATGTTGACTTGTCTTCTGTCTCACTGATAGATATCTAGGGGAAACGTGGAGGTGTTACATGCTCTCAATGCTATTTTTTCTGTTACATGGTAACACAAGTTTTCTGTCTTTCCACTGACCTTTCTACTGTTCATTTTTAATGAGAAAGAATTGTTTTTCCTTCAAAAATGTCCTCACTGAAACTAGTTGTATATCAGGCCAGAATATTTTATAGTGATCTATGGTTACAGAAGCCCCTCTTTCTGCCTTTTCTTTTACACAGACCCCTTCTTGCTGCGCCTCTTTATTCAGTAAATGTATTTCCCCACTTGCTTTGGTCTGTCGGGCACATTTTGAACCCATTTTCCAAGAAGATACACAAAGGAAAGGTAATGTGGTAAGGGTGTAAAGATGTGAATTTAAAATTCATCCTGCAAGAGGAGAATATTAAATGTTTTTATCCAACTAAACAAAAAAAACCCCACCTAAAAATAATACTTACAGAAATTAAGATGCATAATTAACTCACCAGAGATAATAACTGGCTCTTCTATGCTCCTGTAGAGCAGAGCCACAAATACAATGACAACTATGGCTAATCTGTAATCACCTGTATTTTCCCTGAGATTTTACATACTTTTCCTGCCAGGTCAACATTGATTTGTAACAAATTTGCTCAAATCCGTGTGCAAATAAAAGATGAGATGCTGACTCTGCGTGCTTTGATTTGGGCATGGCATACAGTTGCTTCTGAGCAGCAGCTAAACAGACTAAGCAGCCTTGGATAATGCTGGATGCCACCACGCTTGTGGGAAAGCTTGGCAGCTCATGCCATTCTGCTGTGCACCCCCAGACTTTCAGTCATTTAATGTGTCCTTCTCCTGATGTCCTCCAGGGGACAAGACGTAGCCTGTGTCCTGGCTAGGCAGTGGTTGCTGAGGGTTCCTTGTACCAGGATGTGCTTTTCCAATGGCTAATGTGTTCGAGCTTGTTTGCCTGTTCCTCCAACCATGCTATATTGTTTTTATGGCAGGAACTTAATCTGCAGCTGGACAATTGAAAAACCAGTGTAAGGAAAGGCACAAAATGAGAGATGTTAGAAAGTGACCCCAGTATTATTTAGCTGAGTTAATCCCAAATGTAATACCATGGGTTTAACTGGAATTACACTGGGCATTAGTTCAGCTGATAGCTGATTGCACTGTAATAGTTGCCTGGCTTCAGGAGTTGGTTGAAGAGCTGCTGCTTGCCTCCTTCCAGTCCTATTCCTTCATCTCCACATCATCCCTGCTCCTCCTTCCACACACTGGGCCTTGTTCCTCCTCCAGTGAGCCCTCATTTGAGGAACCCCATTTATTAATAAATGAGGAACCCCATTTATTCCACTATCTTTCCTTTCATCTCTCCCTTGGGGTTTCCCATTTTCTGTTTTAAGGGTCCTTCTCACACTTCTCAGGGAGATTTGCAAAATCCCATCTTTTTCCTTTTCCATTGAGGGGCTTCATTCAGGGCACCAGCATTTTAAACTCTGCTGGAATGAAGGGCAGAGATGAAATGGGAGTATTTTTACAGTGAAGGACATTCATGGCTCCTGGTGGTTGTGTGATGAACAGGTACCAGGAGATGCTCACAACTCCCATGCCCAAAGCAGGCTCTTCATGTTGGACCTAGAGAGAGTGCTTGCTGTTCTGGGCATGATGAGAAGTGAGTTACCTCCTCCTAGAGGAGAGGCAGCGCTATTTGCATAGCTGTCCTCTTAGCCCTGGGCTGGATTCATGGATGGATGGGTAGGGATCAAGAGGAAGTGGTCAGAGGGGAAGTGCCATGCTGGATCAGGCTGTGCATCCCCAGATGGACACAAATAACACGATGTGCAGAATTACACACCCACAGGGAATCTTTCTTCCTTCGTGACTGGCTCATGGGCCATCCCAAGGATGTAGTGTGGTTTCTTCCACCAGGATGTTGCCTGTCCTTCAGTTCAGCAATGTTCTGGGATTTGAGCTTTTCCAAAGGATTTTTGACAAAGCTGTCAGGTATGGGCTTCTGTTCCCCTCACCTGCTCTATGTGCCAGGGAACTCCTGTGTGTTTCTTTCTAACCTTCTTGGCACTTTGGCCAAACAGTCAGGGACCAGCCTACAGTGTTGCTTGGTTTTAAACATTATTATCTTCCTCTAGAGGTAATTTTTTTACTTCTTTTGTGTGGGATCCTGTTCCTCCTCTTTCTCCTTGAACACGTGTGGTCTGGTTCGGGAGCAGGACCCATCCTTACCTGGATGATGCCTTTTACCCTAGAGGTACAGCTGGGCCAAATGCCCCTATTTCAGCAGTGAAACAGGCCTTTCTCCCCTCCATGCCCTGACAGCGGGAAGCCAGCTTGCCTGTCAGCTCTATGTCTGCAGGCAGGATGCCATAGCTGAGCCCAAGCTCGTCAGTTAATTTTAAGCAGTTAATTTTAAGGGAATTCTACACTGGCATCGTTAGGCCAGCATGCTGGGAGGTCGTTGCGTGTTGTCCCCTCCCTCGGTCGCGAGCAGTGACTCGTCCTTTGGGGTGCCGGACCCCGCACCGCCATGACGCTCCCCCGGCGCTGCGCCCCTTACCTCAGAGCCCCCCTGCCGGGCTGGGGCGGGACGTTGCTTCCTCCCCGGCCCCGCTTCCCCGCTCGGGATTGCCAGCCTCCCTTCGCTGCGAGCCGGGGCGGAGGAGGAGGAGGCGGGGGCGGGCGCAGGGCGAGAGGGGCCGGCCCAGGGACGCGCTACGTGTCGCGGGAGCCCTTATAGCCCCGGCCCGGCACGGCCCGGCCCCGTCGCCGGTCACCATGTCGAACCGACAGCAGACGGTAGGGCCGCGCCGCGGGGCCGGCGGGCGGGGCGGGGGCCGGCGCTGCCTGAGGCTGAGGGGGCTGTGAGGGGCGTCCAGCTCCCTGAGGAAACCCTCTTCCTAAATCCCTGGCGTCGCCGCTTTCCTCACGGGTGTGGGGGCTCGTACCAAGGCGGGCAGCGCGGGGAAGACGTGGGCTCCCCGGGCTCCGCTGGCTTGGGATCGAGCCCCGCGGGTCACATCGGCGGCTGGTGGGCGCCTTCTGCTCAGCGCCGGGACCAGACCCAGAGTTTTCCTTTTGGAAAAACACCCATCACCTCGCAGGACATTAAAACGTTACGGTGCTGGGTGCTGAGGGATGAGTGCTCTCGCCGCGAGTTGGTCCACGTTGGTGCAAATGCGTGGGCGAGGTGCATTTCCAGCAAGCACCTGGGCGAGGGCCCGGCTGTCCCGCAGGTTGGTCACACATCACTCCGCCGGCATTCGGCAAATACGCTATCCCGCACGTGCCCCGCGCAGCCGTGCCGAGGGCTGCCGGCTTGGCTGTTCTCCGCGCCGATCCTCACAGAGAACGGCCGCCCCGGCAGCCTCCCAGGAGAGGCCGAAGGTTGAGTCAGCGAGAAGGCTGAGCGACTGCCTCACTCACGGCTTTTCGGGTTTTCTCTGGCCGGGTCCCCCCCCCCCGGGGGGAGAAGCTGGCGAGACAGCAGCCACCACCACCGATCGGCTTTGCTGCAGAGCCAGTTTTAAAAAAAAATAAAACAAACAGCAAAGAAAAATAACAATAGCCGGAGCATAATTCAGTTAGAAATTAAAATTGCAAATCGCAGTCACGGCCAGAAATCGTTTTCCGCTTGCCAGCTGCCCTCCCTTACTTCTTGGATTTGGGATGTGAGGTCTGGGTCCCTCTGGCTGTGCATATGTTTTCCAGGTTTTAAATCAGAACCGTAAGAAATCTTGATGTTAAGTCTTTTGGGCTGCTTTTGCCGGTTGATTTTTTTTTTTTTTTTACCTCATCATAAATTTTTCAGATGGATTTAATGCATTTTGAACACACTGGTAATCTGTCCAGATAGGAATGCAACCAAAACCACGGGTAACAAAGCGCGCCTGTGTGGCAAGGTGTTCTTGGAAACGCGAAAACCTGTGGTTTAGGGATTATTTCAGGGAGGGGAGGTGCAAGACATGAGCCGTGTATGGGAGTATTGTTTATTGCTGTGACAGGAGAGAGGCATTACTAAACTTCCAGAATAATCTCTCTCCTTTGCCTCCACTCTGGGCTGGAAAAATGATCTTTACAAGCAAGATTGTGGCTGACCTTCGTACGGTGACTGTCAAAACAGATACTATCTGGTTAACAGTTGTAGGCGTATTTTCATGTACTTATCTGCTAGGTATGTGATAGAATGAGAAAAGGCATGATTTCACTAATTACAAGAGGTTTTGGTAATTATGATGAAACAGCAATGATACCCCATTAGCGATCTTCCTGGTCTGTCGCCAGGGAGATGTGTTGCAGTAGAGGAAGTTCTCACTCCTGACACGGTCTCAGCGGCTTCTCGGTTTCAACCATCTCAAATTGATATCAGAGGTACAGGATAAGGCATTTCACTTTGATAGGGGTCCCTTGATCAGCACAATTGTTGGCATATGCACATGGACGATTGCGTTCAGTCTCAGTGCAATTACATAGTGTGGTTCAGGAAGGTTGAGGCATCGGCAATGGATCAGAGATTTTGCCTGACGAAGGAGCAGGCAACAGCACAATGTACTCCCACAATGAGCAGCCTAAATGTTGTAGCTCAGAGGAGTTTTAATATGGTGGTGAATTTTTCATGACACCTTTTGTAGCTGCAACAGCCAAGACGGTTCCATTAGAAAATGAAGATGGGATGCACAGAATAATTTGCCCTACTGAGATCCCTATTAGTACGGCAGCTCATCCTTCTGTTGCCCCTTACTTAATCCTCGTTTTTCATTTTCCCAGTACCATGAATCATTATGACTCATAAAAATCCTTATTGCTAACAAAATCTCAGGTTTTACCACTTCTTCATAGTGTGGGTGATGTGTTAATCTTTCTCTCACAGACAAGGTTTTGTGAGGTTGGACGTTTCCAGCATTATTCACTGTCCAAGAATATGTCAAAAATGGGTTTCACAGGCAATGTTGATTAGCTGTCAGCTTTTGAAAGGTGCAGTAGTGCTAGATGTTGCAAGATGGACTGGCTGTGTTACTTGACTATGCTCCTTGTTTCGGAAATTGAATAATTATAAGCCCAGGATTTAAAACCTAAATTCAGCCTGAGTGCTCTCTGGAGTTTGAGGCTAGTTTTAGGATGTTTTAATTGCACACCCATTTATTAATAGAAGCTTATGGTAAGGTACAAAGAAGAAAACTTAAAATTTTTTACTTCTGCACGTGTTGTCCTTAAAAATGAACAAGGCACCTTAATTCTGCTGAAGACCCAAGGCTCAGTGTCCAGGAATCTC
Organism: Mycteria americana; assembly: GCF_035582795.1. NCBI lineage: Eukaryota > Metazoa > Chordata > Aves > Ciconiiformes > Ciconiidae > Mycteria > Mycteria americana. The sequence goes on from NC_134370.1 coordinate 42,252,690, forward strand.
TCTTTGACTGGTTGGTATGGAAATGCTCTCTTCGTTTCTATTTATGACATTGCAAGAGGCATGAAGTCCTCTACATGCCGGGCAGTGTCCTTCCGTTCACAGTCCTCATTAAAAGAAAGCATTTATTTCTGGCCAGTTTCAGGACTGACTTTTGAGGGAGAAGAACAGTCTTTAATGATGACCTTAAAGACTTAATGTTCCTTTCACAGGCCTCCTGTGTGCCCCAGTGGTGAAATCCTGCTCTCAGCAGTAAGTGAGTAGCATGGAGCTGTGGGACTGCCCTTGTTTATTGTGTGGGCTCTTGCACAGCGTGGCATTCAGGGCTGAGCAGTTCTTTTAGCCCCGTCGAAATAGCAGCTTGTTCTCCCTACACCTGCGGTGTCACTGGTATTTCCGCAGCTTGTTACCTCTCCCCACTGAGCAGCATTTTCGTAACAAGCAGGAGGATACAGATGGTGCAGTGTGCTCCAGGGAAACAGCTTGCCACAGAGCCCGCACCCATGGGCATGGCCCTGCCCTGGAAAGGCTGGTCCCTCGCCGGGGTGAGTGGCTGTGTGGCTTGCATGTCCCTGTGGGTGCATGAAAAATGCAGCTCAACGTACCTCATGAGATGAAGGTGTTCAGAACTGTCTGCCAGAGTCCTGCCCCTGGCAGCAGGCAGATGTCATCCTTGCTGGCTGCTTTCAGTGAGTTTCTCTTTGGATGTCCTTACAAGTGCTTAGGGGAGAATGAAAGCCCAGTACTGAAACTGCCTTTTTCAGGGTGTTACAGTTTTGTCATCTGGTCTTCTAACAGTGTCTCCAGGAAGCTGAATGGCATGGCATGTGACAACCCTTGCATTCACCAGGATGCTGTTTCTGTAGCCCAGTGGATCACAAAGCTGTAACTTCTGATAGTTCAGTTTTGCTTGTGTAGGGCTTACGTGCACAACCGCAAATTATGTGGTCTTATTTAAAGATAAATTAACATGTAAAAATAATTTAGATTGTTTTCTTTAGATTTGTTTAAAGAGAAGGAAAAAGCCCACAAGATCAGATGACAACCCTGAGGAAATATGAAGAGGCTTAGTTTCTTTGCTTAAAAACTATTCTCATGTTGAAAAAACTGCAGCCACAGGGCAGAGTTCAGATGGACTGAGTGATATCACAGGCTGTGCAGTAACGTATGTACAGCTTCGTCAGTTTAATTGCAATGCAATGTAAAATAAAAAGTTTATTAAAAAAACCCAAACCATGCATTCGTCTCCTCACATGCTTATTCTTTACTATTGCCTTGAACATAAAGACCAAAACATCTTTAAGGATGTTTATGTTCAAAGCAGTTCTGGGTAGCTTACCACAGTGACACTTGCACAGGCAACAGTGCAGCAGGCAGCAGAGCCCTGATTTCAGGGAATTAGCGTGGCTTGGTCTGGGTTGAATTACTCAAGACAGTGTTTCCGATGTTTTATCTAGCGATTCAAAAGTCTTGGGTTTACAGCAGTGATTTATTTTGTGAAACACGGTGCCTAACTCATTGCACCGTGACAGTAAAAGGTGATTGTTTTCTAGTTGCTCGTCGCGTGCTTAGCATTTCTTGTTTTATTTTCTGTCACTTTTTTTGCTTTACATCTCCTTTCTTCAAAGATCACAGAAGGTCAGCAGATTAGCTATCTCAGTATGCTGTTATTTCGACTTCTGTTGTTTCCTATAGCTCTTTCCCCTTTTCTCCCTATTTCTTTTGAAGTCCTTTGCTATTAAGAAGTTCCCTTTCTAGTCTATTGCCCCCACCTTGCTGTTTCATTCACTTGCTCTGTTTTGCAGGGCTGCCAGTGTGCCAGACCCATGTTTATTAACCATGCTCTGTAAGAACATGGATGTTCAATTTGGGGAACTTCAGGGAAGAAAAGCCAGAAAAAGTTGCAGGCTCCTAAATATGAATGCCTGTTTCTTTCCATGGTTCAGGGAGGCTGAGCCCTCCAGGGCATGGGGAACAAAATAATCAGCTTGGTGTGGTCCAGCCTCAGAAGCTGCAAGCTGGGGACCTTGGTGGACCTTCCCCAAGTGCAGGAAGGCTTGTCTGGTGTTCCCTGGTAGCGCCGTGGCAGCAGGAGCAGCAGGGTATGTTTTCCAGGAGGCTGCATGGACAGACCATCTCCTGGGGCTGTAGAAGGGCATGCATGCAGAAAAATGGAAGGGTTTTTCTGCTGGGGTGGGTGGTTCCTTCCTGAACACCGCTTCCCTCCAAGGGAGGAGGGCAGGTAGGTCAGGCCTGATCCCTATGGGTGTGCTCAGAGGTTAGTCTTTTGCTTTCCCGACAGGACTAGTGGCTTTGTGGGACATCTCTTCATCTCCCAGGGGCCTCGTTTGGAGGAGCACAGCTGAGCACCGCTGCTGGTAGTGGTTGGCATGGTGGGTGTCATCTGGGGTGGTGGCTGGGGCACCTAAACCCTACAGTAATTTCTCCAGCTCTGAGTTGAAGCGCTTTGAGTCAGCATGTTGTTTCCTGTCCTGCTGCTGGACTTTGGATAAACAGACTCCAGCCTTGTCTGGTTTTCAGGTTGCACCAATTAAGTCATGGCCAGTTACAAATCTCTACCAAACCCTGTAACTCAGGCATAGGTTTCCATCCATGCTCTCCTTCAGCAGCCCCTACAAGTGGTTTTAGGCAGGACAGCAAATGGTTTTGAAGACCCCACACTACCCAGACATGTGCACTGCAGCTGCAGCTTAGATTTAGGCCACGGGGGTTTTGTTTTTCTGGAGGGTTTTCAAGAGAAGTGCTGGCATACTTGCATTTTTTTTTTTACTGGGCTGTTGATCCTGGAGGGTGTCTTTAAATAGCCTTTAAAAATGAAAAGACCTCATCTAGCTGAAACCAGGTGTTTTAGATAAACTTGCAGCTGTACATGCCCACAAAAGATAAGTGGCATGTAGGGCCCGTATTAATGCTCCTAATGATATGCCCTGCCTTGAACTTGTACTTTGGTCACAGTGCTCATACACTTTGGTATCTTAAAAGTCCATTAAGAGAAATGCCATGTAATTCAGGTTACTGTTTATTATTTTACTATTATCTTGAGCGGGGTGACTAATGATTATTTCTGATTTAGCTCTGAATCACAGCTGTGGGAAGTGAGAAATAGTTCCTTAATGGTCTCACAGCTTAATCATTTCTAAGTGAAAATTTACTTGGAGTATATCATTAACAAAAGGAGGGATGCAAAAATGCCTGGTCAAGGCATTCGGTGTGGATGTATGGCACGAAATGGGATGCTGAGAAGTTAGGATTTTGCCTGTAGGACTGGTAGCTCATTGCTAGTGCTGCCTCGTGTCCCTCACAGAGCGGTCCTTTTTCGTTTACTTACAGCTTGGCTCAGTTACAACTATGTGTGTCAAAAGTTTTATCTACTGAATGGGTGCCAAAATGTATTGGCCTGTTTGGAGAGCAGAGCTTGAGAAAGGTGCTGGTTTGCATAAATTTTATTATTTTTTTTAACGTGGCTTCTCTTTAAATGCAGCACTTTGGGTTTGTTGAGATGAGCTTTTTTGTGCATCTTTGGAAAATGACCATTTGTACCTACATTTCCAAGGCTTTCTGACCTTGAGGTCTTCGCAGCCTCTCTGGCAGAACAAAATGTGTTCTTCGATACCAAACTGTTTTTCAGCTTTCTATTGTGGTGCAAAAAAGTGTGTTGGGCAGGAGGTCATTTTTTTAGGCCTGCCCAGCCCTTCTGATCGGAAGGTCATTTGTTTGTGTTGCCAGCAGGTGTGGGAAGAGGGAAAAAACCCCCTCATTTTAGAGGAGGTGACTGCTGCTGCAGGGGGCTGAGTTGTGTGCTTGCCTCTGCCAGGGACCCTGGGCATGATGCTGGATGGAGTCACCTCAGCCATGGCTGGGGCAGCTCATTGCATTTGCTCCTGTCTTTGCAAAGCTGGTCTGAGACCATGGGGATGGATGTGAGGAGCATCGAGCTCGTGGAGGTGCAGCCTGAAGTCCAGGGGAGCTGCTCTTCAAACGTGCCATTTTTATAGGGCTTAATAGCAGGAGCTCAAGTCTTCATCTGCTGTTTGTCTCACTTTCTGCTACTCTTCTGTGGCTGTAAAATTAGGAATGATGCTGCCCTCAGAGAGACACTGGGAGTTTGCATGAACTTTTGAGGGACCAAGTAACAATAATCCCCAAGGAAAATGTGTAACTGTCCTTCAACCAGCCTTTGAGCAGTGTGTAATGACTAAGACCTGTGCCTACACCTGGTTTAGGAAGGGGTGAGGGAAATGCTGAATAGCCACTTGTTCAAGAAGAGTACAACGTTCTTGGTGCTGACTTAGATAAGGGTCTAGGTAATCCCATGTGTGCTCATGTAATTAAAAGTCCGTCCTTGCAGCTTGTATGGGTCAGATGCACAGGTAGATGGGGCAGGAAACCTTCATCCTAGTGTCTCCGAACTTGAGTCCTCAACTTGGACTTGGCTCATGCAGCTTGTTGTGTAGAGTGGCACATTCAATGGTATTACAGTGAAAACAAGCCCACCTTCAGCCAACAGAAATACTGAGGGGACTGAGGAGGTACTGAGGTCTGTTTGGCCCTGTCTGTAGTTTCCAGCAGCAGCAGAGAGTGGGGCCTAGGGAAGAGTTTATGGCTGGGATGCCACAGTGCATAGTTCCAGCTTCCATTGATTTACGACTTGAGATACCAGAGTCCATGCCTTTCCTCCTGATAGTCCTTGATGAACTTTCCTTCCATGAATTCATCTTAATGATTTTTTCCAGCCAAGTGAACTTTTGGTCTGCCCAGTGGAGTTCCCCCATTTAACCATGTTCTGTGTGGTGGTTCTGGCTGAGTTTCTCTGCGGTCTTTCCTGCTGTGCTTTTGCACTTTGCAAACTGTAAAAAAATCACTGAGGTGGAGAGAGATCTCGTGTCGCCTGCTGGCGACCATTGACCATTGCAAAGTCAAGCGCATGGGGTTCAAGACTACGTGTCCATCGTGGACACTGAATGAGGCAGGGAAAGGCAGCGTGTGGCTGTGATGCCAAACGCCCACCAGCCTGGGCTTGTGTCCAGCTTTATTCTTTCATCAGGCTGCCACGATATTCTGTAGAGGAGAAGTGACGCAAGAGGATTCATTCTTTGACGGAAATATATATATTTTAAAACCTGATGAAGCTGCTTGAAATGCAGATCCTTTGTAGCTCTCACTGCTTATGAAATTGCTAGAGCTTCTCAAAAGGTACAGGATTTCTTTCCTGAGAGGGATGTGAAGGGCACGTTAAAAATAGGTATCTTGTCCCCATATCGTTTAGAGCTGAGATGGGCTAAGTCCAGCCTGTGCTAGCTTGGAGGGTGGAAGAGATTCTGCTTTCTTACTTAGCAGAAGATGGAGCTGGTGTCCCACCTGCCTGCTCATAGCCACGGTTAGATGTTGGCCTCCAAGTTTGAAAACCTATTGCAAACTGAGCTAATAGGAACACAAAACTGCTGAATGTGGCTTGCTGTGTTTTGTGGTAGAGCAGTGCCACCACGCCAGTTTAGCTTTTAAAGGTAAGTTAACGACAGTCCTCGTTTGTTGAACTAATTTTTGGAGCTCAAAGGGAATGGTTTTGATGAAACGGGATATCGCTCTCCTGGTGTTCGCTGGAGGACCCTGTGGGTAAGCCGGTCCCACGTGGTATCTCTGAACAGCAGAGCTTGTGTTTTTGATTGCATCTTATAACTGAACAAAATTTAGCTCAGCTGACAATCTCCTGACACTGTACTGCAAGTTTTTCTTTGCATGGTATTTGATGCAGGAGTCCTGTCTGTCTGTCTTGCTTTTTTTAAGGGATAGGGTGCCTGCCTTGCCATGGTAAGAGACAGGATATGTACAGTGGCTTATTTACCATAGAGCGCCACAACCCATTAATTAAATTCCTAAATCTCATATTCAAGAAAAGATATGATTACATGTAAATACAATTCCTCCCTGGAAATCTTTTTGATACTGAAGTTAATGTGTAGTCAAAATATGTACTCTTGTTCTCCTTTCCTCTTGTCCCTGAAATCTGAGGGACTGATACTCAGTTTACTATTTCCGTAACCTGATACTTTTCTCCAAAAGAAGATGCAGGCTAGTTTTTCCTGGTAGGGGAGCGGTGGTGTGCTGCTCTGTTTTCATGCAGCATTTCTCACGCAGATGCTATTGCATGGTGCAAAGCAGCTCAGCTGGCTGTCGGTCATGGCTCTGTGCACCGCCAGGCACTGGATTTGCCGGCAGAAGTCACCAGGCTACAGCATCTCTGTGTTTTTTAACTAGTCACGTACCTTCTGGTCGCGTATTTCCCTTCTTTTTGGTTTTCTCGGAGGTTAAATAGAGGTGCTTGATCAATTTCTATGGGTGTTCAATCCCCAAACTTATCGGTACTGCAGTGAGAACATCCTTTATGTTCCCTCTTTTTGCAAGATAACTGGTTTTTGGATTGTTGGTCGTCCCGTGTCTTGGCATGATCCAAGCAGCCTTGTAACAGACCCCAGGCATCAAAGCAAAGCAGTTCTCCTTTTGCAATGTCAAACCTATTGCTTGCAAAATGAGCATAAGCCAAACTGCTGAAACAGGTTCATTTAGAGGAGGTAATTTAGCAGAACTGCTCTGAATATAAAAAATAGGGCAACCATGCAAGGATTTCTTGTTTAAATTGTTATTTTTGTCAGCAGCCGACAAGATGCTTTGTTTGTCAAATACTTGTTGTTCATGCAGCTGTCCCTTGTGATTTCTGGAATGAAGACGGGAAGATTTTTTTTATAACATCTGTCCTGGCCTTGCAAATTAATCCCAAAAATGTAGGAGCACAGGATGACTCACTAGTTTTCCTGTGCCAAGGAAATTAGAGTAGTGACATCTAATTCAGAGATAAAGAAATGCCTGATCTGGGTGCCTTCAGAGGGGCAGATTTTAACGCCCAACCTGCTGGTTTGAAGTCACACAGTCTAGAAATCAGCATCTGATTTGCAAGGTGACTGGAACGTGAGCCTGGTTTTGTTGGGGTTTTTTTTGCCAGGGTTGTATAAAACTTGATTGTGGCAACCCAAAACATGCAAATTTATACCAGGAGAAAAATATTTTAGCTGTGATCAGAAATAAGGTCTTGCTATTTTATTAAAATTCCTGTGGGTTAAGAAAAAATACTTTAGCTAACACCACCTTGAAAACCTTGTGTGTTAGCAATGTTTGGCATCTCCAACCATCTGTCTCCAAGCTGAAAGACTGCTTGTTTCGGGTAACTGGGATGTCTCTGCTGCTCTCCTTAAGATCTTCTGTGTTACATTCCTGGCAGGGGACAGGGGCCAAGGTAGCGATGCCAAAAGGAACAAGCGTCAAAGGCGGAGGGTGCCAAGGAGCAAGAGGTCTGCTGTGGTTTATTCAGAGCACTGAAGGAAGAAAGGGAGCGCAGTTCAGCATCCTGTCTGGTGCAAGGGAATGCTGGCAACCCCAACCCCAAAACCTCTGCAGGATATTTGGTGACAACATCACTGTATTACTCAGCTAAGTCTAAAAAGAAAACACAACATTATTTCTGCACACATATGGGTGGTGGGAGAGGAGACGAGTCCTGCATGCAGGAAAGAGGGGGGACAACAGCACGGGAAGCAGGAAGGTGGGTGATACGGTAACACGTCGGGTGCTAAGAGAAGTCCCACTTCCCCCTCTGGACCTGCGAGCTAGGCTCTGCATCGTGATGGTGGGATCCTGGGAGGTGAAATGGGCAAAATTTCCAGGGTGACTCCATCTTGGTGGAGTTTTTCCCTGGGAAAGAGTGGAACTGATTTTGAAGCATTTACCACCTTAGTCCATTCAATGAATCGAAGTCAAGTTTGGGAAAAGTCTATAGGTTTAGGGTTACAAGAGCTAAGTCTGGACTTCAGAGACTCTGAGGTTTCTCCATTGTTCTTCAATATGATCATAAGCAAATCTTTGCTGCTACAAGCAAAACCCCCCTCTTCCCTCTCTTCCTCCTTTCTTTTGAGTATCATAGTTTTGCTTTTCTGCAGCAAATGACTCTTTTACAGAAGGTTTTTCCCCCATTTTGGTGATGGACACTATCTTCTCGATGATGTCAGCTTGCCCATTTGCAAGAGCAGCTGTGGGAATTGCCTTGGCAGAAGAAAATAATTTTTTAAGAAAATGTCCCATAAACTTAATTTTTATGCATCAAATTCAACTGATAGGACAAAAGACTTTTTTTAGTAAGATGGCAGGATTTGGGAGGTGATTTTAAACAATGAGTTAGATCAGTCTCTGGAGGCTTTCAAGCTTTCAAACTTGAAAGCTTGCTTTATAATTTTATAAGTCTGTTTTACCATTTGCCAATATGATCAGCTGAAAACATTTTGAAAGCCTCTCATTTTCTTTTTTTTTTCTTTTTTTCTTTTTTTTGTTTTTCTCCTGGAGAGATGTCCAGGCTGTAGTACCAAAATAGGGTGTGTATTAAGTGCTTGACTGGAAAAAAAAGAATCGTATTCCTAATGATGTGAGATAGCCCTATAAATAAAAATGGAGCTGGAGGAGTCCTGACCCTACCCTCACTGTTGGGTCAGGGTTTCCCCGGGGCTGCAAGAGCTGCCAGCTTCCAGTTGAATGCTAACCATGTTTGTATGAGGCTGGCCCTTCTGCTAGTGAGCCAGACATGTGACTAACGTGCACTGCACTACAAGAGCGTTTCTCTGCTGGCGTTGTTCTTGGGCTGATCTGTGCTGTGTTTTCAGGAGGGAGTCCCCCTCCGGAGCGGGATGTTGCTGCAGCCTGCCACGAGCTGTGGCTCTTGGACTGCTTCCAGCACCTTGCCTGTGCCAGCTACAGCAGGCAGAGGTACTCCTGCAGCAGCAGAGGGGAATTAAGGGCATGATAAGGACATTGGTTTAGACCTTATCAGCCTTCACGATGACCAGCACCGCTTTCTAATGACAAATCTTTCCTCCTGCAACATCGGAGAGCTCTGCCTTCTGTGGATGTCTGAGCAAGGGTTGGTCTGATGATGTCGCATGCACTTAGGGGGTCTCTTGAATGTCCTGCTCAGCTCCCGTCTCTCCTCCTTCATTTCCACCCGTTGGCTGTGGCATGTGGCACTTGCATTTGGTTCTTGCCCTGGTCCTGTTTGTTATGCAGCCGTGCAGGTGCTGGCTAAAGAAATGGGTAGGTGGGGGCAGGAGGAGATGCTGCCTTGTGTCCTAAGGTCCAGAGTTTATACATACTTGAATTTCTAGTGGAAGATGGCAAATCATCCGTGTAATTCGTTGCGACAACCCTAACTGTTGTTTATCTAGTGCATTTTCTATTAATCGTGCAGTGGTTCTGCTCCTAACAAATGTCAGCCATGGTTGGGAGAGGCCCCCCAGATGTGGTGCATTTAGCTCTTAGGTAAGAGGAGAAGATGCTTCTGATAACACCTCTCCTGGGGGTGTTCAATTTATGTGGGCAAGCACAGCTGCTCCCTTTCAGGGCCAAATACTTAAGGAAGAGCTGAGGTTACTTTTTCAGATGCTATGCTTCTCAAAGTGGTAGCACTCAGAGCAGAGGACACTGATGGTTCCTGATTTCCAACAGGTCTGTGCTATGGTGAACTCTCTTATGTCAGAGGTCCCATCTCTTCATTCAGGAGGAGCACTAAGGAAAAGCCTCTTGCCTCTGCCTGCAACCTGCTTTCACAAAGCAGGGGAGCATCTTGTCCGACCAGGGCAGTGGCTGAAAAAACTTGTTTCTTTTGGAAGCTGGGCCAGGAGACACTTGGCAGGTGGCTCAGTCAAGCCTGTTCTTAAAGACACCTGAGATCTTGGTGTCTCCCAGTTTGTCAGCCTCATGGAAAGGTTCAGTAGGAGGGAGGGCCAAAAGCAGAGCTAGGATGTGGCTTCTTGGTCCACTGCAGCCTTGGCACAAGGTTTGGAGCCATGTCTTTATTTTTTTCTCATTTCCTGGATGAGGTAAGCCAGGGTGTGTTGAGCACTGAGATCACGCAGATGAGGCCAAACAGCAGATTTCCAAGGAAAGTAGAGAGCCTGGCAGCGTCCTTCTTAACCATCTGGCTGGCAGAGGCTGCACGGCTCTTCTTTGGAGATGATGCCAGCTCATTTATTGCCTTGCTTGGAGCCTTGTTTGGGGCTGAATTGTAGGTAAGAAGTTCCTCTCCCAAACCTCACTTCTGTGATCTAGACTATTGCAAGAAATGCTTACTAGTGTCCCTAAATTGTCCCTGCTGTGGGGCCCAACATTCAGGCATGAGGGTATTGCAATGATGATTGGATTACCTCTTTTAAATATGTTTGGTTTACAATGATGAGGTTAAAACCATGAGAATAAAATCAGTAGGACAGCCCCGCATCTGATTAAACCCAGTCCACCACTTATCTCTGCCTCCCAATGGTCTCACAGTATATGCTCTTTCTAGATGAAATCTCTCCAGGGTTTGCTCTCGGGCCACTTGATGCTTATTTTTGGTGGTGCCTTCGCTCCATTTGATCGTGCTTCAGCTCTGGCTTCCCAAGCCATGTCCCAGCTGGTGGATGATTAGTTGGGAAGTTGGTGTTTCCTGCTGAACAGTCCGTTCCCAGCCAAGCGAGCTGCCAGCTCAGCCATCCGCCATGTGCTCACATTTCTCTCTGCCTTTTTTTACTTTCAGCGTAGCTGGTGACAAGAATTTGAGTTGGCGTGTGGCAGGTGGTTATGCAGGATTAGGAAGAGTTTACCTACAAGATTATTAACACAGCAGAAAAATCAGAGGGATTTGGTACTGTTTGGAGCTCCCAGCAGGTAGGAGAGCTCTGACAGTGTTGCTGAATTGCAAAAATGCCCTCAGTGATGCTTTCCCAAGCTCCAAAAGATGCCAGCACGCAAAATAAAAGCTCTGAGATGCACGCATGGTGCAGATTTATGGCACAGTAATCTGTACTTTAACGTAAGAATCTCGTTACGTCAGCCACGAAGGAATGTGTTAGTTCCTCCATCTTCCCAAGGCACAGATCTTATCGTAGTTCATCTCTTGCAGGACAGATCCAGCAGATCAACATTTTGCAAAAGCAAGTGTGTAGCTGGAGTTCCTTCTGATGCAGAGGATGTGAAAGAGAGATTTGAAGCGTGCAGGTTCATTTCTCCACACAGAAATATCAGTATCCTCTGTTGTGGTTTGCAAACAAATTGCAAAATACCTGCTTTATGTTTTTTGGAGTGCTGCACTTGAGGAGTGTGTAATCACTGGGTAGGCGTTACGCTGCAGCAGGGGAGGTTTCACTGCAGGGCTGAGTGGTGGCAAGCTGTCGGGAAGGCGAGTTTGGGCACTTGTGCTTTGCTGAGGGTCCTTGGCCAGGCGACACATAATTTCAGAGCAGTGCCAGAGCTCAACCAGGAGTAAACACAGCAGAAACACACCCACGCATCTTGGGAGAAGGGATTATTTTTGGCTGCTGAGTCTTCTGCATGCGCTCATTTAGTCTCGCTGATGAAGCCTGAACCCCTGGGGACAGGTGAAAATTAAACCACAGTGGTGCTGTCTCACCTTTGCAAGCTCAAAATGTTCAAACAGACTTTGACAACCCCCTGCAAAAATCCAAAACAGAACAAAACACAAAAACCAAATCTTGAGCTACTTACCTTTTATTTTCTGAGTCACTGGGATGTGTTGGGTTCAATCACTTTTTCAGGGTCAGGTCTAAAGAGGTTTTGGGTTTTGGTTTTTGTTTTGCTGTGTTACCTGGGCTCTGCATTTCAGAGAGCATCTCATCCATCCCTTACACTCCAACCCCCAAATAATTTATTTTATCCTTTGAAATAACTGTGGAAGGCGGAATTGATGTCAGAGACCCGTTCTGGTGGCTGCGGCAGCAAAAATGGGAAGTGAGAGTCTTGGAGCGAGAAGATGCATCGCTGGAGGTGATTGAGACAACAGCCCTGAAAACCTTTTTAGCCCTGGACTTCCCATCAAGTCGTACGGTGGTGGCACGGGGTGGGAATCGGTCACCTTGGGCCAGCTTTGGAGGAATTGCTTCTCCCTCCCAGGGCTTCTTCCAATGCAATCTCACAATCATGGCACTGCAGTTGAGGCTTGCTCAGTTAACCTTGGAGGCAAGATTTATGACCATTATTGTGATTATTTTGGGCACAGCTATTCTTACCAGTACATTAAGGTGTTCTGGAGTGGGATAGCTGTTCAGTGTGCCCGCAAGCAATTGCAGATGGCAAATTTGCAGGCGTAAAGAGGCTAATTTTGGAGCCTTTCACTAAAATTGAATTGCAAGTGGGCATGAAATTCTGAGTATAGTTGTAAATCGCTGTGGTGGGAGGTTGGTGTCTGCTGGGATGCTGGCCTCTCAAAGATAATAATAAAAACAGGTGAGGCGAGGAGGGTATTTTTTCTCTTCTGTTATGGAATAATTTTCACCCAGATTTCTGTGCAGGCAGAGCCCTCTGTTGTGTGCAAAATACCAAGTCTCCAATGAATACTCATGCCTTTGCTGAATCATGTTAAAGTGTTAATGGCCCAGCAAGCAGAGGAAAAAAAAGAAATCAAGCTATTTTGCTAACACATTTAAAAGTGACCTTTTACTTTATTGTCTCTCCCATTCCTCCTTTTTTTAATTCTTGCCAAAATTTTTTTCTTGGACAAATGAAAGATGATCACTTTCCCTGCTGTGACTTCAGATAAAGAAATATTTATACAGCGAGATATAAATTATGGGAAAGCCCAGGCCCGCTCTTGTACTGATGATATGAAATGGATAAACCTGCATTCGTGAAGAATCTGGCTGGGGAGAAAATATTTATATCCTCTCTCCCTCTTGAGCCCTCATTTGGCTGCCTCGGTTGGAAATGTAATCCTCACAATTAATAAGGTTTTGTAGATATTTTATGTGCAAAAAGTATTTGTCAAAGTACTGTTGCTGGAGCTGCACAGCACAGACAGGCTGTTTAGTCTGCATCGCAGTGGAGAGGCTGGGGCTGCTCTGCCCACGGCAGGTCAATGTTAGGAAGCACCAAAATTCAGGCCTCTGGCTCAGCATTGTGCCGGTCCCTTGTTTGCACTGGGAAGTGTGCACATACGCATTAGGTGTTGTTTTCTCTGCCTCCCATCCCACTGTCTTCCCTGGCTGGGTCCCAGTCTCGCTCAGCTCAGCCCTGCTATGTTGCCGTTTCTTGCCCCAGCTGCAATTATTAGCAGCCGTGTTATGTTAAATATGGCAAGTAAATTAGCACCTTAAGTTGCTTTTGTTTTGCAAGCATAATTAAAATAATAGACGAGTCTGCCTGTATTTTAAAATGCCGAAGAGGCAGGGAGTGTGCTGCCTGTATCTGTGCGTGGACTCTGTGTCCTCCCCTGCCTGCCTGCGGGTGTATCAGTCACCTGACAGCACTCCTGCGGCAAAGCAAGTCTCCTTGTGCCGCTGCCGGCAGCGACAGACGCGAAGGCGTTGCCGCCAGAGGTGCTCTGAGCAGAGGCAAATATTGTCTTAAAAAAAATGAGTCTGCACTGTTCAGACAGAAGTCCAACTTACACCAAAGGCAACTATTTTCTTTGCCATTTTCCCTTTTGTAGGAAATTGCTGGAGTTCACTGCAATGGCTCATGCAGATTTTTAATGAATTTGTGTTTCTCTCTCTTATATTAGTCCCAGCTGAGATTTTCTTTTGTATGGAGGGCAACGAGGTAACAAAATTTGTTTTGCTTTGTTTTCATCAGGGATCAACCAATGTGGTTTACCAAGCCCATCACGTCAGCAGGAGTAAGAGAGGACAAGTCGTCGGTACCAGGGGTGGATTTCGAGGCTGCACAGTTTGGCTAACAGGTATTTTTGTCTGGGCGTGAAAGCGTGGCTTCACATGTGAAACCCACTTGCATACATGAGTATGGCTTGGAGGTGGGATTTGGGATTCGCAGGAAACATCAGCATTCCTTATGAACTGGGAATTGCAAAACATTTACACGTGGGAAACACTGACACAGTGCTGGCACAGCAAGATATTCTCGCTGGCAGCTGCTGCCCATAACTAATGTTTTTATGAATTTCACACCTGTTATCGGGCTCCTTTGAACACATCAGAAGCCCTAAGGGTCACACTTGTTGTTCCCAAGTGTGTGGCTGAGGAAGCCTTGGCTCAAATCCAGCCAGTCCTTGGCAGTGAAATGTGGCCAGGGTTGTCCAAAACAGCATGCGGATGTTTTCATTCTGGGTCGGTGGGAAGTTTATTGGGACACCTAGGTTTACTGGGTTTAAAGTGACCTCGTGAGCAGCACAACAAGGCAGTCGTGTTGTCTGAAGAATAAATACTCCCAGACAGCAAGTCGCACTGGAAGCGATTCCTTGTGCAGCCATTGCGGGTTTCTTACATTATTTCTCATTTTGTACGCCTTCTGATGTGTTGCCCTTCTCTTCTGCTTTGAAAGAGAAACTCATTGTTTGGGGATTAGGGGCTGCTAGAAATGACAACTGCATTTATTTTGCTCTGCTAATATTTACACAACTCTATCTTTTGCTGCTTGTCCAGTTGTTTCTTTGCTTGTTAAATACTGGTATTTTCTTTGACTGCTGGGACATGTTGAAAGACGTACTTGGAAGGGTTTGTTAAGCCATTCTGATTTGCCTTCATAGCTTACATGCTAGATGTTGGATTAAAACACATTTCTGTTTTGTTCTCCTCTTTAATTTTGAAAAGGCGGCCAACACCTAACCTGCTTTAATGTCATTTCTGAAGCCAAAAAACCTATCCAAGGCAATTTCCTTCTTTTTCAAATATCACTCAACAATCTTGCATCTGAAAGGTTTGAGCTTCTGTGGCTGGTGATTATTCTTTGAAATAGACAGTGGTCTCCTAACTTTCTATCAATTTAATTTTAAGAGACTATATGGAAAGACATTTCATTGCATGGACTATATGGATTAAATGGAAGGGCATTTGAATGCCCTACATTGGCAGCTTAGGAGAGCTATCAGTTAGTCTGTTGTACTAGAAAAACCAGAGGCACAGCCAGCAGCATCGACCTCTGTCCAGACAGGTTTCCTCTCCAGCACAAACATGGCTGTTCTGAATCAGACCAAAAGTCCACCTCACCCAGGGTCTTGTCTCCATGAGTGGTCAGTAGTAGGTGTCATGCAAAGGGTATAAAAACGGGTGAGCAGATGATGCTATCTCCATAGGAGATTCTCCAAGGCTAAGTGTTTCCTGAGACAGGTGTGGTGTTTGGAGGTGTTATATCTCCTAAGTCAAGGTTGTCTTCCATCTCAAGGAGTTTTCAACACATGGATCGCCACCCAAGGGAAAGGAGCAGTTTGGTGCTCCAGGTGCACTTGCCTCTTTCTGACACAGCTGGTAGCAAGTGCATTTTGTGCAAGTGGATGGAGCTGGGATGGGAAGCAGCCACCTTGTTTAGAATTGTTGTCTTTCTGGCTGATGACTCCAGGAGATGCAGGCGGCTGAAGATGTGCTGCTTGTCTACACAACCATCCTGCTCCTGCTCGCACAGATCTGTGGGTGCTGCTCCTGCAGAAGGAGATGTCCTTGGATGCAGAGGGGCAATTGCTGCTGGAGCCTGTTTCACCCCATGCAGTTGTGGCAAGAACCTCTCCTTGGGTTCAGTCTGGGAGAGCAGTTGACTGTTCATAGGGGGAACAGGAGGAGGAAGAGGAAGATGCTGAGAGACTTACAAGCAACAGCATCCTTTCAAGCTTCCCCTACTTACTGGTACCTATTTGTGCCACCATGGCCCAGCAAGAGGTACTTTTGCAACACTGCTGTGTTGAACCCCTCCAGAAGTTGGGATATAGCAGCTTTTCTCATGGCAGTAATGCCATCCCTTCAATAAGAAGGGTTGGCCAGGGCTCTGTGGTTGTAACTGTGTGCTAAAAAGATGAGTCCAACTTCCCTACCTCATTCCTTCCTTAAAGCAACTTCAGACAGAAGGAGTTTTGTTGCCATTGTCCCAGGAGATACTGCGTTACACTGCCATTTTCACTCTTTTGACCTCAAACCTGACCTCACTTTTCTGTCTCCAACAGGCCTTTCTGGAGCTGGCAAGACAACCATTAGCTTTGCTCTGGAAGAGTACTTGGTCTCTCATGGCATTCCTTGCTATTCTCTGGATGGTGATAATGTTCGTCATGGCTTGAACAAAAACCTGGGTTTCTCAGCTGGGGACCGCGAGGAGAACATCCGCCGCATCGCAGAGGTGGCCAGGCTGTTTGCTGATGCTGGGCTCGTCTGCATAACAAGTTTCATTTCTCCTTTCGCAAAGGTAAACTCGCTGCATCATATTCTGCTCTTTTCTGGGCAGCCTTGATCTCATGATTGTTCTTAGGGAAGAGAGATTTACATAGAGGACTTCCTATATATGCCGTCAGATGCTCCTTTTAACTTCTTTTCTATTTCGTAAAATACCACCGATACACAGAACTACACACAATCAGTACAAATTTCTGGAGGGCAGTTTGACATGATCTCTTTGAATATATTCAATGTTACAAATTGATTAAAAGCTAAGAGAAGTTTAAAATCTCCCTACAGAGGCTCCTACTATTAACTCATTAGAAAGCAAAAAAGAGGCATAGAAACAATAGCCTGTCATAGTGCTATCACTACTCTGTTTGAAGAAGTACTGACTGTGTTTTTATGCTTCTTGAGAATACCAAGTAGCTGCCGTTATCAAGCCAATGCAAGCAGTTCCTTTTTTTGACACAGGGCAGATAATTATTCACATTCTAAAGTTCTGCTGTCCTGCTTAACGAAGAGATCATCTTGATGTTTCAGATGGAAAAAGCTGAAAACAGATCAAAGTTGTAGATTTTTTGATTTTTTTTTTAAAGTATCTTTAAAGAAAAGGGGGGAAGGGAGATGAAAAACCCTTATTAGAATTAGTGTAAATTTAATAAATCTATACCAGAGACAAATTTACCTATGTCGAATTCCAAGACACATCATGTAGTAGGAAGGCGCTTGCTGCAGTTCAGACACATAGGACTTTCCCGTCTTTCTTCTAATAGGATCGTCAAAATGCACGGAAAATTCATGAGGCAGCTGGACTTCCTTTCTTTGAAATCTTTGTAGATGCTCCTCTAAATATTTGTGAAAGCAGAGATGTCAAGGGCCTGTACAAAAAGGCAAGAGCTGGAGAGATCAAAGGTATGGAAGAGTGAGCTCTTATTTTGCCTTTTGCTTTCCAAAGCATTGGATAGCATGTCATTGGGGCTCTGCACACAGAGGTGGGTTACTAAAGGCTATTTGTAGTGCACAAGAGTATCCTGTTTCCCTAATCTTGCTGTCACAAGTGTCACTTGTAGTACCCAGTATGGTTGAATGCTCACTGGTTGTTTGTAAAGTGGTGTTGGCTCTAGGGCACCGAGTATTACATTACATGAATTTAGTTTGGGTTTAATTGTCCGCAGGATTCACAGGGATTGACTCAGAGTATGAGAAGCCCGAATTTCCTGAACTAGTGTTGAAAACAAATGTTGCATCAGTGTCTGAATGTATTCAGCAGGTTGTGGAGCTCCTCCAAACACAAGTAGGTCATTTTTATGCCACTGCAGCTGGCAGCTTGTAAATCTGCTGTCGGATACTGACTTTTTGGTGTGCATTTAGAAAACAGCATGTTACTTACAATTGCTGTCTGTCGCTCTCTTTCAGAACATCGTGCCCCATGGCTCAATTAAGGATGTTCTTGAGCTGTTTGTACCTGAAAATAAACTCAACAGTGTCCAAGCTGAAGCAGAGATGCTGCCATCCGTAGAGATCACTAAGGTATCGTCATGCGTGGATGCTGTGCTGTGATTCACTCACTCTATAGCTGTTCAAAGGGTAGAAGCTTCGACGGGGATGTTGCTAGAGGGGGCTCTGTTCCTCTAATGGCTGTGTCCTTTTGTGGCTGTGGTTTATAGCAAACTGAAGTGTGGTCCTGATCCTCAGCCATTTTCTGCCATGTCTCCACCCTGTGCTGTAGCAAGCCAGGGCTGTTAGGCTCCTTCGTTGTGTTAGTACAGCCCCGCAAGCAGTTGTGCTATGAAAGTACATGAGTCTAGCTTAAAGAAGCCCCCAACCAACCCCCCCATGGCTTTCTCCCCCTTTATGAATGTCCTATATTTGAAGCAAAACAAATGAGAGCTCTGTTGCAGCAGAAGGGAAGGAAAAGCAACCTCTGAGTGTGACTTGGTGACAGGAGTGCCATTTGGGTTTGTTTTGCAGCTGGATCTGCAGTGGGTGCAGGTGCTGAGCGAAGGCTGGGCCACTCCGCTGACCGGCTTCATGCGCGAGGCGGAGTACTTGCAAGTGATCCATTTTGGCACCCTGCTGAATGGTACGAATCCCCACGCTTTGCGTTAACGCTGGCCGGCAAGCCGCTGCGGGATGTGATGCATACCACGCAGTGACTCGGCAGGCAGCAATATGGAAAAGCTCAATGCTCGGCCGTGTTGTCCTCCTTCTTTCTTCTTGCATCTTAAATGCGAGGGCTCGTAAAAGACTGCGGGGGCCAGGAAGCCATGCTCGGAAATGCACCAAAGGGTACGAAAGGTGACAAAGTTCACCCAACTGTGGCCAGGACCCCAGCTCATGGCTTTGACATCTTGCATGGTGCTGATCAAACATTTCAGCAGCCATTGTGTAGCTCTTTCCATGCTTGATTATACCTGGATAAATAAAGATGCAAACCTAAAGCCAAGTAAGCAAGGAGGGTGCCAGGCTAAATTTGAGGTGGGAGAAGAAGGCAGCTGTTCCTTAGAAACAGGAGCAGAGCCTGATATCACTTTTTTTTGCCCTGTTTTCCTTCTTATCCATTACTGTAACTTGAAATAAATCAGATTTACCTATCCATTAGCAACATATTAGAGGTGCTTCATCCCTGGAAAAGGCAGAGTATTCAGGCAGTGATCATCAACAGCTGAGACCGGGGCAGTAGATATTTCTGTCCCGTTTCTCAGCTGTAGATGCTGTCACTGTGACTTTACATGCATGCAGGCATTCTGGCCTCGGGGGTTTGGGATCTTGGTGAGCGAGTCCCTTTGAGTCTTGCCCTCCTTCTAGAGGATCCCATGGTTGCATGGGGCAGTGATTTGCTGCTGTTATTAGGATTTGGGCACCATGCAGCAGATGCAAAGCTCAGAACTGGACTGGAGGAGTGCCTGTGTAGGGGCTTCTGCTTTCAGACATGTCGTAGCCTTTTACCTCCCACCTAGTGTGCAAACGGTGTTCAAAAGCACGTGTCCTTGTTATCGGACTCCAATCTGTGGTCTTTGAGCTGCCTGTTGTGCCTGATGAGGTCACAGAGGCACCCCATAATGACCACGTTGCTCTGGAGCTCCGCACTTTGCACCAGACGCTCATCTCAGCGAGCATCTGGTTTTGGGCACTCCCCCAAACCTGTCGGCATCACTGAGCACAGCTCCTCCAGCGTCCACAGGCATATAGTCAGGATTTGTAGAGCTCCGCGGGGTCAGAGACAAAGCCCAGGACACCTGCTTTTGGAGGGGATGAACTCTCCAGGGCAAGGTCTTTGTAGTAGAGTGCATCAACATCAGTCCTCAGCCCACCTTGTCTCCACAGATGTCTCCAAACTCAACATCTGCATGGTCAGGCCCCACAGGCTGACATCTGGGCAGGAAGGAGAACATCCCTGGTTTGCTTGGATGAGCTTTAGGAAACGGGGGAGGGTTTCCATCTCATGATGCCGAGGCTGGGGTGCGGCATTGCCAAAGAGAGGTTTGAGGCTGGTCTTTCCGGAGTCATTGGTCCAGCCCTTTTGCCCTGGGGTGTGGGTGATGTTTTTGGCAGCTCCAGCTGTGCCTGGAAGGGCTGCGATCGTTTTGGTGGACTTGTGTAAGTTAGTGCTCCTCTCGCTCGGACTTTGAGCAGTAAATGCCACCGTGATACTTCCAACAGTTGCGTGGATGAGGTGCTCTGTGTAGGGGCATGATGGCCACCAGGAAGAAAGGTGGATCTACACATCATAGGGCAGCAGGAGTGCCGCAGAGTCTCCAGTGCTCTCTCTGCCCTCCACACCAGTGATGCGTGCCTCTATTGGGACTGGGTGACAGCAAAACCGTAGGTGGTGTACATCGCTGCTGGCCAGTGTGACCTTTGTTGGATGGGTGAGCGCCAGAGACGGCTGGGACAGCACCATGGAGGACTGCGGCCGCCCCAGCAGACACCCTGCCTGCAGTTAGGCGGTGCTTGCTGGAGGTTTTGAGTGAGCGGCTTTGGTTCTTGAAACGGCTACTCTAACTGGTGCCCGTGAGTGTTAATTATCTTAATTGTGTTTGTATTCTCCCAGGAAGGAATCGCTCTGTAGCTGGTATGTATATCACTGTTCTTAGATTGTACAGAAATTACTTCAATTTAGATTTTTTGGCTATAAAGTAATTTTTTGAGATTTACAAAAAAAAAGAAAATAATTAAGACTAGACACAACGATGGCCTGTTTATGATTCAGCCAGTTACAAAGTGGCATGACACACCCCGTGTCCTACTGATCGGTCTTCACAAAAATCCCAGTCATGAAATTTTGTAATTACCTTCACTGGAGTGATTTTTTTTTTTTTTTTTTTTTTTTTAAACTCTGCATCTTGCATTTGGAAATGGAGCATGGAGATCCTCAGCATCAGCATCATTTGTTGGTTTCATAATTCAGCTTTTTCCATGCTGACTTTATTGACTGATCACTGGTTAATATAATTGAAATGTATGAAGTGGATATTGATTGGCTCCCATGTGACTATAGTTATGATTATTCATGAAGGTGCTTGAAAATTGCTCTCTGGCAGACGAATGATACCTAGTTGTGAATTAAAAGTAAATGCAAACATTTTAATAAAGATTTTTTAAACAGCTGCATCATAGTCAAAATCCTCAAATTAAGACTCTCAAGGGTCCCAAATGATTTCAGTCAGATCAGAACAAATTTAATAAAGTGATTTGTTCGTTCTTGTTTGTGAATGGAAACCCATGGGAGAGACTGGTTCTTCTATGTTAATACTGGGATATCCAAGGAGAAATGGGAGGACCTTAGTGGAGAACTGGGAAATTGGGGGAGTGGGGATAAAACCAACATGACTTTGAGGTATTTAGGGACAACACTGAAATTAGAAACTACACATGCAAATGTAGATTCGCTGTATACACACAGAAAATAGATTAAAAATGGACTCTACAGAGATACAGAAAGGAGGAGGACTAACAGTATAGAGATATCCAGAAAAAAACAAAGCAAAGCATGACCGTGTTTTCCCTCTTGGAAGAGGCAGTTCAGGAGGTGTGCAGGGAATGAGATGCCCTAGGTAACACCAAGCTAGAGCCATCTTAATAGAGATTGTTGTCCTGGCAGAGGAGGTAGAGGTTATATCCAAGATTGCATTTTCCAAGTACATTTAAATTTTTCAAAGAGACTTTCCAACAAACTATCTGGAGAAGAACCAGTCTTTCCAGGGAGACAGAGAGTGCAGAAGGTAATGAAATGCTCCAGCTGTCTTTGAGACATCTCTGGCCCAAAGATACGGAGCTTTCATATTCCACTAACTTCCCTATTTGTTAGTGGTGCAGAAAAAAATGGGGCAGTGAATAAATTTACATGACTGGTGGTGAATCCCCGAGCTAATCCTGGAAAATTTGGCTCTCCAAAGGGAGAATGTGTGCCTCTGAAAACCTCTGTTTACTTGGTGCCCAAGACCAGTGCCCGAGGCTGGAGGACATTAAAATCCTCCCCCTCTCTTGCCAGACGGCGTTGTCAACCTGAGCATCCCCATTGTGCTGCCAATCTCCACGGAGGACAAGGAGCGGCTGGAGGGCTGCGAGGCTCTGGCACTCAGCTACGCAGGGCAGAGGGTGGCAGTCCTGAAGAGCCCTGAGTACTTTGAGCACAGGAAGGAGGAGCGCTGCGCCCGCGTCTGGGGCACTACTTGCGCGAAGCACCCGCACGTCAAAGTAGGTTTGTCTCCTTGCTGCTCGGGGAAACCTGGCCAGGATGGGAAATGTGGGCAGGGGCTGGGGAACCAAACCTTTCCAAGGTTTTGAGGGCCGTGGGTATCCTGCCTTTTCTCCAAGTCCAACTCCTCACTGGGAACCGTTGTGTCCCAAGCAGGCAGGACTGAATTTTTAGGCTCGCGAGTCAACGCTGTGCTTGCTGCTTAACAAGAGCATCAGATAACAAGCACAAGGTGAAAGGGAAAATGAGCATGCTGCTGAGGAGCTGCTCCTTTCATTCACTCATGTTCACCGGTGTGCCTACATCCAAACGTTTTTAGCACAACCACCGACTTAGCCCCCAAAGTTTTCCTGTGCTTGGGGTGTGACGATCTCAGTGATGCTGCCAAACATTAATGCTGGAGATTGCAGACTCATGCTCCTTTTAGCTACGTTTTACTCCTCAATTTGGCTGTTTTTCATACAGGCAGCCAACAACGGTGTTATATTTTTACAGCTTATCTCTTCCCACTTACTCTCTGGCAGTAAAAAGAACATCATCCCTTAGAAAGGGAGAGCTCCAGGTTACATCGACTGACTTGAGCTGCCCGCTTAACAAGACTGAAGCCATGTTAATTCTTTTCCCCTACCTTAAAATAACTCTTTTAATTACTCAGCAGCAGTTGCTCACCTTGCAACAGGCTTATTCCTCCTGCATATTCCCAGAAGGAAAGAGCAAAGAGTGAGGTGGAGGGAGGTCTTGTGCCATACCTTGTAGACCCCTGGCTGCCAGAGAGGAGTCCAACACCCAGCTGGGTGCAGCGGTAGGGACTCGGTGGCTGATGCCTTGCTTTACAGTGTTGCGCTGCTCATGACGTTCAGTTCACGTGGTTACTGTACGAATGTTTTCTGCCTACAATGTGCTGAACGAGAAGGAAAGATCACCCTACAAGTGGAGTCAAGCCTCACACTTTTCAAAGGAGACTGGGAAAGGGAAAAGGAGATATTTTGCTGTTCCCTCCATAATGCATGTGTGCATAATTTACAGATGGTGCTGGAGAGTGGAGACTGGCTGGTTGGTGGAGACCTCCTTGTGCTGGAGAAGATCAAATGGAATGACGGGCTGGACCAGTACCGCCTGACACCACTCACTCTCAAGCAGAAGTTCAGAGAAATGAACGCTGGTGAGTGCCCTGGGTTAGCACCAGCGACACGGCTCTTCTTGCCCTACCTGACACCACGAGATTTGCATGATCTGTGATTACTTGCTCTCAAGCTCACAGCACTTGCCAAATTGCTTCTGTATGCTCCCCAAATGGGACTATTCGGGTGGGGTGAGCGGTAAGAGGGATGCAAGGCACGGCACAAAAAGTAGCATGGGGTCTCCTTGGTTAAGGATGGTGCTTGTGATGGGCTGTGTCCTCAGTGGGCCTCTCCGAGCACAGGACTGGAAATCATCAAGCATCCTGCTCATGTCCTCCTTGGCAGGTCAGAGCCTCTCTTTCTGCATGCTGGGCATTTAAAGCCCTGCTTGGCCTTCATGCATGAGGGACAGCTCAGGTGTCTTCTCCCAGGTGTCTATCCCAGCAGGCTGGCAGGCGTCAGACACCTACCCTCGCTTTGGGGAGAGGGCGTTGGCCTTCCTGAAAGTGCCATTGAGCTTGGAGAGGTGGCAGGTCACTTAAGAAGTCAGGGAACTCAGTGGAGGTGTCCAATAGTGTCTAAAAACATTGTAGGAGAGCTGATCGGTCTGAAATCGGTCGCAAAGGAAGGATGTGCAGTGAAAATAAACTTGGTGGAGCAATGAAGAGGCACTGTACATGTATGAAACACTCATCTAAGGTATTTAAAGTCTCACTCGTGAAGATAGGACACGTACATCTTATGACGTACATATCTTATGACTGTGTTGTATAGTGTGTAAATGAAGCTGCAGGGTCTGATGGTCAGTGCAAGCGTGTTACCCTCTGAATCTTTCCCTTTTAGATGCTGTCTTTGCATTTCAGCTGCGCAACCCTGTCCACAATGGGCATGCCCTGCTCATGCAGGACACGCGGCGCCAGCTTTTGGAGAGGGGTTACAAAAACCCCGTGCTTCTCCTGCACCCCCTGGGAGGATGGACCAAAGATGATGATGTCCCGCTGGAGTGGCGGATGAAGCAGCATGCAGCAGTGCTGGAGGAGCAAGTCCTGGACCCCAAGTCGACCATCGTTGCCATCTTCCCCTCTCCCATGCTCTATGCTGGCCCCACGGAGGTAACATAGCCGTTGGCTACTCACTGCGACAAGGCGTGAAGCCTGTCCATGGGGATGCCGGCTGCCAGGCCGCCCACACAGCTCCAGAAAGCCACAGGGCAGGGAGCCGGTAGCCATTGCCTTGCTATTAGCTTCCTCGATGGTTTGCCTGCAGCTTGCTGCAGCAGCTGTCTCCTAGCAGAGTTCAGCTCTGTGGGCTCCTGCACTTTCACAAGCTGTGTGGAGAGCTGGGGGGAAGGAGGCTAGAAACAGACTTTACCGCGTGACCTTTCTCTCTGTCAGGCAGGGACGGTCATTTGTTTTCTCCCAGTGGTTTCCCTTCTGTTGCTAAATCAGTGGGATGAAAGCACTAGACACTGAACCTCCCCTGAAGGAGGAAGAAGCGGGATGCGTGGGCAGGCTTTGCCTGTGTGGGGCTCGAGGGCTGGTGGGCACTGTCTTTGCAAGTTCAAAAAGCAAACCGCTACCTCCATTTGCTGCCAAATCGGAACAAGACCAGTGCCCATCCCCAGTGTTTCCCTTGAAATACATGTCCTTAGGAGAACTGTGATGTTGCAACAGGTCCAAGCACTGGAAGACAAGTCTTGGCAGCTGATCGCTATGAGAAACTGCAGCAAGGCTGCTGATGTGTCTCCTTCCTTCCTTCCTTCCTTCTTCCTTCCTTCCTGGGTGTGGATCACCAGGATCTCTGTTGCAGCACAGGGCAGGTGGCTCAGTTGCTGCTCAGCCCTCAGCCAGTGCTCCTTGTGTCTCTCCTTTGCAGGTGCAGTGGCACTGCCGAGCTCGCATGATTGCTGGGGCCAATTTCTACATAGTGGGACGCGATCCTGCAGGCATGCCTCACCCCGAGACCAAGAAGGACCTCTACGAGCCCACGCAGGGAGGGAAGGTCCTCAGCATGGCGCCAGGCCTGACCTCGGTGGAAATCATCCCCTTCCGGGTGGCTGCTTACAATAAATTGAAAAGGGCCATGGATTTTTATGACCCAAAAAGGTAATGCAGGCATCAGCGTCACTGTTTCTTCAGCCTGCACAGTGTGTGCAGGTTGCAATTGTGTCTGGCTTGCAGTTTGCCAGGGGAGAGGCAAAAGCAGTCGTTGTTCCTCTTAAGAAGAGGAATGGGGGAAGAACCTGTGAAAGCCACCCACTTTCCCCTCCAAGAGTTGACACCAGGTCAAGGATGGGTTGCATGAAACTAAAGATGCGCCTTTAGTTTCTTATCCAGGGAGGATAAGAAACACATTTTGGGGACTAAGTGGCAGAAGAAATACAGCCTCTCAGAGCTGGAGGAGTGTGTTACATACAACTCCAGCTCCTCTCAAAAGAGCAACCCCATTGGTGCCGATTGTAAACCTGGGCGTGAAGCAGCAGACGGGTGCTGCCGGTGCTGGGAGGTTTCCGACTGCATGCTTGGCACGGTGGAATTGCTGTGCTGGGGATGACTCAGGCTGGTTGCGCTGATTTCACCTGTCTCTGTTTTGCCGCAGGCATGATGATTTTGACTTCATCTCAGGAACACGAATGAGGAAGCTTGCTCGCGAAGGTGAAAACCCACCGGATGGCTTCATGGCCCCCAAAGCTTGGAAAGTCCTAACTGAGTACTACCAGTCGCTGGAAAAAAAGAATTAACACTACTCCTCCTCCCTAGAAATACTTGTATTAAGAGTGAGCAATGATTGATTGATTCCCTATGACACAGATTAGTTACTTGGCATTTCCAGTGCTCTGACTGTAGGATTTTCCTACCTGGGTCAGAGTGTTTTTTACTAATCAGAAATACTTTGAGCCTGGTCCTTCTCCCCTTGAAGCTGCTGGGAGTGTCCCCGTGGAGCTGGAAGGGGAGGGCAGCAGGCCCTTTGTTCCCAGCTGAGTGTGGCTGCAGGAAGCCCAGCATGGCCTCTGTCCAGAAGGCCATCCAGATTGTTTTGGTGCCGCCAGAGCTGTGCACTGGCCCCTGGTGCAGAGCTGGGACCTCAGCACCGGGATAAAAATGTGTCTGTCCCCTGCATGGAGCAGAAATGAAGAAGTGCCTTTCTGCTACCCCTCGCTCAGCGCTGCCCAAAGAGGCAGGAGCAGCTGCTGAAGCGAGGAGCGGTTGCTGCTGCCAGGGTGGGAGGGAAACAAGCACTCGATGCTTGGATCCAGTTGCTGCCCTCCAGGTTGTGCGTTAGACAATTTTTGCTAACAAACCGGGATTTTTTTAATGCCCTTTTTTTAAAAGGATTTTTTTTAATCAGCCTTGACCATCACCAGTTCCTTGTGGCCAAGTTGATTGCTCACTGTTCTTCCTTGCTTCCTTCTGCTTAACCTCTCCGGTCAGAACATAACCTGGACTGAATGTTACTGGGTGCTCCAAGTTCAGTTTACCATGGGGACTCTGCCCTGGCCATCCCTGTGCTCACAGCCTGGTGGGCCCATGGGCGGGGAAGCTGTCATGGGAGGCACCATGAAGCCCGGGAGATCTCTGAGAAAGCTCAGGGCAGCAAGCAAAAATTGGGGATGCTGCTTACGTGCTTTCATGGGTATCCTCGCACCTGGCAGGACCAGATCCCGCTTTCCTCTGCCTGCACTCCTCCCATCCGAAAGGTGAATTAAAGGCAAAACAGCAAAATCACAGTGCAAGGTGGGTCCGAGCAGCTGTACCTGGTAAACCAGGTGAGAGTGCTTGCCCTCATCCATACCCGTAGCCCCATGTGGGTACAGGTGACCTGATTGTATCTGTGGGATGGGGGACGGCCAGAGGACAGCAGAAAAGTCCTTGGATCTACCCCAGCTGTGTGGGGTGCTGCTGTGCGAGGGGTGATGGTGCTGATGGTGCTGCTGAGCAGCATGACTCAACGCTGAAGCTTTACCTGGCCCTGTCTGCGTCTCACCCCGAGCACATCCCGCTGGGACCAGCGTGTGGCTCAGTGGTGGTTGAGGTTTGAACGCAACGCCCTGCACGGCTGGGAGCCCCTCAGCTGCCTGCCTGCCCCTGCCTGTGCCTCGGTGTCCTGCCTGCAGTCAATGGAGGCTTTCCTGGGGAAAGGGCTGATCCTGCAGCCCCACTGTGCTGGTGGTGAGCAGCCTGCCGCCTCCTTGGCCACCATGCTCAGGTGTGAGGTTTTTAGGAGGGGAAGACAGCTATGCACTTGGTAGTTATTGCAACAACCTGAATTGATGTTTTCTTGTAGTCATCCTTTTTTAGTAGATGCCCCAGGACCAGTCAGAATGTATTTCAAATGAAATGGAAATAGCATTCTGCTCTTCTTGTTCTTCAGTTTTAATTATAAATTGATCTACGCTCCATAAAAACAATCACGCTTCTGCTTGTAACTTAGGATAGTGAGCTACACTGCAAGCTAAAATCTGTTTTGCTGTGGCCATGGTACAGGGTCCAAGACTACGTATGCGACTGGGAATATTTTTGCAAAAAGGTTTTTTTTGTCAACTGCTTTTTGTTTTTCCTGTAATTTTTTTTAGGTATTCCGAGCAAAGAGCCCAAAGCTGTATTATACCTCAAGAAAAATGCTGCAACACCCATGTTAGCAGCTGAAAGCATGCTAGCACCAGTGCCTTTTACACTCAGGCCCTCTGGCAGGGACCTGGAAGACAAAAGCAATACTCCCATTTATGATTGCAATATTTGTCATTTTAAAGTAGCAAAATAGTGCTGTTGCTGCTCATCTTAAAAAAAAAAAAAAAAACCAACAAAAAAACCCTGCAGTAAACCCAAATGGTTACAGCAAAACACAAATGTTGTATTACCCTTTTAAAATAGTGTAGTGTACTGATTACCTCTGATTAAAATAGAGTATTTTTTTTTTAATAGTGTATTTATTAAAGACATGAGACTGGAATTTGTACCTCAACTGATGCATCTCATGATTTAATATATTCTGAACTTGATACTCTGCTACAAAACACTCACTTTTAGTACAAATAAATATTTATATGTGTAACTAACTCTCACTTTGTAATTTTTTCAGGGAAAATACAACCACATGGTTCATCTGGGGCTGTGACAGGGCTGTAGCAGTAGGACCGCGTCCATGCCGTTGTGTGCTCACTGCCTTGGGTAGGGCGATGGCTGGACCAGCCAGCAGCGAGGCTGACCATGGAGCCTGTTTCCTTTTGGAAACCTCAGCTAATTTGCCTTTTTGCTGTCTGGGCTGTGTAGTGTTGAACAAGTCACATTTAACAAGTATAGTAACTAACTGCACTGTCTTCTGCTGTCCTCCATTTCTGTGCTGTTCAACCAGCACTTAAGCACCTTCTAGCTGTTAAAACCCTGCAGAAATAGGGGATGGTACTGCATTGCTTGGTCTCTTCCCAATGGACCTGCTGTAAACACGCTGCGGGGCTCAGAGAGCACCGCAGCCTGTGCTTCCCAGCTTAGGGAGAGACAAAGGGAGAGCTTGTGAGCCCTGCCAACTTCTGTTTGATGGGGATGCAGGCCCTTCACTGCTGGCCTGTGCCTGCCCCAGGTGCAGGCCTGGATACTGGCTGTGGGAGTGCAGGCTGTGCCCTTGGCTCACCCTGCCAGGGCTTCCAGCACCCCACTCATCCAGAGCCATCCCCTGCAGCATCCTGGGCTTCACCCTTGGCTGCCTGGCTGCTGCATTCCAGGGTTCCCAAGCACCAGCCAGGGAAAAGATGCCTATGTCCAAGCCAGTCTCAAAAAAAAAAAAAAGGCACTTTATTTACAGAATTCAAACACACGCACACTGGTGGAAGTTACAGAACACAGATCAACAAAAACACAGAGTAAACAAACACCACATTTATTTACCTGTTACATAACTCTACTCCAATGGTTTCTGTTTGCGCTAGCAGTATCAGACTGGCAAGATTAGCTGCTTTACAGCCTGGGGACAATTTAGGTACGGTCTGTACTGTACACACTGTCTACCCGTGACTTCTATAGCTGAACAGGGCCTAAACAAATTTGCCTGCTGGGAATGTCCAGCTGCAGGAACTGTCCTCAGGGGCAATTACAAATAACCCCTTGCGCCTCTTCAAATCAGTCCCTTAAGCCTGCAGCGATGCATTATAGGCACAAGGTGAAGGCAAGATCCAGCCAGCATGCAAACAGCCAGGTTTTGGGGGAAACATGCACAAAGGAGATCAGAGCTCAGCTGGTGACTAGAGGATGCCCTCAGCATCTGCAAACAGTCAAGGGTTTGTTCCTATTCTCATGCGCTCAGTTTGACATTTAAACTCACTTGAGGACACACTTTACACTCACTCTATTAAAACCAGTTAAGACTGTATTCTTCAGCTGCCTGCACTAGATCTTTACCAAGTAGGAAACACCCTGAAAAAAGGAAGGAGATGGTGGCTGAGCTGCGTTACTGCACCAGCCTCACAGTTCTCAGGTGTTAACAACTACTGAGAGGGGTTCGGAGAGCTTCAGAGTCAGAGCAGGCACTGAAAACAAACTGAATAGCTGGAGAACTTAATCTGGCACATGTATAATTTAAATCTTCTGAGAGGCTTCCGGTAAGTACCACTATTTGCATGTTTAATTTTAAGGCTAGCCCTTAAACTGGGGCTCTCCCAGAGCTGGCACTGACTTACGTCACTGCTTTCTGCCCTGTCACTAATGTGACTTGTGGGATTAGCATTCCATATCCCAGACTTTTAGATTTCCATAGTCCAGTATTTTCTGGTGTGCCTGATTTCCTATATCCTTGTGTTAGAGCAATCTGCATTTACCATAGACCTTTTTCCCCCATATCAAAAAGCAAAGTTATTAAACCCCCCCATGTTCAGTACCCAAGGAGATTAGATAGGGTCAAACTAAGACCTAGGGCAGCTGGTGCATCACACAAACAGTGTGCCAGACAAAAGGACACTAGTGAGAAAGCTGTGCTTAATGGAAATTGTCATCAGCACCTGATACTGTACGAGGGGTGGCTCCAGCTGTCTTTATTTTACTTTGCAAGTGCATTTCAGTTTACATCATTATCTTGCTTTCAATGCTTATCTTCCCTTGACAGGTAGCAGAGCTGTGACACAGCATACCACCCCAGGGGTTTGAACGATTCCAATTACATATTTTTGTTCAATTACTGCACAATTTGTAATAGTATAAGAAGAAAAAAAAAGTTATTGAAAACCTACTGACAATAACTTTACCAAAACACTTTTACCACTTATATTTTTAGCCCTTTGCCTTTATCACTACATAACGTTACATGAACTTACTATAACTGTTAACAGCAAGTACAGCAGAACATTGCTAAATCACATTTATAAACCTAAAACCCATTCTCTTCTCTTCAATTTTGCAGATCAGAGCATGTGACAGAGCAAAACATCCCCCCGCACCTCAGAGCTATGCATATGACACTTCATGTTACAATGCCACAGTGCAGCAGTGGGTCTTCCAGAGGAGATTAGAATAGCAGCAAGCCCTCATTACAATGCATAATAGATCAGAAAGCCACAATTTCAGAGAGCTTATAATATGTGGGGCTTTAGGAAAGACCAGTTAAGATTCTACTCTAATTACTCACATCAAGGGAAAAATAAAACCAGCATTCATTTAAAAAGCCTCAAAAAAGCAGAATTCATACAAAACGAAAAGTATTCAAACATTTTTACAGTAGTTTACTCTCTTTACTAAATGGCACCAGATTTCAAGTGGTCATGTGAAAGAAAAATCAGTAACATTTCAAATTTTGCCTGAAAGTTATTCTAGAAGCAGAATTTATATCTTCATATTTGCTGCTAAAAGGAAGAAGTAAATGTGAATTGAGTATCGACGAATCTTTAATCTATACATCTTCTGATTTGGTTTGATTCAGTAAGTAGAAAAGATTTTCCATACTCAAGTTATCTACAGATTATGTCTATATATAAAAAAATGTGTGAATATATACATTTAATACATACACACATGCTCATACATATATACACAAACTGGTAATGGATTGTCTCCCCTCCACACCGGTGACCCGCTGAACCCATGCACCATGTCAGAACCTGCTTTAAGGCTACACAGTGTATCGATTATGGGACAAGACACAGGCTCTTGCTCTTGGTCTGGGCTATAATTGTTCCACTTCGTGGTCTATTGTTACACTTCTAGTTGTGCATGATGAAATTTCAATAACTTAGAATTCGTTGTATAAAAACAATTCCAGAAACAGAACTCCCTTATTCAAGGAACAACCCCACTCCCACCCCCAACATTGTTTTTGCTGATTACAGAAGTCAAACTAAATGACATCAGAAACTGCAAACACACTCTTTTGTCCTAATCTAAACTAACGTGCATCAAAACATTCTGCAGTGTGGCATCCTTCGATTTTCTCATCTTCTCAATTGCCCTGTGGAGATCCTGCTGCTGCACAGGCCGAATTTCATCTTCATCATGGCTTTAAAAGAAAGACAAAAAGCAAGATAATGATTCAGGTGCTGTGTAACAGTTATTCAAACAATGAGAAGTAATCATTGAAAATAGCAGCTCTGACATGGATTCAGCATTACACTGGAAACATGCCCCTGTCCATGCACATGCATTACCTGCAAGTATGGGAGATAATTAAAGGAACATCACAGCAAGTGGAGTTATGTGCGTGCAAGAGTGTTACCAGTATTTAAGCCTGGTGATATAGTGCAGTAACATCACTTGTTGGTTCATGCCACCTCAAGCTTGACACCTTGAAACAAACAGTCTTATTTTCATAGTCAAAATGAATAAAGGTAACATACTGGTTGGGTTTTTTTGTTGTATAATGGCAATTTGTCAAGAAAAAGAGAACCTCCTGCTTTCTGTGAAACATAGCAAGGCTTTTTAAATCTCTATAAATTGCAATTCAAATCAGAAAATACAAACTAATAATTGGACGGTGTGTAGTACCAGCAGCATTCACAATTGCTGTTCGGCTATCATAATAGATGGAATAAAGACACATACTTCTCTTCTTCACAGGCAGAATTAACATATTCCCTGACACAGAGGAGTGCTGCATCCCGGCACATTTCTTTCAGATCACTGCCTGAGAAGCCATCAGTCTCTTTAGCAACTTCTAGGAGATCTACATGCTTGTCCACCTGTCAAAAAACAAAAGGTCAGAGCATGAAAACTCTGAAGTCATTTACTTTGTTCACCAAGGACAAGAAACAGTCACCTCCAAGTATTGTTACCTGCCCTAAGAAGATTTTTTCAGTCTTGACTTTTTTTGAGAGTTAAAAGCAAATTATTTTATTAACTTACAGTTTGAACCCTCCAAGTAGTTAATCTCATTAAATGAAACTGATGCTTCATCTCATAAAACTCTGTAGCCGATAAAAAAGAAAAAACAGGCAAAAGTGAACCATCATATTAGTATAGTCTGTTACTGACACAGCTCCTGTGCTGTTTTGGAAGGCTACTGGATGGCAAAAACTGGATCACAGAAATAATGACCCATTTTCCCAAATGCCCACACAAGTTTCCTGCAACAGCACTGCTTATTTTGGTAAAGGGCTTGATCAGATCCTACGTGCATCCTTTTATCTGTAGACAATGAACACTACCCAACGGGTCTCCTTTCACAGCCACTGCCCTTTTTTTATATACATTATTTGAAAAAGTGCATTTTGTTTTCATAAACACTTCTTTTGACCAGTAACACAGCAAGGCTCGAAAAAGTTCCTGTCACATTTACATTTTGTTGTTGCCACCTTTCACTGCAGAATAAGAACTTCAAAAGCAGTTGTTCATTATCTCAGCTACTCAGTTGTTTGCCGAGTTACTGAACAACTGCTCCTACTTTATACGGGGAGTATAAAGTAGGAACCATGAAATGGGGAACTCTGAGGCAAAATAATGTGTCTAACTCCATGCACTGGATCAGAGGCTGAAACTCATTCCAGCCAGGACCTCATATTTATGCAGTCCATTTACAGAACCTCTGATAACAGCCCCTTCTGGCACATTTTCCAATGCATCAGTATTTTATTTTCAAAAAGTTAAAGCCAAACTAGTCTAATAAAAGGCTGAAGTTAAGGGGTGACTTCTTCTAAGACGGAAACTATTCTGTGGTGATGAAGGCAAAGCCCCAGGTGTACTCTTCACTACTTCCAGCTACCCCTTGAACCCATACACTCCCCAGAATAACCCGAGAACCTGCCAACATCCACTGAGCACCCTTCCGATTCCCCACCATCCCACCCGCTTTTCTTGAAGGACAAGGGTTACAGTGATACTGTCCTGTTGGCTCATATCTTGAGCTTGTACTTGAGGCCCAGCTCCCTGACCTACAACTCAGCACGCAGGGCTCTGGTTTGGGTCTGGAGTGAGCCATCTGGCTCCCCAGGCACAGAAATTAAGGCAAAAGTGGCAGCTGGCTTACACCAAAGTGCCTCCTACAGACATTATAGCCTGGCTGTCTTGAAGTGCTTTGCTTTAAAGCATGATCCTGCATACGAATACCAAAGCCAGTAACAGTCAGCTGTGGATCTGCAATGTATTTGCTCAATGTGGGGCTGAAGGCCACCAAGAATTGAATGGAGCAGTGCAGCTGGCTAAGAATAAATAGACAACGGGCATGTTGTGTAGCAGGCGTTAACAAGGATTTCCCTTTGAGTGAGAAAGAAGAAACAAGATTTTAAGACAGGCAGGGAAAACGCAGGGCATGACTACACCTGTCATCTGTCATGTAAAGGACTGCCAGGAAGGACTGCCAAATAAGCTGGGCTTGAGAGATCCAATTCTTCCTCCTATGGGATAACCAATACAGGCTGATTTCCACCACCCCCCACAAAAAAGTTATTTGTGTGGCTGTGATTCACTGCCAGATGCTTGATATACCTTGCATTCTTTCAGATCCATATTCAGGAGCCGATATAGGTTTTTTGCTGAAGGCCTTTGCTGAAGTGCTGCAACTCCCAGGCCCAGCTGCCGAGGCAAAGGAGCCACAGAGTCCACTTGCGTGCAAGGGCTGGGTGGCTGCAGATATTCAGGGAGCCTGTATAAAGTCTATTATTTGGCATACCTCCCTAACATCTCTTGAAGAGGAATTTGAGTCTGAAATCACCACTTGCAAAAGACATCTTTGTTTGAGGCTTTCTGCAAATAGGTCAGCTCTTCCTCCACAACTCCTTTGGCATTTCATAGCAGTTCCGTTGTCAAACCCATATCTAGTATTTTGCGAATACAAACAATCCAAAATGACCATTTGCAAAGCAACCTCCCCAGTATCTCAGCCATTCACAATGATGAGCTGTGATTTTTAGGCCTCTTAAAAAATATAAGTTGGTTTTACTAACGAATGATATTTATTAGGATAGACCTCAACCAAGAGACACTTTGCAACATTAACTTCAAGACAATTAGTGCTGCAGACTAAATTTGGCAGGAACCTCCAATAACATAGGTCCCATATCCTGCCAATAGACATTACCAGATGTGCTCACACCTACCCCTTCCCCTCACCTTGGGATGCAGATGGCAACACGAACACCATGCAACAACATCTATAGTAGTTTTCCTCTAAAGGAAATATGAACTATGGATCAAAGTGCAAAAAGCAGCACTGTCAAAAAATGTCATTCCTCCTTTCTTGACTTGAGCCAATACACTGTACAGAGTTAAAAAAAATTCAGTATCTCTTCTCCCTGCTTCATGTCTTGAAATTTCTTTCACTGATCAAAGTGATTTCCAAACATTATTCACCTTCAGCATCTTTAGAGATATAAATATATTATCTTGTTATATAACAAGAAAATGAAGACAGAGTAATTTTCCTTGGAGATGGTGATTCACCACAAAATCCAAGACTGCTGCTCTGACTGAGGCTCATGCTTAAACCAGTAGGCAACCCTACTGCTTTAATTTAACACCACAACTAAAACCATAAAAGATTCCTAAGTTATAATCAGAAATACACTGGTAGATAACCTCTACCTTACTCCAAGACAGTCAATTATAAAACGTGTTTTCTACAACTCCAGACCTTGCACTCATGAAAACAGTAATACAGCAAATTAACCATTAAAAGAAGCCTACTTACATTTTCATTTTTCAAAATTAGCTTCAAGATTGCTTCTCTTTGTTTCAGAGCCTTAAACAAAAGAGATTAAAGTTACTAGAGTACAAAAATAAATATATGTAACATCTATCTCAATTTACATGGTGTGGGCTTTCAGTCACAATTCAGTGACACAAGCTGATCCCTCAGACAGGAGATGTGATACACACACTAAGGAAACTTATCTGATGGCAAATCACTCAGCAAAATGAGATCTAGGGTACTCTGACTCCAGGAGCACATGAAACTAAGCATTTGAGCATATATATTTACACTAACTACAGAGAAAGGGAAAATGCACTGACATTTAGTCTTACTTTGCCCTAAGTGAAAGCAGCCATCTCCAAAGATTTCCCATCATCTTCAACAGAGGGCAGACTCTCTAGATCTAGGGGACGCTTTCAATACTTTGCTAAATCAGATGAAGAGGATAAACTGTTCTGCTTAAAAAACAGTAATAATAAATTCAATTCTACAGATGATGCTTGGGAAATTTTAAGCAATATAAATCACATACTGTGGTGAGGTTACTGAAAGAAACAGGTATTGAGCATATCCTTAATAGCAAGGTAAAACACAGGCAGCAAAGAGACTCTTTTTTGTGCCTCCCAAAACCAAACTTGTCCTAAATTCACCTTCATTGTTAAAAAGGGAAAAAACTACCCTATAGATACTCTGACAGCTGAACAGCTGATACTCTGTCCCAAAAAATACTTCAATTTCCCTCTGCCTTGCAAGTAATTTCTTATGAGTAATTTTGGGCATTTTAATCTCAAACTCAGTTATAAAATCTGCAAGGCTTTAGCTACTCTACAGCGATACTACCTGTGCACACTTCCAATTCACAGCACATAAATTATCTTGGCCCTCAGTAAGAGTTGTAACCAATCTTGGTTGTATCACAAAGCACCACAGAAAAGAACGAGAGACAAGTGGTAAGTTCATGAGATGGCTGTAGCAGGGTAAGGAAAGTTACGTGCCTATGCCCTAAATGACACCTCCTGTTGTAATTCTGATCCTGGGAGAGGGAGCCAGCCCCTGTAATATCCTGAGGCACTGCTACCTGCGGATTATTCACCCTTCTAACAGTGGTCCTTGATAGAAAGGCATGATAAAGTACTAAAATACGCATCCTTGCCCCTTACTAATTCAAGGAAAACTTGAGGATGAATAAGGTGTATGAAACCCTATGAGCAGGCATCACAGAAAAGCAGTTACTAGGTTATAAATGCTTTGTTTTGAAAAGTACCCGTCCACAAGGAGTGAAAGCCAGTTCAAACAGGATGGGTCTGGGAATATGACTACTCCCTTGGACAATCAATAAGAGTTTTTACTCCTCCAGTTTTGTCTCCAAGTTTCAAAAAAAATGAATAATGAAGGATATTTCTGTAGCCAGAATGGAATACTGACAACCACAACTGAACTCTTTATAAAATTGATACAAAAATGTCTTGTGATATCGCTAAGTGTTTGAAGGCAACTAAAATACCTTGAAAAGGATGGCAATAGCAAAATTTATAGTAAGGGTAACCTTGTGATGGTTGGCATAATTGATAAAGACCTTAACTGCTACCTGTTTGGCATAAATCATAAGTGGAATAAAAAGTTTTCCAGATTGCTTACTGTGCCTGACTGTGAAAAGGCTTGAGAAGAACGTAGGCTTTGGTATGCAGATTTCATGCCTTCTTCTCTCCTTGAAAACTAAATACTGTGTATCAAGAAGGTATAAATGGTAGTCAGTATGTACCTTCTTCTTGACACTATCTGACCTGGGTGCCACTCTCCCCGCAGGCAACTGTGTGCAGTCCCTTTGGTGCTTTTTGAGATTGTTTTCAAGTTAAAACTAAGCTCTTTCCAGAGTGCAGCATCTAAGCCACTCCATTCTTACAGGTGAAGGAAATGGGTGGGAAGCTCTTGGAGCACATGGAGTTGTTTCAAGATAAAAGACCCAAGGAATCAAGATTTCTGCAAGAAACTTCACCTTAAAAAGCAAAGTTATATATGTGCTTCTAAAAAACTAAAACCAGATCAAAATAATGCAGTATTTATTGGGGGGGGACACAGCGGGGGACGACATGGGACACGGACGGGACATGGGGGGACGGGACCCAACAAAAAAAACCAACCAGAGACATGCATTTCCTGGCTGATAAGGCACTTGCCTGTAGCTCAGCCACTAGGCACACTGTTCAGAGGCAAACCTGCCATGACTTACAGGTTGGTTGATGTGAAACCGGGTTGGCATTCTTCTCATGATTGCAGAGTCAAGATCCTGAGGACGGTTGGTAGCTCCCATCACTATTACCTGTATACACCAAGAGAAAAAAACAGTCAGCCTGAAAACAGCTTTTGAAAATATCACCATATTGGAGTTTCAAAACCAAACGTGTGACTCTTCCACACTTTATCAAGAACATCGACATTTAAAGAAGGTACATAAGGTTTCTTGGTACTGATTTCAGCAACTGGATTTAAACGGGCAGCTTAAGAGAGCATTGGTACCACAGAGTATCACCTGGGTGGAGATTTTTACATTAGTCTGAAGCCTTCCGAGCCCAGTTTGAAAGTTCAAACTCTAAGCAGTAACCCAAAACTTCTGCTTATAAGTCTTGGTGATGTCTCTCTAGTTCCTGGTGGTCTGGAAGCAACTTGAGACATTTTGATAAGGTATTAAGAAATGTGGCATTTTTGTGCTGTGTTGAAAAAAAAGAAAGGCAATCAGTTCACCAGGATGACCAAACTGGCAGCTTTCACATGCACTAAAATGTTGTTTCTTTTTTTGTAAGCATTAAAAAAAAAATGCACTAAAAGTCAGTAAGAACCTATATGCACTAGTATACTGTAACAGCAGTGCATTAGATGTGTACAAGCCAAGTTCAATACAAGGAGAGTATTTACCTCATTTGACTGCGTTCCGGTTATTAGTTTAAGAACAAGTTTACTTCCCGTTCACATCAGCCTTATTTTCTCATTTATTACTGTAAGTTATGTACATTGTAAATACCCGGTCATGAAAGTGAAAAATGTCAGGGAAATTAATCTCTTATCAATACAGTTTCCTGTCGTGCTCCTGGTCTTTTGTGTGGGGTCACTGTTCCGCAGCCATCCCTGGCAGCTCTAGCAGCCCCTGGCCAGGCTAGGTTACTTGTCCCCGAGCAGAGTCACCCTGCCACCTAGAGGCTTAATTATACAGTGGTAAATTGCTATGCACAAAGCAAAAGACACATTTTTCACCAGGGCTCTGGCAGTCTTCACCTTCTAGAAAGCGTTATTCAAGCAAGCACTTGGCACTTGCTGGCGTGCTGAACACATGCTAATGTTTGGCTGAGCTGCCTCTTGTAAAGAGGCATCACTGTACCCATGCTATGCTTCCCCAGGGTCTGCATCAAGGTCCATTGTTGGACCCAAAGTGTTACTCCCTCTGTGCTACCGGAGCTGAGGAGCCTTCCCAAAACCGGCTTTATCTGCAGGTTCTGCGAACGTGGGACCCACCCAGGGCACAAATGCAGCTGTACGGGGCTTCCAGACTTTAACTGTCACTTCAAGCAGCACAGCTCTTTTCCAGGCACTGTGCCCCAAGTTCCTGCCCTGCTCAAGACTATATATCCTTGGCAGGTTTAGCCCAAAGCTGAACATGCTTTTCAGGTGCAATCAACACAGGAACAAATAACATTCATCACAACACTTATTTACGATTTCCTCCTAGCATTTGGAATTTTTGTTACCGTAACAAAAGCCAAATTTAATCCTTATTCAAAGCAAATTCATTTGGCGAGAATCAGACAAGCAACCCAAAGCTCCCAAGTAAACATTTGTAATTAACAAAAGAGCCCAGCGAACTGGCTGTCAAAAACTGAGACAATGCAAGTGTCAAAACCATCACTTAGAGAACACTTCCTGAATTGCAATGAGGTCTTGGGGAAGAGCCAGAAATACAGTATTGAAACAAAACACTCCTGCTGAAAAACTCCCCAGAAACCTTAATCAACCCCTGCGGTGTCTCCAGCCAATTGTTTGCATTGCATTTTACTTTGGTGGCTCCCTAACCTGCAGAGGCATACGAGTAAAGGACAAGAGTGACTTGTTCAGGGTCTGCATGCTGAACTTGAGAGATGGGTAAGACCACATATTGTCTTACAGCAAACAAACAATTTGACTTGCTCCAGGAAGTTGTCAGTATATTGGGAAAAAAGATAATACATTCAAACACCAGAAAAAATGTGTGCTTCCAAGATCATATTAGCTTCCAGTTAAGTGTTCATACCATTGGTGTCTTACTAGTGGTAACTAAACACTCTGCTTTAAAGCTCCTAAGTATATATATTCACTGTGTTCTAATCAGTTTTTAAAACATCAACTGAAAAAAATCTTTAGCACAAGCTTGAGAGA
This sequence comes from Mycteria americana, assembly GCF_035582795.1. Classification (NCBI taxonomy): domain Eukaryota; kingdom Metazoa; phylum Chordata; class Aves; order Ciconiiformes; family Ciconiidae; genus Mycteria; species Mycteria americana. Next base: position 42,292,214 of record NC_134370.1, read on the forward strand.
GAAGGAAAAGCAGATTTTACAAAGAAAGAACTAATGGAGGTCAAAGCATTGGAACCTATTCACAGAAAAATACAGATTAAAAAGGCTGAAAATTTTAAAATCGGAGAATAAACATCCTTTTTAGAGGCCTTAAAAAGACTGCTCCAGGTGACAGTTCAGAAACATACCAAGCAGGCTTTCCTCTATGCTACATTCAAATCCTCTGTTTCATAAATGTTTTTTTGTTTGTTTGTTTTTACAGCACCAGCAGCTTTTGTATTTTTTTTCTCTCCAAAATACAATACCTCTGTTGAGATTACGGGAGGGGGACAGAAGCATACAGGAATAATGGGATGGAAGCATGGCTCCATTTAATAGAATTTGTCTTTTGATAACAACAACTTCTCTACCCTTTCAGATTAACTCCAGAGTCTAGTGCTTGCCTAATGTCAGTCTAACACTTTTCTGGAAACAAACCAACCAATCTGCAACTGGGATGAATACTCAGATCTTTCAATACCTTTCCTGAAATCAAAGATTCACTTCACCTGAAGAAAATATTGTTGACAAAATGTTTTTCAAAACAGTTTAAAAATTCCCAATTTTCGCAGCTCAAACTATACAGCTATATTATTGAGACTTAAGACACTTCTGAAAATAACACCTCTTAATTAAAACCAAAATACCTACAAACACAACCTTCTCAAGAAGAAAAATGATCTATCAATATAACTAATCTCATTCCCATAATATACTGGCAATCACTAATACTGACAAGTAAAGAAACTCTTTTGGCAATTATTACTACATGCAATCTGCTACTCTTCTCAAATGGCTCAGTGCATAATAACTGAGAGGGAAAAGTCACATTACTTTTCTCATCATCCTTTGTACTTACTTGGCAGTTATAATCAGTGTCCAGTCCATCCCACAGACTCATGAACTGAGCTTTCATCATAGCTGTAGCTTCATGGTCAGAACTCGATCGACTTCGTAAGAAGGAATCTGTATTGAAGGATTCAGTAAAGCAGTTTACTTTCAATCCTGCCATAGAAAGTATGCTGTTTGATTTCTCATGTGCAGACTTGTGCTATTCTCTATCTTATTAATACTTTTTTTAATAAACATTGTCAACAAATGAAAAATATTTCTTACGATGAAGAATAGGAAAGTGGAATCTCACCATATTTTTAAGCACATCTTTTAAATTACATTACACAAGTATGTATCTATCACATGAGACTGTCCCAAATCTTGTGCTCCAAATTTTCACTTTCCTGAATTCATGGAAAGTGTAACTTTCACATTAATTTCTCATGCAGAGATGGAAGCATTCAGAGTCTGGCAAGCTAGAAGGCACTAAAGCACAGGAGAACAGCAAGCTACAGGACTGACGTAAAGTAAGCTATACACTTTGTTATGCAGAGCTCTAACTCTGCTAGTGGTTGCCTAAAGAATTTCCAACAGCTAGAAAAACACATTTTTCACACCTCTAGAAAAGGATAAAACACATTTTAAGAATGTAGCCCCTTCATAAACATAAACTATGGAAAGGGTAAAAGCTTTGTCAGGCTCTGCTTCTGCAAACAGTACAACTTGCTCCAAGAAGTGCCAGTGCTACAAGACAACGAGCAATTTTAACCGAACTGCTCAAGTTCACAGGGACTTAAAACACTAATGTGACAAGTCCAAATGCACTGAACAACTGGCACTTAGCTGAACTTCCCCTCCTACTTCTTCAGCTTTATTAAACTATTATTCCTGAGCTCTCCTAAACCTGTATTTTATCTTACATTATGTGCCCTCACAGCAGAAGCACTGAAGTGTATTTGGTGATGGGTTTCCTGAATAAGTAGTTCCCTTGACAGAAGAAAAGCTTTCCTCATGAACCACCTGAGCCCAACCAAAAATAAGCAGCAACTTGTTCTACTTGTAATTTCCTCCACTAACACAAGAAAGAAATACACTGTTTTTCCTAATTTGTCACCGTTACTTTACAATACCATTTATATTACTAAACCTTGTTCCATTATCACTCTTAAGGAAAAGATGACAGTAGATCAATATACCCATCAACTTGAACCTGCAGTTTAATGTCACTCTGCTATAGTTACTTACAAAAAAAGATAAATTTTTACCTATTTCGTCAATAAAGATGATGGACGGTTGGAGCTTTATAGCAAGGGAGAAGACAGCAGCAGCTAGTTTTTGAGACTCTCCATACCATTTGTCCGTCAGTGTTGAAGGCTGAAGATTAATAAATCGACAGCCTGCTTCCTTTGCTGTAGCTTTGGCAATCAGCGTTTTGCCACAACCAGGAGGGCCATAGAGAAGTACTCCTGAAAAAGTAACTGTGTTAATGCTCTCTGGTCGCTGTACAGAAAACACGCTTTGGCATGACAGACCTGATAGTGTCCAGGCTTGTATTTTATCCAAGTTTTAAAAGGTAAGAAACCAAGTTATGTAGTGTTCTATCAAATCAAATACAGAGTTATTTAAGATATCCTTATTATAAAATTAAAGCTAAGAACATCTAAAAACAGGTATGGTGAAACTGAAGGGAGACATTTGCCTGAAAGACGACCGGTTTATTACTGTGACTATAAAGGTTACATAAAACTAAAACCCTATTTATTTCCTGTAAGCATTTGACAGGCCTTGTTTGTAGCCAGTTTCAGCCTTGCTAATAAAACTTAGCACAGAGGAGGGAGGAAAAAAAAAGAAAAAAAAAGACCCCACAAACATTTTAAACAAATTACCCACAATTAAATATGACTTCTCATATTATTTTTAAATTTGTCATAGTGAAAGAATTCACAGTAGTGGTTTTCTAACATAGTTGTAAAGAAAACAATTTAAAGAAAAAAAAATTAAATGAAACACGCCTGAAACACAGAGAACCACTAGGAGTTTTTTTCTGTTTATGTGACTGATGACCACAAACATAATTACTCTGAAGCAATGACTTCCCATTAACACACAGTGCAAGCCACTAATAAAACTGTGGAGCTTGCCCTATATGGAAAGTCTGCTTTAAAAAGATAAATAAAAACCAATTTTTTCCTTCAGCTTATTAGATCATGACATTAAAGTAATTTTCCAGACAATTTTAATTTGTGACTTAAACAGAAAGTGGCCTGGAAAAACTAAACCAGTTACAAAAGTGCTTAATTTTCCATCACTTAGGACACGAAACTGAGACGGTCACAGATACAGGCGGTAATTAATAGTTTTCAGAGAATTTTCAGAAGACAATATTCCAGGGATCAGAGCAGTAAAGATGAACCTGAAATATTGGACAAAATGCCAAAGTTTAAATTCTGCTTGTTTGCAGTAATGCACAGCAAATATGGCTGCAAGCATTCCAGCAGAGAGAGTCCAACTTCTGTTTTACTGTTAATTTGTCACTCGATGGTTTCCTTACTGCCTCAATACTGTGCAACTCAACTCCAAAGAAAACCAAATGATCTTCAGAATAAAAATGGGATCTCTGTCTCTTTGAATGACTGGAATTTCTAGGGCTAGAAGAGAGAGATGTCTGAAAGATTAGCTTACATTGACATCTCATGTTTATGGCTTACATTTCTATGACACCGTAGAAATATTAACCAAGTGTACAAAGCTGTACAGCAGAGTTATAGCTCGCCTCTCCCAAAGGACAAGATGGGGTATAAGAAGAAAAAACAAAATCCGACAATTTAGGCAGTTAAAAATGCAGGCTACATAGATTAGTGCACCAAAATGTAACACATCAATAACTGAAAAGCAATTATCCCTTCATTACTAAGATGAAACTTATTCAGTAGAACTTGATTTCACGACAAGAGGAAAAACCCGAGGGTTTTCCCTGGCATCAGTCCTAATAGTTGCACTTTGGACTGGCAACCTGCTTCCTCTTTCCTTTCTGGGCAATTGTAACTTTTTTTTTTTTTTTTTTTTTTAATACCAACATATAAATCTATAACATTTCCTTCCTACCTTTTGGTGGCTGTAAAAGCCTGGAATTCTCAAACAAATATTTCTTCTTGATGGGCAAAATGACAGTGTCTTTCAAATCTGTAATAACATCATCTAAGCCTGCAATATCATTCCAGGTTACCTAATACAGAAAAACAGTATTAGAAATTATCATCATAGTCCCTGCCAACAAAAAATATCCACAAGCTTAAAAGTAGTGCAAAGCCTCAAAAATAAAGAGACAAGTGATTAAAAAAACTCTGCTCTCAACGATGCAATTTTACTTTTAAATTACAGAAATATTTTCTATGTATTTCCATAGATACACATATATGACAAATAATGTAATCCAACGTCAAAATCAAGATCTTCCATGTCTGAAGTGCTTTCATCGGAGTAACACGGAAAATGGTTTCTTACATGCATGCTAAGTGGGTCTACGAGATGCGCAGCAATACTCATTTCGTATTCAGTAAGCTTGACATTTTTAACTCCAATTTGCTTCATTAGTTTTTCAGCCTGGGGGAAATAAAACACCAAGAAAATGTGAGAAAGAAATCAAATGCTTGATTCAAAAATTAGTTTTTAAAGAACTGCTATTTGGAGTCTGAAAAGCTTCCCTTAAGTCACATCTGAAAAGAGGTTAAATCTTTCTGAAGTAGAAGGTTCTGCTATTTCCTAATGACTTGTTGTCACTTGAGTGAAACTAAGTCATATGTCTCAGTTCCCATCAAGTGTGTGTCATATCAGCCCTCCCACCTCCAAATCCACAAGTCATACATTGTGACCTGAAAAGCAACCAAAATAAACATTGAAACACAGAGTTTGCTGTTCAGAACAGGCTTGCAGACACACAGGTAATCTCAGTACAAAATCATTTCCATAATCTCTACAGGAGTTTCCAAAGCTGACGCAGGTATGTTACACTTAAAAAAAGCCCATTATTCCTTACAAACTTTGTACAGGATTCAGATGAAAACTCTGAAACTTGTTATTAAATAGAACTCTAGAGTTCTTTCATGTGATTAATTATCTTCATTCACAACCCTGCAAATAATACACACGCACTTTAATGTGAGATATAATTGTGTTATAAAAAGCATGCCCACTCCCCAAACTTCCACAGCACAGTATCAAGGAGAGATTAATATATTTTTAAGAAAAAAAAAAGATAATTCGCAGAAGCCAGTCAATTTTTTCTATGTATTAAATGCTTTCTTTTTCCCAATTTAAAAGGAAAAGTATTTGTTGTGTCAACATACTTTCATAATTCAGTTTCTCTTTATACTCAAACTTGCGGTTAAGTCTGACATGCTTTTGGGATATTGCAGCCTCTTATATAATAGCTGGCACTAGCACAGATTGTGAAAGCTGATTTTTAAAGTGGGGCCAATTTTTTAATTAAAGCTTTCATTAAAAAAGAAAAACCACCCAAACCAGAATTAGGTTGCTCAAAACTGCTGTTTGAATCTGTGAAATATGTGTCAGCCAGAAAACAAAAAAGTTACAACGTTTCCTTCAATACTTTCCAAATGAAACATTTAACTTTGGTTCTGAAATGCTCCTAAATCTTTTCCCAGAGCATTAACTCCCATGAATCATTGTAGTTCAACATAAGGAATGAGGCTTTTCACTTTTTTCCTCCCCTTTCCAGGGCATTTTGACTGCTACTGGAGGTGGGGGGAGAGAGAGGAACAAAGTGCAAGCTATTCTTAAGAAGGCATTTGGACAGCAGTGTTCCTCTTTGTCATGAGTAACTACAGTCCCTGCCTCTGCCATTAAGTTGCCAAAAAGCAGCACAGAATTAAGTTATTTCTGCTCAAGGTTTTAAAAAGCAACCAAGAAACTGATGAGAGCATTATTTAATGCGACTGCTGCTTAGCAAAACTGTCAGAAGCAGAAACTGCACTGGGACCACATACTTGCAGATAATTAGAGACAACATTATGCTACAGTTCAACAGTTTTTCCACCACTTCAGGCTAGAAATTCTAACTTGTTATAAAATGTAAGCACTGAAAACGCTAACAGCGTAGATCCTGAGATGTACTAAAAAATAATTCTAGGTTTTTTGATTATTCCACATGCTTTTGTCAATCACTTTGTTGGTTATTGCATGTCCTTTTCAGTTAGCAGATTTCTCTGTATGAACAGTAATGAACGAGAGAGCATTTCACAGAAATATTTATGAATAAAATCCTACCTGTTTCTGAGCTTCTACTTTCTGCTTTCTGGTTGGATCAATGGCATCGACCATCCATTTAATGGTAAAATATGTTACAGCACCAAATATAGTTAAACGAAAAATTAATCCAACCACTTCATTCCGGCTCAGGGGACGTGAAAATGCTTCGGCATGGACCATTTTGTCTCTCAACACTAAATGTAAAAAAGCACAGGGAGGGACAGAAAGAAAGAAAATTAAAGCTGAGAAAACATCTGCCTTATATTTAAACACCATTTCATATAAATTATATCCCATGCACACAGTGGGCATAAAGCTTACCCTGAAGTTATAATGAAATATCTCAACAACAGCACAACCCCAACATATAAAACTGCATAAGATTAAAACACACAGCACTAACTATGGTTTCAGTTCCACTTTCAGTAAGCAGAGAAGAAATAGCAGCAACAATTTGAGGCCTTACTTGATTGACTACATGCAAAAAGGTCCTGATTTCACTCTTTTCTCAAGAAATCTGCATTCCTTTCAGCTATACAATACCCCAATAAAGTAATAAAGATTACTTTATTTCAGTGCCAAGTTTACACTCCCATTAAGATTGACATTTTGTGACTGTTATTGACCCAAGAATGCTAAGTCATGGAGAGAAAGATAACTACATTATTTAAACAGGGAGTTCTTTTGCCTAAGAGGAAGTTTAAAGGAAAGGCACCCAACTGCCACATTAAGGAGTGATCGACAACTTGTATTTGAATAAAATGAGGTTAAGAGATGGAGCCTGCACCTAGCAGAATATATTTTGAGTTATTAATATCCCTGGAAAACTGAAAATGCTGGATGTGGCACACAGCTATCAAGGGAAAAGGCTGGCTGCTGTACAAGCCAAACCCAGAAAGTACAGCACCTTCAAGTTAAGGGAGCGTGCTGCAGAGAGGAAAAATCTCTTCCTAAAACACCAAAAAATGACTTATAAAATCGGGGTACTCCTTCCCCAGTCTACTTTCTCTTCAACTGGCAGGGTTTCTGCTTGAGAATCCCCAACACTCTCCTTGTTCACTGCCCAATTTTCCCACTGCAAGGGCAAAATTAGTGGCAATTCCTTTGGCAGCTTCCAACGCTCCCTGGCTGGTCTCCAGACTGAGCTTCAGCCAGGGAAAAGCCGAACTACCTACAGCCAAGATATCCTTGAATTCCCCCTCGCCTGGCTAGCACGTTATGTCGACCCTGTATTCAACTCAAGGCAATGCCATACCATAGATTCAGTTTACAAGGATTTGGCAAACTGGAATTAGGAGAAGCACTGCGATATGTCTACCAAAAGATGTCAACAGCTTGCTACTATATTCCAGTGTGGCTCACTGAAACAGTTTTGGTTTTTTTAACTCTTCATTTGCTGTTTAGAAATGTAAAAATCAAGGCTGTTGCTATGCATACCTGCTTCGAAATAAAATAAAATTTGCCTGCTTAGGCATCTAAGCAAGTAATACAGAGCTACAAGATTCTGCATGTTCTCTTAAGCCTAATTTACTAAAATAAAAGGGCTATATACTCAGTGAAAAAGGAAAAAATCTTTCTTTTTTAGGAAAGGAAGCCCCAAAAAACAATGAAAAAAGCCACTTCTTATGCAATCCTTGCCCTGAACAGCAATTGTAAGAAAAAGCTTTAATAGAAGAGAATTTTAAGTGTAATCTTTCTAAATGAAGTTCTACTTACCCTGCATGAATGTTAACATTTATTTTGTAGGCAGATAGCTGAGATAATGAGAAGGACAGTTAATTGAACAGCAAACTCTAGGTCAGTAAGGCTACGCATTTTGTTTTAGTTCTGCCTGTCTGCATGCCAACGCTTCAAATACTAAAAAGAAACCAAAAGGACAAGCGGCGCTGGTTCCTATTCTGCTCCCACAGCGCGGCTAGAGGGAAAGCTCAGTCAGTCACTGGCAGGAATCCCTCGCCTCTCCCCGAACCCCCAGGCAAAAGCAACCGCTTCCCCTTCAAGGACTCGGCTTTACCCCCACGCAGCCCCCCCCGATCGCGGAGCGGCCCAGAGAACGGGGCCGGTTCCTGGCCAGGCACCGGAGGCCAGGCATCTGGTGGGGCCGGAGCTGACAGGAGGGAAGGGGCAGTGCCGCTCTGCCGAGCCGAGCCGTGCCGGCAGCGGGGCGGGGCTGCCCCGCTTGCCCTCCCGGGCTGCCCGCTGGGCCCCAGCGAGGGCAGCAGCAGGCCTCGGAGAGCCCCCGGCCCCGCCGAGAACGTGGCAGCGGCCGCCCGGGATCCGGCCATGGGGGCGCGGTGAGGCGAAGGCGGCACCGGTGAGGGCCGGATGGACCGGCCGCCCGTGACCTTCCCGCCGCCCGGCAAGTGCCGGCGCGGCGGCGGGAAGCGGTGGCGGACGACCGCTCTCTCTCTCCCTCGCCGAGTCACTCACCCTTCGGGCCAGTCTCTCGGACACGCGGCTGGCGGGTCGCGGTGCGGCGGCGGCCGCACGGGCGGAGGAAGGCGGAGGCAGCAGCGTGGGCCCTGGCTCGGCGGTGGCACGTCCCGTCCTTCCCCCCTCCGGCCGGCTCCCGCCGCCCCGCACGAAGGTTCCGCCCGCCTGCCGGCCCGGCCCTCAGCGCGTCCGGAACGGAGACCCCGCTGCCTGGGCTCCGCGGGCCGCTCCCCGCCAGCAGAGGGCCTAAGACTGCGTGGGGTCGAGCCTGCCCTGACACCCGCCTCCTAATAAACACACTCCCTCCCCCTTCGGGAGCGGCGACATTTCAGATGTATTTGGCAGATTTGGGATGCTACAGGGATCTACCAGAATGAAAATCATAGAAATTTAACAATTCATCAGTAGTTTACTAAGAGATATTGAGATAATAGTTTCCCAGTTTCAACATGTAATAAAAACAGTAACTTCAAACTACATATATAGTAAGAGAAAAATGTCCAGAAAAAGGTTAAAATAAGGGGATCTCTGTAATAAGTGTAATTAATCCAAGGTTTTGGCAACTTGTCTTCAACTCTTCTGCTCTTGTGTCAATGCTGCTGAAGTTTTAAAGCCTTTCAGACACAGCTTTGCTCCTGAGAGAAAGCCTTATCACTTCGTTTTCTTACCTGTAATTCATACATTGTCCAGGGGCTTCCTAAAAAACTTCAACCTGCTCACTGGGGATTGTAATTTTTTTGTCAAGAGCAGTTAGCTTTTTATACAACACTGATTTTATTATGGGTCATTTTTAGAAGTCATCCCTTGTACACGCACGCAGGGGACGCTTCACCCACCGACAAGTCTACTGAAGCTCCCGGTGGCTGTCACACACCAGGACCTGTGGAGCAGACCCGCTGCTTCTGCTCTGTGATTTCTCCACTGTACCTGCTCCACCAACACCACCTCAGGTAGAGAGTGTGACACCGAATTTCCTTCCCATAGCTGGTCTGGCTTGTGCCAAAATCCAGGCACACTCTTCAGTGACCCGAGTGGGATGTCATCCACCCCGCTAGTGTCCATCTATCACTGCATCAGTGGTGCGTGGTGTTTCCATCATTAAATCCACGTGCAAAAAAATACTCATGTTCTCAAAGTGATTGTGATTTTACCAAAGTACTGTTCCAGCAGTTTTGGTTTGGTTCCATTTATTGGATTAATATACACCAAAACTCCCCAAAAATTAAAAAAGTTTTGAAACAACTTTTGCTTCTTCATCAGTATTGACAAATCCGTATTTCCCTTTTATTGTGTGCTATAGCTCTTCCAAATAAAAAGTGTATTTAATGAGAAAATAAATGTATCTGTCTAAATGCACCTATTGATTTACAGAAGGCCTTCCTTTCCTGCTGCTCCTCCAGTCTTTGATAGTGAATAAGATTATAATCTTCTAGAGAATTTTTTTTTCAATCTATGTGGAATATGTGAACAGTTTCCCTTTGATGTTTTAAAAATGAACTAGATATAATCAGTGATGCTGACGGCTTTTGCTATTAATTGGAGGCCTATACTTGTTCTTGCAATCACCCCTTTTGAATAGAAAAAGGATAATCAATCATTTCACTGCCTGCGTTTCATGCACTAGGAAAACGCTATTGCGTTCTAATTACCATTACCATAGGAAAATACTTAGGACCCTTCTGGTTTTTCTCCCACTCTTAAAAAAGTGACATCTATTTTGCTGCAGTTAAGGAGAAATGCAAACACACATACAAGTAATAAAAGCTCGAAACCTACATTTTGTCACTGCTCTTGACAGCTGTGGTGGTAAGCTTTGAAAGAAATCCTCTGCTGAAAAATACTGAAAAAAATTGAGAGATGCAATTTTTCAGAAGCTGACCAGGGTCAGGCTGAAGGTGAGGCTGATGCAGAATGCATAAATTGGACTGGGTCCTAATTTCTCAAAATACTGGGAGATTATAATTTCTTGAACAAATATTTCTTAAAAAAGGTGAGAAACACCAAATTCATCCCGCTTTCCTAAATACAGAGTCTGAACATTGCTGAAGGCTTGATGTAGAACTTAAGTCATTCTAGAAGCTGATCCTACAGAGGTCTCCATGAAGTCTCCGTCCCTCTGGTACTGCTGGAGCTTCCCCTGTTTGCACAGACCTGGCCATGACAAGGTGTTACTTTGCCATCGCTTGTGCTGTCTATGTACCAGGTTGATTAGGAGCTGCAGGAGCCAGGAGAGACCACCAGCCTACTGCTGACTGACCGTTCCTTTCTGGTGTTAATGTGAATTGGGCCTTAGTTTTCAATTTCTATCCTCTAGTAAAAGTATCTGTCTGAAAGAGAAATGTACTGGAAATCATGGGTTTATACTGGAGAAAAAAAGGTCTTTGTGGCAGCTGCTGTCCTCAAGCACTTGGCATGCCTTGGCTACTTTGGGTCATGGAGTATGCTTCCTACTTAAGGACAGATCTAGAAAGCGGTAACAAGTTGACACTCATTCAGCACACTTTTTTATCAATTTTGGTTTTGCAACTGTGGCAGAAGAAAACATTTTGGTTTTTTTTTTTATTATATTGAAAAAATGAGATTGTAAATTTCCCCCAAAATTGAAAAATTTCAAATCAAATGTACGGATGACTTGGCTGGACTCTAGGAGATTGTAGCTCTTCAATACAGGACGAGAAGGTCACTGGAAGGACCTAGTGTAGTTGGAAAACTCATTGGAGAAGGGTAAGACAAAGGCCACACTGGTGGTGTACATACTGTTTTGCTTTTGACTGCTGGCTGCTTTGCTATGAAACATGTTATTTTTGGTGAACTTTGTTCTCCAGTCAGTGCAGGCTGACCCGAGCTTTGCCAGTGACCTGAACAGGAGCAAGATGGGAAACGAGTGGTATATTAAAATCAGAAGGATCTGTGGTGGTTGGAGGTAGGAAGGGGGTTTGCAAGACACAGGGAACAACAAAACTCAAAGAGAGGGAATAGGGATGAAATGAGATAAATAGAAAGCAAGGCAAAGTGTATGGAAAGAACAAAATGAGAGATCGGAAAGTAAAGAACAAGCTGGGGAAAAGGGGATGTCTAGGAACAGCTTCATAATTGGGCAAAAGCATGTAGTGGTTTTTCCCCAGAAGACTCTTCTGTGCTTCACCAACTTGCAGATCAAAGACTTTCTGAGTCAGAGGATGCGTTGTATTTTCTAGCCAATTTTTTTCATGAAATTGTCTACTTTTTCATCAAAAACTTTGGGCATCTGCAGCATTTTGTAGCCAAGTCACACAATTTAACTTCACGCCACGACACTAACTACGTCTATTGTTTTGAACCTGTCACCAGCTATTTTCATCTGGAACCCCTACATTTTATATTGAAGAAAGGGCAAAGCAAGCCATCCTTGTCCAGTAACTTAAGATTTTATAGACCTCTAGCTAACTTTTTAAAGTGGGACCTCAACTGTATGCAGAGTTGAAGATGGAGGCACAGCATGAATATTAAAGGTGGCATAATTATGTTATCTTTCCCTATCCTTCCAATTGCTGGCATAGTCCCACTAGTTGGATCATGAGATTCCAGCAGTGGTTGTTGTTACAAAGATCATCGCTGCATGGTGTGATGAAAATCTGCCGCAGGCCTTGCTGACACAATGGTCACTGACAGACAACTATTGCTCAGACTGCTCCTTAGTCTTGGTCTGACTTGGAATCGGGAATCTAGCAAAAGGACTTTCAATTAAGCCATATCAACTTCCTAGTGATATATACATAGTCAGATGTTAGAAAGAGAGGGGCAGTCTTAGGACTTGAAGGACTTTCAGAAATGTTTTCAAAGATGGTCTTGATTTGCTAGCCACATCTGTATTTGTCTAGGATAACCTCCAAGTCCAGACCTAAAAGTAGGTTTCATGGGTTCATTTCATACATTTGAAGTTTGGGAAACGAACAGTACGATCTCACTGCACACACACAAGTTGATCCCAAAATAACTATGAGCTGCCAATATGATCATGAAAAAAAGGCCCTGAGAGGTCTTAGGAGCAATGTTCCTAGCAGAGTTTGGAAAGGATTAATACCATTGTCCTTGGTGCTGGCAAGATACTCTCAGGAACTCTGCATGCCATTCTGTTCATCTATATTGAAGAGAAATAAATCATAATGAAACTGGAGCAGAAAGTTGCTGCTGAGATGAGGGAAAGTGGAAAGTTAGGGGAGCTCAGCTAGCTTAGTGTAGTCAGATGACATCTAACAGGGACATTTATGCCTGTAAGTGCACAAAGGGTAAAAAGGGTAAATGCTATGGAGTAGGAGCTATTTAAGGCCAATGCCGGCACAGGAATAAATAGATACAAACCAGTCACAAATATATTTAGTATGAAAATCAGAAGAAGGTTCTTGGAACAGCTTCCCAGTGGGAATAATGGTGGCAAAAGATCTTAAGATGAAACTTGATACATTTATGAAAGGAATAATATAGCATTTGCAAAGGCTGAAGGCTGCAGCAATCCAGGAACACCCTCCACCTTATGTTCCAGTTTATTTTGAGCCCTTAAAAGCAAAGCGTAGCTTTTTACTCTCCCATTCCTCTCCCTGCTCCAGCCATCTGCAGCTGGACTTCAGCACCTCTCTTAAAATCTGCTTAAAGATCAAACAAGACACTGAATTTATCTTGCACTTTTGAATTCCTTTTTGCTGTTCCTCAGAAAGGAAAAGGAAAGTTTTGTAAAGTATTGCCTAATTTATATATGCAAAAAATTGATATTTAATAAATCTTCTCCTACACATGGAGTACTACATTTTATCCAATTTCTCCTGCTTGCCAGACCTGCTTATTAACCAATTTCCCATAGCATCCAACCAATATGCAAGTGAATGCTATTTTTCTCCAAGCTGCCCTGCTCAAATGTGTTGGATAGTCATTCCCCAGATAATGCAATTACTAAGCAAAACACGGAGGGATTTCCCGCTCGTGTTCCTGCGAGGGCTGTTTTCACTGTGGTCTGATGGGTCTAGCAAGATACAAAGTCTCTTCAGCAAGGTGTCTTTCCCTGCCAGCCTCAAAAACATTTGAGGTGGACTTATGAATTAAACCCAGGATCTGTTCTTTAGGGAGATACCTGCCTGGTTTATGTCATCTGCTTTTCATGGAGAGAAAGGAAAAAGGGTGCATGGGTTCTCCTCTTCCTGTCAGGCTGGTCCTTTCCATGGTGTCTCTTTTCTAGTTGTACAGGCAGTGGTTTCATTTTCCTTTTGTTTCTGTTCCTTGGAGATGTCCATCACCTCTTTATAAAACAAACAAGTGCCTTCTTGCTCCCTTTAAATAGGCTTCCTTCGAAGGTATGTTACATTTGACCTCCATGGGATATCCCTCACATTACTTACTGTCCAACAAGAGAATGACATGAAGATAGTATTTCTGAGGAAGGCAAATTTACAAATTTATTTGCCTAGTAACCCTGTTTCTTCAAATGTATTATCTGGTAAGCGCTCTCCTGATCCCTTAGCAGTTGGGGCAGATGCTGATCTCCAGCAGATTCCATTCCTGACACTTTACAGAAGCCATACATTCCAAGCTGCCTTAAAACTTTGGTTTGTATTACCTCAATGGGCTAGTATTTCACCTGTCTGCACACAAAAGGAAAAAAATCACCCCCCCCCCCCCCAAACATGCCCTACCAAACTATGAGAAAGATGGAAACTGATAACTGAGACTGCAACCAGCATTCATATTCAGAAGCTCAGGCTGCAAGAGGCTACCTGATGGTCATTTTCCTGCAAATCATTAACACTGGCAATTCCCAAAGACTTACAGGAGTTTTCAGCATAGAGTGTGAAGAGCCTTGTACAATGGGATTTATTTGCTGAAGTTTTAAAGGAATTTAAAGGCTGATTTGGAGATTTAGAGACAGTGCTTTTCTCCCTGTCCGGATAATTGTGATCAATGCGGAAAGGGCGGAGGAGGGGGACAGAAAGCTCCACGAAAACAGCATGGCCACGACCGGTGAGCCAGCTGGCGTGACCCAGGGGACACTTTCACGCCCCTACTACCCCCGTGCTCGGCTGCCGGCGGCCCCGAGGGCAGCAGGTGGCTCACCCCCCCACCACCTCCCCCGAGGCCTGGGCGGCTGCAGGGGGCAGTAGGTGCTCACGTACAGCGGCGAGCGGAGGGAGGGCAGCGGCTCCGAGCCAGTCCGGGTCGCTCAGCCTTACGCTAACCCGCAGAACAGAGGCCCGGGGGCAGGGGGGAGGTCGAGGCCCCTGGCGACTGTGACCCCCCCGCCCGCGGGGCTCGTGGCCGCACCATGTCCGTTACCCCCCCGCGCCGGTTACATAAGCGCAGGCCCCCCACCCGGCCCCGGCACCTCGCCGGGGCGGACGCAGCTGCTGTGGCACCTACCAGCGCCACGGGACGACTTGACTGGGAAGGGGCGGGGGGGAGAGCCCCGTCCTCTCGCCCGCCGCGGGCCCGGAGCGCCGGCAGGCCACGGGAGCGCAAAAAGCGGGAAGAGGCCTGGCTCCCGCTCCCCTCACAGCTCGAG
This sequence comes from Mycteria americana, assembly GCF_035582795.1. Classification (NCBI taxonomy): domain Eukaryota; kingdom Metazoa; phylum Chordata; class Aves; order Ciconiiformes; family Ciconiidae; genus Mycteria; species Mycteria americana. The sequence goes on from NC_134370.1 coordinate 42,307,293, forward strand.
CGGTGCGGGCCGGCTCCCGCGGGCCGGGCCCGCTGGTGGCCAGGGACGGCAGGGCCCGACCCTGCTGCTCACCTCACCTCTAAGCCCGGCCCACCCCGGCCCAGCCCGGCCACTTCCGCCCACGGGGGGAGGGGCCGCCGCGAGCACAGCGGGATGCCCACGTGACCAGTCGCAGCACCGCCGCTCGGCGCGGTGGAGGTGACGTCTCACCGCGCTGCCCGTATCCCTCCGCCCGCTGCCTCCTCGCCCCCGCGTGGCAGCGGGACCCGGGCTGCGGGGCGGCGAGGGGCGGGTGGGACGGCGGGATGGGGCGAGGGGGGTGGTGCGGCGGCGGGGCGGGTAAGCGGCTCGCAGGTTCGTGAGGGACTACTTTCTCGGGGCGGCGGAGGTGGCGGAGGGGGCGGGGCTGCCTCCCCTCTCGGAAGCTGCAGCCATGATGGGAGGCTAGCGCTGGCGCGGCGCTGTTGGGCGCGGAGCAGGCCGGGGGGGGATGAGCCAGGCCGCGCCGCCGGCCCGCACGTACTGAGGAGCCGCCGCCGCTGCTGTCGCCCCGCCGCGGAACGCCCGCCCGCCCGGCGGCGCGGCCCCACCGCGCGGCTCCGGGCCCGCTGCCGCTACCGCCGCCGTCCCGGCGGGGAGCGGAGCGGAGCGGGGCGGAGCGGAGCGGGGCCGGGCCGGGGGGGCGCCCCGCGCCGCTGTCACCATTGCTGGGGCCCGGAGCGCCGGAGAGCTGTTCTCTCCGCCTCCGCCTCGCTCGCCTCAAAGACGGCGGCGGCGGCGGCACCCTCAGGGACTCGGCCCGGCTCCGGCCCCTCCCTGCTCGGCCGCCGCCGCCGCTGCTCCCGCCCCGCTCGGCGCAGCGGCGGCAGGAGGAGGAGGGGGCAGCCGCCGCCGCCGGGAGCCGCCGCCGCTGCCGCGGGGTAAGGCGGGCCCGCCTGGGGCTGAGCCGCCGGCGCAGCAGGCCCCGCGCCCGGGGCCGCCCGGCGGCCGTCGGCCCGCCGCCGCCTCCCGGCCCCGCGCCCCGCCGCCGCCGCCCGGCCCCTGCGCCTTGTCCCGGAGCGGCCCTCGGCTGCCAGACATGACCGCCATCATCAAAGAGATCGTCAGCAGGAACAAAAGGCGATACCAGGAGGATGGCTTCGACCTGGATCTGACCTGTATCCTCCTGGCGGGGACGGGGCCCGGCACCGGGCGCTGCACGTACAGCTATTGCATCAGACCTGCGCGGCGGTTACCTAACGCGCTTCCCGGTGCCGCTCCGCCGGGAGGCCGGCGGCTGCCGCCGGGGCTCGCCCGGGCCGCCGCGCCTTCTCCCGGCCTCCTTTTGTCCGGGCGGCCGCCGAGCCGGGGCCCGGCAGCCGGGCAGATTAACGGGAGCTCAGTGATGGCGAGGATTAACGTTAGCTCTCCGTGGCGATTGCAGCTGGCCTGCCTGCTGCCACCCCCGTGTCGCGGAGGTGCTGTTCCACCCCAGGCCCGGGGAGCCCCTGCCGGCTCCGGAGCAGCGCGGGTCTGCAGCTCATCTCTGGCTGTGTTGATTTTTCGGCTCACGTAGCAAATACGCCTGTCCCGCCGTGACTCACGTCCAGAGCACTTTTTATTTTTGATCTAGTAACTCGTCTTGAATTGCAAATATAATCGTGGCAGGCCTATCGCTTTACTGGGGTTGCTTCAGTCTGCGCGGCCTGAGAGGTGAAGCCTGTGTACTCTGCCCTGATTTTCATACATTCAGTAAGGCAGAGCTCGTGCTCGGTTGCAGTATGGTGCAGCAGGGTTCTTGACAAGAGGTGGCAATCACTTCTTCCAAATTAAAAAAACACCTCCTAACGCGATGCGTGAACTGCGCTTTGGCATAATCTCAGATACAGTAAACACAAGGATGTGTTACAAATGAGAGCACATTGGGTCTCGTCGAGGAGGATTGTAAGGAGTGTAATTCTGGAATATGTAACTAGTATGCAGTTATGACTAGTAAGTCAAACCATAGAGAAGCATTGCTAGTGTATAGTTTTGGTGGCCTTTCAAACAAATGTGCTGTAGCTGTGGCAGGCAGATGTTTAGCTTTGAATGCCTTTTAGAGTTAATGGTATGTAGGGGCTGTGCTGTGGGCATGGTCTTTCTCCATGGTAAAGAAAGATCAGTACTGTGTTTGAGAGGTTTTGGAGCAAGAACGTGACTTAAAAGTTTGAACTGTTCTCGGAAAAATGAATATTAACAGTAGTATTCAGAGCTAGACTGATACCTTTAGAGAGAGCACTTCCTGTTCTGCAACAGGATCAGGGTGAAATTTATTGTTTTTTGGAGCAATTACACTCGTGTAATAGCAAGTGCTACAAACACATCCAGTTCTTGGGCAGGATCAAAACCGGTAACAGCTGTTAAGTAGTGCAGAGCTCATGCTGTTGCATTGAGCCTTGGCATAAAATTTTGGTGGCTTTAAAACAGCCTGAAAGGTTCTTGACTTTAGCAGGTGGCTGCAGAGCTTTTAGTTAAAAAGCAGGAGCTCTAGTATGTAATTCATGCGTTCTGTTCATGGTACTGATAAAATATAATTCTAGGCTCGCATTTTTAAGCGTTTGCAGTTGGTTGTTTTGTTGGCCTATGACTAGGGCAGCTGTAACGCTGACATAGGCCAGCGCAGCACTTGGCTGCTGACTTAACAGCAGAAGTCTGAGAGTTTTTGATTCTCTGAGTGATGAGTTTGCTAGGAACTTCAGGGTTATGAAAAGAATTAAGTGGTGGCAAAATGGTGAGGTTTTGGCTTCACAGTTGGAGAGTTTGGTGTTTCAGGTATCTTTGCCCAGATGTGCCATTGGTAGGGAGAGATTTTTTTGACCTAAACAGATCTTTTTAACTAGTGGTCTGCTCCCAGCAAGAAAATTGATCAATGCTGAACCTGGATTTTCTGCTCAAGGTTGCTAATGATATACGAAGTGGAGTTTATTGCTTATTTTTTACTTTTTTTGTCTAGTTAGTTTTATTATTAGAATTTTGCATTAGAGGTAGACCACTGAACACTGGGCTTAGGCTAATTTTTCTAAAAGGGGTAGCTGGCTGCAATTCTGTAATGAAATTTATAGAAAAAGTGTTGGTTTTCTTTTTCATGATTGCAAAAATATCTTTGGAAGAAGTTTATACTTGCAAACCTTTTTTTTTTTTGGTAGAAGTGAAGACTGTTGCCTGTACAGTATAATGGCTTTGCTTGAAGGCTGACATTGTTGCAGAAGTGAAAGTTTAATTTTTTATCACTTTGTGCAGGCTTCTTGGCAATGTTCTTTTTGCAGGGCTTCGATGGCATTGTTGCTCATCATACCTGGTAGCTGGAAAATAACCTATTTATTTCTTATACATGTAGACAGAGGACTGGGCTGGGAGTTAGCTCTCCAACCATGTGATATTAGATGAAGAAAGAGAAAACTTGAAACCTAAGTGAGCTGTTTGGAAAGGCGGGTAGTGCGTGGTAGGAGGACTGGGGTTTAAGTTCTTAAAGGTACTCACTGTGTGCTGGAGCTTAAAATTTTGACACCAAACCAAGCTACCACCTGCATTTCTGCTGTTGGTTAGCTTTGCTTCCCCACGCGCCCATATCTGTCGGAGTGTCCTCTGTTACAGCTTACTGGTTGTTTCAGGGCAGCTGCTTCTGTCAAGCTAAAAGAGAAAGACTGACACGAGTTGGATAGCCCAGTGATTTGGGCATTTAGTTGGAATATGGGAAATGGAGGTGTGAATTCCTCCTGCAATAAATATTTCTGTACGAGTAGTTCAGTAGTGATGGCTCCAAAATACTCAGTAGCTGGTGATTACTACCTGGGCTTTGGGAGGTGGAGAATAAAATGAATCTACAGCGAATCCAGGTGAGGTGCCTGATCTCCAGCCTATATTCTGTGGTCTGTCTTTTCTTCTACCCCTCTTTGAGGGAGGGTTTTTGTCTCGGTGTCCCAGGTGGACAAAGACTTGCAGTCTTTATATTTCGGTCATGGCTGATTCTCCCAAGGCATTGCAGGGAACACCTGAGTGCCAAAAGGCAGGATGGGTTAGGCGCTGGAGTGCCAAAGTCTCCTTTGAGGACCTCTTTTTTCCCTCTGGTGGGCTGTGTCAAATCCTTTTAAAACTGGCGCTGATGTATGTGTGATACAGTACATCATGCTTGGGACTCTCAGTTCCTGATGAGTTGGTTAAGAATTCTTCTTGTGTGGATAATGTAGGATTTTAGGAAAGGGAAATAGTGACTTCTCAAAATCAGTAGCTTTACGTACACAATATGAAAATAGTCCTATGTGCTAATTACAAAACAAGCGTATTTAAAAAAACACGTTGACATTACTTTTCATCTGGTCAAATGTTCTTTTTTCTCTGAACAGCATTTTTGTGGACCTCTTGGGAAAAAAATATTTTGAAATTAGAAGAGGAAAGGGTTTTAAAGGTGGAGACATTAAATCAGCTTTTTAATACTTTATTTGAGATATTGTATTTATTCCTGATTTATTTGGGTTTCTATTTCATTTCTGTAATACTGGATACCTTTTGGTGCAAATGGGTGAGAAGGAAAATTTGGATTAATGGCTTTCTTCTAAGATGGCTGCATTTCTTTGATGCAATGACCAGTATATTTTCTGAGGCACTGTAATCTTTGTTTTTTCTGAAATTGTGCAGCTTGGTTGTTGACCGTTTTACTGCAGGGAACAATGAAGAGAGAATGCTTGCGTGCAAGTCTTGCACGTGCATTGATTGCCTGTGTCTTAAGAGGTCCATGCATAACCGAGTTTAGCAAGTGTTTTGAGGGAAACTATTTGAGAATAAAGTGGAAAAAATTGTGTAACTGCTTCTTGTGCCCATTATAGCTTTGGTAAAACTTTCTCGTATTTCCACGCCTTCTGTTAGGCATGAAAATGGCCATCTAGCCTGAGCATAGGGTAGAGCATGCCTAGCCTGATGCTTAATTGAAGCATGTGTAGCTCGTGACCTACATAGTCATATAAACTGCAGCAGTATTCAGTAAAGATTAGATGTTGGGTGCAGTTTATTTACAAGTCTCATGTGTAGTTTGTCTCATATAATGAAAGGTAGAGAATGCTAAAGTTGTGAGTGGAAGCTTCTTAGAATATCACATGGCTTTATGCTATTTGCAGTCCTGAAGCTCTTTGCGTTTTTAATGAAATTTTAAATTATGTGACTTCACTCAAAATGGCTCAGCTTCCAGGAAAAAAATGAATTAGTGGCATGAGGTACATACTGCGTTTAAAAAGAGAGCCCAAGTTGGAAATGCCATTCGTTTAAAATATTTGGTTTCATTTTAAAATTGAAGTTTGTTAGATGTTTTGTAACAAGTTTTTCTTGCACACAAGCACAGTAAGGGTTTAGAAGAAACTAGAAGAAACTAACTGGCAATGCATTTTATTGGTGGAAAAGTATTTCTTTTTTCCAGAGTAAACCATGTTACTTAGCAGTGTTAAGAGCCCAGCAGACTCGTTTTGCTTCTAGAGCCTGGGACAATCTTGGGTTTTGTACAAGAAGATTAGTGCCAGTTTTTCTCTGAATTAATCTAAGAAGTCTGTTTGAATAGTCAGCAGTAAAATGCTACTGGCTGGGGACTTCTCAGAGTTTGATTCAGTTACCTGTTTGCTGTAGGATGTATTTGATCCTGGGAATATTGGTCTTTCGGCACTTACCGGGGATAAAGATTTTTGAATTGTCCAGATGGAGAAAGCAAGGTGGTGATAGGTGCAAGTGTGTTCATACATTTTCTCTTCTGGGGTTAGAGATGTGCTAGATCACTTACTTTTCCTCACAACCTAAAAAAAACCCCTTTGGCATACTGCCATAATTGCCATAGTATGTGCATATTTGTGGATAGCGTTGTTTGACAGCTGAAGCCTATGCGCAAAGCCCCGACCACTCGAGCAAGCACTTGGTTGTGTAACCCTCCCTGCATCCATTCAAAGTAACCCCAACCCCTTTCTGCCCTGCTTTTTTGACTGCAGTTGCTCAGAAAGGGATTTAAAAGATGCTTGACAAGTTACAGCTTATCTCTTTGCACTTGCTTAAATGTAGTGCAGGCTTCCTAATGAACTACTTGATCTTGCATCATCAGAAATTTTTAATCAATATGCAGCATTGCTGGAGACTGTTTGCACAAGCTAAACATGAAGTTAAAAAATAACTGCCTGTGCATACTTTTAAATTGACAAAAGCTGCAAACTGATTCTTGGTTTTGTGTAGCTCTGCTGTTGAAGTGATGGCTATATGTTCTTTTCAAGGTGGGGGAAGAAATGATTATGGCTAATGTGGACACTTCGTAAAATTTTCTTATACGGCAACCTTTTAGAAAAAACACAACTGAAGCTAATCTTCATTGAAATCTGTTTGTAAGCTTAGTTAAGTGTGTGTAATTTTCAGAACATCCAAAACTTTGCTGTTAAACATTAAGAGGGTAATGCTGAATAAAGTGCAAGCTTTACTAGGACTGGTACTTGTTTTGAGCATTTCTTTTTTTTTAAGGAAAAATCTAAGTTCATCTTCATTATCTCTTACAATAAGCCTGATGAGGTGTTGGCACTTGAGGCCCTTGAGAAATTATCTTTGTTGAGGCTGGTCAGTGACTTTGGTGAGGATGCTTAGGTCAGTGTTGAGGACTTCTGAAAATCCCACCAGTTAAGCTCCTGGTTTAGCGCTTGGTGTAATTGATTGGCCATGTGTCAACAGTGGGTCCAACTTGAGTCTTGAAGAAGGTTGATGAATTTTGAAAGTGCATCTTTCTAGGAACTTGTGCTAGTCAGGAAGGCCTTTCTGTCCTCAAGATAATTACACGTGACTTCCACTGACTTCATGAGACGGTTATGGTGTATTTAGGGAAAGGATATAGCCTTGAGTGTGGAGCTTATGCAACACTTGAAATGGCTATTATTGCCACAGTATAATACATGCGGAAAGATGAGTTGGCTCTTGATGACTGCTAGGCTGGTGATCAGCAGATTTCTTTGGGACAAAAATGTGTTTTTCCTGTGCTTTCCAGTGCTACACTTAATAATCTCATTTAAGAACTTTTTTTTTATTACCAAAAGGTTTTGAAGTACAGTGAGTGCTGTAGAGGAAGCTAGTATTTGCTAAATGACGTGTTAAAACACTATGTAGAGGAGTAGAGAATTTTCTAATTTTCTTCCATAAGAGAAGTGACTGTATTTTCCGTCTTCTTCCTTGGATGATTTGGACACCTAAATCCTCTTTGTTGTGGAAGCAATTGATATAATTTGTAGAGTAATAATATGACTGAAATAATGTGTTTTATTAACACATTATGTTAAAACCTCCTATGCTAAAAAACGTAAAGCCATGCCCGAACTAAACTTCAGAATGTAGTAACTGTGAAGTTGAAATTTTCTATATAAGGTTTCTGTCTACCGAGTTGCTTTTGCCAGTTGTGAATCTCTGAACAGTTTCTTAAATGAAATTATGTTTTTAATGGATTAATGTTGTTGCCACATTAATAGTGCATAAGCTGACAAATTATACCCCTGGTACCTTAGCCTAGAGTCTTCCCTTACAACGTGTTTAAACAAGAAAATGGTTCTGGTATAATGATTTAAGGGACAATAGTTGTGTTCGGACAAACTGGAAGTAAAGGGAGAGAATAGGTAGTTTGAGCTGTCAAATCCCTTAAGTACGTTATAGACCAAAGTTGCTGTCATTAGTCATAACTAACTCCCTTTTAAAGCCCACCTCCTTTCTAGTGTGAGTACCTGGTGAGTAATCTGGAACTTGGAGCTACATGTGATTTGTATTCATTTACTGTGCCTAATGTAGGGTTGATATTGAAGGTTAATTATTGCATAGCTTTTTCAGGGGGGTAAATGGGATATAGCCTGGAGTTGTGAGTAGTGATTGCTGGATATGCCTGATGCTTCATCTTATGTACTAGAGTAGTTGTGGGCTCCTTTGATTTGGCACTTCTGTGAAGGTTTTTGGGATTAAAGCTGTGCATCTTTGTGTATTCGTGTGTGTTATTGCGATGGTGATTTCCAGACTGTAAGAAGGGAATTTATTTGAAAATATAGGAACATTCATATGCTTTGTGGGTGGTTGACTCTACTTTGGGTTCAGAGATTGCTGTTAGTTTTTGAATGTATCTTAATCCTAGATTGATATTTCAGATGTAAAGAAATCCTTGTTCCAGTTTCTAATTCAAGCTAGCATCCTCTTTGTTCCTGTCATCATCTGCCTCATTTACTGTCTTGCCTATACAGCCCTGAAAAAAACAAGTTTTGTAGAATGTAAGTAAATAATCGTGCAATTAGGCTATGTATCATGCTGCGTAAATCTAGGTTATTTTAATAACGATTTTTAGGCAACATAGCTAAAGTAGTGGGCTCTGTGATTCAAATGGTAATTGACTGTACAGCTAAAAAATTAAACTCAACTGCTCTGTGTTTGGGATGATGACTATTGCAAAAGCTGACATTGTTCCCTTTACAGATGAAGTCCCAGCTTCACAGCCCCAACGTGCAGCAGTGCATTAAAACTGCTTAATATCCATTTTTTTTTGTAGTGAAGTGCTTAAGAAATGTCTTTATAAACTTAATTCTGCCTTTGTGAAGCTGTAGAATAATAGCTTTTAATTGCATGATTAATTTTCTTAGAGGCCTCTGCTTAATTCATTGCATTGTCTGGGTGTGTATTGGGCTAGAATTGAAGTAGCTGTGTATTTTGTATTCTTTAATTTCTTGTGTGGGTAAGTTAGAGAATTAATGACCTTTTTTGTACTAACGTTTAGAGGAGGAAAACACTAGATCTCATTAGAATAAAATTAATATTATCTACTTGAGCCTTGTTGGTTGAGAGGGTTTATTAGGATGGCCTTATGTCTTGTTTTGCTGCTTGCCTTTATTTTCTCTTGGAATACCATCCCCCCACCCCCCCAAATTAAGGTTTGATAAATTCATGCAAATCCTAGTTTTTGTAGCTTATGTTTTATAAAGCTTTTCAGTGTGACATATTTGTCCTCCAGTCTGATAACTCTTTTAAATTCCCTTGTCTCTGAAAGTTTTGGATGTCCTTCCAGACTTGCAAAAAGTTGAGACTGAACCATTTTCCACTTCCTGTCAGTAAATATCAAAGTAGTGACTCTTTTGCTGACTTCTTTTTACTGAATAAAAGTCTTGTGTTTTTCTGTGGGTGTTTGAGGTTAGGATATGCTTAAGTACACATCGGTGCTTCTTTAAAGGAGATCCTGCAAAGTGTGGTGGTACACTGAGAACATGTACCAGGGAGGTCCCATACTCTGCCTTGAAAGAGTTCATGTTGAATCTGGTTCCTGGGTTAAAATAGGTAAATTTGTCACTTTGGAAATCTCAAACTGAGATGCAACAGTCAAGCTTCTCATATGCATTGTCTCCTGCTGAGAAGATCCACTCAGCAGATGTGTTACCTTGAGGACAGCTGCTCAGCCTTGCACGTACAGCTGTCCTTTGCCATTGGCGCAGCTCTTGGCCTCCAGCTGCTGTGTGTTGCTGCAGCTAGTTGGGATGCCAGGGTAGGTATGATAAGATGGGATGTGGCTTCTTGTAAAGCGTGAGCAGAAACAAAAAGCCTTCTTAACTGGACCTCTGCATGTTTTCACCTCTAGAAACTTGTTGGGATCATAGGGTTTGTTCAGTGTTGTAGACCTCGACTTGAAGTTGAGTAAGGAGTTGAGGCCCAGTCTTTGACTCCCCCAGCTGGAAAGTTCTTTCTGTCAAATTTTATAAGAATAATAGAGTGTGCTGTTGCATCATTTGTTATGCTCCTGTTTGTTCTTGGCTTTTTCTTAATGGGAAGGGTAGCTTTTTTTCTGTCCTGTAATATCGTCAGCTATTTTAGAGGAATTGGCAGCTCTTCACAACAAGCTCATGTTTCCTTCACTATCTGCATGCTTTTGTACTTTTATTTGTGATTCCAAACCACGTTGAAATGAGACTTCAAGGCATCTTTTTCTTAGTCTTTGTCAGAGCAAGCTCTTCTGTAGAGTAGACATTGCCTTCTTTCATGCATCTCTGCTACCATTTTTTGTATGTATGCTATGAGGTTTATGAGGTTGATACTGTCTTTTGCAAAAAAAAAAAAAAAGGTGCCTGCTTATTATGTAGATTGTGCAGGTTTTTTCCAATCTTCTTGATCCTATTAGCTGTTGTTGCAAAGCCTCCATATGGCTGAGAGCTCCAGGACATATTTCATACACCTCACAGATGAAGGGAGAGACTCTTGCTCTGGGACTACTTCCCAAATGCAATATAGTAAGCAGGTCCAAAAGCCCTGCTATGGGGTGGAAGTGAGTTGAGGATGTAGCTGGTTCCTGAGACAACCTGTCAGTATCATTTTCAAGCATCTTATGATTTACTTCTTTGCGCTGTGGGAAATTGTGTTCCCATCCAGACCTGTTGTCAGCTCCATGACCTCATCTGGACAGGTTTACCTCCTGGATACAAAGGAGCTGCAGTTTTATTGTTCCTTGTCTAGGTTGCTCCATTTAAATTACAAGCTGAAAGATTAAGAAATTAAAAAAAAAAAAAAAAAAGAAAGAAGAAGAAAAAAAAGGGTTGTAGTTGAAATATTGAGCATTAAGGGGTTAAATGCATTTCTTCCAAATCATCAAATGTTTCTCTCAGCCACATCTGAGTTGGTCTCTTTTCTTGTTCTTTAAGGCACAGATGGTACAGTTGGCAAGTGCAGCTGGCTGGCTACAAGGAATCCTCCTTTGCTCTGAGGAACTTTCTTCCTGTTCGTTTCCTCTATACTTCCTGATTATCCAGACTCTCAGAAAAATAGTAAACTTATTTTGCATTTCATGCTGGCTAATGGAAATGCTGCCTATTTAAAAAAAAAAAACACAAAACCAAAAGGTATGCATGTGTACAGGCTAAATAGTATATATGCTAGGAAACTTTTCTAGATTTGGCTGGGTATATTTTCCTATGTCTTTTTCTTTTTTTCTTTTTTTTTTTTTTGTAGGGATGCTGTCAAGAAAATGGCACTAATAAGAGCTTGGCCATTTGTCAGGACTCTTAAATCTGTTTGAGGATAGAGTGTGGACACTTCTCCTAAAACTCCCCCTGTAGCTTCAGGCTGTCAAGCTGTTGAACAGCAAGAACAGTTCTTTTTCTCTTGCTGTTGCTATATGGACTTGCTTTAGCTGGAGTTAAAGGGCTTGAGGTTAGTACACTAACATTTCATAGCTGGTAGGGCCAGACGCGCTGCTAGACTGTGTTGCATGGTTACTGAAGTCAGAGTTCCTGAAAATTGCAGGCACATTGAGACAACAAAGCAACTTTTGGAGACTTCAAAGTAATGTTGTGCCTCTGCTCTTCGGTGTTGTTATCAAATGGGACTTAGCAGTTGACAGCTTGGCCACATTGTGCTAGAGACTGGTTTCCTTTGCACTGTGGCTCTCCACAGCCAGGAGGGTGATGCACAGTGGAGAAAAACTGACAGCAGCTTGCACCCAAATGAGGAGTGGGCTGTTTAGGAGCGGATCAAAGAAAGTACATGCCTTGCTTGCCTGAACTGGAAGTGAAAATTTGCATTCCTGGCAGTTGTGAAGCTTTTTTCAGGCCATAGATTCACCAATTTAAATCTGTTCTTTGTTAAATAAGATTCATGTTTGGAAGCTGGAAACTGAGGGTCGGGAAAAATGGACTGTTGTCCTTTTATTTGCAGGTGTCAGGTTCAGGTTTTGCAGTAAGTTTTTAGCTCCAAGGCATGATTTGAACAGTGACCGTCATTCACAGCTTCAGGAATGCTCAGCTTGTTTTAAATTTCCTTTTTAAAGAAAGATGAAGTCTAATGCCTGGTAGGTCTTCCTGAAGCCTTTGATTGTAAAGGGCTAATAGTTTTAAAGTTGTTTTTTATTTGCATTTTGATTTAAAATCTATCATTAGTGTTGAGTTTGAAAAGTAAAGCTATATGTAAATTCTTAAGTACTGCATGCTCTAGCATGCTTATGAAATAGGAAGATTAGGTCATTTGCTTTCTGTTTTTCTGTTATAGCTGCCTGGATGAGTGGAGTGAGGATAAGGGATTAAATACTTAGTTTGAAAGAGGACTTCATAAAATTACTTAGAAATTCTAATGACTCACGTTCTAGATATTGAGAATGTTGATCATTGCAGGAAAGGCTATAGCTGTCTTTTTGCAACTTTCTTGTGGCTGTTTAAGAACTTAAGAATTGTAAATATTTTGGTATGCTTTTTTGGCCACCTTCCATTATTAGGAAAAAAGCTGAATTTGTGAGCAGAATCAGTTATAGGATCAACACGAGTAATTTGCTTTTATACCTATATGTATGTAAAATTTAAAGTGTATATTTCATATTCTTTAATTTGATCTTGGCATAATGTGAATATATAGCCAGCTATTTTTGAAAGTGATTATAACTGCTGATTTGCATAATGATACAGGATTTTTCTCATAGCAACTGGAAAGACTATCATCTTTAGCATGTGGGAATGATTTCAGGCTTTAAGAACAGCGTTCTGTTAAATCTACAAACAGCATTAGAGCAAAGGTGTTTCTGAAGTAGCATATAGATTTGCTTTGGTATGTCTTCAATATTGATGAAGCATTGCTTTTTTTGTTGTGGCATTTGGTAACTTAGCAAATTCTTGGGTGCTTTCATTTTAAGGTTCCTTGGGTATAGCGTAGTGTCATCTTAGTTAATTTGAAAGCTTAAGTTTTATAGTTAGTAAGAAGTATGAACTTGAGTAGAAGATGGCATTTTAGTGTTTGCTGTTGTATATAATGAGTCTGTCTCATGTATTTTTTTATTATGATTGCTAACTAAAATCCTAGCCTCTGTGTTTACAAGATTGAGAAAGGAATGAGTGCTTTAAAAACTGTTGAAAACCATTTATGGGAATGGGTTTCTTAGGAAAGAGCTACTTCGGCAAAATGTGGCAGGGTTTATGTTTTTTAGAAAGCCCATTTCAAATTTTGGTAGTTACAACAGTTTGGTTAACTTTGTTTTGCATGTATTGTAGAACTGCCTCAATAAATGGCTGAGGCTTTTTCCATTTTCATTTGCCTGTCAAAAAAAAAGCTTGGAATTCATAATGAACTTTTTGCTTGTTTTAAATCATCAGTTCTTCCAGATTTCTAAAATTATCAGTATCATTACCAATTTCATGATGACTCAGAATTCTTGCTTTGAATGTAAGCCCAGCTTCCAAGCTCCTTTGTAAGAAATCTTGTCTTGGTAGTGAATATCTTAATTTCAGCTTTGGAAATCAATGCTGAATTAACTGAGGTGTGAAAAGCAGTGTCTCTGAACCATTGAGCATGGCTGGTGGTAGAAGAACTTGCTGAAGATGATGCTCAGTGGACGGTTGCTCCCATAACTGGCTTGGCTCCGCACCCTTCTGTGCAGTGATCACAGGCTGGCCCTGAGGAGGGCTATTTTGTTCCTCAGCATCAGGAAAAAGAGCAAGCTAGTACCGATGCAGTAACAACCATCCCCTTCACTTGCTGCAGATTTTGGGGCATCTTTTCACGGGAGAGGAAAGGGTGGAAGAGCTTGGTTTTTATGGCAGCTTTTTCAGTTAAGTGATGAAACAGCTATTTCTGCTCAGAGATTTATATCGTCTGTGCAAACAGCAACAGCACTTCCACTCTGTTCTTCCATCTTATGTTGCTCCTTAAAGCAAAAGGCATTCTTCAGTTGCTTGAACCAACAAAAGAGTTTCAAAGCAATGTGCTTCTTCAGCATGCTTGTTGGAAGCATATATTAAAAAGACATAAAATGATCTTCACCAGCAATACGAATGCATTTGTCATAGTTGTCGCTTGCTTTCATTCGGGGCAGATGAAGCCTGCAGCCTCGCACGCGTGCTGTGGAAGGGTGTCATTTGCTCGCTGCAGCCGGTGTCCTTTAACACCAGATCTGTTGCAGACGGAAGAGTGAGTCAGCAGTGGTGTGTGAATTGCATTCCAGTCTAATACTTGGAGATAATAAGTAAGGTACTTCAGGATGCTTATATTTAGTTGGGGGAGAAATTGGCTTGCCTGTTTAAAAACCAATCATGTTTTTCTAAAAACAGGCTCCCCCCCTGCCCCCGGCTCACTGTTGGATATTCGTTTTTCAGCAACACTTCAGTTTTTGTGCTGTCAGGTTGCAAAACCTCAAAGCGTACAACACTTCTATTGAATCAGCATCAGTAAATTGATTCATACTCTCCCGCCCTCCATTTGAAGTCTTTTTCCATTTTCTTTACTTACTGGCATGTTGTGGAACACCTTTTGCAATACCAGCTCTGGGTTTCAAAATGCACCTGTAATGATGCACAGTGAAGCTTAAGCATTCAATTCTGCTGACTTGCTCCTGTTTAAAAGAAGACATGCATGCTATCTATGCATGTACCGCTCGTGCATCGCCCTTGAGGAGCGAGGGGGGGAGAGGGGTTACATGAGATGTGGGAGCCAAAAGGGGATTGCGCTTTCCAAAAGTGTGAGACCACCCTGGTTATTTTGGAACTTTTAATGTCTATTTGCCTGTGTGTTTTGAGGCTTTAGTGTTTGGACAAGTCTGTGAGCCTGCAAAGTGGAGACGCTGCTGTTAAGATGTTCTGTTCCTTTTGCTTGGGGTGTCTATCTGCTTTGCTTCCATCTTGCACCAGCTGGGAATCCTGGAAAGTATCTCGTTTCTTAGCCTCTCTGAGAGGAAAAGCCAACAGCAGAAGAAAAGCATCTGAACATAAACTGCAGGCTGAAACGCGTGAAAAAATTGTGTAGTAAAGCTCATGATTGTGAATAGAAATTTGAGTAAGTTACATGGTAATTTGGTGAAGTTTGGGCATCTGTCTCATGGGTGATGCTATAGTTGAAACTGAGTTTTGTTTTGATGTGGTATGTCAAAATGAATTTATTTTACCCCTGTTGCTAGCATGAATGCTTGTCTTCTACGGAGAAGTGCTGTGGAAAACAGGCTAATATACTGGATTGTTTTGCTATGGTAATTTATATAGCCCTGCTGCTCAGAGCAGGATGCAAAAGGAGATGCTTTTGAGTATAAATGCTAGAACTGGCAGCAGGTAGAAATCATGTTGAAATTGGGAACGAGGAGGGAGTGATGGGGTGTGCTAGCTGAAAGTCAGGTAATTCACTGTTAATAGGTATAGAGCAGGTGCACATGATTTATAACCGGTTTCTGCTGCTTATGGCAAGTAGTAACTGATAAAATAGTAAATACATTGTTAATTATGTAGTGCCTTTTGTTAATTTAACAAAGTGTGGACTGCTTGCACAGTAAAATACATTCAGAGTGAAGTTCAAGTTTAAGATTTATGTGATTTGATAGTATCGGAAGTTACCACAAGCTCTGAAAGTTAAGCAACTTAATGGTTTGTTGTTGTTGTTCTTTTCCCCAAGATAAGCCTTTTTTAGGGTTTGGGCAAGTACAGAATAAATTGGAAACCAGACGTGAACCCCTTTCAGTGTCTGTATTTAAGGCAGCTACAGATATTTATTTGGATTTCTCAAAAGCTTTCATATTTTTCTTATTGTCTGCATAAATCATCTTTTGAATAGTCCAAGCAGACCAATGTCTATTAATACTTCAATTACATTGTAAATGCTAAATCTTTTTTTGAGAGTAGAAAACATTATTTCTTGTGTATTCAGTTCTTAATGTTTTTCTTAAGTCTTCTAGTTAACTGTGTAAATGCAGAACTTGGTCCATGCTGCTTCCCTGTGAGTACTTAGGCTTGTGGGAATTCTGCAAGGATGGAGTAAAGTGGTTTGTATCCTACTTCAGGCTTTTCTTTGTGTACAAGTAACTGGAATATTAATATCTTGGAAGCTGCTGCAATGTCTTCCATTCTGGTGACTACTCTTTGGAGCTTTGTTATATTTTAACCATAAAAATAAAAACGATTCTAACAAATGTGGAATAATTTAGGTTGAAAGGGACCTCTGGAATCACCTGTTTCAGCCCCCTTGTTTAAAGCAGGGCCAACTTCAAACATATCATGCTTTGTTCTTACTCCTTCTAAAATTAGTTTGAGGAGGAGTATGTTAATGCTGTAGGGTATGGTCTGTTTTCTTGCTGCTAGTTTCATTTCTGTTTTGCTTTTCAGTGAAGCTTCTTCACTACATTATCATTTCTAATAATGTTTAAAACTTGGGAGTACTTTCTTTTCTTGAGTTCTGTTTAAAAAAAAAAAAAAAAACCCAAAAAAACCCAAAAAACCAAAAACCATATATCATTATACCACCAAGAAAATAAATACCAGTAATTTTCTAACAATTTGTGAATTTTTTTACTTCATTGGCTCTAGATGTAAACTTAACATTTTCTAATTTGGCCTTTTTCCTTAGCGCTAATTTGTTTTTGCTAAGAGGTACTTTTCCTAAGTTCTTTATCTCAGGTTGCTTTTGGCAGGTGAATTACAGGTAGTTCAGAATAAGACACTGGAATTTTTTTCCTAGAAGTGGGGAATTGTTTTTTTAATAAACAAGATATATAATCCTTTTCAGATCTGTACATTCCCATCTATTGCAATATCTTGCATTTAGACATTCAGAGCTACCTTAGCAGCTACTATAGTGATCTGTTATTTAGAAATAATGGAAAGTGATAAAAACGTTAGTGTTTATTTAGCCTTGCCAGGGCTTGCATGCCTGAAATGCACTTTTTTGTTTGTTTTGCTGTTTTGTGTGGTATACCTATTTTGGGATCACTGGAGACTTGAACATGGGTTTTAATTTGGAACATCTTGCAATTTAGTCACACAAGACTATTTTAATAGTTTCCCATTGGATTTAATATGCCACTCAAACTGTAGAGAAAGACCAGTATGTAGCATCTATGTGATTCTAGTGAGATGATATATGATAAAGTGGATTACTTGACTCTGCTTTTCTAGTGAATTGCCTTCCTAATGGATGTTAACCATCAGCTGCCCAATAGCATACACTTCTAGTAAATTATCTGTTTGAGATGTAAGGAGATTTCTGTTATAGTGGCTGTGGTGAAATTACTATGTTTCCAAAAGTTTCCCTCCTGATTTCCCCGCCTCCTCCCCCCCCCAGCTTTTTTTGGAAAAGATCCCGTATTACTGCATATATAAAGCTGAATTGTTCACCTATGGGAGTTGGTCAGAGTTGTTGCTCTGACTTTGATACAGTTAAACATTTGATTAATGTCCATTTAATGCTATTATAGAAATTTCACATGCTTTACAAGTGTTTCCATAACTTGCATGCTCAGATATTTATCCAAACATAATTGCTATGGGTTTTCCTGCAGAGAGGCTTGAAGGCGTATACCGGAACAACATTGATGATGTAGTAAGGTAAGGCTTTATTTTTCTTTTCCTTAACTTATTCTTGTAAATCTTAAGTATCCTTTTCTGCACTAATTTATGTTCTGCTGAGGAAAGGATGTGTGTTCTGACTCGTAAAAATGGCAAGATTTTTGCATCTCTTAGATATTGCTTTATTAGCTTTCCTGAAAAATGTTGGAAACAACAAAAATTATATTATCAAGAATTTTAGGCCAGGCTGCTGTTCTGGGTTGATCTCAAATGCATGTAATCTGCTTTTTATTATGAAAAATTGACTTCAGTAAATTGTGTTGGAGTAAAAGGTGGTTCTTTGCTTTTAGAAAGATGTCAGTCCATGCCTCTGTTCGCAGTGTTGAGAGTTTCCTCAGCTGATGGCATTTCAGAATATGTTTGCCCATATCCTTTCTTCAATTGATAAATGAAGTGCTTGATAAGTTAATTTTGATTTAAAGTAGTAAATATAGGTGACTTTAGATAAAGGTTTTTACATCTGGCTGTGTTAAGTAATTGTGGATGAGGAGAAAAATCAGCTAAAATTCATTATTGCTGGTGATGCTTTAAAGCACATTTTGTGAAAAAACCCACAGGTTGTCATTTTTAACATCAAATAAAGTTATATACTCTGAACTGCTGGATACAACTGTGGAAGGTGTACCTAGTGTTTTAGGAACATTGTTGTAATATGTTTAGTCAACACCCTACCTGGAGAGTGTAGCGTGAGAGGTTGCACTAAAAACTAAATACTTGGCAGAAGCTGCCAGATGTTAGTGTTTTTAGGATCCTAAGTTCTGATTTTTTTTAAGTCATGCATGATGCTTTTGAGATCTTGGGCATCTGAGATCACAAGTTCAGTAGCTCTCCAAGAGACTTGCTGTTTGGGGATGGAGGGATAATGCAGTAAGAAGGTTGGTTATGCAGTGAAGTTAGAAGTAGGTGTATCTGGGAAAGAAGGTGCTGCTCCCAGGTTTGAGGTGCCACAGAACATTTCTCATAATTGTTGGCAGGCAGAATTAGTGCTGCTTTAATTTCACTGGTAATTGTTTGCATCCAGGTTTGTACAGAAATGAGTTGAGGCGGCTCCTCGGTTCCAACGTTGGGAGGAATTGTAACCCTCAACTGAGAATCAGTCGTCTGGAGGCAGTAACTTCCCTGCACAGCTGCAGTTAGCTTCAGATGAGTTCGAGGGGCTTTCATTTTGACATATTTAGCTGTCGTGATGAAGCTTGCTGTCCATGAATAGTAGTGAAAATGTCAGAGGCTGGATTTGACCAGACTTGCAGAAGTGACCTTGTTCTGTCACGCAATAGTGAGGAGAAGTCACTTCTCCAGAGCTCATCATATCAGTGAGGTTCAGCATAGCAATCTGTAAATACTCTTGCAGAGTGTGTATGTCTCTGCTAGAATAGTTAACAAAGGTGTGAAGTTGTGTTTTCGACTTGTATCATTGCACACAGGTTGCACACAAGAAAAACTTTTGCTGCCCTTGTGGGACAGTTAAGGGCTGTCCCACAAACTCAAACCAGCCATCTTTCTTTACCAGCAAAGCCACCTTTTCATTAAGTTGATGTGGGCATTGCATCTGCTATCTGAAATATGTCGTCCCTGATGGGGACTCCACCTTTGGAAATTGTAGGATAAGGGCAAAGGTTGGACTTGGACTAAATGACATGGGAATAATCCAAATAAATAATAACAGGCAGTAGACTTTGAAGGCCCTCTTCCATTCACAGCATTGATTTCAGTTGCTGCTGTATGAAGGAAAATATATTTTATTGGTTAAGTATGTGGATATGTGTAAATAAGACTTTTGAAAGGGAATGACTATATAATTATTAAGTTGTCGATAAACACTCTGATCAAAAGGAGTAGTGATCACCTAAAAGTGTAATCAATCAAATTAAGCTATGGAGAGATGTAAATTAAGTGGCTGTAGGGAACTGGATGCTAAAGTAGTGTTATGTTTGTTGCCCCCTGTTTTTAAACGAGAATTATGCACAAAATGTGATCATGCAGCATTCTGCATGTGCAGTCAGCAGGTCCTCATCTGCTTCTGTCATCTTTTTATTGTGGAATTTTTTCCCAAGAGCTTTTAATGCAGAAGTTCAATGTGTTTGAGCTCCAGAGCAATTGGTATTGAGCCAGGATATGCCAGTGGGCTTTTTCTGAATAGCTGGTATAATGACAAATTTAATGCTAATACTGTATGAGGAGTATGACCTGGACTGCTGGCCATCTTCTGTGACTGATGCTTTGAGAAGTTTTGGATGGAATTTTGTGCTTAGAAAAATACTTGCATGAAAGCTTATACTCAGCTTTGGATATCGCTGGCAGAAGCGGAGTCAGCTCTCCTTGCTCCCCAGTGTGTTTTAAGCAAGTGGGGGCATCTGAAACAAATCGCCATGTCCACCATTTTCCTTAATCTCTTGAAGTCTGCCAACAGGGGTGCCAGTGGGAGTCATGAAATATTTTTGCTGATGAAATTGGAATCTCATACTCAGTGCTGCACAAGGAGCGTTCACATCTGTTCTTATTTTAATGCATCGGTTTAACCACAGAGTTCTTCTAGGTTCTTCTGGAATATTATGACTGATGACCAGAGCTTGTTTTTGCTTGAGCTTTCCAGGATTTTAGCAGCTAGTGTTTCTTTTCAATTTGAACAGCATGTTCTGTCATGGCTAATTAAATTCCTTCTGGCTGATGTGCAGATACACACTGTTGATGATGTTAAGTGTAAACATTTGTATGTTATTTCTTCTTGAACATTGCCAGGTGACACATCATATATAATCATGGCAATTTTGATGAATCATGTTTGCAGTTTGGTTCTCTGAGGCTTGTATGGGAAGTTTTTCTTGCAAAGTGAGCATGAAAATGAAATGAGTGTGAGTGTGAAAAAGTATAGTGGTCTTCCTCCTCCTTTCTGAACCCAGAATATCATCGGGCACAGTCCTCAGACTTCAGTGGCAAATTATGGCCATTTTAAAAACCTGCTATTAAAACAAATTATTCTGGCTGTTCTAACTGGACTACAAAAGTTATTTTAACTGCTTTTTTTCATTGGAAATACCACTGTGGCAAAGTATTTTGCATAGATTATTAAATTGGAAGTGTTTACAGATACATTGTGTTGTAATCGGTGCTTTCTGCTTTAAAAATAAACAACACTTGCTCAGCTTAATATATTGATGTGCAGGTGTCTTAGAAATCAGTGCAGATTGGTCCATACCATAAATATTTCAGTTGCAGGTCAGATCTTGGTCTCCTCAGTTGCATGAGTAGTCTTATTCATGCTACTGGATTGTTTGTATGAGTGAGGTTTGCAAAATGCTGCCTCCTTGACATTGAGAATACTGCAGGGCCAGCTGGGACTTAGAACGCAGAACTGCACCTGCTGAATGGTGCTTTAATGATGCTGCAAATTAAGGTCACCATTATTGCAATGTGTATTAATACATGCCTTTTTTCTATTTAAGGTTTTTGGATTCAAAGCATAAAAACCATTACAAGATATACAATCTGTAAGTATGCTCTTATAGATGTATTTTCCAAAATAATGAGTTCTAAAAATAGCTTATGAGTGAAAGTGGCTTGTTGCTGTACTGAAGCAGAGCTAGAGAGGTTTTGCACATTTCTTAAAACAATTAAGCCTGATTGAGAGCACTGTTACTTCATTTAGTGGAGCTGAGTGAGGTTAAATGAAATGCTGGTGTGTATTCATATTACTTGAACGCTTTTAAAATGACTTGGCATCTAGCCCATCTGGAGCTTGTACCATGTGATTAAAAAGTGAAAAGTAATTCACAGCAGGCTTTCTGTTAATGTATTAATGTCTGCACTGAAGAAATTGCCAAATATTTATTTTCCTGTTTTTCTTCTTTTTTTTTTTTTTTTGTATCAAACTGTATTGGTACCCAGGTTTCTGTTTGCTTCCTCACTATTCTTGACTGTCCCTGTTTATTACCTTGAAAAACCTATTGCAGCAATTGGTAATGTGATGGTTTCTCACTTTTGTAAGTGTAATGTTTTCATCTGAAAATTTAGTTATGCAGAAAGCTGTCCTTGTTATAGAAGGGATTTTTGTTGTTGTTATTCCTTGATCATCTTTACATGTTAGCTTAGGCTAATTTCATTTGCATAAATGATTTGGTGATGTCGCCTGATGTTGAAAAATAGGTCCTGGTTTTCTTACCCCTCATTTTATCCCAGAAATCTAAGTTGAACATTTATTGATTCTCCGAGCTGTTAAAGCTTTATTTTTTTTTTTAAACGAATATGTTTCTAAATATCTGCAATTAATGGAAAAATTACAGTAGTATGGAAATCCAGGCAATGCATTACATTGTAATCTGCCAGTGATTAAAAATAAGTATTTAAGTATGCTTCTAAATTAGTTGAAGGATTATGCATCAAGCAACTAAGCAACTGTGTTTCCTAATGTTGGAGCTAAGTGATACTAGAAGCTGAGAAATTGTATACTGGTGATTGAAGTTGTCTGTAAAGCCTGGGGTAGGATGGGACAGACAAAGATACTTAAATAAAATATGCATTAAAATAAATGAACTGGACACATATCATACAGTTCAGTAACAGAATTATTTTCTATAGCTTAGAAGCTCTCCAGACTGTTAGCCTTTTAATAAATGCTACCTTGGTGGCACTTAAGGGTGGAAAGGACAGTGCTTCCTGGAATAGCTGATAGCTCCTTCTGTGTGTAGGTGTAGCTCTCTAAAGAGGTAACTTTCTGGATATCTTCTTTTTGAAGTCTTCTGGAGCTCAGTGCTAGAGAGCAGTATCGTGTAAAATCTAACTACCATGGTTTTATTAGACCCCCCCTGAAGCCTCCTGAGAGCTTCTGCTTGGTTTGGGGAGCAAAGCAGAACAGATATAACCTAATTTCCTCCTGCTTCTTGGGTCTGAGTTCAGCTGTCAGCTTCTGTGAGGTGTGGCTCTGGTATCACTTACAAGATTAGGGTTTGCTGTGCTGCTTGATACTGAGCTTGTTTCAAAT
This sequence comes from Mycteria americana, assembly GCF_035582795.1. NCBI lineage: Eukaryota > Metazoa > Chordata > Aves > Ciconiiformes > Ciconiidae > Mycteria > Mycteria americana. The sequence continues at coordinate 42,329,604 of NC_134370.1, forward strand.
TGGCTTGAGAGGTGACAAGTAAAACAATAGGTTGGTGCATGTTAACTTCTAGGCTTCGTCAGAAGGTAAGAGTTTAGTAAAACTTCTGTGCATCTTAGCAAGTAGCTCCTCAGGGAGGTGGTGCTTGAAAAGTTTCCACTTTGCTGTGTGCTAGCAACCTTATTTTACTTCAGAAAAAGGTAAAAACCAATCCACTAACCCTACACAGGGATAACTTTAAAATTTTTAAGTGAGAAGAGCTGTGAGGAGGCAAATGCTTTTGACATTTACATTGCTGATACATGTATTTTCAACAGTGCCAAGAACTTGTCCAGGTGTGCCAGAAGTTTTTTGTCTTCAAGTTCTTCATATAAAAACTTCAACTTTCAGTTTTTGGTGCAAGAACCCCTCATGGATTTTCCTTGTTGCTAACTATAAAACAATCACAAGTGAAACTTCCTAAAATTACTGTGTTCACCCTCAGATGAAAACCTTTGCAGGAGAAAATGTCCTTCTAAAGCATGTGGGTTTTCTTCCTCTGCAAAACATGGATCAGCTGCAGGTGAAGATTCAAGTGATTACTGCACAGCTTGGAAAGCATAGCTTTTAAACTGTGTATCTCTGGCTAGAGAGGCCAGGTTATCTCTTTAGGCGGGCAAAATTTATACACGTTAAGTACATAAACGCCACTAGGTGAATTGTTGCAGTGTTTGGTCATGAGATGGGAAGAAATTGCAGCCTTCAGGTATTTTGGAGAACAGCATCTCTTTATATTAGCTGATCCTTTGTAAATAATCAACCTATTGTCTGTGTTTAAAAGAAGGAGGTGGGAGTTCAGAGGAGCTGTGTGTATTATATTCAGAATTATTTCAAATACTGTCATGGGGTTTGAGTTCCATTAAGGTAGCTGTTACATGAAGTTGATAATAATGTGTGTATTGAGCAGTTTTATTTAAAAGGATTTAGATTTTTCTGAACTGATGCTTAAATTATATCAGTTATGCCTCATCCTCACATCTTGGCTTTTAACTTCCCAGTGAATGTTTGAGCAATCAATTTTATTTTGTTTCTTGTTTGTGTTGGTTTTTCTCCTGTTTCTTTAACCCTTTGCTATTTCTTCAGTATATTTTATTTTAACATGTTCTTCCACTTTCATCTCCTAACTTCACATACTGCCAAATTTTTACCTCCCCTATTGTAATAATCTCCATCTTCTCCAGTGTATTTCTTTTAACTGTCCTACAGGCAGATAGTTAAAGGAAGGAGCTGTAATGAACAATGTGGATTTTATGTGCATACTTTCTGTATCTCTGTGTACATGGGGTTGGGCTTTGGCATAGGCTGCCATCTGTTCATCAATGGGATCATGGTTATGATCAGAAAGGTGCCTGGCTGGCAGCACTTAGGATCTGGGTTGCTTTAAACCCGCTTTAATCATGAGGAGGATTACAAGAACTATGACAACCCACTCCTCCCCACCAAAATTAAAAAAAAATGTTCAGATTTCATCTGGAGATCTGACTGTATTACAGGTCTAATAGTGTTTAAAAAAAAATGCATTTGAAATGCTAAGCAATGGAAGCATCCCCCAGAGTGTGTGTCAGTGGGATCTCTGCTGCAGATACATGTTTTGCGTAATGAAAGAGGAGTATATTTTGTACAGCTGTGTCTGGAGCTCCGCATTTGCCCTGAGTTGTGTACAGCTCCCATAAGGAGGCATAAAGAGTGACATGGCTATGTTCTGTGGTCAGTTTCTATCCTTAGTGTCAGCAGAACTATTTTTTATCCCTTATGATGGTATTCTACTTGATACTCTTTAAAACTTCAAAATTTGAAGGCTTTTTTGCCCGTATGTGGATTTTTTTTAATGTTTTGAAGACTTTTATCTCTTACTACCCCTTTGAACTGGGTGTTTCTTGAAAAGGAAGAAGGACACTTTCTTGGATAAGTTGCTTTGTGTTAACTGCTTTGCTTCCTAAGTTCAGCAGGCTCAACTTCCAAAGTTCATATGCTGACTAGCTTGTAACAGGCTTTGCCCAGCACAGCTGATGGCTGCTCCAGGTGTGGTGACTCCATCTTGGGTGTACATACTGCGTCTAACCTTTCTTCTCAAAGGTTCAAGTGCAGATAATGTTTTTTTGAGTCCCATCTGCCAGCTCAACCTGTGCCATATCACTTCTGACCCAGAGAAAGTGTCAGCGATGTGATCAGAGCCGTAAAAACTGCCAGACTTATCGCTAGCAGAGGCTAGAGTCCAGAAGGCTCTGGAATACAGAGAAAGGGAAGTGCTGAGTGCATGTGCAACCTCAGCAGATCTGCCTCTGTCCCTGGTGCATGAGTCTTGTGGACAAAGCTCAATGCAGCACATGTGAGGCTCCAGTTACATGCAACAGTCATACAAGTAGGAGCCTAAAAGTTGGCATGTCCGAAAGTGTCAAGTAAGTTCCATATGGCTCCAAAGGCTGCAGTTGTAACATACCTACTAAGGAAGAATAAGTTCATACCAGTCCTGAAACTGGTGTGGGTATTTGAACCCTATGAAGAGTACAGGTTATAATCAGAACAGAAGATCTAGATGTGTTTTGTCTACTGAAATGACAAAGGGCATCAAATCATTGTGTTTCAACCTGGAGCCTTGTTGTTTCGAGGCAGGATTGTTCTCATTTTCCTTTCTGAACTGCGTTTTCACTTGTATCATGTAGGGGAGCATCATTTTGCCTGCAGAGAGCAACTCCATGGAAAATTACAGAGGGCATCCACTTCTTGCCTTCTTTCCCCTTACCCCCGACATCTGATCTAGCTTTTTCCCTTACAGCATACCATTTTGGCTGTATTAGAGCCCTACTGATTGGATTGTTCATATCTGCTTAGTGATGTTCGTCCCCAGGCAAGTCATCCTGCAAGACTAATACAGTATGATTTGCTGTGCTACCAGCTAGCTAGAGTGGGTCTTTTACAGAGTGGCGAGATAGACATTGATGCAACTCCAAAGTCTTCAGAAAAGTGCCATTTTCCAGGGTCTGTGAGGGGAAAACTGGCTCACTGGCCTTTTGGTATTTTTGAGTTCACCTAATTTCAAGAAGAAATGCCAAGTTGGAGTGCAGTATCACAATCTCTGCTCGATACAAATGATGCCCGTTATAATATTTGGTGGTGCTTTCAGTTGCCTGTGGTGGCCTTGTTGCATTCCTGTAATTGAAGGAAGAATGCTTGTTTAGGTTGCGCTAGCCAAGCGTCTTTGAAATGTCATTGTGATCCCCATCACCCCTAGCACCCATGTTATTGTTGAGGCATCTTGACATGTGTTTTGAGTTCAGAGTCAATTGGACAAAGGTCATGGCCGTCTACTCTTTATGTGTTTGTGTGGGAGCATAAAGCTGCTCGAGCGGCTGGAGCTGTTAATACTACAGTGTTAAAAAGTAATAGTGTGTTGTATCACTTGCATGAATGTCTCCATTGAGAGTCACACTGACTAAAACATACTGATGGACCACAATTACCATAGGGTAAGTAACTGTTTTTCAGTAAAATAACTGCTATTTTAGTGAGCAACTTTATACATCTACAACAAAACAGTTTTTCTGTATGTAACCTCTAGCTATAGTTTTAAATCATAAAGGTGTGGGTATACATGATTTTTCCATATGTTGATCTGTATGTTTGAAGGTGTGACAGTTGTTGGGAGTGCCTCAGATACCTGTCTTGAACTCTCGTCTATTTTTCCTTTTTAGATGTGCTGAAAGACATTATGACACCGCCAAATTTAACTGCAGAGGTACGTTTTTAATGTCTAGTATGTGTTCTCGTTAAACTTCAGTATTTCTGGATGAAGGTATAAAGGAGGAGCTGATGAATAGTAATGTAGGAGATTTGGGCACAAGGAATGATGTCTAGATTGCTTTGAGTCATTGGAGAAACTTGCTATATTCTTGATGCTTTCAAAAAAGTATGTTCCTGACAGTTAACTAGCTCAAGATCTAATATGGTAATCAGAAGTATACTGTTGCAAAAATTTTTGCAGAAGGGGTTATATAGAAGTTTCTGTTCAATTCAGTGTGCAAACTTACTGTAAAATTTAGATGTGAAACTTAGAGAAGTCTGGTTTTTATGCAGAAGCATCACTTAGAATAAAAATGGATAACACTTAAGCCACCGTTAACTGTTCATAAAGGTTTTGAAGAACAAACCTTCAGTTGCTTTAAAAAAAAATAGAAGATTTAATTCCCATGTGATGCCTCCTTGAGATGAGTTGGTTCTTAGACACTTTGCAGAGTTACCAGAACCAGTGGGGAAACTTTTAGGGGCTCCTTTTGATCAGACCCTTGGTGAGTGGAAACTGATGTACCTGTTTTGTCAGTATTAACTCCCCAGGTAATAAATAAATACATACAGATTTACCTTTATTCTTTGTGCAGAGGAACATCTTTGTGCACAGTAGTAGAGCTTATAGTTCCTCTTCATGCAATGCTTCAGAATGGCTGGGTAGATAAGGAGTACTTGTCTGGATGTAATTATAGGAGATGAATAGATTTTGGCCTTACTGGCTAGTACTACATCATAGCAAGGGCTCAACTTCTATTATTATTATTATTTTAAACCATCCCTCTAGTTGCAAAGAGGGTGTTTAGATCATGACCAAAATGTAATTGGCTGCTTTAATGTCTGAATATAGAAGGACTGACATTTTCATTTTGAAGCCGTCTTCGCTTCTGATTTGCTCGTACCATGTTGAATGACAGTGTCCTGAAACCTCGCTCAATACATACAAGCCAGAAAAAAATATTTTAAGATCTGCTTGAGCAATACTTTGGGTAAGAGGAGAAAAGGCATAAATGAAAAGGACATGCTTCTAATGTGTCCAGAACATATGCTGGCTTTAATCTATGCTTTCTGTTACAGGAGTGCTCAGATCCCTTCACTGTCAATCCCAGCCCAAAATATTGTTTGTGACAGCACCTTTCACAGCTCCTCTGCATAAGACAACGCTGTTGTAGGGAGCTACGTGTTGTATTTTTTTCTTTTCATCCCTGAATTAGTTACCTTGGATAACCAGATTGGTGACTCAGGACTTCCTTTAGCAGAGGAACAACAGTAAAATCTTCTGAAGTGAATTAATTTCAAAGGGAACTTCTCATTTGTACACATAGCATGAAACACCATAGTAGCTCAGTATTCAACTTGGATGCTCTTGCGTCACATTCAAAACAAAATGCTGAAAGCTGCTGCTCTTCTTTGGACGCTAGCTTTCTGTCTAGGGTTTTTGCAGTTTCTGAAGTACTTCCATTTCTGGAAACTCCCTTCTGCTTTGCCACAGACTTTCCTTTTAATTTTTGCACCCCTTTATGTGCTATGGGATTTTTCTTGCAACATCTAGGAGCTTGGAGAGAGTAATTGGAACTGTTCTCCATGCTGTGTGCTCCAGTGTTAGGAACCAAAATCCATGGAGGACCTGCACCCTCTAAGCTCAAGATTGTGCAGCTTAATGTTCCCTGAGGTTGCTTTTGGCTCTTAATCCCTCTGCAGCATCACAGGGCATCCATTTAATCTGCTCCTCATTTCATCTTTGAAGAAAATAACTGCAAGGTTTGCCTTTGATCCCAAATTTTGGAGAGCATCTTCAGCATGCTGTTACTATTTGGGATTTTTCAGGCTGTTCTTTCAGGACTACTTTGTCTCTCCTTTTCAAGGGAACCTTGTTGGATGTAGTTAAGATAGACTCAAAGTTGTACGGACAAATTCATAGCATTTCCCAACAGCTTCTGTTCTATGGGGTTTCTAAATAAATTCATACTTTCGTTTGCATCTGCTGCAAAAAGTAGCATCTCTGTAAGTTCACATAAAACTATAATTTGGGGAGTCTTTGGATCTTCCATGTGGAAGAATTTATTAGTGTATGTTCGTGTTAATTAACCTTTGCTGCTTCTTCAGCGAAGATTACTCACTTTATTGGGCTTCCCTATTTGTTCTTCTGGGAGATTAAGTGGGCAGTCTGTACTGTGAGTGAATAAACTGTCCTTGTGGATCCCTCCAAAAGGCTTCAAAATTGTGCTGCAGTAATTTAGCAGTTCCGTAACTTCATCCCTCACTTCCGCTCTTTAAATTCCTTGGGGATTCATCAAAAGGAGCCTTGCGTGTGTGATGAGAGTAGTACTTATGAAACAAATACAAACACTTGCCAAAAAATGAAATTCATTTTTAGACCAGAAAAGGAAATGCTGTTTCTAGCTGAGAATTTTTAAATGAACCAGATTTGTATTTGTAAGACCCCAAGTCTGTTGATCAAGAATTGAGGTGCACTTTATAAAGTGCTGTTCCCCTGACGAAACTAGTACAGCCCTATGTAATTCTGCCAGTCAGCATGGCATTGTTTGTAATCTTATCTGAGGTGTTAGAGGTTTGGGTGCTTGTCTCTGCTTATTGCTTATTTTTTGCTCTCTTGAGTTTTCTTTCATTTCCTGCATGCTCGCTTGAAATTTTTTCCATCTGTAGATGGAAAAAAGTGTTTGTGTTCATGTATATATCCATATAAGAAAAAGGACAACTTTGTTCAGTTGTTTGACTTTAAAACCCATAAGTATTGCAAGTACCTTACATAAGGTACTTACATCTTTTTTGATTACCATTTTTTTTAATATGAAAATTGCAGGGTTTTGTTTCAAAATCCCTTTGAGCAAATTCTGAGTTTGTTCCCAACATACACCCAACTGTGCTCAGAATTTTTCAGCAAAATTCCTATTGTTTGATCAGTGGCTGAGGTCTGTCCCTGTTTCTTCTCAGCAGGTAGTCTAATTATTGCTAGAATAATGGGTTTTCACAAGGTTATTCTTTGTGCCAGTGCACTCTTAAATTCTAGAATATTCATGGTGTAAGATAGTCTGTGCCACTCGTTTCAGTAGTGGTGTGAAATAGTCTCTTCATGTAGCAGGATGCTTGCTTATGTATTACTAGAGAAATATCTGCAATGCATATAATATGCTGTACATTGCTGAATAATACTGGAATAAAAAAATTTACATATATCTATAAGTTAGTTGTTTGCCTGCTTGTCACAAAGTTCACCTGTCTAGTTGAACTTGCTGTAATTTCCTTTCGAGATTTTGATAAATTACTACTTCTCATTGCAGTTGCACAGTACCCTTTTGAAGACCATAACCCACCACAGCTAGAGCTTATCAAACCTTTTTGTGAAGACCTTGACCAATGGCTAAGTGAAGATGACAATCATGTTGCAGCAATCCACTGTAAAGCTGGAAAGGGACGAACTGGTGTAATGATATGTGCGTATTTGTTGCATCGAGGCAAGTTTTTAAAGGCTCAAGAAGCCCTAGATTTCTATGGGGAAGTAAGGACCAGAGACAAGAAGGTGAGCTATTTTCTGTTCTCCTACCTATATCTTTATGCTTTTCCTACTTGAGGTCAATTTGAATAGTCAAGCCCTTTAAGAAATACTTTCCATTAGTTGTGATACCTGGTTTGATTTAGCTTTAATGTTATTGGATCAGTGCAGTTCTAAATGAAAAGGCTTTCCTAAGCAGCAGTAGCAATTAGTCACAACACTAAAACAGCCTGTTTTTTCCATCTCCTGTTCAAGAAGATCTGGACAGTTTATTTAAAATAGCCTTTTAAATAGCATTCTGCTGTGTGTTGCATCAAATGGGCAGCTGACAAGTGAACTTTCTCATTCAGCATTTTCAGCCCAAATAAGAGGATTATTCTAGCTTGTTTTGCCTGAATGGATGAGCTGTTCAGCTCCTCAGGTTCTCTTGGCTTCTGTGGTGGTGTTTGGAGATGTGTAGTTGTTACATTGTGTGTTACAGTTGAATATCCCTACTGGAAGAGTATATCAGTCTGTTGTTGGATTCCCCTTTTTGATAAAAGGGTAGTTAAGCCCAGACATTGGCGGCCTCAGAGCCTGCTTCATGAGCTGCCGCCATTTAGTTTCTTGTGCTTCTCCTGAGGAGAAATGGGAGGATCGCATTTTGGAGAAATTATGTTCATGGCTACAAGAGCTTTCTGTTAAGACCTTGTCAGTGGCACAGACAGACGTAGCAGTAACTGTACGTTGGACCTTTCTGGATTGTTATGCCTCATTAATGGGAATTTAACCTCCTTATTTGACATCTTCTCCAAATATAATAAGGTGTGCCTTGCAAGGTCACTTCAGCAAGCTTCCCTGCTCATCTTCCATGATTTCCTTGTGTATGTTGGTACAGCAGCCCAGGGGGATCATCCTGGCAGGCTAGTTTCAGCCTACTCAAGTACAGAGCTCTCTGTGTTCCTGTAATATTTGCATAAAGTATTAATCTACAGTGTGTAGACCTCTAATAAGCAGGAGCTTCATGTTTGAAGGCTTTTGAGAGCAGAAGTGTCACATAAGGAATTTTAGAATTTGGCTGTTAAATCATTGGAAGTAGCAAATAACTTCTTAGTTTGCTCTCTTTACAAGATGGAGCTGTTATTCCATGTACTGCTGAGAAGATAGTTATGGTGTAATACTAGAGCAGAGACAGTGTCAAGGTTTCCCATCAAAACTTTGTGGCTTTTGGTAAGGGCGCATGATAGGGGATAGGAATGAGCTGTGTGATGAATAAACAGTGTAGATTACTCCTGCTGATAAAGATTATCTAAAGAGCTGGATAAAATATCATGAAAACTACCAAACTTAAATACACAGTGAAGCATGTTGTACCTCAGTTTCCCTTTTGTAAAAAGGGGGTAGTATTTCTGTGCGTTAGTGTGTTGAGGGTAAGGTCAGTTAGGTGTTCATCAGTACCCTAGTGGTACTTCTGGCATGTTTGAGGTAACGGAGAACTTACTAAACAGGAATAGTGAGAGTCTTGTTTAGCTTCACTGTAAATATTGTCTGTAACCAGCAACTTTGTTTTGGTTTCAATGTCTCTACTGGAAGAGTTGATTCTGTGCCCCCCCCCCCCCCCCCCCCCGCCCTCTTGTGTGTGGTTATCTTTATGTGGACAGTGGGCAGCATGTGAGTCACATAATCCTTAAAGTAGTGTTTGTAAACAGGTATTCCAGTGCAGGTAGGTTCTGGGAGCTTTTGTGGCCCCTATTTCAGTGTTATATGTCAGGTGCTGCTCTCTGATTTGACACTTCACCACACCTTTATATAACTGACTTCCTGAACTCAAAGTAAATGAGGCAACAACAGAGCTGTCTGCACCTAGGGACAAGAAAACGCATTTTTCTTTTTTTTTTGTTGCTGGACCAACATACCCATGATAGAGGAGAAACCGATTTAATTAGGTACCAAATTTTCTTCATTTAAAGCAAGCACAAGGTGCACAGTTTGTATATAGCTGATCAGAATAGTATAGCTAAAACCACTGTTGCCATTAATGTGCATGGCATAGTGATTCTTGAGAGGGTTTAGTCCATGCTGGCAAGAAGTGTGAGTCTAGTTGCGGGAGGAAGTATGACTAATTGGTCAAGAGAACAACCTCGAGTACTTCTATAGCAAGCTTTTCCCAAGTGTCTGCTGGGAGAAGAAGCTTCACAGAGGCCTTTGCAACATCAAGTGAGAGTTGTTGCACATGAGGCTCACAGTTCCTAGGTAGTCTCTTAATGTACTGTTGTCCTGGGAAAGGTAACGGGGAATAAGACATTGAAGAACTGAGTCTAAAAGTCTGTCTCTGACCAAAACCTGGGAGTTTTTTTGGTTTGATTTTTTTTCTATAAGCTGCCTCTTGACTTCTGTAACTCATCATAGTGGGAGGGTCCTTTTTCAAAAGAAGGGAATGATGAAGAATAGAAAGTATTGGGTAAATGGTTGTGTCTATCAGTCACCACCACTGTAGTAGAACAGGACTGATTTCTATTTTCTCTTTGAACTGAGGGAGACAAACTGTTTTCTGAAATTGGATAAAGAACTGTAATTGTCTAGCCTGTTTTCAGAGGTGGGGGAGAAGTAAACCCCCCCAAAAGTCTTCTAAAAAAGCCGCTCCTTCCATTGTTTGAAATGGTAAGCTTATAACTTGTTTTTTCCTTAAGATGGACACTGAAATACTACTGTGATTATGAAGACTGACAACTTACCTTCCTACAGCTGGAGAAGGTCTTTATTCCCACTTCTGCCTTGAAGGTTTTATGGTGAGGGTTAGTCTTGGAAGCAAGTATTGTCTACTCAATAGATAGGTATCAGCTGGGAACAACTGTTCAGGTGCTTGAGCTGGAGATGATCATTCAGGAGCATTCTTTGACAGTCATACTGTTGTATTTTTAGGCACAGCTCCTAATAGTGGTGTAACTGAACAGGAAATGGAAACCAATTATTTTGAGCGAGGAAGTCTCAGAATGGCTCTTTGAGCAGGGTAGATATCCAATGTCTGATGTGTCAGAGCTGATCAGTTGTGATGCCTGTTTGTTTGACGTACTCAGGTGACAACCTCTGCTAAACCTGATGCCATAAGCCTAGTCTGAGGCTGCAGCTTTAGCTTTACTCTCACAGTAGGGCACATTATTAAAGTGAATGTGGAAATATTACTTCAAAAAATGTTTGTTCTTCATAATACTGCCTATGCTACGTTGAGAGGAGAACCAGGAGCAGCATCTGACAATTTTTCTGATGTCTACGCAGCTTGGCAGTGCCCTGTGAAACTCTGGCACAGGGACTAGAGAAGCTTATCTAATATCCATTTAAAAAATGATGATGGTGATAGATGGGAAATGTAAGCTTCTTGAGGAGAAAATACTTAAACTGCTTCCCTGTTCTTTATTCTTCTTGAGTAAAAGTAAGCGGGGATTGATTGCACCTCTCGCAATATTAGCTTGTTATGAAAGTGTTCTGCTTTGAAATCAGACCTTTGGAAAATGGAGAACTTTCTGTTCCACTTCCACTAGGATCTCAGGGTAAGGGCTATGTCTCCGGGGAGTAAAATTCTCTGGCTGGAGAGATAAAACTGCCTTCTTGGCTGAGAACTGGTTTTGCTTTGCGATCGCCTGTCTCTTTATACAGCTGTGAAAGTAAGTGACTGTGTTCCCTTTGTTCTGGTCCCAGCTCTGGTTGTCCTGATAAGGTGTGCTAGGGTTTTTCCATGGGGCACATCCTTTATGGCATGGAGAAGCTATAAGCAGAGAAGGATGCGTTTTCCTTACCTGCATGGCTTTCTTCTGGTTGGCAGCATTGGCAAATTACTGATGGTTTGCTCTGAGGCTGGGATTTTCTCAGTCATGAAGCTCAGATCCCAGGAAAGCAAACTTTAAAGCTCCCTTAAAAAGTGGGTCTGATAACTACTGAGATGACATCTGAACCAAAAACATTGTTGGTGTAGAAGGCTACTTAAGGTCATTGTACAAGTGCTGTAGGATAAAGTCTCTTGTGTAATTTAGAAGCAGCTGAAGTGGTAAGGAGACATAATTATCAACTTTTTTTTTTTAATAAAGGCAGGAAGTGATAGATGCTTACTAAATTGAAAGTACTCTGGCCGCTCTTAGCTTATGGCAGTTGTAAGGTGAAGCAGGTATTAGAACTAACAGTTTGTAAGAATACTGTGTTCTAGGTTTTGTGACCAAAATGCTCATAGGCTCATATATTAAAATCTTTTATCTCCGGTTTATTGCAATTTCACATGAAATATGAAATAATATGAAAGTTGTATTTAATATGAAAGTTAACTTACTGATGCTGTTGCAAGTATATAGTATGGGTTGTTATAAACCATGTAATGCATTTTTCTACAGAATTAAATTATTTTTAATCTTTATAATTTTTGCTTGAAAATATTAGCTATAAGAGCTTTAAAACTGTTCCCTTAGTTTAAGTTGATTTAAAACATTCTTTGGTTATATGTTCTCAAAGCAAGTGTTTACTTAAGAGTTGTAATTAAACCGAGAATTCCTTCATTTAACAGTTTGAGCTATTGGGCCTACATTAATGAAACTTTACACTTTCGATTTTTGTGAAAACATTTCAGGAGGTCATTTTGTTAATAGAAGGTAGCATCAGTCTTGAGTACAGTGATAATAGCAAACAGAATTAGAATCTTTTGACTTAAACTGCTGATGAAATGTAATTCCTGTATAGGTGCTTAAAAATTCATATGTTCAAGGCATCTCCTGCTTAATGTCCAACACTCGCCACCCCAAAAAAAAGCAGCAGCATGAAACCATCTTTTATGTGGCTGTCAGGGTCTCTGAGGTGTTTCTTTTTAAGATACGGAAAAATCTGCATTCTTTGCCTCATTGCTTGAGGTGGATGTTTGGAGATACGTACTAAAGTAACTGGAAGACCAGTGTCCTGCCTGTTCCGTGCTGGGAACTGGTCGGTAATTAGTTGCCTGGTGTTAGATAATGTGTGCAAACGGCTTCCTCTTAAATGCTCTGCAGGACGAGTACAAGAGGTGCGGACGCGTGTCGAAGGAAAACGGGTACGCGTACAGAGGCTGTCTTTGGGAACCGTTTGGAGGTGGATTATGTCTTCACTAGTCCTTAAGGTGCCCAAGGTGGTCCACAATGAAGAAATCGCTGAGGGTTGTCATGAGTTACTGCACCAAAAACCCGCGTGGCTGGGTTTCTGTGCAGTTTCGAAAGCAGTGCAGCACTCCCCTGCTTTCTAGGTACAACCAGCTTAGATGCTTTACTCTGTACACTGGTCTCCAGTGTAGCTGCTGCAGAGGTATACTCAGCGTAAATCATGATAGTTTATTCCAGGTGCTTTAGCTACTTTCTCATTCGTGGTTTATTTGCCTTTAGTTATATTCTGAGGTAATGGGCAGGAGCTCTGTTAGTGATGCTAATAAGTGGTCTTGATGGTTTTTGACGTTTGTTTTCCCTCTGTTTAGGGAGTGACAATTCCCAGTCAGAGACGCTACGTGTACTACTATAGCTACCTGTTAAAGAATCACCTGGATTACAGACCAGTGGCACTGCTGTTTCACAAGATGATGTTTGAAACAATTCCCATGTTCAGTGGTGGAACTTGCAGTAAGTACCCAGCACCCCGTTAACCTCCATTAGCTCTTGTAAGGAAACGCATTGGCCTTTGAACTTGGTTTGGTTATGTGACACGAAGAGCTGCACATCTTGATGGAGGAGAAGATCATACTTAAACACTTCATGTTCCAAAATCTGCTGGGTTAGTGTGGTCTGTCTGCTAGCATCCTCCTGGGTGTAGTAAGTTGGAGTCTGTGAAGGAATTCTATGGTTGTTTCACTATAGTTTTAAATTGGGAAGTATTTAATGGTTTGAAGATAAGTGACGTATATATATATTTGGATATTTGCTCCCTACTTTTATAGAAAGCCTTTTTTTTTTTTTTTAATATAGCACCTCTTGGGAAACATGAATTGCTAAAAACATTTGCTTAATGGTGTGTTTGCTTCAAATGCAGCAACATCATTCTTCCTATGATGTTTAAAAAAAAACTGGTTCAATTGGGTAAATATCTAATTAACTCTGGAATAAACTTTTCTTTATATGGAGGCTTATAAAGTATTAATACACCTGTAATAGATTAATCTGATTTGCTGATACACAGTGTGTTAGTAAGGAACAGCAGATTCCTTGAAACTTTGACGAATTCACTTCTGCCCTTCTGTGGGCTGCGTTATAGGGTAGTAACTGCCTAGCGTTGCGTGTTCACTTTTTGTTAGTGGAAAAAGTCTTTCTAATGGTTTTGCTATGGGGATTACTGCAATGTGTAATTAATTCCAGTGCCTCCTGTGGCTTTGATTAAAATTGCATGATTAATATTGTAAGACAGTACCTGAACATGTAACTCATGTAAGAAACAATCGAGCAACTTGTCAGGCTAGCTGTATTTACAGGAGGAGGAGGAAGGGAGGAGCCTCTGCCAAAAAACCTCTGTCTGTAGGGTAGAGGTGTGGAGGTTACAGATTCATTCCTCCAATTACCACTTATTTAATGTTTTGGATAAACTGTGCTATACCTGCAAAATCAAGCTACAAGTATGAATTGCTCACATGAGCATTAACTTGTTTGTCTGTACCAGGCTGTTAGCATACTATTTTCACAGTATGATGTTGGGATAAACAGATTTGCTAAGCACCTGAGAAGATAGAGTAACTATCAACTTCAGCATCTTGTGTACTACAATATTTTACGTTTCTGTGGAGTTTTCAGTGATTTTTTTCAGAATGTGAAACCAGTGGTCTCTGTTAGTTCTTCAGTCGTGTTATCTGCTGCGATGGTAGTAATTTTACCAACACATGATAACTTTAAATCTGACTTCCTTGCTATCTTCCTTCTGTTTTAAAGTCACTGACCGAGCAAAGTTGTGCCTCTTGGGCAAAATGAAGGGGTGACAGGGTTTTATGGCTTTGAGGATTTGAGGGAGATAAGTAGCAGTTTTATAGCTAGGCTGTTCAGCAAGATAGGGTGGGTATGCTTGGTAGGGACTGCCACAGCTCTGCAGGAATGCTTTCAGGGTGGCTATGTGCTCTGTGGTAGGATATGGTTCAGTGTGTATTGTCTAGAGAGCAATCTGCATCTGATACTAACAAAGAAGTCGGGAGCAAATGCAGAAATACTTCTTTGAATAAGTTTTGTTTAAATTTCTGGCTTTCATGCTGGTGTCTGGCAGTTTCCAAAGAAAATCTGCTTAGGCTGCACCAAAAAACCCTGACAATTTCTGCTGTTACCCCTGCAGATTTAATTTGGAAAGTTATGCCGTGGCTGGCACTTTTTTGGTGATGATGGTTTACAGGAAAGACTTATGGTCTGTGTCTGTATAGTCTGTTGGTGCTGGTTGGTTTGTGTATTGATGTTAAATTTTGTCCTTGGTTTTGTTTGTATAACAGTCTGTGTAAGAGTAGAAATCAGTTTGTGCTGATGTGAGTGCCCACTCTGCAATTTGAAAAAGAGATGAGAGGGAATAAAACCCCTCAGTTACGACCATATGATATAGAGATGAGAGGTAATATGCAAGGAAAAGTCAAGAAGTTGTCACTTCATATAGTCATTTCTTATTATATTAAAAAGAAACAGCAACTTTATCAGAAACCTATGGTTGCCTGAGAGTATTGCTGCAAAGGACAGAATTCAGTTAGGTTTTCCAGTAACATCTAGCAAAGCTTGATGCCCTGCGGTGCTTAACTCTGAATAGATATTTATTTAACTTTCAAAATATCGTAGCTCATGATTGTCATTCTGATACTAATATTGTGCTTTTTGACACTTCAAGACATTTCTTACGAAGTGACATTCTGTTTTGCCATGCAGATCCTCAGTTTGTGGTGTACCAGCTAAAGGTAAAGATATTCACCTCCCCTTCAGGACCCTCAAGACGTGAAGACAAGTATATGTACTTTGAATTCCCTCAACCTTTGCCGGTATGCGGTGATATCAAAGTGGAATTTTTCCACAAACAGAACAAGATGTTGAAAAAGGTTGGTTTTCTTGCTTTTCTGGAAAATGTTGTTGAGCCAATCCTGATGCAGGGCTGGGACGTTGGTTATTCTTCAGTGATGTGTATTCACAGTAGTTAATTCTTTGATGTCTAGTTTTCCCAAGGAGAGAATCTACCACAAAATGAAAGCTGGATATTTTGAGAGTTGGTGAGATTAAGTACAAAGGTTGGATAAAAATTATACTGGATATGTATTGCAGTATTGGGTAGTAGTGAGTAATCTAATTGAGAAAGAAACGTTCTCTTTCTAAAAATAGACTTGCATACTGAGCAAGTTAGCTACAGCTATATTCTTCACTAAGTTTTCCTAAGGTTTGAGCAGCACAGAAGATCCTGTCTATGTGCTGTTGGCTGATTTCTACCCATCTGTCAAATTTGGTTGAATTTCTGAGATAATGGAGTTCCTACGCACTTTGTAAAAGTATCTCTGCAATCTATTCATCCATCTCTTGGTTCCCAGCTGCAATGCCTTGACATTAGACATTTAGAGAATTCACTCAGAACTGAGAATTTTATCAGTGTCTCAATTGTGGAAAAAATTAATCTAGAACTTATTTTGACACCAAAGTCAGCGAGTTCTTAAAGATGAATGCCTCATCACTGGGCTTCATTAATTCTGGTGCTTGTGGAGCTAGTTTACATCTACCAAAGTGAAAGGTGAGGATGAGACCATGTTGATTAAAGGCTACCTTTGTATTTACTACTTTAAATTCTTTATGAATAGTTGTTCACTATTTAATGGATGTTATAAAACTTAAGAGCATTCATTGAGCGAATCCTGTGTACAGGCAAAGCATAAAAATAAGAAAATACTAGAGTGGATTGAGACACAAATGTGAGTGAGATAACACAGTCTTGTAACTGTGAACTCAGGTTGTACCTACTAGATGTTTGTGTAAATACACATGCACACTATTTTGTGGGCTTGTTCAGTTACAAGGTATTGTGTACTAGTTTAATGGTATAATTTCACTAGCTGGAAATGTCATGTTCTGTTGTTTGCTACGTGCTGATGTCTGCAAAAGTTTTTAAACAGTTTTGTAATGGGAATATATTCTTCTTATGTCTGTTTAATGAGATGTTTTAGTTGGTCAGTGTGGCTGTATGCAATAGAGAACTGTAAACCAAAGCATTTTAAAAGCAGAAATTCTACTTTAAGTCAACATTTAAAATTATTGACATTTAAAACTGCAATGCACAGGAGCCAATTTTGAGAATGGACTTTAAAAGGAGCACTCAGATAAGTACTGTGGGCTAGAAATGAAGGATGCAGGGAGGAGATGAAACAAAACCCAAACATCTGAGACCAGGTCCTGTTTTATCTGGTCTCTGTCCTATCTTAACTGTGAATTTGTCATTTCTTTACCATCTTCAGTAACACATGGATTGCTAATGGACTTTGTAGGAAGCCACTCCCGAAGTAAGCCCCCAAAATACCAGTGTGCAGCTCAGATGCTGGATCTTGGCTCTGTAGCACCAGGAACAAACTCCTGTATTTGTTCTACCTCTATAGAGAACACTGAGATCCAGTGACAGCATGAACTAGAGCTCCTTGTTATCACATACAATTTCTGTAGTATAAATTCGGTCTTCAAGAGTGTGTAAAATTGTCTGCAGAAATGCAGCAAGCGTGTTACTATGCTATAGTTTCATTTCAGAGTGTCATATCAGCCATGGTTTCATTTCTTAAGGATCTCTTTGTAGTTTCTGAGTAGCTTGTTGATTTTTTTTCTTTTTGTCTATTCTTATCAAGTACCCTAACTATTCAGGTTCTGTGGATTACAGATAGTGCAGAGGTGCTCCTTTTCTCAGTGTTTTTGGACTGCTAGGGCTACAAAATGCTGAGATGGTGAAAGCTCTTCTTTCCACATCTGCAAGCTTTTCTGAGAGATAGAAACTATCCCTTCACCAGACAGAAGTCTCTTGTAAAGAAACCACCTTGATAGTCTGCCTCAAAGATCTGTTGAATCTAGTGTCTAATTGCCCTCAACCCTGTGTAAGAATGGAGGCCAAAAGAAAGTCGGTATATAGTGTTACACAGTTCTGGTAAGACCACCTCTGTTAGGTCTGCTGTAAATGTAGACACGAATTGAGGGCATCTGGGACTGGGTCTGTGGATCCTCTGGGATTATAAGTGTGTTAGTCTGTTCTTTATGAAACCACTGCTGAGGTCTTCATACTGAGAATTAGTGAAATATTCCATCTCTGACACATGCTTTGGCACTAGAGGAGATCCTTCCACATGGTTCTTTTGACAACTTGTTACATAAAGTGATGAAGATAAGAATAGGGCAAAGGTGAGTATTTGTGGCAGAAAACTTACCTTGGCACAAGGTTGAACACATTTCTCTGTACAAGTGTTTCACATCTGTGCCTGTTCCTTTTCTAGATAAACTGACTCTACGCAGTTTTTTACTAAAAACCCCAAAAGAGAGGGCCTTCCACTGTGGATACTTGTCACATTTTGGAGATCACCTCTATGCAGTGATCACCTAATTAATGAGGAACAGCATAATTAGGAGTCACAGGATCTTATCTTTCAGAGATTCTGGTTTATTCACACGTGCTTATGAAAGCTGGAATTACAGGTCTGTTGCCTGTCGCTGGTTCTTGCTCTTCCAGGGTTTTCTGTTAGCAGATTTATAGGTGGCTGCTAAACAAGTTTTCTTGCACAGACTTAAAGGCATCACATATCTACCAGTCTGCATTTTAACTTTCCATAAGAACCCTAATAAAAAAACCCTAATAACATTAATTAAAAGTGTAATTCTTGATCCATTCTGAGCCTCAGGTTGGAGAGTGGCTATGTCTCATCTCTGGAAATAAAGGGAACTTCTGTGTCTTCCTGCTGGGTCTGGTTTGGTGTTTGATACCACTGATCTCAGCTGAAGTGCTCCAGATTTGCTCACCTGTACTTGCTTTCACATTTCTTAATCCTCTGAAGAACAGTAGCATTATCTGTAGAGCTCTCTAGTATGGAGGTTCCTCCTAAACTTTGATCAAGCTCTTATTGGAAAAATTACTATGCATGAAACAAAACAAACTTGAATGACCAAGTGACTTTAAGCATGTAGTGTCGCAGTGTCAATGTGGAATTTAAAGCAGTCAAGTGTCCTGTTTTTTTAATGGAAAAACTTTATTTTAAGCAAATTCAGTGGCTAGCGAGAGCTGACCTCAGCCAAAGGATTATTGGTGCTGGTGAGACGATGTTGGTAAGAGGGTGACTGCTTTGAAAAAGTTACCCTGTTTCAGTTCTTCCATAATCTGTGCCACCTGGCATCAGTTAGTAAGTCCACAACTTTTGGTCTTTTCTTGTCTAATAAAGTTGTTTACTTTATTCTTGGACCATTTCTTCAGTATGATGTAGCTACTTCCTTTCAAGAATGAAATGCATGCTCATATGAGAACAAAATGGCTTGAGTCTTCAGTACAGTTATGTATGAATTTCTGATGGATAGAAGTTAGTAATTTGGGGTTTTTTTGAGCATGGTTTTTTGTTTCTCTGACTTGTAGCTTGGCTATTCTTCCATCTCCGACTGCTGCTGTAGTCTCTCTAGGTTTGCTTCCATGTATCTGTGTGAAGCCTTTTTATTCCAGTTATTGATGTTGACGTGATAATCTTAAAGTATTTCAGAGCATCCTTATATCACTTGGTTCAGTGAAAGTCTGTTTAAAAACAGTACAGAAGATCTTTTAATCTTCCTGCCTGCAGAGCCTTGGGAGTAAAGGAGACCTTTTTCAGGAGTCGTCCCAGTATAGATGAGAGGGAAACATTGGTGTGGGTTTTTTTCAGAGTCACTGCTGTTTTATACCCAGACTCTAGCGTAGCCAGCGCTGACAGCATTGTTTGAGCTGTTGGGTATGCCATTTCATCTCTTCAGTATGCATAAATGAGAAGTCCTGCTACACAGTTCAAGAGGACTTTGGGTGATTGCTATTTAGCAAACACTGAAGAATGAACTCTGAAAATGTCAGAAGACTTGAACTGTTGATCTGAAAATGATACAAGAAGTTCCATTGGCCATGACTACAGGAAGGCTGTGAGGCCAGCATGGAACAGTTTGAAACATGATCTCCATCTTCTGATTGCTGGACAGCATCTCCAAAACCCTTAGCTGGTGCTGCAAAGTGATTATAAGTGCCTGTAGATCTCTTTGCAAAATTAAACTCTCAGGATGATACAGCAACTCCTAGCTGATGGTTTAAATGGATCTTGGATTTGGATCTCAGTGTGCAGTTAGAGGCAGGTATCGGCTCTAGAGTGAGGTATATTTTTCTGTCAGTCTGAGAACTGAAAAACTGCACAAGGTGGGGATAGGTATTGTATGTCAAAATAGTGTGATTAAATCAGCTTCTGTCTCAAGTGTGTGATACTGCACTGTAGATTTTATGATACAGATTTGGTTATGGGAAGAAATACATCTGCGACTTTTTTAAGGCAGATGCCTGTGATGTAACTGGAAGTGAAGCAAAACACACTAAAAAAAAAAAAAGCCTCTAGCTAATACTTGTTTTCAGAAGCCTATTCATTAAATTGTGTTCCTGTGAGAACTTGATCTGGTGTTCTGATTTGCTATGTAAAGCCCAAGTTCAGTTCATGCCTTGATTTTTAAAATTCCTATCTTTGGCCCATGTTACATCAACTTTCTTCGTTGTCTCCCATGAAATATCCTAGAGCCTGATGCTTTAGCTGAAGCTGGCTGAATCCTCACTTTGAATAATGAGTTTTGTTTTTCAGTGAAAGCAGACACACAGTTATCAGCCTTAAGAGCTAATTCCAAAAAACATGACCAAGTCTTCCCTCAATTTGAGTGGCTGTGCCATGCGCCAGTACCCATGAACTTAGTTTATTAAGCTAATTAAGTTAGTGTAGTGGGAAAGGAAAGAAAATAACTTGTGCTTTAAAAAGCTGGAGGGAGATTGAAGGATAAATGACCAGCTCAGCCAAGTTGTATTGTTTAGTTTGAGTCCCTGAAGACCTCTGCAAATTTATCCGAAGGAAAACAGATTAAAAGATGTCTAATGAGAAGTTTGTAGTCTGTCTTGTCTTCTCCAGACTCTATCAGTAAAGCTGAGTCGCCGCAGTTGCTTGTTCAGGCAGGCCCTTAAGTGCCAAGTAAATCCTTCCTGGTTCTGCTCCACCTGATGAAGTTTAAGGTGAGGCATGACAAGACTCTGCATTCTGCTTCAGCTGGCATTGGTTTACATCCAGTGGCCTTGTTTGCTTTGGCACTGCTTTCCTCCAAAGATGTTTCAGCACTATTGGTATAAGCCATTTCCCATCCATCTGCTGCAGCTTGTTCATCAGTTTTGTCCTCTCCTCTGCTGACCTTACTGGAGGTGTCATAGATGGCACTGAGGACCAGCACCAAAGTGCATTTCTGCTTCTGCATTGTGGTCCTGAAGAAGGATGAAACACAGTAGTACCATCACCCAAGCTACAAGAGGTGGGATCTCCCTTAACTGCGGTCATGGTGTGGAAGTGCACTTTCTTCTCTAAATCCTTACTGGAAGGATGGTCTCCTCACCAGTGGTGAGACTGCAGGTAGTATATCCACCTGTTTACAGAGCTGTTGGATGCTGAAAACATCAGCTCAGGCTTGCCTTTTTCTGCTGTTTATTGCGGACTCCATATCCCTCCTGCTCTGTAGCTGGAAAGCTGATGCCATTCATTGTTTCTGTTTTGACCTGAACTGGTCTTTTGATTTGAGCAGGAGTAGCCATCTCATCTCCTTGGAGGACTTTTAGAGGATCTTTTGAGGGACTTACCTGGGCATAGGAGGAGCCTGGACCAGGTTACCCTGAAGACGTCTTCATGGGGATTTTGCCTACTGCCACTTTCTTCATGAGACCTCAGCAGGCAGGCTGATGACTCATTGGAACATTACAGAAGAATAAACTCTCTTGCCCAGGATGTTCATCCTCTACTTACAAATCCTGGGGTGGGCATTTTTAAGACTGTTTCTGAGGTAGCGTTAGTGAAGAAGAGGAGGGTGCTAAGTGTATGAGCAGTCTGTGCCTGGCAAGAACTTACTGACTGCTGCCTTGCATGGATGGGCTCCAACAAGGCTTCTTCATAGATGTGATGGCTTGAAGGGATTTGGTGGCAGTGGCAAATGCCTGTTAGTCTCCCAAGACAACTGTAATTACAGCATGTTAATTTGGTAGATTAACTTGATTCCCAAAGGTACTGAAGAGGCATGCATTGAAGTGGATAACTTCTTAACTACCAGAAGTGTTTCTGACTGAATTATTTAACTTTTGTCTTTGCTGTTGCACTTCCTTACAGGTTGGGGGTCTCTTAGGTGCTTACAGAAATGCACACAAGGTGAAAGTGGTTTTGTATGCTTTACCTAAAATACTGAAAATGGGTCTACTGACCTTTGGTAGAGAAGGCAGGTAGAAGTTGTTTCATCAGACACTTCTGAATTCCCAGTATTTGTGTCCTTACATGTTTTTATTAATTTGTGAAGAGGAAGAACATAAGTTAAGCAGTAGTCCAGCTCTTCCCTGCCCCCTTCTCATTGGCCCAGGAACATGTTGTGATATTTTGCTGGTGCCAAATGGCTTTCAGCAGGGAGGAATGCTCATATGATACACACTAGAACCACTTCTGTTCCACCTCTTGATTCCCCCCCTCTGCTTACCAGCAGAAGTGAATAGCTAGGAGGATGGGGCAGGACCTGGATTTTCCCATAAGAAATTGGAATTAGATCTCTCTGGTAAACCAAAATGGTTTACTGGTAAATGGTAAATCTCTCTGGTAAATCAGCTCAGAAGGAGTTGTTTTGTGTTCTGATCCTGTATAATATCAAGGAATGTTAGATTCTGGTATGGTGCTAGTGCTAGCTGGTGACAAAGTGCTAGCTTTGTCACCCTTGCAGCTTTAACAGAAATGCAGAAATACTGACTATTGTGGGAAGGCTGGCCATTTGCATTTTGGATCTTTTGCCTGAAAATTCAAATCGGAGTAAAACAGAAGGTTTCCTTTGTAAAGAGGAAGTAACTGTAGCTGAGTTTCAGATGGAGAAGTGCTTAATGTGCTAGTCAGGATCAACCTGCTAATAGTAGTTGATCTTGGCAATATCGACTCTTGACTGACAAAAGTATGGCAAGTGATGGAGAACTAAAACAAGAGCATTCAATGCATCCTACAGAGCTATTTAGCTGAAAGCTTAAAGGTGAAGTTCCTGGGCATATCATCTTCAGAGACTGTCTAGCCAAGAGCAAAACATTGCTGCTTGTTCAGTAGCACATATGGAGATAGACACTCACAACTAGTCATAATGATAAGCTAGTCATAATGCTAGTCATAATGATAAGCATGTAATATACTGGCTGATACCAGGTAGTTCTCCAGTGACTTTTTAAAATCACCGATACATTTATATTTTGTCTCTTTGTACAGGTATACCTGTTGCAGTGTTATAGTGGATAATCTAACTTTTACCTTTCCAGCTGTTGATGGTCATCTGTCAAGTTCTGCTTAAGCTGAATATACCTAAACTGTCAGTGCCTCATCCTCCTCATTAAAAACTTCTGTTGAGTAGAAGGACAGCAGACACTTCCAGAGTCTGCCTTTCTCTTAGTACTGGTCAGCAAACATCTGAGTGGTAGAAACCATCTCCGTAAAGCAGCAATGAATCCACTATAATAGGAGTCCTGTATTTGTAGGGTGTTTTTTGCTTAATTACAGCTATTTCTGTATAAAAATAAAAGTGTTCTGTTATGTGGGAAGCTATAGGGGAGGATGTTCTCTGTTGATAAATATTACTCACCTAAGCTGGTTTGCACAGGTGGTCTGTTGGGTTTGGCTACTGCTTGGCAAGGTATGAGCAAAAAAATCTCTATGCCTTGTGATTACAAGTTTAACACTTGTTTAATTTATTGTCATCTGCTTTTTTTGTAGGTATGCTAGATTGTTTAAAAACCAACTTTTGATAAGCAGTGACTTCTGAAAGCTTAATTGGTTAAAATTGAGTTTGATTAATGCAGAGTTTTGCATATTGTCTAGGAGGATTGGTGAAAATGTCTTTGCATGCAGTGTAACCAATGATGTACTGTTGTCCAAACAAGTTACATCTGATATTACCGATTTGGTTTTGACCAGCTGATGATATTAGTCTAATTAATGTGCCACTAGTGAATACTAAAGCAAGCTTGTTCTTTGTGTTCTTCCTCCTCAGGACAAAATGTTTCACTTTTGGGTAAATACATTCTTCATAGGACTGGATGAAAATTCAGACAAAGTAGAAAATGGAAGTCTAGTTTCAGATCAGGAACTTGATGGTATTTTCAGTACAGAGCGCTCAGATAATGATAAGGAATATTTAATCCTTACATTAACAAAAAACGATCTAGACAAAGCAAATAAGGACAAAGCCAACAGATATTTCTCTCCAAACTTCAAGGTCAGTATATATTATGTGTAAACAAAGCTGAAAAGCTGCATGATGTTACCAGATTTGTCTGTCTTGCCTTATGGAGGAACCATTTGAAACTGCTGTCTATGTAGAAATTGAATTCATGTATTAGTATTGCCACCACATAGCAAAGCTTCTAGCTTTGTAAGTTTATCTGCTTTTTGGGAAGTTGATAGATGTTGAGACTGGGAGTGAAGGCTTTGGGCTGTTTCAGGTATTTATCAAAGCCATTGGAGACGAGTAGTAGGAGACCCAGAGACCTGGTAGCATCTTTCCTGTACCAGCTGCATTGCCATGAGCTCTGAGCTTTACACAGTAATTCCTGAGTTGATTTGCAGAGGTGCCTGCTTCATGGGAATGCCTTAACCCATGAGTTTAGCTTTGAGGAATACAAGCCATTGCCAGCACTGTTTTTAAAAATGAAAAAGGCATTTTTAAGAATTTTAGTGTTTTTTAACTTGCTCATAAAATACCAGTTAGACCCCAGCAGTGCTCATTTGAAGGTAATGGTCATAGTTGCTTGTTGGAATATTGCTTGGATCAGATTTTTAACACACGCACACACGCGTGTCACTAGTTATAGGGTGTTTTGTTCATTCCTGTGCACTCTTACTACAATCTTCTTTTGTGCTCACAGAGGTCTAGAAGGTAGGATGGTTGAAAAGCTTAGTGTGGCATGGCCTGCCGCAGTGGTATGTTGTGCTGCTATAACTTGAGTACCAGTGGTTGGTGCAGATATGCAGAACTCCTTCAACTGGGCTTGAAAAACCTGCTGCTTTGCCAGTTCTTTATTTTGTCAGGGGTGGAAGTGAGAGGCTGGCTAACCTCAGAAGAGCTCTTTCTTTATTTCCTTCTTTCCAGAGTAGAGAGAGGAGCACTCCTGTGGTTCAGTGTAGCGAAAGGAACCATGCTGTTAAAAATTACATTGTTACCTGTGCTTGGTTAAAGTCCAGGTTCCCTGTTAAAATGTTGTTTTTTCCTTTCCCAGGTGAAGCTATTTTTCACAAAAACAGTAGAAGAGCCATCAAATCCAGAGGCTAGCAGTTCAACTTCTGTAACACCAGATGTTAGTGACAATGAACCTGATCATTATAGATACTCTGACACCACTGACTCTGATCCAGAGAATGAACCTTTTGATGAAGATCAGCATACACAGATTACAAAAGTCTGAATATTTTTTTTATCGGAGATAAAAAAAACCCACACACAAAAAAACCAACCATGAAGAGTGACAAACTTGAATAAACTGAAAAAAGGACCTTTTTAAATGGCAAAAGGACATAGTGTCAGATTACCAATTATAGGAAGAATTCTTTCCTGACCAATCTTGTTTTGCCCTATAAATCTACAGGGTTTGACACTTGTCCAGTTGGGGGAAAAAAAAAGTTACGTAGCTCTCGTATGTATATACCTTTTTGTGTCAAAAGGACATTAAAACTTCAATTAGGAACTATAAACATGGCACTTTCCCATTTTATTCCAGTTTTATAAAAGTGGAGACAGATCTAATATGTATACGTAGGAATTTTTCCTTTTGTGTTCTGTCACCAAATGAAGTTTCGAAAATACACAGGTTCACATCCTGCCCCTTTTTTTGCACTTGTGTGGCAACAGAAAAGTCTGCAGTTGGCTAAGAGATGTTTCTAGAGGGTTTTACTACATTATAATGCATGTATTTTGGATGGGGGATGGAAAGTAATGCTCAGAAAGGAATATAGTCTTCTGGAGCTTGGCCTGTGTACCATATCCGGCTATTTACATGCACCTTTCTTTAGCATGCTACCATAATTCATCCTGGACAATTGAAGAGTCGCCGCTGTCACTGCTTGTTGTTTGTGCATTTTATTTTTTTAAGTGTAATGGTGCTAGAAAAGGCAGCTAGAGGGAGTGATTCTGTATAGGGGTACAGGAATGAACCTTCACAACATCCTAAAGACCCACAAATGAAGGGAGAAAAATTATTGGGGTCACAGAAAGGAAACACAGCAACAATGACTTAACCATACAAATGTGGAGGCTATCAACTAAAATATGGGCTTGAAACAAATTGTTATAAAATTTGACAATGACTTATTGTTTTTTTCTGAATTGTAATGGCTGCTCCATCTCCTGTGTAATCAAGGCCAGTGCTAAAAGTCAGATGCTATTAGTGCATACATCAGTCAACATCTTACATTTGTATTACTAGTTTTTCAATCATATTCCTGCTGTGAATACTTCATGTGCTGCCTTGCAAGCTTTTTTCTCATTAATATAAAAATATTTTGTAATGGTGCACAGGAAATTTCAATTGGAGATTCTTCAGGTAGTGTTTGTTCTGAGGATTTATGATGCATTTATTCAATCAAACCTCTGTCAGCTGTTCCACCCCTTTGACCTTACACATTCTATTACAATGAGTTTTGCAGTTTTGCACACTTTTTAAAAAAATGTCATTAACTGTTAGGGAATTTTACTTGAATACTCAGTACCTACGATGTTTTAAAAACAGACATTACACATAATATAGAGGAAACCAGTGTTGCAGTAAATTCTCAACCTTGCGTGTATATGAAGATGTGTACTTTTAAAAAGCAGAGCTCGTCCCAAATACATTGTTTGCTATTAAAACAAAAAAACCCCAACCACCCAACAAATTAGATTTCTAAACTGGCAGTGTTGTATTATTTGTTCGTAGGGATATAGCCAGGAGTAGGGCTTGAGATTCACTTTTGGTATATAATTGACATGCCCAGACTGCAGATGACTTAAGAGTACAACTACTGTTGCATACAAATGTGAAGTAGCTGACAGACTTGTTTTCTCTAAAGTATGCCATGAATAGCTGTCCCCAAATTGACACTTTTTTTAGGATATAATACACCCCCCCCCCATTTTAATTAACTTACTGGTGCTGACATTGAAGTTCATTAGCTGTGTTCTCGCCTAGATAACAACTGTGTATGGAATCTGTAAGGGCCCTGTACAACAGCATTAATGGTAAGAATTTGAATGAGACAAGGCAGGACTTCCAGTAATTACTATTGGTAAACGAAGGTATAAAGTGCTTTTCTTTTTTTTTTTTTTTTTTTTTTTTTCCCCAGCATCTGTTGGTCAATTTTGCTCCTCAGATTCATGATTCTAACTTCTAACAAAGCTGATAAATATTTTTTATAGGTTTAATTAGACTTTAATAGGTTAATGGATCAAGATTGCTGGTTCCAGTGCTCATTATTCCCACTGTTATTGATGAGCTGGAGGTGGTTACTTTGGGACGTGATGTTTAACTCCTACCCTTCAAATCATGTTTCACCTTGTCTGTTTTTTAACAGTTGAAAGTTGTGTTGGCTAATAAACAAAAATGTTCATGCTTTAAAAGTATTCGGATGTTGACACTGCTGCATGCCCCACTTTGGATAATAAAAATTGGATTGGTGTGGTTCCGGTATGTAACGCTGAGGGCTGGATTGGAAATCATGACGTGATGGGCTTTTGCACTGTTATTTTTCCTTTGGAATGTGAAGGTTGGAATGAGGGTTTGATTTTTTTGAATGTTTCAATGTCTTTGAGAAGCCTTGCTTACATTTTATGGTGTAGTCATTGGAAATGGAAAAATGGCATTATATATATATTATATATATAAATATATATTATACATACTCTCCTATACTTTATTTCAGTTACCACCCCCATAGAAGTTGACAAGAATTACTATGACTGAAAGGTTTTTGAGTCCTTATTAAAACTTTATTTATGACAGTATTCATAATTAGCTTGAACTGCATTCTGTAGGTAAACTTTCCTTGAGTTTCTGGACTGTATGCTTAAGCCTTTTTGGATGTGCAACAGCTTACATGTCTGAAACTACTTGAAGGCATCACTTCAGTAAGAGCTTACTGTTAGGCCCTGAAGCATCCCCATGTCATTGGTAGCCCCACTCAAAATATTTGCCACAGCTATTAAAGGGCAGTTGTATAAATAGCATCCGGATTTGTTCCTGTGGCGCACATTGTAAACTGAAGTAGAGTTTACGTGCAGCATCAAATGTTTTCAGCTTTCAAAAAAAATTTTAAAAATAATAAAAAAAAAGATGCTAGTGTGCAAGTTCCATGTTTAGTCATAGCAAATGTGTGCAATATGTTAACGATGCCTGTGGTTGCCACCAAGTGCCTCGTTTACCTTTTAAATACTGTTAGAAAGTGTCATGCATGCAGGTGGATGGGGTGGAACTGTGCACTAAAAGGGGCTCCAACTGCGGTGTTTGGCAGAGCTGCCTTTCTCTGCTGGTTCAAATTTTCAGTCTGTTTTCATATAGCATATATATATATAGATACTAAAAGAAAAAAAAAATCAGTCTGTTAAGCAGCCTTACTCTGATTCAGCCTCTTCAAATACTATTGTGCTGTGCAACAGTGGCTCTGTGTGTAATGCTATGCACTGAGAATACACAAAAACCAAGTATGACGTGTACAGGATAATGCCTCATACAAATCAGATGTCCGTTTGTTATTGTGTTTAACAACCCTTTATCTCTTAGTGTTAAAACTCCACTTAAAACTGATTAAAGTCTCATTCTTGTCACTGTGTGGGTGTTTTATTCAAGTATTTTGAGTTATGGAAATGGTCAGCTAAAATATTTTGCTTGTAAGCCATGAAATTTTGAGCATGATCATTAGAGCAAAGGATGCTCCTTGTGCATCAAGGGATTTTAAGGGAACTGCAGCTTAAAACCCATTTATGTTCAGAAGCTTTGAACAAGTGTAGGCATTGGAGGTGCAGATTGTGTGCAGGGAGATCAAACTGTCACAGTGAGATGCAGGAGTACTTTCCTGGGGAACTAAACCATTTTTAGTCTGCAAGTAAGAGAACTCTTTCCAAAATGTGCATTACCTTATTTTTAATGGTTACCAGTGCATCTCCAGCAAAATGAGATGCAAGTCAAACCTGAGGAGTCTTTTCCTGAAGTAGTTTAAATTGGCAATGAGATGCCGTTTCTCCCAGTGGAAAAAGCATGCTCAACATGTATATCAAGTATGTAGTTTGGGGTTTCTTCTATTCTTGTTGCTCATCTACTTTCAAACTAGACTTTAAACCAGCACTTTACTCAAAATATACATGGTGTTCTCCTTTCGTGTTAGGGTTACCCTTTGAGCCTCCAGTAAAGAGACACCAATAGCTCAGTGGATAGCCTCTGTGTTTCTGGTGATGCTGTTCTGCACCCCACGAGTCCTAGGGATGCTGAATTGGGTTACTTCAGGTAACTCTTGTTACTCCTCCTTCCTTCCTGCTGGCGTTAACATCAGCCCTGTATAACATCTGGCTGAGCATCTCTAAAAAATGTGCGTATCAAGTAGAGGTTTGGTGCTGTGGCCTATTCTGCTCTTCGGTGTAAGAGAAGTGGAAGGTAGTTTTGGTGCTTTACCGGGGTGGAGTGTTTGCCAGCTGTTTCTGGCCCTTTCAGGTGAATGACACAGTTAAGGGCTTTACACCGTTTTAAATAAAACAGCAGGTGGTACTACCCAGTCTGTTAATACACATTCCTTTTTTTGGGTAAGCTTGTTTTTAATCCAGAAAATGAAAGTAGAGTGGGAAGGTGTAGAAAGGAAGGATGGGAAGCTTTAAGAAAAGTAGTCTGGACAGTGTTCAATATGTTGAGTACCTTCTATAAATATAGAGATCTATATATGCAAAGGGATTCTAGTCTGAAGACAGGTGAAAAGTTCTGTTGCAATATGGACGGAGTATTGTATTTGATGTGTACTCTTGTCCTGTTGACTCTTAAGTCCCATGCTCCAGTCCTTAGCAGCTAAAAGCCACTTCTATAAAAAAATGTTTATTTTTTCAATTTTTACGGCTATGCATATGAGTGCTCTGGTGACTAATGTGATGATTGCACTTCCCAGGATAGTGCTGGGTGCTTGTATGGGGGCTGCTCCTGTATGCTCCATCCCTGCACCTGCCGTTTCCGTGTCCTCCTCTGACCACCTCTCCTGCTGAAAGCTTCGGTGCGTGTGCCCTGGTGAGCTTTTGCTACCTCTGGTGTCGGCAGCAAACAGCAACTTGGTTTACATGGGTCTCTTTTTAGACAGCCATGGAGTGATTGTTAATAATTAATTGCATCTTTTTTAAAAACTGCAGCCAGAGTTATAAATTACGCTCTTTTAAGAAGGAATTACGTTGGTAGCAGACTCTTAAGACACTTTTTTTTTTTGCAGTTGGTTGGCATTTTGGTTATGAAATGAGTGATGACATCCGCTAGTGATGATGTTTCTATATTAGTCTAACCAGATTCCCTAAGGTGATGCGCTGCTGTGATCCCTGGCCTATTGCCACAGGAAGGTGACAGTGTCTGTGTTCTGGGTGCAGCGGGAGCCGGGAGGCACAGCTAGGTGCAGCTGGACCCCCGCAAGGGGTGGACCAAAAAAAAAGCCCAGCAAACCAGCCCTACAGGTTGTGACTACTGATATAAAAGGAGGATAGTACAAATAACAAACTGGCTTGATTTTTAGAAGATGTCTTCTCAAAAACAAAATATGAATTGCTTGCTACTTCTGCTTCTTTGGTTTCTTCTCAACCTTATTCTTTGGTATCTTCTCAAACCCCCCTCTTTCCATGTCTATCCTTCTTGGTGGTTCTGGTCCTTTTTTTTTTTTTTTCATACAATTGGAAGCATCTTGTGCTAGGCAGATGAGAAAATCCATTTATTTTGAGCTGATGTGTCTACTGGAATAAAAACCCATACTTGTTTTTTTGCCTTTTTGGTATCTCTTGCTCCCTGTGCTTTGAGACTTTTTCTGGTTGGGCTTTTTAATGGTGTTTCATTACTTTTCTGTGTGTTTCGTCTCATTTTCTGTTTTTCTTCTGTGCCTTCAAACTTTTTAGCCGCTGGTATCTGTGTTGCAATATAGGGCAGGTAAGTCTTTTCTGCCCGGTTCTTACTACTTTCTTTTTTTTTGGTGCACAAATCTTTAGTCTGAAGGCATAGCAAGGAGAAACGCTTTTAGGTTGCTTTTATTCAAAGAATAGCGCTGAAAAATGTCAGTGTTGTGCAAGTTGAGCAAATGCATTTGCCTCAGTGAGCTGCTGATGTGCTATACAAACCTGCATGTGTGTGTTCAGCCTAATGGGAATGATGAGCACATGTACTTGACTTGTGATGAGCAACCTGTGCGAAAAACCTTGTTAACTGCTGGGCTATGTTTTCCAGCTGCAAGTGTTTCTGTATGGGTTGTACTGACTATGGCAAAGTAGAAGAGGGTTTTAGTAGTTTTTATTTTTTGAGGACTCTTGTGCTTGATAACTTACCTTGTGTCCCATAGCTAACTCCAGATGGTGAAAATAGGTGGTACTTTGCCTTCATGGGGCATCCTTTTCCTACTTCAGAGCCTGTTCATGTAAGAGTTTTAAGTTGATAAAAGATGATATTTTAGAGGCTGAAGTTTGTACTTTAAGATACCTTTTGTATAATTCAGGCTGCTTAAGCCTCTACTTTTTTTTTGGCCTTCAGCAAACTAGTGATAGTATTGGGATTACGTGGGGTTTGGAAGGTGAAGGGACTGAAAGTAGGTGGGAAATGCTGGATTAAGAAATTTGAGCGGGCTGGACAGATACTGAGGTGCCCTGTCCTCTGTAATGTTTTTGCAGTAGAAGGAAAATGGCAGAAGAAAATGGAATGGAAAATAGATTCTGTAATGGAAATAAGTGCATGAATGAATGATTTAAATGGAAATTAATGAGTTTTGAGTATAAGAAGGCAATGTCTTTGATGGAAAGCAGGATTTGGTAATGGGAGAGAGGAACGTCATGGGTAGAGACATAGAATTTGTGAGAAAAGGGGTGATGGGGCATGTTTAAATAGATTTGCTGAAATTTTGCAAAGATGGTATATAACAGCTGATGAGAGGTGTCTGAGAGGCATCTGGAGGGTTGAGTTTAGGTGGGAGATGAATTTGAGAGGTTGGCTTGGGGATCATTTGCTTTAAAAGTGTTTGAAACTATGGAAACAGGATGGCTGACAGCTATAGACTGTAGGTAGGACTGCAGCCAGCTTAGGAAAATGTTGGCATTTGTGTGGGAGGATGGTGAAGAGCTCGTGTAAAGATCACACAGCAGTGAAACTGCTGATAACATCCACTCACAAGCGAAAACATCCACTCGCAAGTGAAAAGGAGAGTTATTTCCCTTCTCTGAATATTAGCATTTGGGAAGGACATGGCTTTTTCGCAAGGCTTCTCGAAATCCAGGTATATAGTAAAGTAGCTCTGGTCCATGATTTTTGATCATCTGAAAGTTCAGTGTTGCTAAGATCTGATTTACAGATGGGCTACTGGGGCAAACCAATTTGCAGCTGAGACATGTTGGAGAGGGCTGAGGGCCTGATGGCATCCTGGATAAACTGCAGCCCCATTGGAAGAGGAAAGGGCTGGAAGCAGATGGGAACCACTGAACTGAGAAATACAGAGTAATAATAAAAAGCAGAAGAGGAAGGAGGTGCTTCTGCCAGGTTGGGATTATTTTAATCCCAGAGGGTTGTCTATCCTCTCAATTTAGCTCTTTTGTGTAGAAAGGAAGGAAAAGCTTTGTACAAGAACCCAAACTCACAACTCGTGTATTTGTGCCCTGCTTTATGAACCTGGAAAGCTGCTTCTTGCAGTGTCTCCCACAATGATGTTGAGCATAGAGGGATGACACCTGGTGCCATACAGGTTGCTTTCCTTGAGTGGAAAGTATTTTGCTGCTTGATTATTTCTTGACGTGCTGCTAGCTTTCTCTCACCATTTGGCTTCTGATGTCGTCTTCAAAGGCCTCCTTTTGAACCATGTTCTTGCAAGAGTTTCATCCTCTCACCAGTGGCACGCCGACATCTCTTCATGCCCTGAAGGCTCCTCCGCACTCCAGAATGATGGCCATTTCCCAAGCCTTCAACGAGAGCTTAAGCTCTGAATCTTGTTGTTTGAGTGCACTGAAAAGACACCCTGTGACTGGTGCTGCCAAGTCAACCCTGAGCATCCCTTGTGCCAATTTACCTTGTGGAAACACGTTCCTTGGGAGGTACCTGCTGTTCTTGCTTAGCAGTTGGCACTTGTCCAGAGTGATGCAGGTCTCGGGCCGCTGAGGTGGCTCTGTAGTCCCCTGATGAAGGCTTGCTCCTGAGCATGACACACCCTGTACTGGTTTTGTTATGGGGATTTTGCTTCCAGCATTGCTGCTTCCCTTCACTTCTGCTCCTTGTGCTGGACACACCAAGCTTTGAGACTGGGAGATAAGGTGCTGTGAACTGTTCCTCTGACTCCTGCTTTCTTCCTAAGTTTGGTGAATAGTCTCCTGCTTTGAGTCCATCTGAGGTCTTTCTGCCCATCAGAGGCTGTTTGCTTGTTGCCAGCTTCTTAACTCATCCTTCCTTGAAGTAGGTGAAGGGATGGCACCCAAGGGTGAAGCCCACGTGTCCTTTTCTGGTTGAGTCTGTGCTGCAGCACTCCAGGGGATGCCCTTGCTTCTCCTGAAGGTTGAAGCAAAGAAGGAAGATGCTGCAAGGAACAAGCTTTGCCTTCTTCATCTCTGCAGATCCATCTGGAAAACTTATATCTCTGGAGATCTTATTGTAGGGGAATAAGATAAGATCTGCCAAACTTTTATGTTCACATAGGATAAAACCCTACCTGTTTAATAAAAATCTTAGCTTTGGCAGAGCATCTCTTGACCAATATCTGGAAGGCGATTTGATGCTGGTGGTGGAATTATGAATTACTTTATGCCATCCTATTGTTAATGTTGCTCCATGGTGCCCAGTTGCTATGTTAACCAAGCAGGGAGAAGCAGATCCTCACTGCTTTGCTGCAAAGGACTGAAATTGGGGATGCCAGCCACTGTCAACAAGATCAACTTTTCTGCAGTTAATTTGCCCAGCTCCTCTGTTGTTCCTGTGGATGGCAGCAAGATTGCAGCACAGCGAGAAGTCAGGACCTGTGCATTTGTGTCTTTGGTGAAGGTCCCAACCTGTGATCGTGAGCTTAGCTGGGGTTGCTTGCTCAGGTTGCATACTTTGCAGATATTTTTCCCTCCCCACTCACCCTCGTCCCTCTTCTTCCCTGTCCTCGTAGCAAAAAAACTTTGGGGTAGGACATTCTGATTACTTTGGTTCAGAGCAGTGCAAGAGCATGAGTTCAGGCTCCTCTGGGGAGGTAGGACTCGTTTATTAAGGATGTGATACATTTTGCAACACCAGGAGATGGATGGGTGGATGCAGTCTTGTGCATACGACCTCCCTTGCCGTGGTTATTTCATTTGCTACTCACAGCTGGGTCTTGCCAAGGAGGTGGGTCTTGCCAAGGAGGTGGGAAGATGAGGCACAAGGAGGTAGATGTGCCCTGGAGCCATTTTAGTTGGCAAAAGAGGGGCTATGTAAAGCAACATGGCTGGGAAAGGAAATTAGTTTGGGATCTATTAAGCGTGAGACAGTCTTCTGAAAGCAGTTCGGGACCCTGTACCAGTAACTGCACCTTCATCTAGATGCTGCAGCATGAGCTGGCCAAGAAGTATTTTCCAAAAATCCAATTACCTGTTAGTGTTAAGATGTTCAAGGTGTGGTTTTGATGTATTAGTGGCCGCAACCTGGTGTTCTCGCTTCGATACTGTCTACCTTTTGAAAAGTACATTTTTCTAATGAAGTTCATGACCTTTTTTTGGATGAAATGCTGTGCCCAGTTCATCTGGTGCATGTCTATAGGTGAACTTTTTATAAATATCAGCCCACTTCCTGCAGCAGTTGTGTAGGAGCTGGTTTGGTCTTGCATGGTTTCAGACCCAGAACGGTAGCCAATGGGTTGGCTATTTCTCCAGTGCTTTCGGTTTGATGCTCTGTTCTTGCTTGATACCTGCAGCTTTGGGTGATTTCTCTCCGTAATGCTGCTAGTGAGATGACTCATGGCAGAAGTGGGCCCGCTGCTACTTGTCTCTTCCTTTTGACAAAACCATTGGTGTTTGGCTCATTTGCACATCTGTTTGTCAGGCTGGAGTGATTTATTTCAAATAGTGCGTATTCATGTACAGCAAAGCTTGTGAAGTGCTGTCCAATTCCTCTCTCACGTCTTTCCGCATGGAGCACTCTTAATGAAGAATTGTGAGACCTTAGGGACCAGATGCAACTCGATGATGGAAATAGTTGCACAATAGTGGGTTTGATTAATGCCTTCTGACTTTTCCAAAAAGTCGAAGTCCTTCAGACAAAGCAAGCTTGGCTTAACTGCCTTCCCATTGGAAGGTAAGAATGGGAGAGGCAAGGTGAGATGTCTGGACAAGGAGGTGGAAGGGAGATAAAGGATGCTAAATGTCCGTATAACTGAATATCTGAGGAAAACCTGAAATACAAGAATTGAATAGCCCATTGCCGACTACTTGCTTTGGATGGTTGGTTTTGTTTGGGTATTTTTTTTTTTTTTTAGCTCAGCATCTTGTTGTAAAGCCTTAAAATATATGAATAGTTTTGAATGTACATCTGTGTAACCATACAACCGTTTGGGTTTCTGGCTTATTGAAATGGGTGTTCTGCCTCTGCGGCTGGAGGTGACTGTTCAGGGATGAGTAAGAACAGGGTGTGCGCATACAAGACTGGCCTGTAACAAAAAACAGTTGGTGGCCAAGGTCTTCCTGAGCCTGAAGTGGTTTGTCTATTTAGCAACCTTGATACATTCGTTTTCAAAGCACAGGTCTAGTTTCCCCTTAAATTGATGTATAAACTCTTTACATCCACTGCATCTTCGGACAAGGGGTTTCACAGGTCCTATGACCTTTTGGGTGAAGTGAGGAAACATCTCCTTAACTTCAGTTGATCACTCCTAGTCCTTGTGTTGGAAGAGACAGTGGAAGGCCAGTCCTTTCTCCTCCTTTCTGTGCTACTTGCCATTGTGTAGCTCTCTGGCAAAGACATCTCTTCTCCAGGCTGAAGATTTCTAGTCTGAACTTCACACAATAATTCCAGAAGAAAGACATCTCCGAAGTTTTATGCCATGGCAAAAGCATCCTTTTAGGAGCAATTTGCATGGTGACTGTATTTCACCTTGCCACTTAATGTGCAGCTGTGACTACTGGACCTGTGCAGAGTTTGCATTTCCCAAGAGATCATGCAGTTTTGCGTCATCCTATTTGTGACTTGGGGAGGATGTAGTTAGTGGCAGAGTAGTGACAGCTTGGTGGGGAGACGGGTGTGGATGGTTTTCCCTGGGGGGTTTATGTGGCAGAAGTCCTGCATGTGCAGTTGCCATAGGTCCGTGGGCCGTTGTGTGTGCCCCGGCTGCCTATCAACACAGGCAGTGCGGTATTATTGCTGAAATGCTTTTTCTATCTGGTCTGCATGTTTAATTTAAAATCTTAAGATCAAAGTCAGCAGTTTCTATCTCAAGCACGTGTTTCCTTTATTTTTTTAATTGAAGCCCATTAAGTAGTTTATTTGGGAGACGGTTGCTCTTGAACAAGCATTTTGAATTAATGAGCTGGTTTAGCAGTGCTTATGCCTAATAATGCTTTTTATCTCACGTGAGAGTCAGTCCTCGCCTGTTTTCTCCCTTTACTACATTTGTGACATGACCCAGGCATGATTCCCAGTAAGCCTTTGATTGCTTGGGCCATCGGGCTCTGCTGCCCTTCTACCAGCGTGCCACTTCAGCACTGCGCAGGCAGCTGGGAAAGAATTAATCTCCCCTGCAGGGGTGTCTCCCCAGTGCATGCTTAAATAAGGGTGGTGGCTCTGCTCTTCTCTCAGCTGTCAGGGCTCAATCGAAGCCCCAGTGGGGATTTTACAGCCTCTTGGCTGCTCCATGTCTGTACAGGTGCCCGGTGCTCTTGCAGACATGGTGTGCATGAGCATCACCTGGCTACAGCCTCTGGGCGCTTCGATCTTGCCAGGACTGCAGCTTGGTTTTTTGCCCCATTTGCTGCTGAAAGTTGACTTTTTATCTTACCTGTGGTCTTTCACGGTGAGCTGATGTGGTCCCTGCTCTGACTTCTGCTGTGCTGCGTGGTGCGTCGGACCCACTGTGCTCGGCACAGGTTGAAGGGCTGCTGCAGAACAGCTGTGATCTCAAAGTCTGTTTTCCTTTAGCCTTTCTCCCTCCTTCATTGCAGAAATAAATAAAAGTAGAGCCACTTTGTGCAATGTATGCGCTAGTTGCTGCCTCTTGCTTTCCTTATGTCGATACTTACCTCTTTAGGGTTGGAAAAAACAACCGTAATCCTGTGATCTGACCTCCTCAGGCTCCCTCAGTTGGAACCATATCCTCAGGTTAAGCTATAGCATCTTTTTAAAGATTTTTTTTTTCCAATGCAAAATGTGCTGATACTGGACCATTTCAGCCTGGAGGTGGCAGACATCTGGCTTTCATCTAAGGGCTTTTGTCACAGGAACCTCTACCAAGGCTTGAGGCTGTATCCAGCACCTGTGGACCTCAACCAGCATAAACCACGTGCCGATCCATAGTGAATTGTAAATCCACAGTAAATGCCAACAGCCTGGCTCTCTCCTCCATGGATGTGGATGTTCAGCACAGGGTTTATCCTTCTTGGTGCAGCAGCAGAGGCCAAATAATGAAACCACTTCCAACTCCTGCTGCTGCTACAAGGTGCTGATCTTCTGTTACAGGGTGTGTGCTCCCAAGGGGTGGTTTCCTCTCAACTTTCTCGTCTTCCTCCTTGCAGCTTTTCCTTCTTTTCTTATTTAGCTGGATTCCTGGTAACACATAATTATTTTATTGAGTTAGATCCTAAATAAGGGGTCTGAACTGAATTTTTTTTCACCTGACAGGCAAGTGTCTTTGCCAGCACATCCCTGACACTCACCAGAAGTGCAGGGAATGGCAAAGTCTAAAACCCATCAGCTTTGCACTGGACTTGTGCATGTTTGGGCTTTGCCCGTTGTTGTGCAGGGATCTTTTGGCTTTTTGAATTAAATGTGGAATAACCTAACCCTTGTATGCCCCACAGATGGAAATACCTTTCTCACAGCTCCATCACGGGTTGGGTATGGGTCAAAACAGCAGGAGATGGTTACCACCTTGTCTAGGTGGTATCTTCCTCCCCCAGACTGTCAGAGTTGCTCATAGGGTGGAAATGCTGATGGTTTTTCCCTCCCATGAAAAATTAGAGGATTAAAAATTCCTAGCCTTTTTCTATATTGGGAGAATCAAAGAAAACATGAGATGTTTTCAGGTTTTGGCATCCTCTCGTGGATACTACAGATGGAGCATCCTGTGTGCAATAGTGTGGGGATGCGTGGGTTCAACTCTTCGTCTTGTGTTAGGTGTAACTGAGACTGAAACCTGATGGCTACAGGCTACATCCTCTGTAGCCTGGTGCAGCGCTCTGACTGCTGCAGAGCTCTTCCTCTACTCCTGCCCTCCCTGCTTGAATGGATGTTTTCCCATGCAAAAGTGTTGCCAAGTTGGTGATTTTTTTTCCAACAAAAAAAACCATCATGGTCTGGAAAGATTTCTCACCTGTTCAATTTAATAGCAATAAGCTTCCAGCCTGTGCTGTAAAATCTGCCCACGAGTCTATTTAATGGAATAGGAATCCTCCCCCCCCCACCACCCTGTAAATGCATCAAGAGGGTATTTTCACCTCCAAAAGACCCTGGACAGAGGGCTACTAAATACTGGTTTTATTCCAAATTCTGTTCACATGAGGAGGGACCAGGATGTGCAGGCAGGCAGAGCAACGTCTCCATGGCAAAAGAGCTGGAAGCTGATATGGTAGGAGATTATCCAGGAATTAAATTGAATGGAGTGGCCAGAAGGGAGCTGATGCTGCTTGAAATCACAGGGGCTTATCTATGCACATCTGCTTGACCAACATCGAAGTCTCAAGTTAGAGTGTGTTTAGAGTGTGCTGGTTTTCCATGCCTGCTCACTCTCTGGGGATATGACAGTGATCAAAAACTGAGCATCAGGGACCTCTCAGATATGCCCTGCCTGGCCTGGGTTAGAAGGTTGTGTTCATTTACCCACCCAGCTGTCAAGAAAGCTTTTGCTTTCTCAGAGACGTTATTTGCGCTATTTGTTCATGATGCTCTGTCAAAGGACCAGAGTATTTTAGTTTCAGATGCAAATTGTGTAGTTGTCAGTGTGCTATGTGCTGCTGGCTCAGGTTTTCTGACCTGTATTTGATTAATGAAGTCACCAGTAAAATTTCTGAGCATCCAAGTCTGCTTCAAGGTGATTGGGGATTTAAGCATAGCTGAAGGTTGATGAAACTTGGGGTTTGCCCTTCCTTTCACTCTCAGAAAAGAGCCTTAAGGCTCCCAAAATACTCCAGATGTCTTTGAAAATGGAGCTCTCTGTTTGCCTTGATGTAACCAAAACCCATCTTGCTAAACAGATTCAATTAAACTGAGACCATCTCCCAGTGAAATGTAAATTTTGGTGATTTATTACTAATTAGAATAGAATATTTTCAGTTGGAAGGGACCTACAATGATCAAATTAGGTATTAGGCTCCCTGAAAATTTCCCTGAATTTCTCCTCTGTGCAAACGTTTCTTCAATTGAACACAGTTTCACAATTATGTCTAATTTTATAAACTATTATATAATCACTATTATATATAACTTTTATGCATACAGTAATGTGAAATACTGCATATTTTCTAATAGGAAATCTAAAATGTAGACCTTGCTAAAAATATCAGTGTTGATTATTGTGCATAGGGATGGCAGGATAAGGCTTGTGCTCTAAACGGCACCAGATTTTATTAAGGAGACATTTCCTCTTTAAAAAAAAAAATAAAAAATTAAGAAGTCTCTCTGGAGAGCAGCAATGCTTTCTCATGGAGCAAGATGTGGAAACAGGCTTGTCACTTCTGATTTTATTCTGCATAGTGAGTGGAAGAGGGATACCAAACATTTTCCTGCATCAGAGGACATCGGAGCAGCTTTGGGATGTTGCAGATTGTGCTGGTGTCTGTTAGACGTCTTCTGACCAACACTATTTGTCTGAATTCCCAGGAATGCTGCTTGTTCTTCAGAGTGGAAAAATGTTCTATTTTTGGCCATGACAACTTTTTTTTTTCTGGGGAAAAAAAAAAGTGTTTAAAACAAAGCATGGCAAGGGTTCGTGCATGTAGGTCTTAATAGTGTGTAACGGGGATAGTGTGAGGCTTTGCAAATAAGCTTCAGGCAGATACATGAGGAAGCTATTAATGCTCTACTTGTGATTTAAGGCTAAGAAAATGCATCATTAAGTGGATGATTGGGGAGACCCTGGTGTGTTGAAGTGGAGGCAGACTTGGATATGTGGGAAAATGTCTCTGACCAGAAAAAGATCAAAACAAATGGGTAAATAAACATAGAAGCGTATGTCTCAAGACTGAAAAAAACGAGATATGTTGTGGATCAAAACCTGGTGTCATTCAGGAGCTTGAGGAAGCCCTGGATGAGCAAAGGGCCAGCAATGGGGCTAATAATGAAAAAAGCCATTTTGGGGTGGCCCTCAAGGCTGGAGGTGGCTCCAGCCATCACTGTAGTTCCTAGTGGTGGTGTTGGCTGGTGGTGGGGCTCCTCATGCCCTCCCATGCAGCCTGTGCGGTTTCACCAGGAGAGGTGACCTGCTCTGAGGTGGCAGAGGGGTGTTGCATGCTTCCAAAATGGTCAACAGTTTGTTCTTACTGCGGGTTATTGATCAAAAGGTTGGTTGTGTGCAGCTCCATGTGTGATGTTCTCTGGGTGAAGAAGTGTTTCCTTGTGTCCAACCTGAACCTGTGGATAGTGATCTGGGGCTGTGGCACCCCGTATCACCTGTTGCTTCCAGGAAGGGTTTGGCCCCATCCATCCCCTCCATCCCTGCCCATGCCACAATTGGGAGCTGCTCGCAGATGTCCCCATGGCCAGACCCAACAAGCCCCTTTACATTGCAAACCCCAAATTGCATGGGCGCTTACACAGCTTTAACCTTTGCAGGTAAAATGGAGTTAGACACCAAAGGTAACATTACTAGGAAGGAACAGACTGGCTTGTCTGCTTCTAGGTGATGGCTTAGAGAAGGATTGACTTGACTTTTTGCTGATTCCTTCTCCTGTGATAGGTGATGCTGTGTGTTAGAAGTGTTTTATGGATGTGGCCTTTTTCACCTCCTTTTTAAACAAAAACAGCAACTGGAGAATCTCAAATGTGTTTGGAGTTGGTGATGAATGAGCCCCAAACTGCTTTCCTTTAGAAACTGCCCTGCAAAAACCCTGGTTTGAGATTTCTCTGAAATACTTTGAAGTAGTACTAAAGCAGGAAGTTAATTAGAGCTGCTTTGATATGTTACAGTTTGTTTTAACAGCTGCTACGGAGGCAGCTCGAACA
Organism: Mycteria americana; assembly: GCF_035582795.1. NCBI lineage: Eukaryota > Metazoa > Chordata > Aves > Ciconiiformes > Ciconiidae > Mycteria > Mycteria americana. The sequence goes on from NC_134370.1 coordinate 42,370,699, forward strand.
GTAAGAGCTAGCGTGGTTTAGTGCATGCTCCTGAGAGTCTGCATTGCCCCTACCAAAATGCCTATGTGTGTCATGGCCGTGGCCGGTTGTTTTCTCTCCTAAGAGCTCAAACTTGCTTGCACAGGACTTGGGAAAATAAAATGGCCAAACCTCATTGGGCTGCTGCTTTTTGTAATTTTTTTTAAGTAATAATAATTTTTAAAAATCCCTTGATGCTGTGGTGTTGCAGCCACAGTCTAAAATTTCCCTGTTTCTCACTTCTGTTTTCAGTTGTCTTTCTCTCAAGTTCTCCAGCAGGCTAACATTTTCCATGGCTTGTTTGCATTTAAATGACTTCCCTGAATATTTTAAAATGAAATCATTGCAGTGAAGAAGTTCAAGCTGTCTCTTCTTGGTGAAGAACCTCTATATAGCCCAAAAGTAAAGGTTTTGACCCTCTTGGTACACCCTCTTGGAGGAAAACCCTTGTGCTTGCTGGCAAACATGAATTGAAATCTTTTACTGTGATGATTGATTAATGGTTGGATTTGGGCAACGTGCTCTGTCGTGGAAAAAAAATTGACTCTTCTGAAGTTTTTCCTCGCTACAGCTGTAACTTTTATCCTTCTTTCTTGTCTTTTGACTGATCTTTAAACTAATCTTATGACTTGATTTTTGTTATGTTTGTTATAATTTTGATTGAGTGATGCTTTGGAATTGCATGCTACACATCAAGTTCTACTCTTAGTCTTATTCCTTGAAGCCCATCTCCACGTCACACGAGAAGGAAGACGTGGAGAAACCATGTATATTATTTGATGTGCATGTGCAAATCCTCGTATCACCTCTCAGTTGTGCTTCTTCCCCTCCCATGGTTTTAAGGTGAAATGAGAATGCAGCATTAAGGCTGGAGAAGCAGCCTTAGGTAAAAAGTCCCAGGTCAGCCCTTCTGCCCTACAAGGCAGCTTCTCGCTACGACTGCATCCTTCTGGGCAGCATGACAGTCTTTGTCATAAACATAATGGAAAGGGTTCCTAGAACAGCAATTGCTCAGAGGTAGCATTTTACCCTGGTGTGGGAGTTCAGACGCACAGAGTGGCTCCAGCCCAAGCAAAGCTTCAGCCCCACTTTTACCCGTGGTTCCCTCGGTCGTATTCTGCCCACATTGGGTTGATCTTAAGCAAGGTCAACATCTGGGTGTAGGGTTTAAAAAAAAAACATTACTTTGGTGACTGTGGAGAGTAAAATAAATAAAACTAAGAAAAACGATGGGGGGGGGTCCAGCTTGCGTACCTGCAACCTACCTCTTTTAGCTTAATGCATGTGTACCTAAAATGAGGGGAAGCACATATATTGGTCACAAAATGGGACTGAGAGCGATGACTAGCTTAATCGTGGGAGTGGGGAAGATATCCAGGCTTTTTCATTACTCTTTGCTCCTCCTCTTTTGGCTTTCTGTGAGCTTTTAGGAAAATGTCCAGCCAGGGCTGAGCTGTAAACATAGTGGCAGGTCAGCAGAGGCTGTGAATATGTGGGGCTCTGCTGAAGTTAGTCCAATTAACAGCAGCGGGAGGATCTGGCTCTGCAGAATTAGTGATGCACAGGACTGAAGTGTGCATTCATCCCTGGGGAGGATGAGCAGCCTCGGCACATTTCTTCTGGAGGTGCATCCCAAGGCGAAGCTGGAGGATGAGTCCCACCAAAGCCCCATTGCACCTCCCAAGCGCCTCTGCTTTCTCTGCTTGGATCAGTGTCGCTTCTGCTAACCCTTGGCCCCGGGCCCGCCTGACTTCTGCAATGACTTGAGCAACATCTGCTTTGCCCATTAGTGACTCTCCTTTCCTGGCCTCTAGCCCACGCCTTTGCTGCCATTGATTAACAGCAATTTCCTTCCCCAGCCTGAAAGCACACACTGAATGGGATTGTCCTCTCGAAGCATCAGGGGGTGGGTGGGTGTGCATGCACAGGCGTGTAAATAGCATGGGCTTGTTGCCCTGTTAGGTATCTTGGGAACTCTTCTGCTCACTCTGAAGTTGGGATTGCCTTTCAGCCACTTTCCCTTCGAATATAACTTATTTAATGCCCCTCCATCTCTGACTCCTAAATCTAGTTCTGTCCTTACTTTCCCCCTGTTTTGCTTCAGCAGCCGTGGCACTAGAAGTCGCTTAGCAGTGACTTTTGCTTCCCTGGAGCTCTCTCATGGCTGTGCAATGCCCCCTGGAAGATCTCCCCTTCTGGTTGCTGGATGCAGACCGCATTTATTCCTGAAGCCATAAATACTTGCATCTAATTTAAAGCATGCTGAAGCCGGGGTGTGGGGCTGGTGTTAATTACATTTTGGAAATTAAGTGCTCCTGAGCCATCTATTTGGTTAGATGCAGTAACCAAAAGGATGATTAGGCAAGGCTTTTGGGATGAATGTGATGTCTTTTTATGCTGTCTGATAGAGGGCTACTCTTGAACAGATGCTTCTTTTCAGGGTGAAAATCAATGCTTTTCTTGCAAGAGTCAACGGAGCCTGCTACAGATGACTCCCGCTGGGTGGGCTCCAGCCAATGCACTACAGGGTATGGGGGGAAGAGAGCAAGAAGATGAAATACCTTGTAGCTGATCACCTGGTAAAAGCCACCACTGCTGCTTCTGCAATCTTTGAACTTGCTATTTATTACTATTAATTATTAATTCTATTTGTTGTGCTATTTGTATTTTGCAGGAATCTTCACTGGTTTCTCCTGCCATGGAAAGCTAATGCCTGTTACAGTTCATGAAACACTTACCTATCTTTCTGGAAAGAAAGGGAAGTTGTTAAAGTCTAACTGTGGGGTTTTTTTTACATAAATGATCTCTTGCACCTTTAAAAATGTTTTTTTCACCCAGTGTCCCAGATCTGTGACCCTTTAAATCTCTAGAATAATCTCTAGAATCTCAGTTGTATTCAAATGTTTTTTAAGTTAGCAAGGAGCTCTGGTGCGCTCCCCATGAGGGCTGGAGGGGTGTGGGTCCATGGATATTGCCCACAGGCAGCCCTGGTTGAGGTTTACCCCTCTTTCCTGCTTGGGGCTGTCAACTCCCATCTCTCCCTAAAGCAGAGATGCTGTTGATTGTTGCTGCTTTCCTTGTCATCTGCAGCTGAGCTCTGTGCAAGACTGATGGGGTGGGAGGGATGCAGCAGCTACATCAGCATTTTGTAGTTCCCTGTCCTTGAGTGCCAACACTACCAAGATGTCAGCACAATGTCCATCACCACAAGATGAATGTGTAGGTGAGGATACGCTGTCTCATGGGGAAGACAGAGCCCATCAAAGAAGGGAACTGCTCCTGTGGGAAGTGATGTACCTGGGACATCAGCTGCTCTCCTATTGAACGGACATGTTCAGTTGGTTTAATGCAGGATGTGGCTGCATTAGACTATTTCCAAAAGAGGAAACTAAGAGGAAGCCATGCCTCCATGTAGCACAGCATCATGATGTGGAGGCAAGCCGAAGCACCTGAAAACATGAAGGAATAATCTGGTGAAGTGTCTAGTGGAGGAGAGAGGACGGGGCTTAGAATCACAGAATAATTTAGGTAAGAAGAGCTGTCTGGGGGGCTCTAGTGCAACCTTTATCTAATGCCATGCCAGCTGTGAAGTTACTCCATACCAATGCTGCTAGCTTCTGCTTGCAAACAGCATTACTGAAATCAGGTGGGATGGCTTTCCTGGGATGTCAGACTGCTGATCTTGAAGATCTGCTTAGAAAGGCACTTGGCCTCCAGGATCCTTCCTCTTGCAAATGTCACCAAGCCCCCGAAAATGTGGAGAGAGAGGGGAAAAATCCTCTTGAATGCCTGCAGATCAACGTCCTTCCAAGAAAAAAAAAAGGGGAATAATAGCGTTTGGCTCACGCTAGAGAACAAACACAAAACCTCCCTGACTGCCTAAATTGCCATCTGCAATAGAGGGAAAGGGAGGAGTGTGTTTACCATGGCAGGCCTGAGGGCGATGCAGGCTGTCAGAATTATAAAATATTCTTGGAATCGCTAAATGTTATAGACTGTAATTCCACCTTGGAAAGTCTGCCGGTGCAAATGAAATCTATTAAACATTGGCTCGACACAAAATGAAACTGAACATCGGTGTAGGAATTAGCTGCTGTTTGGTCTCAGTTTATGGGGACTTGCTCAAGGATGTTTTACCAGATGCCTCAAAGCCTGTAACCCAGTAAAGAAGGCTGCGCTGGCAAAAAAGCCAGGTTGGCATAGAGGGAAAGTCAAGACAGCTTGACTTCCATTCAAAGTGGAAACCAAACCAAGCCTTGAAACTGTCTGCAAGAGATGGAAATAGCAAACAGAGAGCCGTGGATGTCAATGTGATGTTAGGAGTTGTTCAAAACTGGCAAGGAAGTAAAAGTAAATGAGAAGAAATTTGGGGCCAGTGGGATTAAAAGAAGACAAATGTCACCATCTCCCCTTCCTGCTGCCAATGTCACTAGCAGGAGACCTGAGCCTTCAGGTAGGTAGAGCTGGTTCACAGTGGATGAGGTTAAATAGTTGGGGTTAGACCTTAGAAGGTAAATTACATTGGGATAAATTGACCAGAAAGGTGTTAGAGGTTCTTAAAGTCAGAAAAATCTCCCTTGGGACCCCATGCTAGTCGGGGAGAGGCATGGTGGGCGGCAAACACTAATGCTCTCCCATGTCACTATTTGAATGAAAAATGGTCACAGTAATGCATTTGGCTTTTGGATGAGTAGCTCCTGATAGCTTTGAAGAGGCCTGAAGAGCTCTGAGAGCTGCTGAGAGCTACCAAAAGCCACTATTGAGATGGTGGCAGCTCCCAGAGAGGCTGCAGGAAGACAACTCAAGCCATTGCAAAGATGCAGGTTGACCTAAGCCCTGGCAGCAGTGGGGGGGGATAATGTAATTAATACTGCTTGGTGGTCAATCATGGGAAAGCACCTAGTCCAGCCTTTTCTGCTCACAACTGGCAAGTTTTAAACATCGAATCTCACACAGATGAGATACATTTGGTTCCCATAAAGGTATTATATCTGTCCTGCAAGACAGACTGAATGGGAGACATCTAAGCATGTACATGGAACACATTAATGGGATTAAAACTGGCTGGTGAGTCTGGATGTCCCTCTAATTGAAAATAATCGGAGGGTGCGATTCCCATAGCGAGGGTCTGGCCTGGGTTGATTCTTGGCCATGAGGTATTTAAAAAAAAAAAAAAAAAAAATTGTGGTATTTGCATTACACTTCTATGCTGTTCTGTGGGGGAAAAGCCTTGCCAGTGTTGTTTTTATGAACTTTCATGCTGATGAGATTTTTCCAGTGCTGGCCCTGGTCTCACAGCAGAAGTGCTGTTTGGTCATAGCACCAGGGTTGGCCAGGCTGTGTCCAGCCCTGCGTTGCACAACGGCTGCAGGTCCTCGGCTGCTGCTCGGGCTCTCCGTCCTGATGCATGACTTGTTCCTGTGTCCTCGCACCAGTGGTTGTTGTTATTGCCTCTTTTTTTACCTCACTCTGGCAAAGGGTTATGTTGGAGGGACCAGTAAAAAAAAAAAAGCTTTATGGAAGTGGTCACCTAAATAAGAGGTTGCATGTGAATAAGATAGCACTCAGAAAAGCCAAGTAACGCAGAATTTGGGTAAATCCTGCCAAAGCTGCCCAGTTTGTCTGTTGCCACTGCTGAGGCCAGCTGTGGAGCTAAATAACAGCCTTGGTTGCAAGCCAACCAGATGCCATTCTTAAAGTAAAAAGAAAAAAAAAAATGTAGGCACCCCAGAATCCAACATCTGCTAGTGGCCTTGGCATCACAGGCTGAGGTTGCAGCACGGCAGGGACTAAAGCAGGGGCTACAGCTCTTTGCTGTCTGCAGGTACCACCTCAGCTGCTGAAAACCCCTTGAGAAACCTCTCACATGGCAAACCCTGTTGTCCAGCTGCCTCCTGCCACCTACAGAGGGAGGGATGTTGTAGACAGCAGGAGTGTGCTGCGTCATTGCTTCTGGGACTGTAAATCAGCACTGATGATGGGGAATTAAAAGAAAAAAGCCTATATGGTAGGATGGATGGCCTCAGCAGAACTTCCAAATGGTGGTGGTTCAGGCCAAAGTTCCACTCGCACATCAACTTTAAATGGACACTGAACAGGTATTTTTTGCGTAGACCAAGACCTTGATGACTGTTCTGAGAAAAAAAAGCAGGATCTGCCATGATATCAGTCTGGATAAAATTTAATGATGGAAAACCTTGGGTAGGGAGGGACCCTTGGAGGTCCCTAGGGCCAACATTGCAGCTACAGCAGGTTGCTGGGGGCCATGTCCAGGTGAGTTGGGGCATCCCTGAGGATGGAGATCCCCCACCGCTTGGGGACCCATCCTGGGGATGCCCCAGTCACACAGAGAAGATCACTCTTTCCTATGCAGTGCTTAATGCACCCAGGTAATAAATCAAGAAGCACAACTGTCAATGATTAAATTTGTGGTTTATATTCCATAAAGGGTCTACAAGTCTTGCTTAAATCTGGTCTCCCTTTGAAAAATCAAATCCTGCTTGTAGAACGTCAGAGTATGACCTTGTTGAACTCTAATTCCATAAGAGCAACCAAACCACTAATCGTGGACATGGTTATTTTTGGATGTGGAGTTCCTATTACTTGGTTTGTTTTCAGTTTTTCTTGAGCGACTTTGGCCGTGGAGATCTGTGGGTTTTTTTCTGGATTTGATAACAGGGACCAAATTGAGACACTCTAACCATCAGTGTGGTTTGCTACTTGATTCAACAGACTTCTGAAAAATTTTCTCACAGAGGGAATTTGGTGTAAGGTAAGGGTTTGCCTTTCAAATGTGGTTGTGATAGTGGATGAAAAACAATGAAGAGCAGCAAGCATACAGAAAAAACTAAAAAATATGCAGAAAATTTGTACTAAATCATGGGCTGGCTGCAGAATTATTTCCTTGCTTGCTAAAATCTAGAGCAACTCAGCCCTCTTGTTTGGTTTTGGCACCGAGGGTGCAGAGTGGACTTGCTCTCCAGGAGGCTAGCAGGTCTAAACCCAACTGAGACACTTCCAAAAAGAGTTTGTCTTTAAAGGAAAAGCTGATGCCACTTCATAAAGACACACTGTGATGATCTGGATAGCCCAGAGGAGAGATGGCAAAGATGGAATATGCTCCTATGACAAATTTGAGGCATGGGATCCATATGGGAGGTACTGAATGGAAAAAAGGGATGGGGAGCTGGTGGAAGGAGAGCAATGCTGGAGGGGACCTGGGGTCCCAAGGGGTGGTGAGCTGGTCCAGAGGCAGTGGTGAAGGTCAGCTGTGTCCAGGGCTGCGCTGGCCAAAGCGCATGCAGCAGGTCTGGGGAAGGCATAATTCTCTCTGCTCGGCACTGGGGATCCACATCTGGATACTGGGAACGGTTTGGTGCCCTCAGTAAAAGAGAGGCATCTGCAAACTGGAGCAAGTCTGGTGTTAGGGCCCCATGGAGACAGGTGGGGAAAGCAGCCCAGGGTTTTCTTTCAAGGGAAGAGTAAATGGTATTTTTTTTCTTTTTAAGGTAACAGGCACAGTATTTCGAAATGGGTGTCAGGAAATCCTCCCTGCAATACGTATTTCTCTTCCACAAAATCCAGGGAACCTGTATATGCTTTTTTTTTTTTGGCATGTCTTCCAGAGGTGATTGCAAGCATTTGTGCACAGCTGCAAAGTCGAGATGCTGTGCGTGGGCTGACTCAAAGCACAGAGGTTTGAATGACTGATTTTATTTAGAAAGTTTCAAATCCACTTACTTTCCAACTGTGCTGGTTGTGCTCATTTATTAACTTCCTTCTCCACCTAATTTACTGTGTGTCAGATGTTCACACCCAGGAAATGTGTGCTTGCATAACTGAAACTTTTGCAACTTGAATGTTTAGTGGTAACTTCGGCTTCTTAGTTTTTTTTTTTTTTTTTTTTTTTTTTAAATTGAGCTTTGCAGCCTCCACCATGCATGCAGATCTATAGTAATAGCATCCTCTTAATTCCTAGGCTGAGTAAACCAGACCCACTCTCTTCCTCCAACAGGTGATAAAAGCTCTGAAAAACAGCTCTATATAGTGTGGGAATTCGCTGTTGGGGGGGGAGCGGCAAACAAAGCACTCTGAGCAAAAATGTGAAGCAACGACAAGAAGCTGGGCTGCACAGATAAGAGCCAGGTCTGCTCCGGTTTTGATTCTTGAATTCACTTGTTTCATTTGGGCGATTAGCATTGCCTAAATACCACAGATAAATACCTGTGGTAGCCAAGTGCTCATTTCAAGATCACTTATTGCATGCCATATTAGAAAAAATAATTATTAGCTCTATATTTCTAATAATACTCAGGGAACAATCTTGCCATAATTTCAGTATGAGGGTTTCATTGTTTGGAGGGTGCAAGTAAAGAAGGAACATGCGTTGTATCCTGTAAAAATATTGCTGGTTTTGATTTTAATTTGCAGCTAGCATTTTCCAGGGCATGACTGTCCTTGCTCCTGTGTACAGGAGCAGGAATCTAATCCCTGGGGATCTATTCCCTATGCAGGGATGTAGTCCCCCTGCTCCCAGCATTGCTCCGTGCTCTCCCAGCTCCTCACACTGCAAGATCTCAAGCCTGGGGTCTGCAACAGGGCCAAGTTATGCATTTGCACAAGTGATCTCCCTCATGCAACCAGCTGAGCTATTGGGTCTTGGAAGAGGATGCCTGCACCAATCGTGCTGAACTGCTTATTTTTTGGTTTGTTGGAGTATTGCGTACCCCAGCACTAAGGGAAAACCCTCAGCATTGCCTGTGCAGACATCAGGACGTGAAGAGTCTTGTCTGAGCATTTTGACTTCAGACAAACATTGTTTGTAATTGCATATAAGTGGGGAGACCCTAATTTTGAGCTAATAAATGTGGGGGTTTAGTACAAGCCCCGTACGCTGGACGGTAAGGGGGCTCTGCTTCCACCTCTTGGTGAAGAGGGAGAACAGCCACAGAGCCACAGCACTCGGTCGAGCAGATGCTCATCTGGAGACCTCGAGCTGTCCACAAAGAAGGGGAAAAGGTGGGCACAGACCTCAGAGTCCTGGCACAGGTCATCCAGAGACCAAGGGGGATCTTTGTCCCCTTTTGCTGCTTGCCTAGAAAATGCCACGGCTGCCCTGGTCCTTTGGCAGAAGCAGACTCCTGCTGATGGGGAGGTTGCCCAAGTCCATCTCGGGGCTCCCAGGCTGGAATTTGCGGTTGCCTGTCCAAGTGGGATTAGCAAGTTGTAGGGGAAGGTAGCTTTTGCCTGTAGATTTAGGGAAAGAAGAAATTCCCTGTTGTCTAGACCATTATGAACATGCTGTGGGACCTACAGAGAGCCACCAGGCAGGACAACCTGTGCTCCAGAGTTAGCATGGGGACCATCAATTGTCTTATGGAGACCTGATATTGCATTGTCTTGGGCAGCAGCATATGGAGAGAGAGACTGTTTGAATGATGCTGTCACCATCTGCTACAAGGCTGACAGCGTGGTTTCCTACTAAATCCTCTCTAATCCAGGGAGCAGAGCAGATGCTCCACTGTGGACCTAACTCATTTTGAGACAGTTACAGTTCTTGCACACTGTAAGAGTAAAATTATTTCCAGATTAAACATATATATCTGAGGTGTTATTTAGAGCATGCAATTCATTGCTTTTAGGTTGATTGCAATCTCAAAAGAATAGATGCATATAAAGATATGAGGTGAGACGGGTTAAGATTGTGATCTAGCAAGGTATTGAAATGTGTGCAGTGATGAGAGAGTTACACGGACTTTACTAGCTTTCATATTTAATAGTTGTACAGATACAGCTTTCCTCAAAGGGAAGCACTGACTTGCAAGAGTCCTCCTTTTCAGTAGGCAAAGCTCCTATAAGAAAATGCTGCAATGCTACAAGCAGGCTTGTATCTACCATACGGTCACACATGCTGTCATTGCCTCATCTTTAGAAAACCGTGTGATGTTCTGGAATGACCCCTGAACACTGAATTGTGACAAACTGTGGTCCTAAATTTGCAATAATACATGATAAATGGTTCAATATCAGTACTTTGCTCAGAGAACAGTGTGAGTGTTGCCTGCATACGTAGCATGCTGAAGACCTTATCTGAAACCACAAAACAGAACAGCTCTGAAACAAAATTTGTGCCCTGGCCAAAAATGTGGAAATAAGAACTCATCAGACCTTCACTTAGGATGCTGCGTTTGCAATGCTGTGTTTGCTGCATGATGAATAAATGCCACAATGAGAAACAACACAAAGGTTCAGAGGTAGAATCAAAACCACAATTTATAACCTGGGTTGGGTGGGTGATGGGTTCCCTTCTCCATCACCAGGGAAAAATGTGCCTCGAGACATCAAGACGACCAGTGAGAAAACAATTCAGTGTAAGTGGTTTCCCAAGTAGAAGATTCAGAGCCTGGTGGGATCGATGGGGCTCTGCAGATGATAGCAGAGCCTAAGGGATTGTGGAAGCAGGGTCACAAGCTTGGAAGTGAAACTGGAAGTAGAATCACCAGCAAAAAGGGTTTGGGAACTTCTGCTCTGTGGTTGGTGGCGGTGGTCAGGGCCCTCACAACATGCAAATCCCTCAAACGGAATGTCTCAACCACCAGGTCATGTTACCTTGCCAAGCTCAATAACTTAGATGTAACCAGAATCCTCAAGAAGGGGGATCTTGGGCTGGGAAGAAGAGGAGAGAGTTATATCCCAGATCAGGTAGTAAACCTAAGGTGGAAAATCTAGGTTCAAGTCCATGAGCTGAATTATAGTGGGAATTTAAGTCCATGTTTCCTCCCAGAAGGCTTCTAAGCACCAGGCTGATGCTTATTCCTATAGACTTCTGTGAAAAGCTTCAATTTTAATAAATCTAAATTTTTACAGGAACAACATTTTGTTGTGAAAAATCCTCAAAAGATTTGAGGCTTGCTCGTAGGCTTGCTAAGAAAAGGCATGTATTATTTCCAGCATGGTGGGACTTCTTACAATAATTCAGTGAGTTATTTTGGTGTGAGAGTTTGTTAGCCTGTGGCCATGCTCTAACCACACAGGTCTTCTGGGCCCTTATTCCTGCAGATAGGTTGGTCTCCTGGCTAGTGTGGAAATTTATGAACTGCTCTTGTACTCCTCACCATGAGGATTTCATAAATAACCCATGTGTTCTCCCAGTTCTCATACTTTCAACTTTTTTGGGGGGCAAGAAAATGACTGCTCCCTCCAAAGAAATCCCAACTCTTGCTGACGCTATCTAGCATTTTCACATTGTCATCATTTCTCAAACTCATTTTGTGGTCCTGCGCAAGCATGCCTCAGGGCATCTGGGTTTTGGTACACCACAGACATCACCTGCTTCTGAACTGCCACTAACTTGAGGAAGGTTCGTGATCAAGAGCAGCCCTGTGGAAAAGGACTTGGGGGTACTGATGGATGAAAAGCTGGACATGTGCGCTCACAGCCCAGAAGGCCAACCATATCCTGGGCTGCATCAAAAGAAGCGTGGCCAGCAGGTTGAGGGAGGTGATTCTGCCCCTGTGCTCTGGTGAGACCTCACCTGGAGTACTGCATCCAGCTCTGGAGCCCTCAACACAAGAAGGACATGGAGCTGTTGGAGCAGGTCCAGAGGAGGGACATGAAAATGACCTGAGGGCTGGAGCACCTCTCCTATGAGGACAGGCTGAGAGAGTTGGGGTTGTTCAGCCTGGAGAAGAGAAGGCTGCGGGGAGACCTTATAGCAGCCTTCCAGTACTTAAAGGGGGCCTATAGGAAAGATGGGGAGAGACTTTTTAGCAAGGCCTGTTGTGACAGGACAAGGAGCAATGGTTTTAAACTAAGGGAGGGCAGATTTAGACTGGATTTAAGAAAGAAATTTTTTACAATGAGGGTGGTGAGGCCCTGGAACAGGTTGCCCAGAGAGGTAGTGGAGGCCCCATCCCTGGAAACATTCAAGGTCAGGTTGGATGGGGCTCTGAGCAACCTGATCTAGTTAAAGATGTCGCTGCTCTTGCAGGGGGGTTGGACTAGATGACCTGTAAAGGTCCCTTCCAATCCAAAGCATTCTATGATTCTAAGGTGTTTAAAATGCAAAGGAGCTAAATAGCTAGAAAGGAAAGCATGTTACTTAGAAATCAGAGGGAGCTGCCCATTTTCCTTTTGGGTGAACAGTGATTTTCAGGATTTGGTCTGGATGTGGTTGGGTGGTGTTAGAAGCTGGGCTTTGGTCCCAGGGGAAATCAGCTTTGAGATAATCAGCTCTACAAAACCTCCATATTTATTTGGTACATTTATTCATTTTTAACTTTTTTTTTTCCCTATCCTTTTCTTTTTGGTTGATAGAAGTTTTTTTCCAACTTCCTTTGGTGTCCATAGCAGAAAGAACAGCCTTTACAGCAGCTGCTGAGGGAATGAGACGTGCAGCTGAGGGAACACTGCGTCCTTCCTGCGGCATAAAACTTGGCTCCGGTGGTGCTCGCTTCAGGTGGCTACATGTGTGGCATAGGTGCTACAAATGACTCACAGGTGACTGCAATACTTAAGACTTCTTACAAGGGGCTGATCTGAGGTGAAGAGAGAGGAGGAGGAGAAATCTTACATGACTCTGTGGACTGGTTCTTCAAGGGTGATGTAGAAGTCATTTGCCTGTAAACTTCTTCCTCTGGCAAAGCTTAGCCTTACAGCAAAATATTCTCAGGAGTTCTTCTAAACTTGTGAAAGCCAAGATGACTAACACATCCAGCAAACTGGACATTTCCTGATGTGTGTTTGAATGCAACCAAAGACTTTATTTAATGTGCCAAAGTGCTGTGAAACGCCTCCAAAACTAGAATTAAGCTTGGGCATACAGCTGCTTATACAGGAACTTATTTACGTCTACGGGAGCCCTACCTTCAAGCTTGCCCTGTCCTCTATTGCCCATATCTCTTTTGGAGGACCAGAAGAGCTTCAGAAGATCTGGCTGTGATTCCTGTAGTTGTTAGTATTATTTCCATCTTGTTTCAGAAGTGCAGCTTGCCCATTCTCCTGCCCTGGTGCAATTGGAAAAGGTGGATGGATTCAAGAAATGCCAAAATGATGCACATTTAGTATCAAATACAATTTTCAGCCCTTACTGCTTGTCACCAGCCCAGACGCATAAGCGTGGTTGTAATCACGTGGGTGCTACAACAGACAAGACAAAGGCTTAAGAGGACATTGGTGGAATTACTTTAACCTGATGTCAGCAATACTAAGGTCTTGATGGGCAATCTGTGTGTACATTTGAAAAACGTGAGCAAAGAAAATGACACAAAAGCTCAAGATTCCCCTGTGTCCTGGGGAAAAAGCTTTGGAGATGCCAGAGGTTCAAGTAGCCCTGCGTTTCTTGAGGTCTAAAATTCACATCTGCCTTTAGTGGCTCAGACCTAACCTTAACGTAAGCAACTGCTTTGGCATGTTACACTAAGGCTCTATCTTGACGGTGTTGCAACGTCCTTTGGGCTGTGGGAGAAGACAGCGCTTGAAATATGCATGTTTGAGCAAGTTCAATGCAGTTTGCCTTTGCTGGAGCCTGACTTCCTTCCTTGGATGAAGCCAGAGATTTGTGGGCTCTAATAATGTGGCAGCTAACCAGCTTGGCATCTAGAAATGAGAAGGGCGTGTCCCCATTCCAGTTACATAAAAATGTCAGAGCATGTGGAGAGTAGATGAAGGTAGAATGAAGACCTAGTTTATTTTCTTTCCTTCAAAGTGTATTGTGTTTCTTGTTGCTGAGACTGATTTCATAATTGCAAGCATATGGTGAAAACTTCTGGGTATCAGGAGAGAGTTGAGGTCTGAACTTGTGGCATTCAGGGGGGAAAATCTTGTGGCAAAATTTCTTGACATTTTAAACACAAGGAGCAAAGGAAACAGGCGTTAGTTATGGTTATTGGTATTGCTGATTGCTTGGGTGAATTTGTCCTAGCCTTTCCTCTGGCAGACACTATGGTCACTTCTGCTCTTGTGGTCGGGTGCCATGGAGCTGGTATGCGATGGGTGTTCATCACTGTCAGACATGTGATGACCTGGCTGGCCCACGGTGATCTCAAAGAACAAAACTAGTCCAGCATGGGCTGTTCTTTGTTTCCCAGCTTTTTGACATGCTGAGGGTCATGTTTTTGAGCCATACCCTGTGGCCATGTGGACTAGAGGTTTCCTTCTGACAGCAAGAATTGAGACTGGTGTAACTACTGGTTTTCAGGAGCAGAGGCTTTAAAACAAATCACCAGAAGTTACAAAACTTGTTGTAAAACTGAGAGTTCATGTTTTACTTGTTACTGTTGTTCCAAATGTAAAACTGGAGAGCACTTCAACATCATTGTCACAGTGCTCTTCCCCATGAGGAAAAAATGCTTTCAGTCTGCTGGGAATGACAAACAATGCTGGCAAAAGGAAAGTCAACAAGGCTAAAAATCAAAATACTTGTATTTATAATTGCTTTTACCATGGTCTCTGGAAGGCTCCCATTGCAGATGCAGGGTCCTGTAGGGTTAGGTGCTATGCAGAAATAGAACAGAGCATAGTCCCAGTCCCCAAAGGGTTTGAGCTATGTGGGACTCCTCCACTGGCCAGATTGACACCGACACACTTGGAGACCGCGTCACAAACATACTGCTTTTAACTGAAAAAAAAATTATGTACTTCTTTTTCAATTGCAGGTTAAACTTCTTCCGTCTTGTCAACAGCTCTTGGATGGCCACTGTGGAAGGATCCCTTTGGTGAGACAAAAAGGCTACAAAAATAATAGAAATTAATGTCTGCAGCTGAAGAGCTTGACTGAGACTTGAAAAGTTTGCTTTGGGTGGGAGCCAGGTCCTGCTGAGGTATGCAGGAGTTTTGCTCTTGGCCTCAGTGGGGCCAAGCTTTCACCCTTGGAGATCATGTCCTGAGGAAGAATTTAGTCTAAAATAATTTTCAAAACTTGTATTGTTTGGCTCGCATCCAAGCTTTTTTTGAGACTGAGTGGCTTTGTGTTTCTGATCAACTCAGATTGTTCCCCTTAGCATCTTCCAGGGGTGAGCTCTTGTGCCAAGCACAAAGGAGGATCAGATGTGAACAGGCCCGCTGCTGGGTTCCTAAACCAACAGCTTCTTTAGTTGTGTGAGCATATGGACTTCTTGGGTGCCTGCTTAAGCTGTATATTTTTGGTGGGAGATGTGCCTTGGAGCCCTAGCACATGAGAGCATCACACTATGGTCATGACTGGGATCTGGAGCATGTCATCTTTGGGAGATCCTTCCCTCCCTTCTGCAGATATCCTATCAAGCAACTTTTTGAAAGAGGAAAAGAGAAATGGTAAAAAGCATTTTGATTCCTACTGCATGCGCATGCTCTTCTTGATTATTTTCCCCTCCTTTTTCAGAACATGGTGTCAGGAAAAGCAACTTGTTCAATTCACAGCCCTGAAACCCCTGGAGATGCAAGGCTGGGTTTTTCCCTTGGTATTAACACCTGTTCTAGTATCACACTTAAGCAGTACATAATTATAAAGATTTAAGGTTTGCCTCCTGAAGTCAATTGGTTCCATAGCAGACCCCAACAAATTAGTATTTTTTTTACAGAAAGAGAGTGTGAAATCATTTTAACAGGTTCATTTTTGAGAACCTTGAAAACTGTTTAAGAAATAGGTTTATAGTGTATAGGCTCTGTTCTGTCGCACTTGAAGTTGTCCAGCATGGAGTGCATGATTTAGACTTGAAAAAAAACCTGATCTGTGAATCAGTGGCTGCAATACAGGGGCTATCAACCATGAAGAGGCTCCTTTAAATCTCTGCTGAGCTGTGCTCTCTAAACAGTGTGTGTTTGTGTGGGGAAGAATAAGAAGAATAAAAGGAAATCTGAAAAATTTTGGTTTTTTTATTTTTAGAAAAATAATTTCTTTTTGCTAGGAGAACTTTTATTTTCTCTGCTCTAAAATAAAGCAATTATATAGTCCTGCTGTGCCTCAGGCTGTCCGCTCAAAATAAAGGAAGGGCTAAAAAAGATGGACCATCTGGAAGCCCGTGCAGAAGGAGTGTGCCAGTGCAGTTTGACGTGGAAGAGCATCCTTTGGATGTATTTTTGAACACTGGTCAATCCACTGAGGGCTTTTTTTTTTTTTTTTGTGTTGAGTTGATGGCAACTTCTCAGAGGCTTTTGCTTTGTGTTCTAGTCCTGGTTGCTTCCTTTCTATTTCATTTACAGGCTGAAAAGGAATGCCGGGACATGGTATTTCTCCCTAGAAGCAGCTTACCTCCTCCTGCTATGACAAGCACCAAAACCATCTCTGTGGAGAACGGAGGGTGAAGAAAATGCATTTTCTCTTGGGTTTGGGGTTTTATTTTGGTGTTGTTTCCCTGGCTGGTTTCCTCCATAACTAGGACAGTGCTTTGCATAGCTGGTTTCACTGCTGTGATGAATGCCAGTTGCGCTTCCTCTCCTATGCAGGGGGTGATGGACGGTCTCACCCTCCCCTTCCCTCAGCTTTGCAGGGGTGGCAGTGGGCACTGCTGTAGCAGCTGCTTTTCCTGAGCTTTTGGGCTGAAACTGCTGCTGGGAGTGGGGATTCCCTTGGGTCAGTGATCTGCAAACTTTTTTGATCGTGCACCCCTATCTGCAAAACATTTTTGAGCATGCACCTCCAAGGCATGTGTATATAGTTATTTATAAATTATATATATGTGCTACTGAAATTCTAATATTTCTTCCTGCAACCCAATGGATCATCTTGCACATCGCACTTTGGACATCACTGCTCTAGGCGATGAAAGCACAAGGGGAGCCAGGAGGCTGGTGGCACAAGCTTGGCCAGATCTCCTCTTTACCAGGGCACAGTAAGGTCTTCCTCCTCTTCCCAGTTTTTTTGAGAGGCCTGGATCCTGTGACACCAAAGCATGGAGTGGGAAGTTTTCCATTTTGTTGGATTTTTTTTTAGGACTTATGCATTACTCAGCAGGCTTTGCTTCAATGCTGCTTTTGTGATGAGCAGAAATTTGCCCCCATTCCTGGGAAAAGGGATGAATCTCCAGTGCATGCAGCATTCCTCTTCTCAGGTTGTGTGCTCAGATGTTCAAGTCCCAGCCCTGCACATGATGATACATATTCGATTTAACCTGCACATTTGACAGCGCATGCAAGGTGTGCTGTCAGTCATGATTTCTGCTGAGAATGACTGCTCAGGCATAAGGATTTAGAGCCTTGTAGTCACAAGCATCCATAGGGAAACAAGGCAGCTCTTTTGTTTTAAGAAATGTTGGGCAAATCTGAGTTTTTTTATTTTTGGTGGAAATTTTCATGACACAAGCAGGATCAGCTCCACCTCCTAAAAGAAACTCTCAATGCTCCATGCAATGTCCATGAGATGATTCTGGGTTTTGTGGAGGGTGGTGGAGAGGGACATTTGAAAGCTGGTGCAGTTTTTCTAAAAGGACAAGTGTAGGCACTTTTCCTCCTCTCAATGTGGCCCACGTAGAAAGCATTGAAGGACTAAAGGACATCACAATGTCGTGGACATTTGTGCTGTTAAATGCTGTTACTTTCATCAGCCATATGTACAGCTGTGTTCTTTTTATAGTGCCACATATGGCACTGTCATAATTGAATTTTTCATAATAATTGATCTGACCTGTATAATTCTGTTTGCTTTAGCAGAGCTAATTCAAACAGATTGAGATTAGGACTAAAAATATGGTCGGGTTAGCAGAGGAACCATAAAGAGCCTGACTTCACAGTAATGATGATGCACAATCTGTTTTGCCCAATCCGGTTTGTACTATTTATACATAGCACACGGTCAAGGCTGATAGCAATTTTGTTTCCATTTGTGTCTTCCATAAGATGTGATAAAGGGGGAGCAGGTGTCTGCCTCTGTCCGCGCTAGCATTGTTGTTCCCTCCAGCAAGGCCAGCAGGTCTAGGGCTCTGTGGCTGGTGACTCTGTCCATGTTGTATAGAAAACACACATGCAAGGGATTAGAGCTGCAATGTCCCATCCCTGGATAGTGGGATGCTAAAGGCTCTTGTATCATCTGCTTAGCTTCATACAGCAAACTATGGAAATATCAATGAAGAAAAAAGCTGAAATTGGTGAGCTGAGTCTGGCCTTGTATTTAGAAGAAAAAAAACCCCTTTGGTGGTCTCTGAATCTCCTCTTGCTGAAGCCAGAGCTTGGCTCTTTGGTTCAGACTCTCAAATGAAGAAACAGTGGTGGCGGGCTGTGGACAACCGAGAACATTAGAAACTGTTGTACAAGATTAGGAAGCTGCAAAAATGAGCTGCAGCTACTTTCTCTCCCAGTGCTCTCAGTTGCAGCTGAGAATCTAGACCAGTCTTTATTTTTGGCAAGGGGGAAAAAAATAAATCTCCTTTGATACTGTGCAAAAAATGAAAGTAAATGTTGAGCCCTGTGCCTTGAACAAGGATCTCTTCTGCTGTATAGCAGCAGCGTTTTAGAGCTGAAATCCACTTGCTTTGATTGCTGATGGGGAAAAAAAAAAGACATAAAAGGGATTTATTGTGAAATAATGGATTTGATCCCTAGTAATCCTTTCTTTGGGATTAAACTTGGAATATTATTTTTGTGATCTCTGAAATTAGACTATGCTCGCGTAACAAACCAAAGCATGTGAGTTTCAATGCAGGATGAGGTTGAGCTGTGAATAGAGCCGAGTGAATTACTGCACAGAACAAAGCAGCTGATGAATTTACAGTTCTATTTTTGATTACGCAAGATCTACAGGCAAGCATAAAAACCAGCAAATAAAACCCTAGCCCCAAACCCAACCCAAAGCAGAAAAGACCCCAGACCTTCTCTTCTTCATAGTTGAAAGCACACCCGAGCCATTGAGATCTCTGAGGACTATTGGTTAGAGCTTCTTTTTTGAGTATTTTTTTCCTTATGGGAATTACAAGTTGTATGTGTTCCTGTTGGTATGACCGTGGATGTGAGACATAAAAGGTCAGTGCAAGCTTGCTTGGTGCAGACACTTGTGTAAGGCCACAATGTTTTCCGGAGAGATTTGGCAAGCCTGAGTTTCTCTGCCTGAATGGTGCCCATATTCACAAGCCTTAGGTCTCGCAACATGTGGTTAATTTGACCCGATATGTGCTGAGAAGTCTTCCTGAGCAGTTTGTTTATGAGTGTATTAAAACAAAATAGGTACAAAATGTGCTGTGAAACCTTGGTATGTAACTCTGAGGTCCCAAATCTTTCACAGAAAGCTACTCCAAGGAACTTCTCTCTGTTTCCCTGCCAAATTTCAACTTTCTGCACTCGAGGTGGGGCATAAATGGCTTTTAAACAGGGGGAAAATTCTTCTGTGTTATGCTTTGAAACAGCTGATCTTAAAAAAAAAAAATAAAACAACAAAAGCTGTGGGACAGAGAGCAAGCTATGGAAAGGGAAAAATATTCATTGCCTGCCCCATTCCTGGTTTTGCTATTGGACTCGCAACCTCAATTCTGGTTGCAAAGGTCACTTCTGCCATTGGACTTCAATCAGGCTCCCAACCTCACCCTAACCTTGGGAGCTGCCACCCTGGAGTAGCATAAAAAGCATGGCTGAAAAAGAAGCAAGGAAATGAGCCCTGGAAACCCCCTTGGGAGCAGGGGCCACATTGGTGGAGGATGAGGATGAGAGGAAATGGCCTCAGGTTGTGCCAGGGGAGATTTAGACTGGATATTAGGAATTTTACTTCACTGAAAGGGTTATCAAGCATTGGAACAGGCTGCCCAGGGAAGTGGTTGAGTTACCATCCCTGGAGGTATTTAAAAGATGTTTGGATGAGGTGCTTATGGACATGGTATAGTGGTGGTATTGGTAGTGTTAGGTTTACGGTTGGACTCGATGATCTTAAAGGTCTTTTCCAACCTATACGATTCTGTGATTCTGTGGTCCGATGCCCTGTGCCAGCTGCATCTCCAGGGTCTTGGCAGTGATCTCCAGTCATTGCACTGCTGCATTGCTAGCAGCCCCTCTTTTGGGAGCTGTGGAGTGCCCAAACCAAATGAGAAGCATCCCAAGCATTATCTTTTCTGAAAAAGCGTTACCCCCTGAAAGCGCTGGGGGTAGGATTGCTATGCCAGCTCTCCAGGTTTGGGAAACTCATAGAGTGCTTGGATTTCCATTAAAACTTCCGCTGCTAGCTTGGGGATCCCTAAAAAAAAAACTTGTAAGGACTTCTTGAAACTGGGAAAGGAATGCCATTTAATCCCCTAGGAAGCAGCCAGTCACTACAGCCCATTTTCAAAGGTAAAACAGTCTCATGATACCTTTGGAGGGAAAAAAAAAGTCTTAATCCTTTCAATTTTTGGTTCAGAGCGAGCAAGCGAGCTACTTTTCCTAGCAGCAATATAAACTGAAGGCTTACAAGCAGTGCATGAGGAGTTTGGAATAAATCCTGCTTGGCTGATGTTCAGAAGCTTTTGTTGAGTACACTGTGTCTGATTATGGCTGCTGACAGCCTTGTACACAGTGTACAGCAGACACCACTCCAGTGTAGCACCATTGCATGCCACCTGGCAGAACCGCGGGTGTAAACTACTGAGATTCAAAGATTGACATGAGAGTTTCTCCCCTTGAAACCCTTAAGAAACGGCAGGAGGGACGATGCAGATACAGAGCCTCCTGCTCTGGGGTGAATGTGTTTGTGCCTGTGTCTTGTCTGCTGCCATTTATGCAGAGCTAGTGGCTTTGCTCAGATGTACTGCTGATGGGGGGTGCCCAGCAGGACCCCCAGGCCCTCATTACAAGCCTTCATGATGCTCCGGGCTTGTCTGTGCACCACTCTGCTTTCATCCGTTCAGTTTGCAATGCCTGATGTTGCTTCCTTCCCTTTCAGCCACAGCAGGGAACATTACCCAGACTTCTCATTTTTCTACTGTAAAATTTTGTTGTTGAATATTCCCTGGCCCTTCCTTGTTCCCTGTGCCTTTTCCCCCTACCTCCCACGCATGCCCTTGGACAGAGCACACCCTCAGCAACTTTGCAGACAATGCAGAACTAGGGGGAGTGGCTGAAGTGCTGAAGAGCAGAGCGTCAGTCGAGAGGGACCTCGAGAAACTTGGGGATTCAGCCAACAGAAACTTCCTGAAGCTGAGCAGCAAGACGTGCAAAGTCCTGCATTGGAAGTGGGAAGATCCAATTGCATAGATCCAGGCTGGAAACCATCTGGCTGAGCAGCTCTCCTGGAAAGGACCTAGAGGTTACAGTGATTGTTGCATTCAATATGACCCAAGGTGTGCTCTCACTGCAAAGAAGGCAAATCACATCCTGGGCTACCTTAGGCACAGCAGGGGCAGGAGATCAAAGGATGTTGTTATCCCCTCTATTCAGTGCCGGGGAGGTCACATCTGGATACTGTGTCCAGTCTTGGGCATCACCCAAAGAGGTGGTGCTTGGATTAAATCTGCGGAGCTCTCTGCCAGAAGATGCCGAAGTTGCTGACGGTTCCTATGGGCTCAAAAAGAGAGACGATGCAACCACAGAAGACAGATCTGCTGGGAATACATTCATGGATGAAAAGTCTGCATGGAAAACCACTAATTATATTGATACCACCTCTAATTCAGTGAAGGACCTGAGCTCCGAACTGCTGGAGTCTGGTAGAGCTTTCTGGGGATGTATAGCTATGTGCTTGCGCTGTTCTTCAGTAATAACTGCCTGTTAGTGACTTCTGCTGAAGGCATGATAAGGGTGCAGGTTTGAGCTGCAGCAATTGTTTTGTTCTTCTGTGTCTTCCTGGGAAGCCCTTGTTCAGTGAGAAGGGTGGCAGACGGGTAGAAATGTGCCCAGGTTTGGAGAACACTCAGAGGAGCTGTTGGAGGTGGAGCTTGGGATAACAAGGATAAAGTAGGAAAAACAGGATAGAGGATTTTTGCCCTATGCCCAGATCTCTCACTTGGCAGGGCTGGGAAAAGAGCTGCTTTGAAGAACTTCCTTCAAGATCTCTCCCCTTGGATCTCCTTGGAAGTGAAGCTCTAACTTGGTGGATGTGAATGTGATTTGTTCCTCCTGGTCCTCCTGGCTCAGTAGAGAACAGCGTGGCCCTTGTGTCTTTAGGCATCCTCGACTTGGCTTCATTGCCTATTTCTTGTGGTCCTCTGTTGGTTAAACGTACAGCCTTTTGTGCTTTTCCCTCAAAGATGCCAGAGTGCAAAATGCACAAGCAGCCTTCCTGGAGCATCACTCCATTTGTCTTTGGATGCCAGAGCCAGGTTCCTTCTTCTTGGCCCCCCATACCTTGTGTTTCTTTTCTGCGATGGCATCTACTATCACTCGCAAAAACATAAATGTACTAGGGACATTTTTCTTTTGAAAAACAGACCCAGTGCTCCTTCACAAAATTTGCTTCCTAACCTGAGCAAGAGGCCTGCCACCAATACCCCTTAAATTAGCACGCTTAGAGGAAAGGTTTTGGGAGACATCCCAATTTGGCTGAAATCAGCAAGAGAAATGCATGTTGACTTTACTGGGAAGTCTGTTACCACAGTCTTGCTGCACAGATCTTTCAGCCGTCTGAATTTGCTTCAGAGACATGGGCACTGACTCTGCAAGCTGATCCTGTGATCAGAGGTGAGAGGACTGAAGACCAGGAGGGGCTTGTCTGCAGGTCTCAGGTGGAGGTCACAGAGAAAAAGCGATGTGTGCTTTCTTGCCTATCAACCTTTTTTTTCTTTTGGTAACGGGTGGTGGTTCTCAAAGATAAATGCAGCTTATTTATTTAGAGACTTCTTGTTTAAAAAGAAAAGGAATGGGAGGAAAAAGCAAACCACAAGTACTGCCTTTCAAATGTTTGTGTTATCAAATATTTGGAAGTTTGGGGCCTGAAAGTAAGGGATGGAGCCACAAATTTCCATTAGCAGACACAGCTTGACAAACACCCTAAGAGCTGAGTAACTCCATGGCAGTGCCAAACTCCCCTTGTGCACTAGCCTGTATTGTATCCACAGAGGTTTTTTTTTTTTTCAACCTTCATTTAATTTCTAGATTTGGACTCTTTGGTCCAAAATTCCCTATCAGCAGAGTGCTGATGCTTGGGAAATTTGCTGGAGCTGATGAATTAGTAGCATACCTGCACTAGAGATTTGTACCAATATAAGTTACACCTGTAAATGAACGATCAGCAGCTCATGGTTTGGGATATCTGGAGTAAAGACCACACAACATCTGTTTTTTTCCAAGGGAGTCGCTGTCTACAGGAGAGCAAAGCCCACCCTTGCCTTGAACTCAGGCATATTAGTAGAGGAAAAGCACATCCATCTGTTGGGGACGATCATACCGGCTTCAGATGTTGGTGGTGAACTTCTTCCAGCTTCCCAACATGGCATCCCACTTTTCTAGTACATGTTTTTCCATGGAGGTTGTGTCTGGCATTAAGACTGGTTCCAGTCTAGACTCTCAGTGACTCACAGGTAACAACCCAGTGATACAACAGATGTGACTTACAGTCCATCATGACCTTTGCATGAAGCAAAAGGGCACCATAATTAGAGAATCTGGGTCCCTACCTGGTAAAAGGAGACAACAGTGGTGTTTGCAAATCATGTCATGTTTTGCTCATGTTGTCTGAATACCTGTGCATGTAATTTTTGAGTAGCTGGGAAGAAGTTAGTCTAGGTACCGTTATGTCAAGAGATAAAACATATGTACTTATGCTAGGCCCCACATTGGTCCCTTAGCACACCAGTGCGCACGGTCCTTCCATGTACCTAGAGAGGAGGCTCCCTTTTACAGCGGGTGCTGAATATCCAACCAGTCAGACCATGCACAGGTGGAGGTCTTCAAGTTCACTTTTAATGTCGGGTTTCTCATCGTAAGCACACTCAAGAATGAACGTATGGAAGACTTGAGAAAAACAGGGCAGAATCTTGATAGGAATGATGTGGGTATAAAAGACTATAGAAACTGTGGAAAAGCTGAATCTGGAAAAATACCCTCTGCTATTGACAAAAGCTTAGAAAAGAGATTTCCAGATTAACAGTACTGCTTTCCTGAAACATAAGGGCATTACTCCTGCTTTGTTTCAAAGCATTGTGCTGTAAAAAAAATTAAAATTCAGTTTAGCTTTTTAGCTTGTCAGTGCATGCAGCAAAGTTCATGCAAGAGGAATGAGGATCCCCCCCACCTCCCTGAGAACTTGCTCCCCTCTCTGGGTGACTCTTCTCTGTTCCTGCCCATGCCATGGTCAGGGCTATGCTCAGACCTCCCTGTGGCCATACGCAACAATCCCAGCTCCCTCTCATCAGTTTGTGGACTGGGTGCTTCAAGCCCTAAGCAGTTTGGTAGATCACCTTCAGCAATCTTTCTGCCACCTCTGTTTCTGCTCCACGGGATCAATACAGGACTCACCTAATGCAAAGGTACACATTTCATTATGCCACCACTTACTAGCTCCAGGCCTATGAGCAAAAAGACATCCATGAGATGAACGTGCATTTGATTGCTTGATTTTTCTTGGAAGCGAAGGAGAATTTCCCCTTCCTGCAGTGGAGCCCATGCTCCCCAAGTGCTGCCTGCAGCTCAGGAGGTGAAATCTTTTTCACCCTTGGGCAGGGTAGGCTTCTGATTATAGTCATGCAAATCTCTCTGTATTGTTTCAGCAATGCCCTGTGCACTAGCTGTGATGAGCTCTCAGGCTGGCATCTCATTTGTGTGTGCCTGAGCTTTGGTGTTTGCCAGCCATGCTAAATGTGGTTAGCTGCACAGAAACTCAGTGTTGTCTCTCAAATTTACCGTTTATCACAAGTAAGATTTCAAGCACTTCCAGATAATTGTGGTTTCTGCCTGTCTAGGTGGTGTTTCAGCCAATCATGTTGTGGAGAAAGGTACTGTGTTTCGAAACTGGCTAAGTCTTGCTTGTCTTCTGATTTGTGGTTCTCGGAAACCCCTTTTGATCACTCCCTTTACTCTGCCTAACAGACATAACATTAGCTGCTGTGCTTCATGAGTTGCAGTTGATGATTGCTGCTGGACTTGTCTGTTTTCTCTCTTTCTGTTTTAAGCATATCCTGCTTAAGCATATCCTTACAGGTGCTTCACTTACCTCTGACTAGCCCCTGGCCCCTCTCCTTTCTTTGGGGCTCCTTGAATGGAGAACTGGTGTTCATCTGTTTTGCTCCCCAAGTTCTAAGCTGGTTTGAAGGAGTCATGTATATGTGCTTGGCTGGACTCCAGATACTGCTTCTTTCCTGCCCAAGAGGTTAAAAATAAAACCAAACCACCCCAAACACACAAGCAACAGTTAAGTATGAGCTCTCCTAGGGCCTTGTCAAACTTGGGAGCCACAGCTTGACGTCCAAGGACGCATCCAAGGCAGTGAGACCAATATGATTTTTCAGGGCCTTGGTTTTCTCCCTGTGCCATGCCCAGTGCGTGGTTTGTAGTTTACATTGAGGTCTCAAAACTTTTTCCCTGTTTTGAAGAACAGAGAAGATGCTGACCTGTGCTTCAGCTGCGTGGCCATTGAATTCTCTTTCTTTGGAAGCATGGCGTGCTATGTTATCAGTTCAGGCAGGCTAGTTCCTTTCATATGACTACAGATTTAGTCCCAGATAGTTCCTTGCTCAGTATTTACTCTGTGTAAGTAAGCCTGAGATGGTATTAAAGAGAGGAACAGACTGCGGGTTTGAGGCCTGCTGTTGTAACTTGCTTTTTCACTTCCTGGCAGATGTCCAAGTCACTTGGATGTCTGTGAGACATTTCCATGTGCTCTCATGTTCCCGGGGCCTTCACACTAGTGTCTCCAGACTTCTGGGTAGGAGATACTGAGGTATAGGAGAAAGGATTGGAGGTGGCCTTGAGTCAAAGTGAGCACAGGTGGGATCCTGACACTTAAGTACTCTAGGCTAGGAGGAAAAATTGCCAGTGCCATCATGAATACTGGATCTTAAGTCACAGTGGAAGCATTTCACATGGTCCTCTGAAAAAGGCGAAAGCTAAAGACCTCAACTACTGCAAAATTCACATCCCAAACACAGCAATCTCTGCTTGCTTTCCCTGGTAGAAGCGAACCAGCTGGGGTTTTGTTCTCCAAATATCAGTCAGAGTCTTCTTTCCCATTAACTGCATTCACTGCTTGCTTATCCTGCCAAACATCTAGTTTGAAGAAAGGTTTGGTGGAGGGGTACTGCGAAGAAGGCACACAACTTGATAACGACATAAGAAGACTTTTTTGGTTGGGGAAAAATGAGAACATCTCCTTGCCTTCTTCCAACCATTTTTCCCCAATAAGGATTCCTCCTCTCCTTGTGTGCTTCAACTTCAGTGCATGAAAACTGATTCTTTCTACCTTCCTAAAGCTTTCTCAGAGCATGGCTGGAAGCTTGACTCCATATCACCATAAGCAATTGTCCCTGAACTCAGGCGGAGATCAGATAGACTCTCCTGTCCCTCATCCAGTGGATACCTATCATACGGGTTGGGTAACCACAATAAATCAGGCAATCCCCTTGGAGTTCAGCTGTATGTGCAAACTCGGAGATGAGGGTTTGCATCTGGAGCTCTTCCCCACTGTAGGTGTGATGTCAGTTTTGAAGTTAGCCCTAGCTTACAGGAAAGGGCTGGATGCCAGAGTTTTACCAAGAGAGCTGTCCTGGTTTCAGTTGAGATAGAGTTAATTTTCTTTATAGTGGCTGGTATGGGGCTATGTTTTGGATTTGTGCTGAAGACAATGTTTATAATACAGAGATGTTTTAGTTGTTGCTGCACTAGTCAAGGACTTTTCAGCTTCCCGTGCTCTGCCAGGTGCAGAAGAAGCTGGGAGGGGACACAGCCAGGACAGTTGATCCAAACTGACCAAAGGGCTATTCCATACCACATGACGTCATGCTCAGTATATAAAGCTGGGGAAGAAGAAGGAAGGGGGGACGTTTGGAGTGATGGCGTTTGTCTTCCCAAGTAACCGTTACGTGTGATGGAGCCCTGCTTTCCTGGAGGTGGCTGAACACCTGCCTGACCATGGGAAGTAGTGAATGAATTCCTTGCTTTGCTTCTCTTGCGTGCGTGGCTTTTGCTTTACCTATTAAACTGTTTTTATCTCAACCCTCGAGTTTTCTTACTTTTGCTCTTCCGATTCTCTCCCCCATCCCACCAAGGGGGAGTGAGCGAGCGGCTGCGTGGTGCTTAGTTGCCAGCTGGGGCTAAACCACAACAGAGCACAAGCTGTCTGCTACAGCTAAACATTCAGACGCTTTGTGTGTGTGTAGGGTAGGCTCACTTCTTCCTGACAGCAACGGAGAGGTGCCAATGGGAATATCTATACTTTCAGAGATGTATATGTTTGGGCTATTTGTGGACACACCCTTGCTGAAACCAACCTGCCTCTTGTGGTTTTAGCTCTTGCAAAACATTGAGAGCTGAGATCTAGAGAAAGACTTCTTTTGTTTCTAAAGAAGCCTTTATCTTTGGCCTTTATTTCTACCTTCACTTGTTTGGCTTTCGGGGCTCCTCCCACACGAGACAACTGTTGCTTGGACCAAATGCAGAGACTACTGCTTGCTGAAAGGAGGAGGAGCAGAAAAATGTCAATGTTGTTCAAGGAAAAATAACACTTCTGCATCATTATTAGACCTCTGTTGTTTTCAGTATCAAAGCTCTGTTTCCCTTTCACTAGATCCAGGACAAATAAAATACTATGAGCTGTATGCAGTTGCTTTGCATTCTTTCCATTCTTTTTTTTTCTTCATTGTGAGTCAGAGTGCTGAGGTTCTTGGAGAGGCTGGAAAGAGGAGAGTGCCTAATTTCCATGGGCATACAGAGTACCAGCATCTGGAGAGAGTTATAACACACAAAAATTATACATAGTGTTTATGGTTATAAAGAATCTCAGTTTCTTGACCATATGAGGCATTCACAGATACTGTAAGAGAGAAAAAAGACTCAGCTTTTTATTAAAAGTGACTGTTTGATGGAAGAATAAAAACAGACCAACAGCTGGAAACGTGTCATCAACGTTAACATCAGCTCTGCTGGCTGGAGTGAAGCTCACTGCATCAGGCCTGTGGACACGTGTCCAGGTCCATATACATCATCTCACATTTCACCTGCTCTAGAAATCACAGGAAAACATGTTGTTTTGGCGACAGGAGAGAAGCAAAAGCACAGGGATGAAAGGATAAATCTTGTTGGTGGATCTGTATTAACTCTTCCATGTCAGGGTGAAAGAAGATTCTGGAGGTCCGTGCCTAGGTAATTTGTCTTGCTGGGAGCACTGAGACTTTGCCTGCAAAACTGGATTTAAGCTACAACTGGAGATGCCATTGCCATCAGCTAGAAGGATGATGGCACTTTTGTTTTCCAAATGAAAGGCACAGCTGCACCCAAGGAAAGAGTTTTACATCACAAACCAGGGTTGTCTTAATCCTGTGACCTGGGGGTTGCCAGCACTCACAATCTCTCAGCAAATCTACTAATGGGTCAGGTCCAAGGTATCTGTGTGACTTTGACTGGTGTGATCGCTATGGATACAGATAAATTATGTCGTGAGCTGATCAACCTCTTGTTTTATAGTTCTCCATCATTGCAGAGCAAGGTGCATCAGCCCAGCCAGCAAGAGTCACAACCAGTTCTCATCTTCTCTGTCATTTTTGCCCTCTTCTTGCTGCATACACCAACAGCGAGATGCCAATGCTGTTTCACCCATGTTGCATTTCTTCTGCTGTTTGGTGTAAAGGTGGATGGTCTGGTTTTGTCTACAGAGACAAGACTATCCTATTTCCTTCACTGTTGGAAGTGGTCCATTTGCCCATTTCAATGGTCCATTTCAAAATATCCATTAACTTTTTTTTCACATTGCTTATCTGAGTTGGTGAAGTGTTGAATATTATCCTGTTTTCAGTAGAGATAGGACTGGTTTCTACTCTGGAAATATCCAAAAGGAATTTTTTTCATTAAAAATGGCCTAATAGAAACTGAGTGTGGGCACTGTCCCCACCCAGTGCCTGTCCTGATCCTTTGCATGTCTCAAAGCACAGATACCACATCTAAAGGGAATATCGGGAAACCAAAAATCCCTGTCAGGAAGACTACATGGCCATAAGCCAAGGAGGTTCTTGTTTCAATGAGTCAGAGCCCTGTTTAGCATCAGCTGAAGAAAACCGAGGGGAAGAAAACAGGTACTGACATTGGATGTACGGACTGCAGAGTAAACCAGTGAGAGGTCCAATCTGTAAGATCCATCTCTAAATTATAAAAAAATCCCTCACCACTGATGGTGTCAGGCTGCAAATGGCATCAGCTTCTGCAGCACTAGCGGGGCAGCCGGGAGGCAGCTGTCAGCTGGGTGGAGACCTCTGCCAGTCTCCGCAGGCTTCTGGGGAAACTGGACCTGAGCCCGCTGACTTCAAGGTGAGTATTAACAATTGATACTAAAAATCCTCCACAATAAGTAGCAGGTGATGGAAAGCATTTCTTCATTCGCACAAACTATTACCCCTGCATATGTATTTTATGAAGCGTGGGAACCCAAAAAGCTTAAGTTTAGTTTCCATTACTCATTGTTTTAGTTTCACATAGTCACTTTTCTTGCCTAAATGGAGCAGTCTTCTGCTTAACATTGTGCGATAGACCTAATTTCTTTCTGTGACCCACTCACCTTGGAGGCAAGGTCACAGCTTGCTGATCTAGCAAGCCCTGATTTTTCTTTTCCCCACCCCCGATCACACAAAATAGTTTCTCAAACATACTTGCGTCATGACCTCAATTTTGATAATCAATCTGATTAAAGAAATAGTTTTCACAGAGAAAGAGGCAGCTATGGGTAGGTTGGTATTCACCCTCCCCTGTCTCTGCTTCTGGCACTGGTGAGGCTGCTTGGTGGGAAACCAAAGGCTGGGACTGAAGTATGTTACTGCCTTCATGGTTTTTTTTTCACCTGGTTTTGGTGCCTGACTTTGGTGGAGAGGATTTTGTCCTCATTCCTGAGGGCTGCCCACCTTTGTCAGTTCCCATGGATGTGGTTTGATGGACTTCCCAAGGAGATGCAGATATCCGCTTACTGCAAAAGGGGTATCTTCCGTGTCTGTTTGGATCCAGGGTGGACAAAATCCTCTGTTCTTCATGGCACATTCAGGACAGTCTGTGTAAAATTGGCATCTCCTGTAATGCCACAGAGCAAAGCAATGTCTCTAACCCTTTCTTCCTTCTTTATTTACCCCTACAGCTGTTTGCAGAAGATCTCCTGCCTCCCTTTCATGGTGGCAGTGCTGCAGGTCATACTCAATGTTTGCAA
This sequence comes from Mycteria americana, assembly GCF_035582795.1. Lineage (NCBI taxonomy): Eukaryota > Metazoa > Chordata > Aves > Ciconiiformes > Ciconiidae > Mycteria > Mycteria americana. Next base: position 42,400,916 of record NC_134370.1, read on the forward strand.
GTTCGTGTTATCCCTGTGGTCCTTGGGGTGCAGCTTGTGCAAAAGAAACTGTTTTGTGCTCCTGTTTTTGTGCACGACCGATTTCCACCTGACCACCAGATATGCCCATCAGTGTCATTGCTGACTTGGCTCTTGGCTCTTGACCAGCTGAATGTTCATGTTCCCATCCGGCTTGCCTGCAGGCTCATGGATGTCCTGGAAGTGATGGCAATAGGCGGTAACTATCTCAGATACAGGATCTTGCCGCTTCCTTACCTTGATGGCTGGTGAGTGGCAGGACCGTGCAAGACTGAGGGGTTTTGGGCAACTTGGAAATGCTCACTGTCTTTTTCATCTCATTCTTGTGAGATTGACAGAGGTCACAGAAGCAATCACCAATTCCCATGAAAGGGGACTCAGACTCTCTCAGACTCTTGGTCTGAGAGATATTGGTGTTGATGTCTCAAAATTGAGGCCAACTCCACTTGTCCTCAGGAAAATCCTGTAGACACCAGTTCCTCAGAGGTCCTTACATCCTACTGCTCCCATTAAAGCTCACTTAACATAAGGCAACATGGTGAGAAATTTCCTGGGCGAGTTCCCCAAAACCCGTAGTGCTTGTGTGAAACATCATGCAGGTATGAATGTATCCATTCCCATGACACAGGGAGATGGGGTGGAAATACAAGATGCATAGTCATAACCTTCCTAGGTGTAGAATGACACAGAAATCTTGTTATATTACTGGCTTAATAGGTTTTTTATTCTTGTATGGCTTCTCTACAAGCTTTGGGAGATGTATTACTGACACAAGGGGAGGTTTTCTGTTTAGTCTTAGGTAAGCTAATATCATTTTAGGTCATTTATGTTCCTTAATCAGTTTGTTCTTCAGCAAATTCTATTCTCTTCTTTGATTGTGAAATTCACATCTTGTGTTGTACTCCCTATGAAATGTTTCAGTGAACAGGCTGAAGAATAAGACTATTCATTCTTCTGCACATTTCTTCAAAGATAACTTTCACTTTATTTACACTCCTTTGCAATTCTCCTAGAAACTTTCCTCAAGAGGCAAATACAAGGACATGCAGGTTGGGGCTACAAACTAACTTCTTGCTGCTCACAGAATGTATATTGCAGTGAGGACTTTTGCTGCAGCTTCTATCCATGGAGGCCTGGGTGGAAACCAGCCCAAGTGAAAGATGGCATAGGACAGAGTTGCTCCAGCACAGGGGAAATGTTTTCCAGCCCCTATGTTGTTCTTCCCTCACCCTTAGGCACAGCACTGGTTTTTTGGGGTTTTTTTGGTTTTTTTGGTTTTTTTTTTTTTTCAGGTAGGCGGCCAAGGTGAGCTCCATGTGGATAGGGGTCAGCTCCTACCTCCTGGGCAGGAGCATCCACCCACTCATCCACACAGCCAGGCTGTGCGGTACTGTAGTGCTTAAGGACAATGGCATGGGACCAGCTGGGGTGGAATGGTTTTGGGGGTTTTGGTTTGGGGCTTGTGTGTGTTTTGTTTTTTTTTTTTACAAAGTAACACTATTTGAAACAGCAGAAGACGAGAATTAACAAGTATTGGGAGATACAGGAACAGTAAATTCCTCTTGATCCTTCCCACATTCAGACATCTTGGAAACATCCTCCTTGTAAATTGCAACTTACAAACCCTTTGTTGTTTGATAAGGTGACAAAATTGGTAAAACATAAAAGCCTTTTGGATCCTGTTTACGGAATATCTTTTCCTGCTGGCTGCAAAAGACTTGGACCAGGTCAAACCCCAGAGCCTCAAAACTCGAGAGGCAAATAAGAAGACGACCTTTTTTTTTTCTTTTTTTTTAAATGTGAATTTAATTACATTTTAAAATTAAAAAAAGTATTCTTCTATGCATTTTCTAAATTTATTTTACCTAGTACTAGTCCCTGCATGAAGCTTCTATACCTTGAGCTGCGTTACAGTTGTGCTTGAATTGTTCTGATATGCGACGTAGAAGACAGAGTTGCTCTGCAGGATGGGCAGGGTATTGTGCATTTTCCAGTGAAGACCTGGTAAGAAAGCATGTGTGATAGTAAATTCTCATCTCAGACTCAGTCCACATGTGCCACAACATCAGAATTTCTGAACAGATAAAACAGCTTCTGCAACTTAAAAAAAAAAAAAGTAACTTTGCAGATTTATTTAGGCCAATGTTTCAGAGCATGCTCTCTTTACTCTAAATCATTTCATAGAGTGGTGTCCACTGTAGGAATCTGTGGTTATCATTGAATTAGAGCTCACTTATAAATAACATAAGCATCGGGGTAAGTGACATTATTTGGAAAAAAAGTAATTAAACTGTCCTGATGAGGAGGTCTTATCTGCAGGCTGAAGAAGACTCAGGTCCTGCTGCAGCCTTGTGCCCAGTTCCAGACGCATTCCTCCCTCCATGCTGGGGCTGGCCTCCCAGCACATCCCCATGGCTAAATTCCCAGGCAAGACAGTGGTTCCTGGGAGGGTGCTCCTGTGGCAGAGAGAGAGTGCAAAATTCACGTCCGTGAAGCACACTGGCCCAAGGTCTCTGACTTGCCCTATTAAACCTATGGCTAGTCCAGCAGACCCATAGAAATGATCCTCAACATCAGTGCCAGTAGAAGGAGGCAGTAGAAAGCAACGTTCATCCACTTCTTGCCATGTGCCAAAATATTAATGCAACCCATATGTGAAAAAGAAACAATATCTTATGCAAACCAGCTGTCCCTCAACAGGGAACAGCCTTGGCGCTTTCACATTGTTTTACATTTTTTGAGTGGGGTGTAAAGTTAATTAAGGAATCCCTGTAACAGCCCTTTGAAGTAGGGACAGCCAGGCTGAATCCTTCCTCTTCCTCCAGCTGTCTAAGCCCCTGCAGCAGGGCAGGTGGGACTGGAGGCAGGACTTTATGGCTGGGGAAAGAGGATGTCGCAAAATGGATGGGAGCCCCACCAAAGGGAAGAGGGTTTCCTGGGCTGGCAGCCATCCTGCCAGAGGAGGCAGGTGAATCTGTGATGAAGCCACTGGAGATGTCAGGACCTCCTGGGACCTCAAAAATTTTGAGTAGAGCTCAAGCTGAACAGGTTTTTTTCCTGTGTTGTGTTTGCTTTTTCTTGCGTTTTCAAAAAGGCTCTCTGCAAAAATGCCTTTCCTTGAACATGGAGCAGTGGCTTATAAATGAAAAAGTAGTAGGATTTCAGTTTCCATTTGCTGAACTTCAGCATCTTCCCAGGCATGCTTCCACAAAAGCACAATAACAGAGTGGTTAAACCCAGAGACATTACCACAAATGTCTCACTGTCCAATATTGGATACAAGAACATATCCTCTTCAGCTATACACTAGCTATAAAATACTGGCTTAATCTCCCCAGATTGATTCTGCCTCAGTTATTTTAGTCTTAACAGGTTTATAGCCGTCTAAGGGATGGAGACCAAACTAAAATAGTAGGAATCCTAGACAAATGAGGATATTTACCTTATTTGGATTTTAGATCATTAATTAGGGTAAAACCCTGGCTCGCTGCCACTGTGAAAAGGCAAACCAAATTATTTCCTACTCATTGCAGATTTTTGGAGCTCCATGCTCATTCCTCAGGACTTAGGCAATGTTCGAAAGACACCTGGAGGTGCCCCATCCCCATTTCCACCCCCAGGTGTGGAAAGACTATGCCATGCCAGGGGACACCAGGAACCCCTGGTGTAAGTGAGGATGTAGCTCAGGGAGGATGTAGGTATTTCTAGAGAGATTTGGTATTTGGGGTTGGAGTTTGCTCAGAGGGGCACAGCGAGAGCCCCAGAGGCACCGGCACAAGCTGCAGCATGGGAACTCCCACATTACTGAAATCTAGGCTTTTCAACACATTCATTAGCAACCTGGAAAAGAGGAATTTTGCTGATGATGCTCCTTTTTGCAGATTGGTAAAGCTGAGGGACAATGGTGAAGAACTGCAGATTCACTAACTGGGTGCAAAGCGATGCACAAAGGGAAAATAACCCAAATGCCACATATGAGATGATGGGCTCCGGCTGATGATGAGCACTCCAGAAAGAGATCCCAATGTTTTGATGGATGGTCCCATGAAAGCACTAGTCCATTGCTCAGGAGCATCAAAAAAGCCAAAAGACCATAGGGAATTACCAGGAAAGGAAAAGAGAGCATCATGATGCTGCAGCACAAATTCACCATGCCACTGTGCCTTGGATGCTGGGTGAAGTTTTAGTCTTCCCATCTCAGAAGGGATATAACAGAGCTGGGAAAGCTTTGGGGAGGATGAAATACCTGGAATGGCTTCTGTAGGAGGGACTGTATAAGCCAGATCTGTCTGGTTGTACATGACCTCTACTGCTATAAAAAATTAGAGTGTACCAGATGGCACTAACTTCAGCTGGAGTTAGGTTCAGGTTGGACAAGTGGAAGGTGTTGCTCTCAGGACACATTTCCCCTGCAGGGTCCCCTGGTGCATGGTTTTGGGGATGTGAGGAGATTTTGCAAGTTTAAAAGGGCGATGAACATGTTCATGAATGAGGAATTTTTTCAAGGGTACTGATCACTTTCAAAATGACCTATTTCATAAAATCCCTGAGCAGCAAAGTACCAGAAGCTGTGAGAGCACCCAGGTGAAATTTCCCTGCATGTTTTTCTTATTCTTATGCCCTTCCCCAGGTTTTTGGCCAGAGTTCGACAGGATCCTTGGCTTAGTGGATTTGTGCCAATACAGCCATTTTCATGTTCTTCTGACACAGGAAATCAAAGAGACGTTCCCTTGTGAAGACGGATGTAATGAGCAAGGCATTGTGCATGGGTGATTTCTGCTTTACATCCTGATTCAACCTAAACATTTAATGATGAAGCCCAGAGTTCAGAGATTGAAGGATAGAAAAATAAAACCCCCAAACTTGTGTGAAAGTGTAAAATCACATTCTGTTTCAGAAAACTTGTGTTATTAGGTTTCTGAGTAAAAGAACTACAGGATATCTTACAATCCAATCATTCATGAACTGAATTGGTAAGCCATATTGACAAGATAAAAGCCGCTTGCACCAAAATGCTGAATAAGCAAAGAAACGTGTGCAATTTGCAATGTGTTTGCGGCTTACTTTGCCAGCAGAAAAGGGTCTCAGTCTTCTGGGTGATTCACTTGCTGCCATTTGGCTCCACTTCAGAGGTAAGGGTTTCAGAATTACTCACAACCCCATGCTAACGAATCAGAAGTCATGTAATGCTATTGAAGTATCTTGCAGCTTTGCCCCCTTTGAACCCACAAGAGGTACAGAGCACATGACTGAAAACGAGACCTTGCTGCTCTTTTTTTTCCCAACTTGATGCAAGTTTCATTCCAGTTTTGCACAAGTCCTTGTTTTAGACATACTGGTTTGCTCATGGCTGATACTAACGAAGACTCAACAGAACAATCTCAGCACTTCACTGTAAAGAGACAAGTAGGCTTTAATTATTGATGATCCAGTGCTCTTAGTCATTACCCAAGCATCACAAAGACTTTTCCATAATACTAGAGCCTCTCTTTTCTAATCCAACTCATACAAGGAAAGAAGGGGCTTTGGTGCAGAGTGTTTGGGGCATGGGGCATGGTCTGGCAGAGATGGGACAACGTAGAATGAGAGGGCTCAAACTTCTAACAAGTGCAATCCTCTTTTGACTCTGTAGATGCTTTTTCCTCCCCCACCTCGACTTCTTCCCCTAGGAAGAGGGGTAGTAAATGAGAAGGACATGTATTTGTTGGTGGGAGACGGGAAAAAGCAATAGTCCTGTCCTGGAGGAACTGGACTGCTGTTGCCCCTGTGGTGTGAATGCTTGCAGCTAGAAACTTCGCACTTCCTCGCTGCAGAGGTCAAACCCAAGAGTACTGGTTGCTGGTCAAACCCAAAAGTATTAGAAACACCTCTCTAAGGTGATCTTACACTCAGAGGATGCATGGGGGTGTCTGTTCAGCTCTGCAAGGCTAGGAAACCTTGAACCAGAGAGCTGAGATCCAGCTCTCCACTGTGCCTGAGCAGCCAAAGCTCAGCATTGCAACTTCATCAATGATGTACAGTTCCAGTGTGGTAAAATAGAGGAAAACCACTGAGTTTAAATTGCTCTAATTGCACAGAATTTTTTTCCTCAGTGTGTTTTTAGTTTGTCTTTTCCCTATGTACCTATCTAGCTATGATTTTTACAATCTTGAAATACCTACAGCCATTCTAAGTAGTGCTAGTTTTGTGTGATCTTCAACATTTCCAATACAAGTTCTATGCCCATTTGTTGTTAAGTTGCATTTACATGTGTGTAAGCATGGTGCCTTTGCTGAAACTAGAATCTGACATGAGAGAACAAAACAAAAAAACCCAAAGCCTTGCTCAAGCTATATATCTAAAACACTTGTAAAGGGAAAGTTTGGAAGCCAGACAAAATTATTTGTTGTTGTGCCAGATACTGTTGTGCCAGATTTTTAAAGGCCCCAAATGTATTCCTTTTCCTTCCATGGGTCTGTCATTAAAAAGCTACAATGCACCCTGCATTGAAATTTTTCTAAAGGTGTAAAGCTTTGCCCACCAAATGCTCCAGCAGAAGCTGGAGTGGTCACAGGAGAGACTATAGTGGGGATCCTGTTTGCAATAGATGCCTCAGCCTTGCAGGGTTGGGAGCTGTAGTAAAAAATACACAGCGGCATCTAGTTCAGGGTAGATGGATTTACAAGGTGACTGTGACTATGAAGCCACCCCAAGCTTCCCAGCCAAGCCAAATTCTGCTTCCAGAGGTGCAGGCTGAGCCCCAGGGTGTATTGCATGAGCGCACCAGCCTGGTGCTTCTCTCCTGAAGTGGGGAGGTGTGCCTATGTGCCAACATAGGCACATCCAGGTTTCCTCCAATTGACTTGTGCTTCACCAGCAGTGAACGTGAGGTTTAAGGGTGGGTTGAACAAGTCTGCTGCCCTCTGCACCTACCATGTCTGGACTACCATGGGGCACAGCCTCCAGGTCACAGCATGGATGTTACAGCTGCTCTTCATGCCTTCTTCATGGATAGTGCCTCCTGGTCAGATCTGGCCAGAGCTCTCCAAGGCAGTGCGAGGCTCATCTTCACTACAGGTTGCTCCTCTCAGCATTGGAGCCATCTCTTGGTGGGTAGTGAGGAGGAAGAGAGGTTCTTGCAAGGAATCATGGGTTTCTCCAAGAGCCCTGGCTTTGTCTCATGTAGGACCACTGGTGACAGCCTCCCTAGTCCCTGTGTTTTCTGCTGGGGGGAGGCTTGGCTTATTTTTCTCCACTTTTCAACTACATGGCCACATTCGTTTGCTCCATGGAGCCTCCTTGGCCAAACAAATATTTTTATTAATACTTGTCAGCAAAAATATAAACAGATACTGAGTTATATCCACAGGCTTGGTTCTGATTATTTGACCTTTAGTTTCTATTGACAACAGCAAAGTAAACAATTTCTGTAGCAGCTCAACACTGATTTCAGCCAGGAATAAACAAGAACATGAGATGCACACAGTGAGCTGTAAGTTATTAAACCAGAGACCTAAAGCCATCGAAACTGGCAGCTGCACTAAAAGTATTGATGCCAGTGGACCAATGATTCTCCCTTGCAAAATGCCTCTCTTTGCTCATCATGCAGGCAGAGATGGGTTTGATTAGCATGGATCTGCCCAGTGGTATAGACTTGAGCTAAAGTGAACTTGAGACAGGTGTCTTCCCTCCTGACTGTCGTTCAGGTCAGGTTTTCAGATGAGCCCTGGAGCCAGCAGCTCCTTTTAGGAGTGTAAATGGACAGTGAAGTTTCTGGGAAGCCTGTGAAGGTACCTTGTAGGTACTTACATAGTTGGGTATCTTCATCTGAAAATTTGGCCAGCCCCCAGCAGCTCTTCATGTTTCTGAGGCTCTCACCTACAAGCTCTTAGGGCAAGGTAACACTGGTAGATGCACTGAGGACACATCCTAGCTAATGACCAGTGGCCTCTCTAACACTGCAAAACAGAAGTTGCAAGGAGAGCTTTCCAAATAGCTTCGTTCTGGAGGATCCCCATTGGGTTTTGGTGCCTCTTATGGTGCCATTTCAATTTCATAGAGGAGCTCAGCTGGGATCTAGGAGCAGGTCCTTGGCCTCCCATCTGAACTGGCTGTGTTTGCTGTGCATTTCTGCAACCCACCAAACCCTCCCACCAAGCCCAACTCAGAGTGTTTTGGTCATAGTAGCTGAATGATGATTGTAATGCAGATCTGTGCAACAAGCCAAGTCATAGAGAAGGATGTCCTTCTTGCCAGACCAAAGTGAGTCTATGTATGCCTTGTTAGGAGGGGCAAATCAGAGCGTGCTCATACCTGTATTCTGCCAAACTAGAAAGCACTAGAAAGGTTAATTCTTGATCTAATCAAGTAAATATTTTAAATTTAAATCTTAAAAATAAAACAGAAAACCCCAAGGTCTGGATTCTTGGGAGACTTACACGTCTGCTATACCTCAAAAACTTACCTAAACTGCACGTCGTAAGTTTGCAAGGTGACAGCCCAAATTACTGGTGTCTGCACAAAAGTGGCAACTATATCTGCAAGACAAAGACAGTGCCCTCTGCAAAGTCAGCTTTCAGCTTGTATGAGAAATCTTATGGGGGGGAGAGCTGTCTCTGGATGTTGCGCTGAAGAAACCCTGGCTCTAAGTTCAGATCCTTCAGCAGGTAAGCGCAAAGCGCTTGTTAAAACACTGAGCAAGCCACCATCCTTGCGCTGGCCAGTTGTGGTGGTCCACTTTTTGATCTTAGGCGGCACTTCCCAGTTTACAGTTTGAGTCTCTGCTGTATGGGACGACTTTAATTTTCTGCCATGCCAAGACAGCAATGTTTGCAATACTTCACAGTTTTCCTACAATAAAAAGCCACTTCTAATACTGGAATGAGAAAATGGTTTGCAGGAGGTGAAGTCTGGAAGCTCAGATCTCACCTGCCAACACCACCCATGGAGAATCCAGTCCCTACGAACCCTCATCCTCTAGGCTAACTGGTCCTAAAAGGAGGTATACTGGTAACAAATTGAAGTGGGATGAAGAAGAAGCAAGTTGGGTCCTTGCTCTGGCCTCAGAGTGGCCTCTCTGAAAGCACCTCGTCCAAATGGCATTACACAGTTCTCCTGGCAGAGATCTTCAATGCAGAATGGTTCAAGCTCGTCCTGATGGCCACCTCCTCTGGGATCCACCCCTCCCTTGGTTGAAATGAGGGATGCTCCAGCATCTGATACACCACCTGCCTGGGCTACAGCACTCAAGGGCTGTGCCCCAAATATAGTCAGAAATGCCCTGTGATGTCTGTGAGCTGTCTGAAAAAAGCCCTTCTTTTGGTTGAGCCAAAGCTGTTGATTTCCACTCTAGGCATCAGAAGAGCAAGCCCCCTGTGCTCTTTTTCTTTTTGAGATGAAATAATCAATATTGGCTTTTAAAGAGTCACTGTTAAGGCTGATTCGTTGCCCAGCTGCACGTGCACTTCTTTCTGAGATGATGCCCCCTTACGTTTATTCCACGTATTATTTTCATTTGCCTTTTCAGGCTGCAAGAGACTATTTCTGACATGCAAAACAGTGTTTTGGTCCAACACAAGCCCTGGTTTAAGCTGGAAGCATTTGCTGAAGTGTCATCGGTAGTGAGAAAGGAAAACCCCAAACAACAAAGTGGAAGTAACATAAAGATACCCAAAAGTGACCCAACAAAATCACTTCCAGAGGCAGTTCACAGCAGGAGGTGCAAGTCACAGGGCAGGGGCTGGATGCCCTGGTTGCTTTTCTCCCTTTGAGTCAAGCAGAGACAGTGTTAGTGCAGTTTGGTTTCAGGGTGTTACTTAGGACTGATCAGAAATTTTCCAATGGAAGCTTTTTCTATGGAAAAAAAAAAATTGCAATCTGATGAACTTGAAACAATTTTCAGAGAGAACATCTCAACGGATCTTGTGCTGGAGCAACGGGTGGCTTCCCAGACAGCCCCAACTCCCCTCCACCCCCTATCATCTTAGAGGGTGAGAAGGATTCCACTCCCCAGTTTTGGAGCAAAACTGGAGGAATCAGTGATCAGAAAGGCTGGGAAACGAGCTAGGACAGTGGCTGGGAAATGAGGTCTCAACTTCGCCAGGTGGGCAGTCAAGGTACCCACCACTGCAGGCAAGAGGCTCAAGGGATCCTGCAGTGCATATTTCACACCGTGCCTCAGGGCTTCAGAAAGGAAATATTGCAAGATTTCTACTAAAAAAAAAAAAAAAAAAAAAGAAAAATTACAGAATTAAACAAAGCAAAAAAAAATCAGCAGTTTTGTCTTTTCTGCCTAATTTGGGCCAAGTGTGTGTTCAGAAAGTCACAAGTTTTATGTAACTGCAGCTTGGTGTCCTATTTGGCTCTGCTATTAACTTCCCCACCTTGCTCATGGGGAAAGAAAAATAATTTTGTTTTCAAATTGGTTTATTTTTAGAGAAAGCCCATGTGCAAACTCAGAGAGATTATCTGACAACCATCTGTTTCTCTCTTGGTGGAGGGGACCTGGGTGGGTCTCTAGTCCTAACCCCAGGCTCTAGCACTAGGGCTGGGCAGCTGCAACATGGCTGCTCTCCCTTGGGGTGCCTCTCCTCCCTCCCTGCCCATGCCATGGCTGCTCTCAGAATCTGCCCCAGCCTCCCCATGGCCAGACTCAACAAGCCCAGCTGTGTGTTTCGAGGTGCTGTTGGTGGGTATTTAACCATGCCTGAGCTAAGACTGGGCAGAATTCATCTCGCCTTGACGGTTTTGTTGGAGATGTGTTTTCTTCTGGATCCTGCATTCAAATACAGCCACACTGGACGCAGAGCAGCAGTCAGTGCTTCTGGTTGTTTTGCATTTTGATGCAGAGATTTCTCAGGAATAAATCTCGGGAGACCTACTTATTTGTCCTGCTCTCTTTACCATCACACCAACCTGTCTTGTCAAGCTCCTGAGACTGTTCCTTGATCCCTTGTGCCCAACCAGTAACTCAAATCTGCTCTTCCTTTCCCACAGGCTGCTGTAAAATAGTTGATAAAGTGAAATATCTCTGGACCTGTGCAAAAACAATGAACCTGGGCTCTACTAGGTAGGTCTTCCATGGAAAATTTTCCCCAGCATATTCACTGGCAGGATAGTGAGAGAGAGATATTATCTTTTCATGGCTGGGTAGAGCTCTCTATGGGTCTCTAATCCCCTTAAGGCTGTACAAGGAGGCTTGAAATTCAGGAGAGGTGGGTGTTGGCTGTGACACCCCTGAGCCAGGCTCTCCCCTTCAAACCCACCTGTAAACTTTCACCCAAGAATTTTCTGGCATTTCCCAAAGCTGTTAGCAGGGAGTTGGGTAATCCACAAGTTTGAGGGTGCTGCTAGATAAATAAATGCCTCCTGAGATCAGCCACCTTCCCAAAAAGCAACCTGCCATCTGGTTTGGGTGAAACTGACATGTTACAGGCATTTGCACCAGACTCATGGAGGGGCATTTGAAGGAAGAGCAGGGGAAGAAGGGCAGTCATGCCTCTCTAGAGGAATAAATGAGGAAAGCCAAGGTTTGTCATGGTGGAAGACCATGGCTGCTCGTAGTTATTGATATCTTTCATTTTCAACACAGAAAGGGTATAACCTGTGGTGCCTCTGCCATGGGCATCTTCAAGAAGGAGAGCTGCCCAAACCAAGAAGAGCAGCCTTTGCCATGACTCAAAACTGGGAAGGGCAGTGGCAAAACTCAGCGATCTGTGGCCGAGGTTTGCCTGGCATTTCAGGAAATGGCTTGGGTGGGTTTTAATTGGCTTTTAGCCTGTTTGGGTAGCGTTACCTCTTTCTTTGGGCTTTCTCCCTCTCTGTGTTGGGAACATTTCTGCTCCCACTCCCACCCAACCCATCTCTCCTTAAAACACAGCTCTGTGATTTCATGCAGAGCAGGGAAGTAAAACCCTGGATCCCATTGCTTTATAACCAGATAGGATAACATTAATAATTCACAACTAGTCCAAGGAAACCTCAAACACCAAAGAACCTGCAATGAAAGTGAATGTCTTTGAGGACTGTGCAAAAAGCCCTGTTTTTAGTATGACTGCTATTAGCAAAGGATAATATGCACATCTCAGTTTAATGTTCTTAAATGTGAACTGGGGATGACCAATTAAGTAGACAATTCAATGCCTGATATAGTCGAAGGGTTACGGTAGCTGCATGCGCCATGCTGACCTTTCAGTAGTTGCGAACTGGCTGGCTCTCCCATCCCTCCCCCACAGGCTGGGGCAGCTGTAAACATCCCTGTAATAATGAGACAATTGTAATATCCTATTTATTTTCCATTAAGAATCAGCCTGGCGCAGGCTTAGGTGGCCTGAGGGGCTGGGCAAGCAAAGCCTGTCCATGCCTTCCTGCCACGACCTGGCTGCTGTTCGCCCTTGCACCCGTGAGAGCATCAGGGACTGTTGCATGTGGAGAAATGCCTCTGGTGCTCTCACTGTGCCCCTCCGAGCAGAGTCCGGCCCTGGCATCTCTAGGACCCCTTCTGCAACATGAAAATAGCAACCCTATTCTCTCTTTGCCTTTCACCAGCTCTTTCCAGTCCTGATTTTCCCCTGGGTACAGGAGCAGAGGGTGGGGAGGAGGGCAGGAAGTTGCTGACACGTGTGGTTGGATTTCAGTTTGAACACTGTCCAGAAAGGAGCACCGAATATTAGTAAACAGATCAGGAAACATTTCCGTGTTTGGCGATAACTCCGATTTTCCGTGGCAGCAATCTCCAGTGGTTTTTTCACTAGAGAAAAAAACACGCTCGGTCGCTTTGCTTAAACTGGAGCAGCTGAGATCCTGGACCCCCTTCAGATCCTGACCTTCAAACTCAGGTCTCTGCCCTTGGGGGCACATGCTGCAGCTCCTCACTTTGTGCATGGACCTGAGTCCCGTAGAGCAGGGGGTGCATGCTCTCGTGCATGCCCAGGGGATTACAGGATCCTGCTGCCACGTACAGCTTCTCTGTAATGATCCAGGATGAAAAGGAAATGGTCAAGATGGTTGGCCTATTTTGCTTCTCAAAAGAAGATTATGGAGCAGTTTTCCTTGCCATGCATTAAAGAGGGAATTATTGCATAGCAATGGGCTCTTTAGGGCAATGAAAAAAGGCCTATCAAGTTCTGGTGGTTCAAGCTGCAGACAGTCATGTTAAAAAAAGACCCAGGAGTGAATAAAGCACTGAAGCAGACAACCGAACAAAGTCCTAGTTTTACCATTTCTTGACATTCTCATGTGAAGCCTGGCAGCCTCTCTGGGATGAACACTCATCTTGCAATATCTGGGGGAAATATAATGGCCTATGATTTCAGAGGACTGAACTGATTGTTCCTTCTGGCACCGTGCCGCAAACCCTATGTGTCTCCTCTCTTCACTGTGACTTCCACTCAACAAGGCCAAATTTAGGTCCTTGGATAAGAAGTACGTGGGCACGGACTGATTTTGGAAAGAAGACCTCATTTTGTGCACAACACCTCCCACCACAGGTGTTGATGGATGTTCATGTGGATGGAGGTGCCACCAGCATCAAGAAGAGCAATTGAGAGGATGAGGGTCAAAAATGAGGCTTGTGAGGAGAAAATTATTTCCGATGAGACAATCTCTATATTGGACAAAATGCCTGCCTGATCCACAGCCAACAGCAACCCTAAAAGCAAAGAAGGAGGAAAAAGAAACAATTTGTCTGTTTTCATGTTAAACTTCATGAGATGGTGTGAGAAACCATATGATCTAATAGTCCTGCTTGACCTGAAACATCTCAGCTTAGCTTAGCATAGCTAATTAACATGGCTATGGCTTAGCATAGCTAACTCTGTAATTTCAACATGCTCCCCAAACAGCAAATTTATATAGCACTTGATATGCTGACACTAACTGGCTTGGGTCAGAGAAGTGCCGTTCAAGGCAAAAATTCCCATTTATGTAAACTCTGAGAGCTGGACCACTCCAGGTGTCCAAGTCACTGTGGCTACATGTCCTCTGCATGCACATCAGCTGGTGGATTTGAGGTCAGAGAGCAGCATAGTGACACGTTTCATAGGTAGAGCAGTGTTTGGTCATCAGCTCAGAGCAGCACATAGCATTGGGAACTGCAAGTCAAGAGGGAGAAGATAGCAAATATTGTCTTCCAAGGAATTAGTTCACTGAAATAAACATCTGACCTTGCCAAATCAAAACCCACAGATCTTCTAGTGGCTGGAGGACATGAGTGGCACTTCTGAGTGCTACTTGGCACTGAAGGAGTCACTGGCTCTTTTTGAAGAACTACCCCCAGATCACTGAGGGTTACTGGAGGGCTTTCTATTATCACAGCCATTGAAGATGCTCCCTTCTTTTTGGTTGTAAACATTTCACCTGGCACCACAGCTACAGTGGAAAAGCTTTTGGTTAAGCCTGCAGATAGCTCCCACCCAAGCACAACCATGCTCCTCCAGAGGAAGGACCCCTGCAAGACAAGTAACCTGACAGGCACATGAGCCAGCAGGAGCCTTGTTCAGCAGGGCAGGGAAGTTTTCAGCCCTTCTTGTTTCTCTCTGGTGGGCTTAGATGAGAAAAGTCATCGGGAGGGGTTCACCTCATCTCGGGTCCCTCCTGTCTCCTGCTGGGTTGGGTGCTGTAGGCAGCCTCTATGGGGCCTTGGCAAGGTCCCCACCACCCTGTCGCACAGCCCAGGATGTGGCTCCACCATCACCCTGGAGCCCTTCCAGTGCCTGCCTTGTGAAGCTTCATATGGTTCTTGTGAAGATGTTCTTCATCTTCTTGTGAAGCTTCATACGGTAGAAGCCTACTGGGCTAATAAGCTGGGCTTCTTCAGGTGAGATGAATCATCCCAAACAAACACATCTCCCTGGTGATGCTAAAGGTGTGCACATAAGGTCCTCACTGAAAACCTGTCAGAGGACACACCAACATTAGCTGTTGGCTGTAGATCATCCATCTGTTGAGTCAACCACACTGACCCACTGGCCATGATGCTATATTAATAGCAATTACTCTACTATTATTATAACTACTACTACTACTACTAGTAGTAATAATAATAGCGCACTGCATTTAGTAATAGTACCTTTGTGGTTGTTGCACATATGCCTCCTGAGAGACCTCTGGGCTGGAGTGGGGGGTTCAGTTCCTGAGTTGAGTTTCCCCCTTACTGCGTATGGGACTGCCCCTGTAGGCACCCTGCCCACCTTACGCATTGGCCAATGCATCCAGATGCCATGTTGTGCCTTTCCCTGGTGTCAATGTCTTTTCCTTTTTTTTTTAACCACCAATGAAAGGAAGAAACACAGCATCTGAAGCCTCAGCTGTGCCTGAGAGGTGACACTGCCTGAGAGGTTTTATTTCAGCAGCCCGCACAGCCATCTGTCAATGTGACTGCTACCAGGGAGGGATTAGACGAACTGCTGTAATAAAAGAAATTAAAGGGGAGAGCCCCCTCTCCTCCATCACCTCTGGGTCTGCGCTGGCCATCCCACACATGGCTGTGGGTTGTGAGAGTTTGCAGGGGCTCCACTACCCACTCCGCCAGCACCCAGTAGGGCAGGACCTATGCTGTGGGTCACGGTGTCCTGAATAGCCCTCCAAACTGCAGCCTGAGTGCAAGGGAGTCAAAGTGCAATTAGCGGTCCGGCACCTCAGCAGTGTGTAGGGGTGGGTTAATTTTTACAATAGTCACATCCTTACAGGGAGTGTTGGGGAGGTTATTTTCATTGCACCACTCCCTGCAAAGGGTTTAATCCTGTGATCCTGGGTCTAAGAGTGAGATTAGGAACAATTCACACGCAGCACTATTAGACCCCAAATTTCCCTTCTGTGGGTCTTTGCAACGCGATGAAACGCCTACAGGCTTCCCTAGCCCTACGTGTGCTCACTCTTCTGTTGGTCTTTGGAGATGTTACAGGGAGGTGAAAATACCCTCCCCCCTGCCTCATCCTGGGCATCCTTCCTCCCCAGCAGTGCAGAGTGTTAGGAAAGTGTGCAGGACTGGTGTCCCAAGGGAAGCCTGTAGGACCAGCTTTGCCATAAATCACCTATAATCAGCCCAGAGTGTATGTTTTGGTTCGGAAACACCAACCAAAAGCATCACGAGGAAATTCCTCATGCAGCCTCCCAGCACAGCTGGGAAGTTAATGCACAGATTTAAGGGGCTTTGCTGGTAACGGGCTGCAGATTAGTCACGCGCTCACCTTCTGCAGGGCTCATCTCCAGCTCTCATTCACCCAGTGAAAGCGCTAAGCGTGCCAGTGCATTTTAACAAGGTTTGCAAATAGTTTCTACCCATGTACTCTGCATGTCAGGCTTACATGCAGCAAACAAAACTATGCTGAGGCATAGATGGAGCCTGAATCTTTCACTAGCAATGGCCAACTGGGAATAAGAGTTACTTCTTTATAGCAGATGTGTAGCTCAAAGTTCACCACAAGTGCACTCACATCGAGAGCACAGCATGTATTGTTCTGCAAGAAGGCTAAGCTCAGCCCTTCAAAAGACTATGGAACAACTAATTTCATTATTCAAAAAATAAAGTAAGCAAGCGAGAGAGAGCCAAAATTAACCCTGTGGTTGCTCCCTGGAAGCAGGGATTTCTTTAATGCCCTTGAGTTAAATGCCTGTGCTCACAGATGCATGCAGAAAATCTGCCATACAGTGTCCTGTCTCTGTTTTTCTCACTAGTTTAGGAGTTGAATATCATATTCCTTCAAAAATTACTAGCTGGACAAAGGCCAGGTGGAGCACCCCCACATGAAGTCCTCTGTGTGTACACTGCATCAGTGAATATGGCTCGGGATTTTCATCTACAGTTATGACCTTCAGGGAAAACCAAAAGCAACAAATAATGTATTTTTTAAAAAATTATCCATACAGAAATAGATCATTTTGTTAATGACCACATTAAAAAATAATACTTGCAGGCAAGAAGGGCAAAAGCAGAAGACAAGTCCCACAAGAAAACTCCACCTAGGTATTTTTAGGTAGATTTGAGCAAAGTACGTTCCTACAATTACCAGCAAAACCACTTTAACTAGTAGATCTTTGCCTATGCTATTTGTTTGTTCAAAGGAAGAGATGAATGCAATCCCTCACTGCAACATTGATTTTAGCCTGGTGTGGTTCCCTCTAATTCGGGATGACCAGATTCTGCCCAAAAGCTGACCCTGGCCCTTGTAATTTGTAATAATTGCAATAATGAACCCCATGTCTCTCCTTTTCCTGAAGCCATGCTCCAGCAACATGCCAGTGAATGCGAAGAGGGAAGTTCAGCTCCTGGTGTTGCCCTGGGGCATGCACCCACCTCCATAGGCTTTGCAGGAAGAGGCCCATTGCGTTTCACCTTGCTCTCTAGCCATGGTAATGCAATGCCAGCAACAACAAGGGCAAATTGTGTCCCCTCCTGTACACAACCATAGATCGCTTGGCCACTTGGCTGGTGCATGAATTATTCCTGAAATTCTCCCTGCCCAACCAAATTCCTCTCTCTGGAGCTAAGCTGCTCACTCAGCATAAGTCCTACCTGCGAGTTTAGCACTGATGGAAAAACTAAAGAGCATTTCACACCTAAAGAAACACCCATCCCAGATCAGAAGGTTAATAATGGCGGTTTGTCAAAGACCAGCTGTAGCTTTTATCCCATGGGTCTGCAAAGATGCACATGTGTGGAGGAGTTAGGTGGAAATCTGCTGCCTGGTCCAGATTTCTCAATGAACAGGACAAGGGAGTACATAATCTACTAGAGGTTTCCTTTACTCTCACAAATGCGTTCCATGCAGTGACCCTCTATGGAGAGACAGTTAACCCCCCACCCTGCCAAATATCTTCTTCTCTGGGTGAAGTCAACTCAGGTGGCCAAGCAACTGTGAGCAGGGCAGTCCCAAGGATGCACTGCTCACACGGGGATGGGCTGTTTTCTTGGGGCTGGCCAGGGTTTCCCGTGCTGCAGCTTGTGCCAATGCTTCTGGGGCTCTCGCTGTGCCCCTCCGAGCAGAGTCTGGCCCCAGCGCCTCCAGTAGCCCTTTGGGCAGGGGGAGATGCCGTTGGCTCACCCTTCATCTCTTTGTCTCCAGCTGAGCAAGCCCAGCTCCCCCAGCCTCTCTTCATATGCCTTGGCCCCCACTCACCGTTGCTGGGGCCCTGGAAGATTCCACCATACACCACCTCTAAACTCATCTCATCCCTGTTTCCCATTCCCATCCTGAAATGATCTCAGACACAATGAGCTTCTAGACCCTCTCCTTGCCAACTCACCACAGGAGACATCAGTCCAGCTGCTTGTTCGGGCTCACATTTCATTGCCACACTTTCCAAAAGCTTCTGCAAGTTGCTGGTATGCAACATCCTTGTTTGCAAGTGGAGCCTGGCTGGTAAGGCACAGGCCACCCCTGGTAAGCAGATGGAAACCAATGCAGCCTTGCTTTGAGCTAGCTAGTGGCTAGCAGCCTTCACCTACCCAGCAGCACTGAGCTTGGAGCAGACTGACCTCTAATCTCCTCATCAGAGAGGTCTGAGGGCTTGTGCCACGGGCTCTTGGTCTCCGAGGTGGTATTTGAACAGTACTGGAGGGATGTTGGATGAAGCTGACACATCTGAAACACGTGCACAGAGCAGAGTGCCTTTTCCACAGCCCCTTTCCAAGCTCCGCAGTGGTCCCAGTGTGCAGTGATGCCAGCCAGCTCTTGCTGAGCAGGTCTGCAAGGTGAGCACTGCTTCTGGGTCCACAAACACCTTGTGCACGAATCTTCCTGCCACCCACGAGAGGAGAAGATGAAGTGTCAGGGTCTCCTCTGCAGATGCAAATGCAGAACTGGGTCCTCTTATGGGTGCATTTCCTCCTCTGTGGGGAGCTGCCTTGCACCTCTGTCCTTGGGAGGGAGCATCCCCGGTCCTGGTATGTCTCTGGGTGGTGCAGAGGGAGAAGGGGGCACAGCCCCTTCAACGTGCTGTCACTGATGCCAGAAAAGACCTGGGATGCTGGTTATGTTGGTGTGACTCTGCCAGGATGGTGTCAGGTTGGTCTGTCTCAAATCGGGATGGTGGATACTCAAGGAGGGAGTCAGTGGACAGCACCTGTGTCCATTGCTATAGTGGGGACACAGGGGAAGCAGGGCACATGGTGCTCAGGGGTGGGAGCTGACCTGTAACCATCCCTTGTAGCCTCCTCATGAGCATCTGCTGTGCAGACGGGGTCAGCTCCCCCTTGCAGAGCAGCAAAGGAACAGATGGGTCCCTTTCATTTGCTGTTTTGCTTCCCGTTTCCAGCACATGGTCCTGGGAGTGCAAATGTGATGAGCTCTTTTATCTGGTGAAACAGCCAGAAACCACCTCCAGCCACATTTGGGGCAGAAAACCCAGTTTTCTCCCTAACCCAGAGCTGTTGTGTCCTGCTCAGAAATCCTTTGGCAAGTCCTTTGGCAAGGGCCAGGGGACTGGCTTAAACGATGGACTGTGATATGTTAAAGGTTTTATTTATAGTTGCTCCAATCCTGCTGTGTTTGTGGTTCACGTTCCCAAGCTGGTCTCCAAAACTGTCTTTTAAATAAAAGGAGAGTGGTCTTTGCACTGTGCAGGTGTGCTAAGAGAGGCAGCAAATCCAAAATGACCAGGGTGCAGGGTGCTGATAGTCCGGGTTTTGGACCAGAATTGCTCCAGCATCCCCCTATAAAGAGCAATAATAATGCACAGCCAATGCTACACAACACATTTGTGAGCAGCTTGAGAAGAAAAACGTATTTGTACTGGAGCATTTCCGAGACTCCATTTGTCCTGTGATGGGGAATGGCCACGTGCATGCTCAGCGTGCTGTGGCTGCAAATGAAATGCCGGCTGCGTTTCACTAAGCTTTGAGGTGCTGAGCTGGGATTTTCTGTGCACTGAAAAAGTGGCTAAGGAGAGTGGCTGAGCCCCTCCTCCCCTGCTAGCTTGTTCCCTTTCCCTCTGCTCTGGGCAAGGAAAGCAGCTGCCGGGACAGAGGCTGACCTATATTCCAGTGCTGAGCAGTGCCTCACTGGCCACCACTTCCCTCCACCCCCACCAATCTGGGCTGAAAAAGGCAGAGGATTGCCAAATCTGTGCATGGTAAGAGCATCACTTCCATGCCCCAAAACAAGCCAGGGGAAACGAGAAGTCGGTCCTTGCAGCAGGGCGTGCTTCACTTTAAAGATCTTGACATGCATGATCATCCTGGAGGAGAGATCTGAGCAGACGATAGTGCTGAGAAAGGAAGGATGTTTCGGCACCGGCACAGGTGAGGGAGGAGGTGCCATTCGGCTCGACAGGAACCCTGTGCCGAAAAGATAATTTCAAGCTGAGCTGTGGTTTACCGCAACGTCCTCGTGACCGGCTAAGCGGTCGGGCGGCAGGGGCGGTGGGGAACAGGTTCGTTTTCCCACAGCCGGGGCCTGTGCAGGCGTGTCAGAGCTTGGCTGCGGCAAAGCGGCGGCTTTCTGCTCAACCGTGTGGCCCTGGCTTGCATTAAACGCCCTTCCCCAGATTTTTTGAGCAATTGGGGAGAAGGGTGACAGCCGTGCACAGCGTGGTGCACAAGGACCTGGGGTTTTTTTCCCCTGCTGGGACAATGCTGGAAGCACCTGGTTATAGTGATGCTCAGCTGTTATGGGATGAAAATTGGGGAATGATAAGAATCACAAGGCTTTTCAAGGATCTCTGTGGGTTTCAGCACCACGACCTTCAAGAGGACAGCAATCTGCCCTGTACCCTCTTTGCTCAACGCTAAATCCCTCCATTTGCGATTCGGCAATAGCTCTCCCGGGATTATTTCTCACCTGTTTCCATTCATTTGGCTCCAGAGGAGAAACTTTGCTTGGCTCTTCCTGAAAAGCAAGCCAGTCACTCTCACTCCTCCTTGGCAAGGGCTGTTTCACTACCGTGTAGGGCTGCTTCTTCTACAGCAGCTGCAAGCACTGACTGTGCTTTGCAACACTGCAGTGGTGTCATCACTGGCTGATCTTGAAGGTGCCACTTGAATGTGAGAATTAAGGAAAAATCCTAAGGAGGCCAATAGCAAGGCAGTGTGGTGAGACTGGCAGAGTGGCAGCAGAAGGCTCCGGGATTTCAAGGCTTCAGGTCTGCCATGCAAAGCAGCTTACAGACGACACATCCAAGCCAGAGCCTGGATTAGAGGTGAAACCAGCTCTGGCCCCAGGGAAATCTCTGCACAGCAGCTCAAGGCGCTCGCTGGGCAGCTCAGAGAGTGCCCTCATCCCCCCCAAGAGTGCTCGGGCTCCAGATCCCAGCACCATCTTCCTAATGGTGTGTCACCAGCCATTTGGAGTTCATTACGTTGAATTTTGCAGCATGGAGCAGCTGAGCAAATGCTGCATTTGCCCAGGCACTCACAAAGCCCTTCGGTGCCAGGGCTCAGTCTGCAGCTGAGGTTGGGAGCGATGACCCAGACACAACTGCACAATTTAGGCAGCACAGGGTCAGGTTCCTCTTCTTTGCATTATTTCAAAGAGGAACTCATCTGTCAATATTGCATGCCACATTAGTGCTGCTGCTCAACAATGTCTGCTTTTAAGCTGGTGCTGTACCAGCACCATGTTGTCCCTCTATCAAGAAATGCAGTCACGGTGGAGGATGGGGATGCCCCAACTTGCCCAGGCACGGTCCTGAGCAACCTGCTGTAGCTGTAGCGTCGGTCCTACTGGGAGCAGGGTCAGGCCAGAGACCTCCACACCTTCCTTCTCAGTCACACATGCCTTCTAGAAGAGCCCAATATGATGATGCTGGCACACCCCAAGGGCAGCAAGATCTCTAGCAAATTGTGGCCTCTGGGAGACCAGGTCTTGCTCCAGTGGCTTTGGCTGCAGGGATGTTTCAAACTTCAGTGCTATGGAAACCCACCATGTATTTTCAACTGGGCAGCACCTCCAATCTGCAGCTGCCTTTTAAAAATTTTAAAAAACCAAACAAACCCAAACTAAAATAACCTCTTAATTTATTTTCCTATGCTTGCACAAAAATATGGCCGAGATCCTTGGAGACATGTGGTTTGTGAATCGATGTGAGCTGAGGAGCTGGGTGCCTGTCTCCTCTTCCTAGCTCTTTTTAGAAATGGGCTAAATTCCTACCAACTGCACTAAACGCACCAAGAGGTGTGCAGAGGTATAGATCTGGGAGAGTTATTCTAACTAAAAGCCACAATATGCTTCATGCAGGCAGGGTCATAACAAGACATCCTCTCTGCAGCCTGGCAGATGCAGCCTTGGTGTGGGTTGGGAAGTGGTTGCCTCCCTGCAGCAAGCATGACATGGGGACATGTCCACTGGACAAGGCAGAATCCTGGCCTTCAGCTGGGAAGGTGCATATGGGCTTGGGCTACCATATATACCGAGCTTCTCACACAGGAGCTCACCTAGAGCTAGTTTAGCCTAGAGCTGAACGTTTCCCCCTAAGGCACCACAACTCATGTGATGAGCATCTGCTCCCAACATATTCCTTACCTTGGGAAGGGGGAGGTCTCTGAAGCCCCTGGAATACAA
The DNA here is from genome assembly GCF_035582795.1 of Mycteria americana. Lineage (NCBI taxonomy): Eukaryota > Metazoa > Chordata > Aves > Ciconiiformes > Ciconiidae > Mycteria > Mycteria americana. The sequence goes on from NC_134370.1 coordinate 42,423,409, forward strand.
GACAAGCAGATCTGTCCTTGTTGGGGCTGCAGATGTAAAACTGGGGGTAATGACAACTCTTTAAGCACGTCATTAATAACATGTTTTGGAGTCAGGCTTTGTGGCTCTGATGGGCTCCCAGCAGAGTCCTGTGGCTTCCTATGACACTTGTTTCTAAAAGGCTTTTATCCACTTCACAGCACTTTTACTCCATCTCAGGGATGTGCAAGCAGGGTCAGATGCCAGGAGTGGGTAGAGAGCCAGCAGGGTTGGCTCGTTGCCCACAGGACCCTAACCCCATGCCAGAGGAATGTCCCTCAGGAGGAGAGGGTGTGCCATGACTTCAAGCCCATCTCTGCCAGGTCCTCCTCCAAAATTCATCATGGCATGGGATATGATGGGTCCGCCTTAGTACCCATGACATGGTGGCAACAGTACAGACACTGTGCCACACATCCTGCCCGCTGGGCAGAAAAGCACCAAACATCTCCTTGCCCATACCCAAGATTTCAGTTGGTACTGCCTCCAAAAACACCTCTGCAAGAGCAGCGCGTGGATGCACATGGTGCTCAGTTCAGGCACCTCTTAGAAGTAAGAAAGGGCTGTGAAGATCACCAAGGGCGGTCTGTGAGGGGAAGGGGTGGCAGAGTACAGGGTCCAATGGGTCAGTACAGCATGCTTGGCTTTCTCAGATGCATTTGATTGAGGACCATGCAACAGTTGTGACATGAAAATTGCCTTGCATGGTGCTAACAAGGCAAATGTTGAGTGGATCACACCTGGCTGAGACACAGGTCTCACAACACTTCTGTTAGCAGGAGATGTCAAGGTGTAGTTGTGTCTACCAAGCCTTCCTGCCAACACCTAGCCTGCTATTTGGCCAATAATATAAAATCTTTCCTGGTGAAACACACAGCTGAGGCAGCTGTTGGTGGGACAGTAACTAACAAGAAAGGATTGCTGTTAGAGACCCAAAGGTACAGTTAAAGGCTCAGAGTTCAGCAAAATGCAGCTCATGCAGCTGAATATATTGTAAAAGCAGTGACTGCACTAGGTGCCATGGCCCAGCTCTGCAAAGTAATGTCCACTGGGTGGAAGTTAACACAACTGTGAGTTAAAAGGCTTTGAGCATTTATGGCCCTGTCTTTCCTTGTGATGAGGAAGACAATAACATCATTGTCTGAGAGCTGAAACACTTTAATTCAACTTTGGGTGTTAGCTGGGCTCATGACATATAGGAGATCAGACGCAGCCGTCACCCTTGTCTGGGAACCAGGAGATAGGGGTTGTAATTGATAATCTGCCAGTTAATAAAAAATTACGTCCATCCAGGGAAAAGCCTGGGAAATCAACCAGACAAGTCTCTTCTGTTGCCATCCTTTTGGATACAGTGGCCTTTTTGAAATATCACCACTCATTACCCGCCTTGCATGGGAAAGATAATACCATCATCCCCCTGCTCACATCTAGAAAATGAGATATTGCCACAGAAACCCTTAAGTGCCCGCTGTCTGGAGCACGTCCAGAGGAACATGTCCATGAACTTTTCTACTCCACCTTAAAAAAACAAGTAATTTTTGTTTAAATCATCTTAATCTGTGAGGAAAGAGGCATTTTGATAGACTGTCATGATATGGGGAAGGATGGGAGCAATCTGAGACTCACTGTAATTCATGTTCAAAAACCTCTGAATCAAAAATCTCTGAATCGAAAATCTCACGATTTGAAAAATCTCTGAATCTGTCATTTGCTTATTATCAGGTATTTTGAGGTCTCATAATGACCAAAGCTCTAAGATTGCTGAAAGGATGGGGTCAGAGACATCTCCACTTATCTGTCTCTTGTGGTATTGAAGGCTGCTCCTGATACAAGGCCCCTGTGAGAGCATCACGACTCTTCAGAGCATGCCTGTTTGCCAGGCGGCAAGAGGAATGATACAGCGTTAAGTCAAAGATGCCACATTTTCAGTCTTCTGCATGTCACATGCTTTCAGTATCGATCTTTATTTGGATTTTTAGTGGTTTGGCTTGCTTCCATTCAAAATTGAAGAAAGGGGAAGGAAGTGCAAATTTTAGTGTGTTTTAATGCAAAATCCATCTTTGAAGAAAGGAGCAGAAAACAAAGAGTGAAGATGAGGAAAACAGCACAAGCGAAGAGTCTGGAAAGATCCCCTAAAGTTACAGCCTGCTCCTTCACCCCTGCAAGAAAAGGAACCACATCCTTCCCTGCGCACTAAGGCAGAGCTTGGATGAAGGTAGACTGGTGGGATAGGTCCCCAGAAACCATCACCACGGGTCCAGCAACAGTTGACCCGCCTGCCACGGTGACATCTTCCAGGGGAACCGATAACCCAGCAGAAAACCCTCTTGTATGGTTCAGCATGTTACTCCCTTGGGGACCGACTCCTGCAGGACGGCCAGGCCTGGATGGGAGCTGAGGAGCACATATGAAAAATGGGGCTTGGTTGCTTTCATATGCCATCCTCCGCAGGGTACGGATCTTTGATTAAGGTTTTCCAACACTGCAACATAAAACCTTATTTCAGCTGGGACTTTGGTTGCTTTTGAGCTCATGCTAAATCAAGCCAATACTAAATGCCTCACCAGATTAGATTTATTCCATGACCATGTGGCTCTTCGTGGATACCTTGATCCACGGAAGATAGGAGATCACATGCCTTTGTAAAAGATTTGTGCACATACATGACCACCGATCTTCCCCATTTCTGCACAACACGCAGTGATTGAAACCTGAGGGTTTGGAGCTGGTTGCTTCAGACACAATAACAACACCTAGTTTTAAACTCGAGGGCTTCATGGAAAGAAGAAAAAAAATCAATAAAACCACACGGTATCATGAAATATCCTTCAAAGATGTTTTTAAAATTAATTTAAGTTTTAAAGTTCTTAGCATCACTTAAAATATTGCATTAGAAATGGTCAAACGCAGCAGTAAATTAGTGTTCAGTTGCTGTGAATACAGGATGTCAGATTTTTGTGAAATGCAGGGGTGTAAGAAAAAGAGGCTGAATTGTACTTCTCTAATGGTTAAAATTCTGTCTGCTGAAAATAGCATGTTGTTATTTTAAGTGCTGTAGTAGAGAGAGGAACTAAACTTGTGACACATGATTTAAGAGGAAGGCCAAGCTAAAATGAAATTTAGAATAAATAAATGATTTCTTGGTTAATTTCTGAGTAATTTCAAAATTGACTTCACAGAAACGGTTTAGTAGCTTAGAAATACTTGAAACCATGACAGGTAGTGTTTTCAACACAATTATGCTTGCTGTTTATTTTTTTAGTATTTCAAATAAAATTCCTTGTTCATTCACTCACACGTATATTTATATCCTTCCCTGGACCTGTACCTCTATTTCTACACCTGTTCTGCCAAAATAAAGTATAGAGCTGTCTAGAACTCACCTCACTTTCAGACTGGCTGTTTACTTTAAATGAGTTTTATGGTGGTGGTGATGTAACCCTAAGCCTGAAATGTCAGCACAGTTTTCTTATTAACACACTGCCACAGACCATGCTTAGATAAATTCTTTTCCCTCCTTCCTCTTGGCATTTGCCAGGCAAAGCAGCTAAATCACCTTCTGTATTGGCTGCTCCTACCCCAATTCCTCCACCACCTGGAAGGAGGAAAGGGCTGCTCCTTGTTCAGGGGACCCTGGACCAGCATAGAGCCATGATGCACCGGTGACTCTCTAACCTGGCAAATACTGAACTATTTTAAGTGCATCCACGTTCCTGGCCAGTCCGCTTTACTGTGTTATACTCATGTTACAGCCCAGAAGTCAATGTCTATTCCCAAGATGACTTTGGGATAGCAGCCCCATTGCTGTGGAGTGCTAGAAACACACACACCTTCTCTTTCACCTTCTTTCCATTCTTTCTTTTATGAGCACAGCTGGGCTGATGCTGCTTAGACCACACACAGGACAGGTACCATGTTTCAAGTGGCACATCATGGCCAGTAACATCATCAAGCTCTTAAATGAGCTCCTCCAGCAATCTGCAACCAGGGCTCCAGAAAACTGTGGGATAAGAAGTCTGGTCAGCAGATAACTACAATCCCTCACTTAAAGTTGTCCATGCCTGGAGACATGGTTAGACCTTGAGTCGATATGGTTAGACCTTGCGTAGGCCGTCCAACTTGAGAAGCATAGCAAGGTATGCCCCATCACTGATTCCCCATGGCCAACACAATAACCATGACCAGGGCTGATCTGCACCAGAAGAAATGACCACATGAAAGCTCTGTGATCAATTGTGCATGTTCCTTCTGTCACTTCCAGGGCTCCAAATGCTCAGAGAAGGAGTAAACTCCGCAGCTCCATGGGTTTTTGTGCTGCTTCAAGTCAGGCTCCTCCCCTTGACATACTTTTCATGGGCTGTAAAAGTATCAGGAGACCTGGCAAGACTGCTGGAGCTCAGTGCCTCTGACTAGAGCCAGAAAAGGCTTTACTTCAAGCAAAGTAACCACTCACAGCACAGATCCTGGAAAATACAGTTCAGTTCCATCCCAATAATTATAACAGCACACCAACAGATCTTCCTTTATTTATTTTTGCAAGAGAGAGGCCAGTGATGTTAACACTAAACTAGAATTCAATCCATCATAGTCAAATTCATCATAAGTCTAGACTAAGTTTAGCAGCTGACTTTGAAATTGCTATAAATGAGACTTCACAGCCTCTGCAAGACTCATAGCAGAATCTATGCAGCCATCGAAGTTGGAACGAGTAAATCCATCGCCCCCACAAATCAGGAGAGGTTGAGTATGAAGAATCATTTGTCCCAGACAATTGGGCACAGCTTTTGTAACCTGAAAAAGAAAAGCATACAGGGAGATGGAAAAGAAAGTATTTTATTTACCTGAATTTCATGCCAGAAAAGTCTGTATTCCTGAGACACATGCCTTCATATGAGGCACCCCTCCCATCCCAGATCGTAGGTCCAAGCATTAATGATCAAAGTACCATAGTAAAATATTTATCTTCTGCAGTTAAATAATTAGAATAAAGCTTTCCTGTATGTGGAAATTTAGAAACTTTACAGCCCCATCCTATCTTATTCTCAGTCTGTCTCAGCAGAAATTAATTGCCTGACCCTGGATAGATGAGGCATGGAGATCTCTAAGCCAAAAGGTATGAAGACACATGATCTCACATCAGCAAAGGTGGGCTTTCAAAAACCCCCAGATATGTAACCGTTCAACAAAGGAAAGGGAGCCTGCTGTTTCCAAGAGAGCCTGCAACATGATTGGGTTGCCCAGGTGACCTTCCTGGATGGGAAGTGAGGTGGACTTCAGATCAACAACTGTCACGATGACCTGCCCATGCTTCATGCTGCTGTGCAAGCGTACATACAGCCTTGGGACAACCCACCCTGACTCTGGCTCTGCTATGCTGGTCTCCTTTTTCATCTGAGTAGCAAACAATTTTTAGACACTGCTAGAGATACAATCAACACTTTCTCTGTAAGTAGCATGGGATAAGTTCTGAATACGGTTGTTTTGATAAATATTTAATGTCATTCTCAATGTATGCATTGTATTAATTTTAAATATAATTTTCCTGGCACTATACCCTCAATTAAACTTGTATCTGTGGAGTGGCAGGTCTTGAGCAGTTCTGTCTGACATTTCTAAAAGTGAATGGACTTTGCTTTGACCAGTACCTATTAACCTGAAGCTACCTGGAACTCATGGTACAGGAGTATTGTACTTTATGACAAACACCAATGCATGTCAAATGGCAGAGTAAAAGCACACAGCATTTGTGTTTTTACCACGCTTGGCTGTGTCACACGTTGTTGTAGCCTGTTTCAAACCTACGTACAAAGGCTGAGTGTCCATGTTGTACTAAATCAGTGCACCCCAGATCAGCACCACTGAATCTCAGAATGGAGATAAGGCAGCAGCAGCACTGGCCTAAAGGTAAACGTGAGGGCAAGGCAGGATCAGGCAGAAGGGATAAAAAAGATAAGAAGATGCAGGACAGCTTGATGATGAAGTGATCAGAGGATGAAGGTAGGAAGAAATAGTCCCAGAAAAGGAATGACAAAACAAGACTCATAAGGATGAAATGTTGAAAAAGAGGAAAAAATTGAAGAGGAAAATGTTGAAAAAGAGGAAAAGAGGAGAAAGCCAGAGAGAGAGAGGAAAAAAAAAGAGCAGAAGCACAGCAGTAGACCAGCAACAGAGATCAAACCATGGAGATCATAAAGCATGATACAGAGAGTACAATTTTCTTTCGATCATTTCTTGACTTTCTGCCTTTGGTCCAAAGATATCACAGAATCACAGAATCGTATAGGTTGGAAAAGACCTTTAAGATCATTGAGTCCAACCATAAACCTAACACTACCAAGACCACCACTACACCATGTCCCTAAGCACCTCATCCAAACGTCTTTTAAATACCTCCAGGGATGGCGACTCAACCACCTCCCTGGGCAGCCTGTTCCAATGCTTGATAACCCTTTCAGTGAAGAAAAATTTCCTAATATCCAGTCTAAACCTCCCCTGGTGCAACTTGAGGCCATTTCCTCTTGTCCTATCACTTGTTACCTGGGAGAAGAGACCGACCCCCACCTCTCTACAACCTCCTTTCAGGTAGCTGTAGAGAGCGATAAGGTCTCCCCTCAGCCTCCTTTTCTCCAGGCTAAACAACCCCAGCTCCCTCAGCCGCTCCTCATAAGACTTCTGCTCCAGACCCTTCACCAGCTTTGTTGCCCTTCTCTGGACTCGCTCCAGCACCCCAATGTCTCTCTTGTAGTGGGGGGCCCAAAACTGAACACAGTATTCGAGGTGCGGCCGCACCAGTGCCGAGTACAGGGGCACGATCACTTCCCTACTCCTGCTGGCCACGCTATTTTTGATACAAGCCAGGATGCCATTGGCTTTCTTGGCCACCTGGGCACACTGCTGGCTCATATTCAGGTGGCTGTCAACCAACACCCCCACGTCCTTTTCTGCCTGGCAGCTTTCCAGCCACTCTTCCCCAAGCCTGTAGCATTGCATGGGGTTGCTGTGGCCCAAGTGCAGGACCTTGCACTTGGCCTTGTTAAACCTCATACAATTGACCTCGGCCCATTGATCCAGCCTGTCCAGGTCCCTCTGCAGAGCCTTCCTACCCTCCAGCAGACCAACACTCCCACACAACTTGGTGTCATCTGCAAACTTACTGAGGGTGCACTCGATCCCTTCATCCAGATCATTGATAAAGATATTAAACAGAACTGGCCCCAACACAGAGCCCTGGGGAACACCGCTTGTGACCGGCCGCCAACTGGAGTAAACTCCATTCACCACCACTCTTTGGGCCCGGCCATCCAACCAGGTCTTTACCCAGCGAAGAGTACACCCGTCCAAGCCATGAGCAGCCAGTTTCTCCAGGAGAATGCTGTGGGAAACCGTGTCAAAGGCTTTACTGAAGTCTAGGTAGACAACATCCACAGCCTTTCCCTCATCTACTAGGCAGGTCACCTTGTCATAGAAGGAGATCAGGTTGGTCAAGCAGGACCTGCCTTTCCTGAACCCATGCTGGCTGGGCTTGATCCCTTGGTTATTTTCTACATGCCGTGTGATAGCACTCAGGATGATCTGCTCCATCAAATTCCCCGGCACCGAGGTCAGGCTGACAGGCCTGTAGTTCCCTGGGTCCTCCTTCCGGCCCTTCTTGAAGATGGGCGTCACATTAGCTAATCTCCAGTCAGCAGGGACCTCCCCAGTTAGCCAGGACTGCTGGTAAATGATGGAAAGGGGCTTGGTGAGCACATCTGCCAGTTCCTTCAGTACTCTCAGGTGGATCTCATCAGGCCCCATAGACTTGTGAGTGTCTAAGTGGTGCAGCAGGTCACTAACCATTTCCCCCTGGATTATGGGGGCTCCATTCTGGTCCCCGTCCCTATCTTCCAACTCCGGGGGCTGGGTACCCAGAGAACAATTGGCCCTGCTATTAAAGACTGGTTTGGATATATGTTTTGGATTCAAACATATCTTTTGGTCCAAAGATATGTTTTGGATTCCTGTGCAGTAAACCGTTACTGTATCCCATCGTGCGACTGCCAGCTTTGGTGAACAAGACCTAAAGTCCAAGGCATCTTGTTCAGTCCAGGGGATTTTTCCATTGATTCAAATGTACACTCAACTAGCCACTGCCATGCCGTAATCTGCCATTTTCAAGTACAGATCAGCTGCAAAACACCCACATTTATGTTACTGGCTGCATTCTGTGTTACTGGCATGTTAGCATCTCTTTAAAGGAGGTAATTATCCGAAATGAATTTGTAGCCAGTTGCAACCCGTTCTCCATTATTCAACTTAACAGAAGAGTCTAGCCATGTATGGTAAATCCATCCAGAGATCACCTTTCTCAGACTAATTTTAGGTCAGTACTTAATTTATTCCTAAATTTTTCTTACAAATTGAGGTCACTGAGCATAAACAATGAAGAAAGCTTTAGCAGAAAAAGACTTCTTGAGTGTTCTTCCTTCTTGACTATCCAGTGCTTATTTGATGCTGGCTGTACCAAACAGCTTCTGGTTTGTCATACTGATCACAGGATCAGTATTTTCACATCACAGCCTGCATCTTTTTGCCTGTGTGGCAAGACTGTGTGCTCAATGTAGTAAAGGCCCTCAATCCAGACATAGTGACTGGGGAAAGGAATGATCCTGCCCCTTCTTCAAGTTCTTCTGAAGGTGTTGTCCAACATAAATTCCAAATTACCCTCAGCTATATGCCACAGCGTGTTGGATCTCCATCCTCAAAGACTTCAAGACTCAGCTAGACAAAGCCATGGTTGAGGTCACCTAGTGCTGGTGATAGTTCTGCTTTGAGCAACATGTTGGACTAGAGACCTGCAGAGGTCCCTTCTGAGGTCCCCTCTGAAGAGGTTCAATTTCTATGATTCTGTGTTTTCCCAGTATCCCTTATACATATAAAGTGACTCTGTCAAAGGGATGTGATGGGTTGGGAAGCTGTTGGCTCTGAATGCTAATAGTGTCTTATCATAATTAAAGCAGGGGATCCAGAATTGCAGCTGTGCTGCTAAGTAGTGTCAGTAGAAGTTTGGAAGTCCTAACCCCTCATCCAACACAGATAATTGTAATGTCTGCATTTTAATCCCAGGATTGTGTTTGGCCATGTGAAGGACGTTACAGCCGGATTTAATTAACAAGTAGGATAAATCCCATCTAAAAGAGTCAGGGGAAAGATGCACCCATCTTACCAGTTCCCTTTGCTTCTGTGGCAACAGCTTATTATAATTGAAAGTAAAGATAGCTTTAAGAGAAAGAGGGAGCTCTGTCCCAGATATTTAATTTAGGTAGTGATTATTTCATAGGGTGGCAATAGAGATCTCTTTATTGAGATAACAGATCTGACCTACACTGACTTATTTGCAATCTAAGACATATTGACATTCATCTACCTAATTAAAGACTGGTGATAATTCCTCCTGTGACACAGCCATAAAGCACAAGCAGCTGCTGAAGTCGGTGGTTTTGGTTAGTAGCAGCATGATCAATAGCAGGCAACAGAGGCAGGAGAAGAAAGTGAGAAGAGCTATAAATTGTACAGTGGTTTGAGAAAATAATACAGCATCATCCAGCAGTATAATGTCCGAATGCAATTTTTAAATAGGGGAAACAGGTGATTTAGGAAGACAACGATTTTGAAGCAATTGTGGAAAACAAGAGTTCAGTCCTACAGTCACTGTTCCAGCTACCTCTAAAAGATGAAGCAATAGATACAAGGTTATAATAAAGCCTGTATGGCCATAATTTTGCCAGGATTCAAAAAACATAGTTGTTTGGTAGAATGCAATTGAGACCTTTTTTTTTATTCAGTAGTAAGAAATTAATTGCCATTCTTATCTTTTCCTTTATCCATGTTTTCATGGTGAAACAAATCAGAATGGGCCATATATGATGCATATCATTGTCACCTTTGTATGTCACCTTTAACACTATGCTAGAAGTGTGTGCAGTGCAAGGAAAAGGCATACTAAGCCCTTTCCTTGCACACATACACAAAGTAGCTGAATTTGACCAATTTTATGATAGAGCTCTCTGATAGCAGCAGTATCTAGGGTGTATTAATTCTGTTTAAAAATACTTCTTACTTTGTTTTGGGAGCCCTTTCCAGAGCTGGTCAACCAAGTGCCTGTCTGTTGGAGATAGATCCAATTCTTCTCCTCCCTACCACCTGCAGTTCTTGTGCTCACAAGCAGTTTGAAGCAGAAAGGTAACAGATAGCACAGAAAAAAAGACCAGAAGTTACAACCAGAAAAGGATGCTTTAACAGTGACAACTGTAGAGAGATACAAAAAAACCCCTGAACTGATAAAGAGGAACATATAAAACATACCATGATTTATTTATGAGTCATCTGAAACATTAAAACCTATGTTAAGGTCATTTTTATACAACTGAGAACAAATACTATGCACTGGGAAGTGATTTGCAAACTACCAATACCCAGCTTGCAGAAAAATAAACTTTGTGCTTTGGACCAGGTTCCTAAATTGGATGCAGATCAAGGGGTATGAGCAGATTTCACAACAGTCATCTACAGTAACTTTTCCAGACTTCATAAAAGGAAAAATTTTTAGGGGACTGCTTTAAGTAAATATTTTGCATCAACTTCCACATTCAATTTCATCAATGTAATTTAACTTAAGAGGCTTTGGGTAAACATGTAGATACACTCCAATACTTTAGGAAATTGCCAACAATTTCCTTGGATTTTTAAAAGAAGTCTAAAATATACATATTTTGCTATTATTACCCCTAGGTAGTTTAGTTTAAAATATTTTTCACATAACATACTGTTGAATTGAACCGGGCCAAATCAAATAATAACAGTTAGTACATCTGAACGCAAGGACTTCTGCTACTCTGTGGCAGGGTGGGAATTTTGCTAATAATACCACATACTTTTGGATACAGAAGAGACAGATTGAGTCACATTTTTAAATACCAGTGAAAATCCCACCGAAGTATGTGGGATTTACCTCCTTCCTGTGCACTGCTCCTGTCCCTGCTTACCAGGAGTGCTGCTTAACTTACTGCTGAGCCAGGTCCACTACATAAAAAGATGACTAGAAATGAACTGACTGTTGTTGGCCAGCCTTGGATGCTGCTCATGGCTATGTGGAAGAATGTATTACAGATATCAAGCAACTATCCCCTCCCCTCTTGCTCCCTGAGGATGAAAACCACTGGATGTCCTGTATGATGTCCCGTTTCTTGCGATACACCGCAAGTCAGTACTACAACATTGCCCCAGCAGCATCCTCCCAGCTGACTGATCCCACCACAGAGTACCTGAGAGTATCTCCATTTCTGACACTTGATGCTGTCTGGTTTAGGTAGGGATGGCACAATCCTCTCCAGGTGACTGAGAATTAACTGCTGCACCTCTGCAGGGTCTGAATCCAGGTGCTCGCTTCCAAACGTCACAGTTGTGTGAACTACAACTGAGGGGCCAATTTCAGGAGACTCTGAAATAAAGAGGAGAGATGCTTTTGAAAAATTACTCATTAATACTTGCCTTCCCCGCATGCTGACAATTGTGCCTTTAGCCTAGGAGTCAACAAGAACGAAAACACCTGTGGCACCACCCTGTTCTTCCAGCTGGAAAAAACCACAAGGAGTAACAACACAAGTTGTTCACAAGAAGCACAGGGAAGAAATCCAGGCTTTTTGCGAAATTTGTGATGGTTTTCCCATTGCAATAACCCTAGCTCTACATATATCTCCTAGAGGAACCTCAAGGCATTCCCACACCCCGTTAAGTAGCAGTGGGAAGGAGCAGGGAATATACTGGAAGCAAACCGTTCCCCTTTTTCCTCCCAGATATTTCGACAAGCTCTACAAGGAGGGCAACCACCTGGCGATTGTGGCAAACAGGCAAAAGAGAACAAGAAGACCACATAAAACCGCTTTGTAGGAATTTTTCCAGCCAGGTCTACAAATAGTAACAAGTAATACCCCTACAACTGCAGGGCACTCGGAGGCACATGGTCGCAGCCACCCACCTGCAAGGTCTTGCTTGGGTGGTGATTGTGGAGGTTAGGCTTCCCAAAGGGCTACACTTGCAGCTGGGACTCGCGTTATCACTGGCAATGGTAAAGGGAAAACCCTTTACCAAAGGCTGAAGCTCACGCAGCCATATGGTAAGATTAAGGTATTGGATGATGCTTTTTTTTTTTTTTTTTTTTGGATGGAAGATTATTCTTGGAAATGGAATGGCTCTGCCGACGCTCATGGGGATATATCCCCAGGGGCTCGACGCTCTGCTTATGGCTGAAGGCACGTGAAGTCCTTCTGAGCACAGCAGTGCATGTCAGATGTAAAACAAATAAATTGTAGTTGCAGCCACCGCAAGCCTGATGCACAAAAGCCACCACACTGACAACAGCACGGCTCTGCCAGCAAGCCACCTCCTCTGTCTGAACAGCCAGAGGAGAGCAGGTAGCTGGGTCACCACAGCCAATTTGCTTACCCACCTACATCAGACTAATTTATATTCTTCCTCCCCTGCATATTTGAAACACATGTCCCCTTAAGGGGACAATCTCTGCAACACAGAAATATGAAAGACTTGAACATGAAATCATCATGAGATAAAAATTATCTTTAAGGCAAAGGTCAAAAAAAGAAGAGTGTTTGTTGCATTACTGTGAAAAGCATCTGGTCCCTCTATAACTGGTTGCATATTGGCCATGGAACAATATTTACATAGTTGAAAGGCTAGAATAAAACCAATACTTTACATTTATGGAGGGGGAGAAGTGGAACAGAAGCCAGGGCAGGTTAGCTTGAGAAATCAGCACTTCCTTTTGACCTGCACAAGTGAACTCAACTTAAATTTTGCTGCTCTAGCAACTTTCGGGAAATCAACGTGTGGTTGTCTACATGTATGTTTTGGGGAGTATGAACCTTCAATACAACTTCTGTCCTTGGGCAAATATGTGCAAGTGAGCAAAACTCAAAAAAAGAGTTTGTCCCTTAAAAATCAACCAGGCTGCAGTGCCACGGGAAGAACTGAAGGCAGCTCAAGTGCTGATGTTCATCCCAGCAGACTCGGAAATGGCCAAACTTCATTACGGCTGGGGCTGGCTGTAGGTTCTCTACAGCAAGGGACCTCTGTCCCCGCCTGCATGTTGGCTTGTCACCTTACAGTCTTGGTCTTGACAGCAAACAACCAGCAGCCAGAGAATTTGCCTAGAATAGGGGACTTTCAGGCTCAGTGATTTCCCTGTGCCAAGGCGCAATGAGGACCCAGCAGATCCTTGTGTGAGTCGTTCCTGCTGGGGCTGTTGTGCTTCGAATGAGCAGGATGCATTTGCTGGAGCAAGGACACGACCTGGGTTCTGCTATATTTCATCTGAGAGCTCAAACTCACTGAGCTGGTCATTAAATTAAGCAATTCCCTCTCACTCCATTAACCAGAAATTCCCTCTTTTAGAAGCAGAAAGTGTTTTCTAGCTAAACCTTTGTTTGAATTAGCACATTCCTAGAAAAATATTTTAGTTTCAGCAAACGAGCATTCTATGACCAAGGAATCCACACAGAAAGAGGCAGTTGAACACTTTCTGACCAGTTCTGACAGTTAGGTACCAAGTCTGATAGAAATCTTTCTCTCTGCTGTGTTGGTGAAGAGATCTCCAGCTCCAGATCCTCCAGCTGGAGATCCCCTTTGAGAAGATGACAAATTCCAGCTTTCCAAAGGCAACCAAAATGTCTTTCTCTGATAAGCTTTCTGTCCTGAGCTGATCACTTCAGAATACACTACTGAGGAGCAGCAGTACCAAGTCCTAGCACCCACAGCAAGCATGAAACCAATGGCTTTAACTTCAGTTGGAAGGACCCCTTCACTGTAACTCTTTCTTTGGTGGGTCAGCTCAGTCAACCCTTGCTCTTGAGAACTGGAAAAATGTGGCAAAAAGGGTGGGAAGATGTTTCCTGGTTGTGATCAGAAATGCACCCTGACAGGCCACGTCTGAAGGCACCAAGCCATGGTCCTGCCTTTTCTTAGTTCTCCTTTTCCAAGTAAGGCACTCCTAAGAGCAGAAGATCACTCACTTCACTCCCTGGGTTGGGCTCACAAGCTCTGTTTTCAGCAAGTACTATAGCTCTTTTCCTGGGTGATTTTCTGAAGTGTCCAGAAACTTTGAGTTTGTTTCCTCTTTTAATCTGAGGTGCTGATTTTGCTCTCTTGTGTCTTGGGCTTGAAAGTAAGCCTTAAACCATCAGGGATGTACAGGTTCAAGATATCCACCTGACATGGATTTGGGATAAGGGCAAGGCAGATCTGGGAACTAAGACTGTAGAGTGAAACAAGGACCACTCTTGTTTAGAAGCAGAGGCTCAGCCAAAGGGGCCATCTTCTTCCCTGAGCTCTGATGAACTGATTGCCTGAGTCTAACATCCAGCCTCAGACTCATCTTCCTGAGATTCCTCCTGCTACCCCCAAGCCTAGTTTCACAGGCTAGCACAGGACATATCTCTGTTCACATCAGCTTTTCCAACTGTCTGGAAAAACATCAGAAATGTTACTCAGTCTATCCTTCCCATTTTGGGGGAGAAAACAGGTATTGTGACATCTCTACAGAGAGACTGTCAGGGTCAGAAGACCAAGTGGGGAAGCCTACTAGGTACCTTGGGATTTATTATAGTACACACAGTATTTTGGCAAATTCTTCCACATAAACTTGGCAAAAAGACTCATTAAAAGACGTTTAAGCATTTTAATAAAATAAATATTCATTGCTTGCTGTGACTTGTTATAGCCAATGATTCTTGGACAGGGACGCCTTCTTTCAAGTCTTTCATCTCTTCCATAGCATGTACAAAACAAGTTTCAGGAGAACAGGCAGTTTGTTGAGTTTTTAATTCCTCCTTTGAGCTACTGATAGCTTGGAGAGCTTCCAAAGGCCACTGAGTCACAGCCTTCCAGTATGCAGCCTGAAATATGCAGCCTGCAAGGATCAAGTTTAGCCTCAAGCCTTTTTCTTTCTTCTGCAAAAATACTGGCTAAGAGAGGAATTTAAAATAGATTTTTCATTGAAGCAATGGGAGTATCTCAGCCTTGATACACCGGGTATGAACGACTGTTCACCTGTCGCAGGACTAAAACTGTCATTTTCCTGCCAACATGTTTAGATCGGGCTGCAACAGCTAGCTTAAAAACAAGGGCTTCTGGCAGGGCTTCTCATGAGATTTTAATTTCCTTTTATTTGCGGCAAGGATGCAAACCATCCATGGCCATGCTAGCAGATGACAAAGCAGCATGGGAGATGTGGCAAGCTCAGGAAAGCTCAGCAATGCAAGGGGTAATGATCTGAGGATGAATAGAAGCAGCATAAAAGCTTTCATCTGCTCCCAGTTCTCCCCACCTCTCATCCCAGCTGAATGGCAATTAATCCAATCAGTTGATGCAGTGGAAGGCATAAGACGCCAGGTAGATCAGAGCTAGAATGAGACGGCAGAGTTGGCTGTAGCTTATACCTACTTAATGAGCAAGGAGCCGCTCTGCCAGCGTTGGCAGTGTCCTTGGCATCCGCAGTTGCTCAGGGACCCCACTGAAAATCTACAAGCAGCAAGCTTGCGCCTGGCTCTCCTTCCTCCATCCAGCCCATGCTGCATCGACACAGCAGCGACATCGGCTGCAGGGGCTGGGTGCCTGCCCCCCATCCCCTCTGGTCTGCCTCTGTTAACTCGCACCAGGAAGAAAGCGGCTTTTTGTGCAGAGACACTATTGAGGCTGTGGCCAGGGAGGGAAATGCCAGCATCATCTCATGCAGCGACGGCAGTTTGGCGGACACAGTTTGTGCCCGAGGTTCAGACTCTCCTCCCCCATGGCATAGGGAAGATGCAACACTATAACTACAGGTTTCCTTTGCTTCTGCGTTAGTTTTTCCTCATTTTACTGTTAATTTCTTTTGTTCTGCTGCATCACACAGGACCGACACAGGCAGGTAGTAGATAAGAAGTGACAAATGTGAGGATAAACACATTCCTTTCAAGACTCATTTTGCTTCCGTGTAAAAAGAAAAGAACTGCAAGATCTTTGGCGTATTGCCCCATCCAGCCCAGCATCCCATCCGTGACAGGGAAGGTGTCGCAAGAGCTGCTGCATCGCTGCCTGGCCTGGCAGCAGCGGCTGGGGCTGTGCGGACCCTGCAGACTGTGGAGTGGCTGGCTCGTGAGGATGGGAAGAGGGGCAGAGCCAGGCTCTGATGTACGTCTCAGATTTAACATGGCCACACTCCTTGGGATGTCTTGGCCACCACCACTGTCTACATGCAGTCGTTCTGAGCAGCCTGCAAGGCTGAGCAGAGTAGTAGGGATGAAGAAATCCCAGTTTTTTTGTCTCACAGTCAAAGTATGAAGTTCCACCAGTCCCCCACAGAAAGTCTAGTCCACAAAGACCTTATGGGAGACGCTGAAGCACTTCAGACCAAAGTCTGGCTGCACTGTTGGTCTGATCAGCAGTATCTTCCCCTCTTAGCGAGTCTGAAACCACATACATGGAAAAGGAAAATGGATTAATTGAAAGACAGGAGATTAACTAAATGCAGAATTAAATAAGTGGGGAATTGAAAAGTGAGGATCTAACTTCATCTTCCACATCCTAACAGGAAGGTGACAGAGATGGCAGAGACAGACTCTTCTTAGAAATTCAAAGCAACAGGACAAGAGCCAATGGGCACAACTGCAACGAGAGAAAATCCCAATTAGACATGAAGATATAGCCCCTTCCTGTGTGAGCAGGGCATCCCTAGGAGGGGGCCTCAGTGGTGGTGGGGTCTCCATCCTCGGGGACTGCCCCAACTCGCCTGGACACCTTCTGTAGCTGTGATGTTTGCTCTGCTGGGAGCAGGGTCAGGCCAGAGACGCCCACCCTGCTGCCTCCAGCTGGAGCCTGGTAGGTTTGTATAAGCCCATGAAAACAGACGAGGAAGACCTCCAACACCGAGCAGCATGAAGTACAAGCTGTCACAGGTAGAGGACATATCATCTATCTGGAAGGGGTGTCAAGGACAGAAAGCATGAAAGCAATAAGAGCTCACCATACACTGCACTTCAGCCAGTTATAACTGTGAATTAAGTGCTAGCAAAGTCTCCCCGTGTTGAACTCTCTGGGGAAACTGGATCTTGACCTACAACCTGGGAATGAAGGGAAAGGTGTTTGGATTGTGAGCAGGAGAAGGTAGCCATCAGCTTCTTAATGTTTTGGCACTGTCTCAACACTCATCATTAATTCCCATCTGGAAGAATCACACAGGCTGTGTAAAGAAAAAGACAGACTACTGACAGTAAGAATTTATGCAGGATTAAGCCTGTTAGGAGTATTATCTTCCAGAAAAAGGATGGGGCTAATAAAAGATGCCCTGGAGAAGAGCACAGACAACAGAGCCCAGGGCCACTTCCCCAGCACAGTGGCTTGCAGCTCAAGAACATATGGCATCAGAAAGGTGGCTCCTAGCTTTGAAGTGCTAGGAGCCATTTAGTGTGGAATGGTAAGATGGAAGAGCATGGTGTCCTGGGTGAAGCTTCTCAGCAAAGCTGCTCAGGCTAGAAGTGCAGCTGTCACTATTATGGAGGGATAAAAAGACTTGTGGGTGAATTCCTCCATGCATTCTGTACTGCAGGACAGTGACAATATGAACGGCCCATGGTGCCAAGTCCTCCCACAGGGACCTCCTTCTGCCCTGGAAAGTTCTCAGATGATATTAAGGGTGAAAAGTCAGCTCCTGCAGTGGCCACGTCCTCCTTACCACCAGTCTCAGGGAAGAAAGGGGACAGAGAGATCGCTAAAGCATAAACACCTCAATAAAACAAAACATAACTTCTCAGAGAAAGCCCACAGTGGATTATCTGTCCACCAAAACCTTCTCCCTTGCAAAATGATGTGCAGAGAAGGGCAAAAAAGCTGGTGAAGGGTCTGGAGCAGAAGTCTTATGAGGAGCGGCTGAGGGAGCTGGGACTGTTTAGCCTGGAGAAAAGGAGGCTGAGGGGAGACCTTATCGCTCTCTTCAACTACCTGAAAGGAGGTTGTAGAGAGGTGGGGGTCGGTCTCTTCTCCCAGGTAACAAGTGATAGGACAAGAGGAAATGGCCTCAAGTTGCGCCAGGGGAGGTTTAGACTGGATATTAGGAAATTTTTCTTCACCGAGAGGGTTATCAAGCATTGGAACAGGCTGCCCAGGGAAGTGGTTGAGTCGCCATCCCTGGAGGTATTTAAAGGACGTTTGGATGAGGTGCTTAGAGACATGGTGTAGTGGTGGTTTTGGCAGTGTTAGGTTTATGGTTGGACTCGATGATCTTAAAGGTCTTTTCCAACCTATATGATTCTGTGATTCTGTGAAAATGCAAAAGCTACTTTTTTCTGGTGAATCTATGCCAAGGTCAGGGTTCAGGGTCCCTAAATTCAAAAGATATTTTGGAGATTAGCTGCAATCCCTGGGATCCACAGAAGCCTGAAGTTTCCTTAGCAGGGAGAACACCATCAGAGCCTGCAAGTCATAGGATTCATTTGGCAAATGGTCAGGATAGTATCTATCATGTTCTGGGAGTGTGACAGGTTGAAAAGTAACTGTGGAAGGGGAGGAACTGGTGGGTAACATGGATTTCAAGGTGCCAGGAAGGGGACAGAGCACAGTGCTTTTGGGACTATATTAATGGCAGAAGGTACCCTAAGAAGGACCCATCCACCCTTCGACACTGCCCGTGCAGCTAGCAGTGGAGACTTGGCAAAATGGGGAGAAGCAGCTACAGCTTCTCCTCCTATCCCTGAGAAAGCAGAAGCCAACTGGATTTCTCCAAACAATAATATTCTAGGAGAGAAAATCATGTCTGAGCACCATCATGGAGCACGTCTTGCAGTTGCTCAGCTGAAAGGCTTTGAAGCAAGAAACCCCGTACCACAAGGGACACAGTGTCCACCAAGGTGCCAAGGACACGGTGTTCAGAGAGGCTGATCAACCTTACAAGTGGTTGTGCTAGTCTAGGACTGAAGCACATTTGTGGAGAAGCATGAGGCAGCATGGACTGCAATCTGCACGCCCTGGAAGTGCCCTGTGGCTCACAGGCTCTGCAAAGCCTGTAAATCCACTGACCCTCGAGAGAATGAGATCTACTTTCATAAAGGCATAAAAGTAAGCAGCCAAGACCTGCAGATCAGTTTGCAGGCTCCATAGATCCATCCACAAAAGATCCACAAAGAGGATTTAAAATTTTTACTGGTTCAGCTGACATTAAAACTTGCTGGACAGCAAACATGGACAAAGCTTGAAGAATTGCCTGTTTTCGCTGAGGGGGCTTGGTTGGGCTCACTTCCCAGTTTATTTATTAGTGTGTTCAGTAAATACTCACCAGAACATTGTCTGCCTCAGAGTCACAGGACTTAGGTAGGTACGGACCTCTGAAGGTCTCTAGTCCAACCTCCTGCTCAAAACAGGGGCCAGCTTCAAAGTCAGATTGTAATTCTACTGTTTGACTGCTCAGCTGAATGGCTGGGAACCCCTCCAGCATGATGGGCACCGTGTCTCTCCTTCCTAGGGGATCAATCCTAGGGCTACAACCTAGCCTCCAGAAGAGACCTGTATACAGATGTGATAGGCGCACATCTTCCACAGGAACCTTTTCTTCCTTCCTAGAGGAGCAGTGTCAAGTATTTTTCTCGTGTTCCTGCCCAAAACCTGGAGTCAGACCAGATACCGAGAAAAAATGAGATGTGGTTGCTTCCTGCCCCTCAGGATTTTTTAACCTTACTGGGGAGATGTGTTTTGCTATCCAAAACCCATTCTGGTCCTGGGTACCATGAGGGGAAGGGAAAGGGCTTCATCACTGCCATGCCAAACAAACCCTCAAAGATAGGCTGTAAAGGAAATGCTGCTGGGTCAGCGTGGAGGGCAGCAGAGAAGCTGGACACCTCCAGACAGGCTGGAACTGTATCCCTGCTCCCTGGGAGGGATCAGCAGGCTGCCAAAAGAGAAGTCAACATGCGGGCCTCATAAAACTGTATCTAAAATGTAAAAATGAACAGTGATTAACTTTACCACACCTAGCAAATGAGCAAGAGAGATGGAGGTTCGCTTTCAAAATGCCACGTTGTTATTTAGCAAAAGGGTTAGCAAGCTTCCTGAGTTATCCTCAGAAGTTCCTGTGGTTCATAAGGTCCCATACTCTCCCTGGAATAAAATCTGCTCTATCTCACAAGGCACATTTTGGAAGAGTCTGCGTAAAGAATGGCGCTAACTTTTTTATATTCAGAAATTCAGCATTTCATTAGCCTTACAGACAGTTTCTGATTAGTTTTCTAAAAGGCAGGCAGGGCAGGCACAGGATTACAAAGCAATTGGCCATGTAATAAGGCAAAAACCTAAATAACTCTTTAACTCTTCCATCTTCCTAAAAATTCTTATTTTGGTACTGAGAAGATAAATTAATCTGTATTTTAAAATTAAAAAGGATGCTCAAGAATTATATTGATCCTGAAAACTTGTAAGATGACTCTTCCCTTTAAATTATATAACCCCGCAATCCTGAAGTGAAAGAAGGGAACCACTTCCATTTTTATGTGTCATCTATCTTTAGTCCTCCAGAATGCAAAGAGATGCAAAGACTGCGGTATTACAGAAATGAGGCTTGAAGTAATTTATACTGAACAATTCCCACTGTCCCCCCAACCAGTTATAAATATTGATGGAGTGTTTAAGGCAGCCAATCACACAAATACTTAATATTCATACATACTGCACAGGGAATTCAACATACACTTCTTGTAGGCTCTTCCTTATGTAACATTCAAGAGCATTATCTCTGCAGATGGAGACGTGATTTTATGAACTGCAGCTGAGATCCTCAGCTGATACAAAAAGCCTTCCTTCTCGGAGGCTCATCATGCTCCAGATTACATTAGAACAGCAGTATCAGAGAAACAGCTTTATTATTGATTCTTCCACATAAATCGGGAAGAAAACAGATGTCATCCATAGTTATCAGTAAGGAACTAGGCTGTGTCATGATGAAGCCAACTAATGGTAGCATGTTGTGCCACGGAGAAGAGCTGCCAGGGAATCCCTGGGTGCCAGTGCCTTCCCCAGCAGGCTCAGCCATGCATGGTTCAGGCTCGCTACCTCCTCCCCATCGCAGCGAGGGTTAGTCCATTGCAGAAGACTGTATTCCTCTCTAGCAGTGTAAACAAAGACAAAACTCTGAGAAGTCATGCTTCCGTCTCACCCACCTGGACTGCCAGAAACATGGCATGGTCACCTGGCTTGTTCTCCATTACAGAAGTCCAGGGGACATGCTGATGAGAGTTATGCTGAATGCAAACTTATTATTTAAAGAATATCAGTACACTATAAATGTTTGAAGAACCAGCACCCCTTGAGCAGTCTGCATAAAGGAATTAAGGAGAAAACCAAAAGAGAGGGGATGCTGCCGCATCTCCTAGCAAGAAGAGGCTTTATGAGTTTGCAAGTGCCATGCAACAAGCAGCGATTCAGAGTGCTGCAGGTCATCGCAACACAGCAAGGCACAAGCGGTCCTTAGAGAAGTACACGGCTCCGAGAGCAAGCAAAGGCTGAGATTTCTGGAGAATTACAGACTGCAACTCACTGGCTCTGCTAACAAACAAGGATGTATAACAACAAGGACGTTTCAGGAATTTCACTGGTAAAATGTGCAACTTGTGTAAGAAAGAGAGTTTTACATCTCTGCTTTACTAAGTAAGTCAAAGCAGGGATTACCACGTCTCATACAAACAAAAAGAACAGTTTGGATTTTCATAGCGAGGGCTAGACTTTGCCTTTTGGCCTTTGAGGGCTGGACTATTTGCTTTCAGGTAGATATTATACAGATGTAGCTATTTTTTGTACAATGACATGTTTAACAAAGAGTCCCTTAGCAGAAAGCTAGAGTTATTTCCTTTGGATCTCTATAGTTCAATGCTGTTTACTAAAATGTTACCATTTGAGGTGGTAATGAGGGTTAGATAAATGTCCATTAATTGTGGATACATCAAAGTAGGTGTAGAAACACCAGAAAAATAAAATTTCTGTTTGTGTATGATCCATTAGTCATTTTTACTTACCCCTACAGAACTGCAGCAGTGCTCCTCTATCTGTTGAGGATGTACTCCTGATAAGCATTGCAGCCACATCTGATGGGTAGCAAAGCAATTTTCCCTCTTAAGATTAATGCAATGGAGGGAGGGATGCATGCAGGGGCTTCAGAAATAACACACAACTGAATATACAGGAAGAGCGTATATGGCATAAAGGAGGAATGGTGGAAGCAGGACCATTCAGGCATCAACTGGAGAAGGTGACAGCTTTCTGGGAAGGATGACTGTCCTGAAAGATCTCAGCTGCTTCACCCAGGAGACCCAATGTAAATCTTAGCCTGAGCATTTCTGCTTTCTGTCTCTCAGTGCTTACTTTTTCATTGTCACCATCATCTTCTTCAGATGAATCATGATCAGTCAAGGTTGAAGAATGGAAGAATGGGAAGAACGATGAGTGAGTAGAGCATGGTGTTAAAACATCAGCAATGGCACAGCGAACAAAGGACAGCAAGGTGCTGCTGTGCCTCCCACTGAAATGTTCTGGAGGTCAGTCAGAAGCACAGAAAGAAAAATACAAATGCAAAATACTTGCATATGTGCTAAAACAAACATAAAGAAACTTTATATTCAAGTGTTTTGGCTGCAGTACTCCATATGTGTAAATAAATTTTGCATTCAGCTCTCCTTGCCCATGTTGTCTTAAAGTATTGTCCTAGTTTCAGCTGGGATAGTTAATTTTCTTTTTAGTAGGTGGTATAGTGCTGTGTTTTGGATTTAGGATGAGAATAATGTTGATAACACATTGATGTTTTCATTACCACTGAGCAGTGCTTACACAGAGTCAAGGCCTTTTCTGCTTCTCACACCACCCCACCAGCGAGCAGGCTGGGGGTGCACAAGAAGCTGGGAGGGGACACAGCTGGGACAGCTGACCCCAACTGACCAAAGGGCTATTCCATACCATATGACAACATGCTCAGCATATAAACTAGGGGAAAAACTGGCTGGGGATCCACTGCTCGGGAGCTGGCTGGGCATCAGTCAGTGGGTGGTAAGCAATTGCATTGTACCTCACTTGTTTTGTATATTCTTTTATCATAGTATTATTTTCCCTTTCTTTTCTGTCCTATTAAATTGTCTTTATCTCAAACCATGAGTTTTACCCTTTTTTTTTTTCCCCTTCGATTCTCTCACTGGGAGGGAGTGAGCAAACGGCTGTGTGGTGTTTAGCTGCCTGCCATGTTAAACCACAAGAAGTATGTATGTGCATCTGTGTCTCTATTATCAGCAGAGCTGTGCGTGTGTTTGAAGAAAAGTGAATCACTTAGTGACCGCATTTGATTTTTATACATCACCATTACTGAACACGATACAGGCACGCTTTCCAACCCTCCTATGCTCAGCTCGAGCGCTCGCAGCCAGAAATACTACTCCAGCTAACACGTACTGTTCTCTCCCTGGTAGTACTTTTCCTGGAACAAAGTCCAAATCTGCAAAATGCAAGTTCACCAGGAAAGACATTGCAGTCAAGGTGGCTGGTTGACTGTTTATATGTCACAAGGAGGGCCCTACCGGACAGAAATAATTTTCAGTTGCTGGCCCCCAGCTTGTTCCAGCCCTACAAAGGTATACAATTTGTTCTTCTTGGAAAAATTCGCTCATATAAACAGATCTCTCCCACGATAGGAGGGAAATCTCAGTGAGAAAGGTATCTGTCAACACTGATGTTCTGGTAGTTTCTATGTATTTGTTAACAATATGCCCCAAATAATATGCTTTCTATTTGGTTAAATAGCATTTGGAGACAGCAAAGACACTGTACTTAGCTATTCAATAATTTCATTATAATTTCATATTCGTTGTTCTCAGTGCTGGCACTTTGAGACCACATATGCAAGCAGGTGAGGAAAGGATGGGTGAATTTCTCCCTTGGGCTATGTCCTCTTCTGCCCAGCTAGAATCAGGCAGCTGGGATGGACAATACCAGTAGGTGCTATTAACTATCAAGTACTTACCATTAAACGCAATGATGGCAATACTATCTTAGATGCAAGAAAATCTCCAGCTGCACATTGCCAGTAACAAGGAGACAATGCCAGAGAAAAAAAAAATCACTCTGTATTTGGCTTTCCTTACACTCTTTTTTTACATATTCACTATTGGTCCCCGCTGGAGGAAGCATATGAGGGTGGATGCATCTTTGTTTTGGCCAGTTCAGCCATTCTTTTATTTTATTTTCCCTCTTTTCAGACCAACAGGCTAAATTTTTAGGAGAAATAACAATATTGGGCTTCCACAGCAGTGAGTTGATTCATCTCTCCAACTCCTTTGCTCCCAGCATAAACTGCTGTTTCTGGAGGTGTTTCAAGAGCCATTGCTACCCAGCTGACTTTGGTGCAAAGAGGGGCATATTTGGAAGAGCTGACTTGAACTGCACTATCACCACAAGGAGGAGTGCAAGGTCCTGTGTCTGACACAGGACAACCCCATGCATCAGTTTGTCTGAGCAACAGACCTTTCTGAAAAGATCCTACCAGTTATGGTGGATCCACCATTGAAAGCCAGCAGTGCAAAGGTGGCAAATCACATGACATCAGGGCCTCGAGCAACATGACCTAACTTCGCAGCTGCATCTGACTTCAAACCTTGCATGGGGTAGGACCAGAGGACCTCCAGTGGTCCCTTCCAATCTGAATGACTGTGACTCTAATTGGCGGAGGCAGACAATGGAACAGGAGGCAACATCTGCAGGCTAAGCCTTGGGAAGTTTAGATTGCAGATGAAGAAACACTTCTTCCCCCAATGGAGGTGCAGCCCTGGGACAGGTCACCAGTGATGTGGGGGATCTCCATCCTGTTTTTTTTTTTTTTTTTTAAAACCTCAGCTAGACAAGGCACAGCTGCCCCGACCTTGTGTTTGTTAGCACAGCCTGCTGTGTGTGGGAGCTGGAGCAGAGATCTTCAGAGGTCCTGGCCACCAGCGCCACTGTTATACTGTGACGCTCCCTCATGCCTGTTACATTAAATTGCATGTTTACGGTGTAAGAGAGGGAAGGTATGCTCAACCTTATGGCTGTTTTCTAGCATGGTGATGGCGTGTAGATGTTGAAGTAGTCACTTTCTAGACCAAACGGAATCCAATACATAGCATTAGTATCAAGGCTTGTTGAAGCCTTAGGCTGCAAACTTTCACCCCGTTTTGCTGACCGTGCACAGAACTTTAACTTGGCTACATGAAGGAAGGCCCCCAAAACCAGTGCAAACCAGAAAGATACGGAAGCTTCAACCTTAGCAGAAGTTACAACCTTAGAGATAAGAGAAGAAACGGCCCGCCTAGAGACAATGAAAGGACCCAATGAAGAATGGGAAGACCCCAGACCCTAATATTACTATTGGTCCAAACTGTCTCCTGAGGGGAGGGGAATTTAAATTGTAAGGGTATAATTGCACAGGGTATAATTTCTTTCTTCTGGGTCCCTCTCTGGAGGCACCCAGCTCAAGCTATTTTTCATCGCTGTACCAATTAATAAATTCATCTGGCATATATTGTATTGGAGACTCTGCTTTGGGAAACCTAGGGTTGAGCCTAAGGGGAGAGAAAGCACCTGAGAGTGAGAGAGTGAGTGTGTGTGTGTGTGAGCGAGGAGTCGAAAAGGGGCACGCATGAGCTCAGTGGAGCTGCCCGCTGCAAAGGGACTCAGGTCCTAGCAGTTAAAGTCTCAGGTGGTATGTGTGCGACTCCCTGAATGGTGTGTATGCTCAGGCAGCGGCTTCTCCTTTAACAGAAATATAAGGGTGACAGGCAAGGTACTAACTGGCCAGGAGGTACTAACACCACTGATGTCTGCAGACTGCAGGCAGGAAACAATGAATCCCGGCTAAACAAGGTAGACTAGAAACAGAAGTCTCCCAGGTCTAAATCTGAACATGCTTTAGTGCAGTGCATTTGGTAATACTTAATAATTTTGTATTAGGCAGCAGCTGATTATGAAAATCCTTCCTTATTCTGTGACAGTGAGTCACAGTGCTCTGTAGGTCACCACAAAGGTGGGTAGGTTTTTACCCTCACTTCACAGATGTAGTTAAACCTGGTCATCGTCGCAATGTGAGCAAGTAACAGAATCAGGAAGTGTTTTCAGCTCCTAACGAACTTGACTAAACTCAAATGCTAGCAGTTTTTCTTGAGCTATTCTATGCCAACACACTCTTGGTATATGAAATACATTTAATAAATAAAACATATACTTACTCAACTGCCATCTTCCAGAAACAGATGAGAAGTGTCTGCCTTGTGGGATGTTCTCCAAGCTTTACTGAGCAGCCGTACTATGTGCAGCCATTTCAAGGATTTTCCATGATTATAAAAGCACACTGGCTAACTTTGAATTAGACTGAACAGCCTCAATTATATAACTCAATACTACTTCCAAGCATGCTTAGTGGAAAGAACAGGAGTTGTAAAGTAATGGATGATGGGAGATGGCATGTGTATGAATCAATGTTTAAACAAAGGAACTCCAGCTCTTTCTTGGAATAGCAACATTTTGATGTCTCAAATCCTCTGACACTGGTTTCATAAACACAGTAACATAAACCATGTGCTGGGTGGTGATTTTCTGAGGACCTTCCCGCTTTCATTGTGTATTATATTACAGGCCAAATGTGACATTAAATGCTATCCTCTGCGGCTTAGAGTTAAATACTTGCTCTGTTCAGAATAGCAACACTCAATTAAACAGCATTTTTCATGATCTACACCCTCTATTGTCACTGTGTTTAAGGGAAATAATGGGAGCACTGACCTATATTGCGTTTCTTATTATCGATGGAGATGAAGCGTATGCAGGGATTATCAGTGATGTACTGTGCAGCCCAGGGGACATCAATCTGTGTACCAGCTTCATAAAAAAGTCCCAGAGCATAGCGGGAGGAGTAGCTCACAGATTCTAGTTGCTGCTTTTGACTTTCATTAATTACTGTGGAAAAAAAAAAAGTAAAATAAAAATTAGACAATCCCTCTTCCCTCAGAACATTACATGTGTGAATGCTGTGGTTAAGCTGATTATACCTTCCTGAAAATGACCAGACTGCTAAAATTAAGAATTTAATATTAAACCTAGTGCTTTGTAATATTTTTTCTGGGACATCTCTTCATGAAATTTTAATGGCACATTATGTAGAGTACATCCTTCACACGCAACCCTCCCCCATCTGTTGGTGGTTTATCTCCCAGTTCTCCGCTAGTTGCCTCTGACTTGAAACTTCGATGACTGGTGACATTTTTCCAAATCTCTTCTCAAAGGGTGAATAAATGGGAATAAGAGGTTTGGGTTGCCTCTAGCACATCAAGTAAATGATTGTATGACTCTGCAAAAAACCAAATGACTTCACATATCAACAAAATGAACACAGGGACTCTTGAATCTCTAGGGAAAACAGCCCTGCAACTTCTGCGTTGCAATTCAAATGGATGAAGAAAACTCTGCACTTCCGCACACAAAGGGTTCATAGTGAAGTTCAGCTCCTTCAGCTGAAGGTATTTTAAAGCAGTTTAGAAAATTTCAGAGCAAATATTAATCCATTTCTCCCTATGATTAACTCTTCTATCTTCTAATTACAGTAAGATCTGCTTTTTGCCTCAATTTTATAATCTTCATAAAAAGCTGCACAAAGTAGCATCAGCCCCACTGTGCATTCAAATACTATTTTATTTCATGCCAAAGAGAAATACAACAGTTTGACTAATTGTGGAGTTAGGTACCACGTCTCTCTTCCTATTACCGAATGGACGGCCAATGCTTCTACCAGCTGGAGCAGGACGTGCAGACAAAATCACAGCAGTCTCCTGCTTGTATGTGAAACTGCATGATCTGTTGGGCTTGTTTGGAGATTTGATATTGAGAGGCAAAAGAACAACAGAGGTGCTTCATTTTATGCAAAATTCAGCCAACATGATGAACATCTTCTATGAAGAAAGGAGCAGCTGCTGGCTATATCCACCATGGCACTTCTCACAGGCAGTAGGCCAGGTGTTGAGTGGTATTTTCAGAAGGACTTCAGCAGAAGTCCTGCCCCAAGATAGACCAGCCCCACGCATGGGGCAGGCTGGGATGGGCTGGAGGGGGCAGCTCTCCATGCAAGGCTCTGCAGGCGAGAGGTGTCTGAAGACTCATGCACACCAAGCTGGTCAGGAGTCACAGCAATGAAGGCCAACCAGCCCGGTGTGAGACCATCCAGCAGGTCAAGGGAAAGGTATTATTCCCCTCGAGTGAGGCCACATCTGGACACACTGTGCAGTTTGTCATGCCCCCCAGTACAAGGGAGACAACAACAAACTGGATAAAGTCCTGCGCAGGGTCACTAATGTGGTCCACTAAAGGGGGTCTCCATTCCCGGGGACTGCCCTGACTCAGCCAGACACAGCCCCGAACAACTTGCTGCAGCTATGGTGTTGGACCTGGTGGGAGCAGTGTTAGGCTGGAGACCCCTGCCTTGGTGCCTCCAGCCAGAGTTGGTGGGACTGGGTGATTCTGTGTACCTTACCCACACCACAGCTACCTCCATGTGACTGCAATTAACATGCTTCAAAGAACACTGGCTTGACTGACCTTGCTGTCATGACTAACGTTGCTCCTCAGAACTTGCAGCCAGGATGGCTTCATGATACACTCACTCACTCCACCAGCACACACCCTCTCCCCGGGAACCAATATTTCCTGCTGTGCTAAGGTAAGACTCTAGGAACCAGGGCTATAAATCAAACCTCTATGCATGGTGCCGTGACGCAGGCACTCCTTAGTCACGCAGTGCCAGCCAGGGACAGGGGTCCAGCAGCACTGGTAGAGCGTTTTCCAGCAGGATTCACATTTGAGAGCACATTCAGTCATGCTGAAAAGTCCTTGCAACAACTGCCACTAAACCTGTAAAGCCTACATACCACCGGTCCACATCAAGGTCCATTCCCACCACCGCTACTGGCATACTCCCTTCTCAAACAGCACCAAGGCTGCCTGTGTTCAGACTCTATTTACATGCAGAGGACAACAAGGGGAAAGTGCCATTCCTGAGCCAGTCCTGGTGGAGAGGAGGGCTGGTGTCACCTCAGCTCTTACCAACCCGTGGGTGATCATTTCAGCTGTGCAAGTCTACAGGTGCTGAGTCCAAACTCCTTGTCATGACTGGTCCATTCTGGCAACATTTCCATGTGGCTTCCCACAATGTGCAGGGACACAATTCATGTGTCCTATTCAGCGTCCTCTGAGAGGCTCAATAAGTAATCCATGAAGCCTACTATGTCTCAGAAGCCTTGGTGAACCACCAGAGAAGGTTCACCAAGGATATCGAGTCCACTCCACAGACAGGTGCCTTCTATGGGAGGATGCATGGTCTGCAGTCACAATCTCTCACCTGAAAATTCACCAGGCTACTCACAGGTATCTGCCCCACCCTGTTGTTTCTCTAGTTGCGTATTTTTTCCATGATCTCTCCACTCTATTCCTCTGCATCTCATGGAGAAGACTGATTTCAGATGCTGCTTTCTGCCTCCTCCCCTGAAACAGTGACCTCACGTACAGAGTGCTCTAACTTAGGTTCCTGGCTGGTCTCCCCCACTCCCCCACGACCTCTGCACCCACACCAGCCTTACCTAATCACAAGCACACCAGAGGATCACAAGTCACATTCCATCTCAAATCCCATCAGAAATAAACCTTGAAATGCCCCCAAGAAAAACCCTCACAAATTTTAACACAAATATGCTGGGGAACAGAGAAATGTGGGGGGCAGAAAGGAACACTGATCGACCCATGAAAGCTGAGGAGGGGAAAGGAGGAGAAATAAGGCATCTGGCACTAGCGGTGGTGGTGATGGAGCTGCCTGACAGAGGAAGCCAGAAGACAGGCCTTGCCAGGAGGGTAGAACTGGCTGAGCACAACAGGGTTTGAAGAAGCTCCCTTTCCCTCTCCAGTCGAATGACACCTCTGAGAAGGTGTTGAGGGGGCTCAGCTGCCTCTCACCTTGCCCCTGCACCTAGCTTTCCAAGGAGGATCTACTCCTCTCCCTGGACCTCAGGAACTCCTCTAAGTGTTGGGTCAAAGACCCCTCGACCTCGGCTGTCACCTTCCCTTGGCAAAGCTGCCTCCATATAAGTTACGGCATAGTAGGGTTCCTGTTTGTTATACCGCTGGTCTGTGACCTAGACCGAGTAGCGGTTTAGCATGGAGGATGCTGTTGGTATGCTACTGCCTTGAACAGGCTTCTGCAGCACACATACATGCTCTCTATGGAAGAACAACCCCGTATAACATACTCCAGAGGAAACAAAGCGGTGGATGCAAGAGCTGCTCTTCAAGGTAATTTCTTCTTGCTTTACTCTGAGAATGTCCCAGCTGAGGAACTGGTGGCTCCCATCTCGCCCCAGACTTCAGACATGGTGCAGACCTCCTGGTCTGTGTGTGCCGCCTGGCTGGCTCTGCCACAGTGTGCAAAGACCCTGCCCAGGCTTGCTCCACCTTCCTCTGGGCCCAGCTGCACCCCTGAGGCCCAGGGCTCCCGGGTGCACAGGGCTCCATGCCAAACCTCCAGAGCAGCCTGGCAGGGCGGCCACCCCAGGCTGCAGCGGGGTTCTGGCTTTCATCCCACCTTTTCATGCTGTTAAAGGTTTTGCATTAACCTGGGCACTAGCAGGACTCCCCCAGTTCTGCAAGTCTCCTGCAGGCTGTCATCTCTATTATCCTCCATCCTTCCCCTCTTCCACAGCGTCTCTCCAGCTTCTGCAGCCCCCAGGACTGGGAGATTTTGCGGCGTGGCACCGCTGCTTGGCAAAGCCTGCAATGAGGAGGGGAAGGGAGGCAATTAAGCAGGGACACAGCACGGGCTGGAGGACTGCCCTGGAGGAAAGGATGCCAGCGTGAGAGGAACTCGCACATCCCACCCCACTGGAAATGTTCTCTGGCCTGTGATAACTTCCTGCTCAAGCATGAATTTAACAGCGCAGCCACATGGTGCCAGCATCCGGGAACCGTCTCGGGGGCTCTTTACTGCCAAGTCAGAACAGTGACATTAGCGATTTCAGCAGTGATTTCCCCAGTTCTTCCTGCCAGACCACAAGAGCCCGGACAGAGCTGCTGCTAAACACACGCCGCACAGCGGAGGGGACTTATCTTGTCCAGAAACCTCCCTGTACTCTTTCAGGCAAGGGCTCTGCGCAGCTGGGTTTTGAGATGTCCATCACCACCAGGCCCCCTTCTTACAGCTATGATAAATAATCACAATGTATTACACATTCTTGCTGTGCTTCAAAAGAATATAAAAGTCCTATAAACAAGCAAATAAATATAAAGCTGTGATATCCCATCTAAAACACTACTCTTTGTCCAGGTTACTCTGGCAACTCATTTCCCCTTGGGGGAAAAAAAAAATAAACAAGACCTCCTCCAGCCTGTGAAGCAAATTCCCCCAGCCAAGTTCAGCATGCAGAAACCTCTGCACTGTGGGAATGCATCTGAGATAGAGATGAACTGCCCAGCTTGGGGGCTGCAGGCACTGAGCTGTCAAAGCCCATACCCTGCCTCTGCTCCACAGCATACGTGGGCTGCTGCAGGGGAAGGGACCAGCGGGTTTAAATTTGCTCAGGCAAATGGTTTATTACATGGAGCAATTCAGCACATACAACCTTCACAACGTTAAGTGCTGCCAAAGCCGAGCCACCCACTTGGCTGTAAAGTACCTTGTTTAAGACTCAACATCGCTTTACAGACCTGTCTTCATAAGCTATAAACTTTCAGGTGTTAGGGGTCATTGAGGATGGATGTTAAACAGCAGTGCAGTAATCAAAGATAAGTTACAATTTCATCAGCTTTAAGTATACACATACGCACAGAGCTTGGGGAAACAGGATGCTGGGGAAACAGGACAAAGGAAGGCAATGAGCCCAGCTGAGCAACCTCCCTCCCAAGAGAGAGGAGAGGAGGGAGGGCAGGCAGCTTCGAGGGCGTGGGCACCAGCCAGAAGTGACACAGCTGTGACTTAACAGATCAAAGGGCTGCAAACAGCTAGGGCAGCTTGTTCACAGCAGCGAGGGAACGAACAGCTTTGGGAAGAAGTCGCTTTTCAAAGCCTCGGGGAGATGGGATAACACACAGGCTAAGGACACCTGGTTATACTGCCCAGCACCTGCAGGCATTTCAGGGACAGTGGCAGGCTGTTCACTGGCAAGAAGTGAACCCCAGAAACACTGAGGAGTTTCTCCAGACTCAGTCCTGCCCTGTCCTTAGGTAAACCAGAGCTGCATGGGAACCTGCAGGGTGGAAACAGAGGGGCAGTGCTGTGATGCTAGCCACCCCACATGCAAGTGCACTGGACTCACAGCCAGGCTCAGGCTTGAGGCAGCTACAGCAGGTTGCTGGGGGCCATGTCCAGGTGAGTCAGGGCATCCCCAGTGATGGGGATTCCCCACCCTGTGGGGCTCCGTCCCAGGGATGCCCCGCTCGCACAGGGAAGGGCTGCTTCCTTGGGGTGGGCCGAGGTTCCCCATGCTGCAGCTTGTGCCAGTGCTTGGTCTCTTTCTGATCATACCATAAACCAGAAATGACTAATACAAACCTGACTGCTTGGGACAATGGGTATCTCAAAATTTAAAAGTGTATTAATTCCATTACTGATGTACATTTGCTAACCAATTTGCTTAATTATTGCTTAGGTTTTTTAAAAATAATGTCTGTGGTTCACTGGATTCTAAACTGCTGCAAATTTACTAAACTGAAGAAGTTTTCATAGCTTGAGAAGACAGGCAATAAAGTGATGTCAAGTTTGAAATCCAGCAACAAAAAAGCTGAACTGTATGCAAAAACAATACTACGAGTTGTAAGACTGAAATTTTTCCCCTGCTCCATCCACTATGCGTTTTAGCAAGGCCAACAAGTTGATCTAAGGACATGAAGACAGCCTTCATTTTGAATTTCCATACTTTTATTGGTTTAAATGAAAACCAGACTGTTGTTTTAATGTTGTGTATGAAACCACAAAATAACTATTAATTTTTCCCCTTCCAATAAAACCAGTTAAGATGATTTTAATAACATTTCGGAAAAAACCCCAGCTTTCAGACCACGGAATTGTCCAGCGTACAAGAATCAGCCATAATGATATTTTTAAAGCTCTGCATAAAGACATGAAAATCTTGTAAATGTCCTCTGGAGATTTCATCGCATCAAAGCAAGGGGCATGTATGCTTTATCTGCCATTTCTGTAGACAGTGACAGCAGAGTGGATTACTTATCTGTAACACTCAATAAATATAGTAATGGCCTTTTATCTGCTGTTCCAGTACTTTAATGTCAGCTTGCTGCCTCACTCATGTTGTGGGAAGGAGAGGATCCAGAGATCCCATTAAGGCCAGCAAGAGAGAGGAGAGCCCAGGCTTCAGCTGGCAGGCTGGGAGCATGGGCACCACGCCATTTAGGAGTCCAGGACTGAGCCCAGCCTACCATCGCAGAGGCCAGGGAAGCAAAAATAAACCCAGCTGCTCCGGTGGCCAAAACTGACTAGGACGATCAAGGTTTAATCCTGGACATTTAACATTTACTAGCAAGTAAGGGAGGGGATTGCAAGATGCACCTTTATCTGCAGAAAGGCACTGCAGAAGCTAGGTAGGACCTGGATCATGCACCACCAGCTTGTGGCAGTTGTCAGAGGCTCTGGCAAGGACTGGACTTGCAACTGCAATTTTGAGCAAGCAGAGATGGGGAAGAGACACGATGGGTGGGTAAAGGATTCAGGTCAGTCTGGTAAGTGAAGCAGATAGGTTACCTGTAACTTCACAGAAAGTCCCAGGTACCTGTCACTGTAGGTCACAGCTGCTGGGGACAGGGAGAAACCATGTTCAGAACTGCAGGGAAAAGCAGATGCTATAATGTGAGATGCATTTAAAATAATACTTGTTTTGGAAAGTTTTGCTATTCCTACTTCAGTACTTCTAAAAGCTTGTGGAAACTTATCTCCCTATGAAAGTCACCACATGATTTCAGAGCTCAGGTGGGATGCTCGCATCCAGCTTTTGCAATGCACATAAGGATGTGTGGGAAAACGGGTAAACAATTTGGGATCCTGGTGTGAAAGACTTCCAGAGATGAGAGGGAAAACACACTTATTTTGTTTCACTGTCCAGTCTTGCTAGGTGGCACAGAGTATGTTGCATCCCAACAACTAGCAGCTCCAAAGACAACAAACAGCCAGATATAGTTTGTGTTATCTCACACAGCTGAAGCTTTGCTGGCAACCGTGGCTTACACAGTGCCTCAGTACCAGGCTCCCGCTTTTGACATATTTACAAAGAAAATATGCATTTCATCTCCTGAAAGGCTCAGCATTGTGGTTGGAGAGTGAGATGCTCCTGCGTCCCAAGAGGAAACCAGCTATCTTTTGTCACTGTTCAGCCATTCCCCCCGCCCCGTTTTCAGGACCTGAGCATCCTCTTCTGGAAACAAAACCAGCCCTGCCCAACTCCCAGTCCCCACCTGCCATGGGATGGCACAAAAAGGAATAAAACGTCCTGCCTGGTTCCTCTTGCTCTCTCTCCCACCTTCCAGAAAATTTTGTCAGACATATGGATTTAAGAAAACCTGACAAATTTATGAACGATCTTGCTAGGTGTTGCTTATTTTGCAGCAGATGGATAAGCTGGTGCACAAGCCCCCCCTGTAATGCCCTAGTACTCAACTCGGCCTTTGACTAGGAAGGTTTTTCTCCACCTTCTTCATTTTTTCCACACTTTCTGTGACCATACGCTTCTCTCACAGCTATGCCCTCCATAACCCTGCCACTGACACTATCCCCCAAAAGGTTTTGTTATTTCCTTAGACTGCTTTGCTTAAGATTTTATTTGCAGCATCTGACTTAGTGATACACTGACAGCAAACCTAAATGCATCAATCAGATGTTGTCAGTGACACAGTAGTTGTAAGTGGCTAGTGATCACAAAAGGAAACTTTGTGGTTAAATAGCAAAAAAAGATATTTTTAGCCTAGGTATCAAGTTAAAAGATTTTAATAAGACACTCACCCAGCAGAATAGGCAGGTCAGCTAAGTACCTGGAGATACAATTTATTATCACAGCTGACAGAGTGCTGCCATAGCTCTGTTCAGGAGATGAATTATTCAGGATAGCACATTATCATAACCTTCACACAACGAAGCCTCCTTGGACAACAACCTCTTCTTCCTCAGCAGGCTTGCGGAGAGCTTTCCCACTACTCTCCCGAGCAAGAAGCCACTGCCCTGAGCTCTCTAGTCGAGTGGTCACAAAAGACAGACTTTTCAGGCAAGCCCCCTCTGCAGTCATCAACGCTGACACCGTGCCATGACGCTGACCCTCTGCCACCACGCTGACCATTTCAAGATGCAGGCTGTTCCTGCTTCTGCCTCTGCATAGGAGGGAGCAGAGGTTATGAGAAAGACTTAGTTCTACAGTTCAGCTTCCTTATCAAACAGCTCGAGATTTTTTTAAAAAGGCAGCATAAAAGTTAAATGCAGCTATGCCTGTATCTGCATTGCAATACTCACTAAACGTAGTTACGTGTTGCGATATACTTTTCATTTTCTTATTATGCTCAGCTTTTGTTTGAATAATCCTGTTTGGATCCAATGCAATGCTCGCTCCTGCATATATGCAACATCCATGACAACTTAAATAATTATTTCAAATCACTGGCTGACTTGGCATAAAGCTTCTTTATCTAAAGTTTGTGGCATATGAAGGAAAGGCATATTTAGAAATGTAGATGATTAAGTGGAAAAGAAAAGATGCTGGGGAAAAAAGACAGTACAAGTAATTTTTTATGAAGTTTACGATTTTGAGAACTAAGCTTGAATACCTGTCTACCAGCAGCTCTTGACAAGACGATTAGCAATTCACTCACTATTAAACTAAAACCTCCATCAATTTTCACAAGAAACATTTACATTAATCTCCTACAGCACCACACGTTGCATTTGACTCAACTTTTGCTATCCATAGAGAAATGAAACTGCACCCTTTCTAGGACTGGGGACAAAGCTGGCACGAGAGCAGAGTACCACCAGCTCCTGTCTCCTGGAGGAAGGGCAGGTGAGAAAGGAGGAGGGATGAGGAACGAGGGGAGACTATCCATGGGATCTTTACCAAACACTGGACCGTGCTGCAGCTGCTGTGCTAACATTCATTTAGCAGTATGGAAAGGGCTGTACTGGTCTGGGAGCTGATGCATTCAGGTGCATGCACCCTGGCACCACCCCAAAGGCCAAGCCCAGTGCCTCCTCCAGCCCAAACTAGCATAGATCTTGTGTTTTTGTTGTAGGAGACCTGGTATAGGAGCATGCTGCAAAACTATCTTTGCTTTCTCTCTCTTTAAATTGATCTCTGTTATACCTAGTTATATGCTCAGGACATACTTTTAACCAAAAAAATCCCTGATCCAAAGCAATAATCTTTTTAATTACTTTTAATATATAATTCAATTTTTAAATTTAACAAACCTCTATCCTCCTTCCCCAGTTCCATAGCTTGTTCTTAACCTGTATGCTGTATTATACACAGCTGAGGACCTCCATGCTGTTCTCTTCAGCCTGTATGCTCAGTGTCCAATTTGCAGGTGTATTTAATGCATATGTTGACATTAGATGCACAATTTTTGTATTTGCATTAATGGGGAAAATAACTTTTCAGACTCATTATTTGGATGACTGGGTTGTAAGTGCAGAAGCTGACCTTTAACCAAAAATCTAGTCATTTCCTCAGTGATGCCATCGGAAGCAATGCAGCCCCTGAAGATGTGTACAACGATGGCACACGGCACTTTAGGCTCATGAACCTGCAGCATATGCAATGCCCACACGCAATACACCATGGAAGTGCCGCTCACTGCGTTTATTGTATCTATGGTTTTGATTCAAAATTAATGACATCTTAGTTTAAAATACGAACCTCTGCCTAGGT
Organism: Mycteria americana; assembly: GCF_035582795.1. NCBI lineage: Eukaryota > Metazoa > Chordata > Aves > Ciconiiformes > Ciconiidae > Mycteria > Mycteria americana. The sequence continues at coordinate 42,460,452 of NC_134370.1, forward strand.
GGTTCAGAAGTGCCAAAAGCTTCCACTCTGGGCAGAACAGGATATGACATTTGCAAGCAAGTAAAACTAAAGGAGAAGACAATAACTGATTTTTCACAATCCAAACTCTTCCTACAGTTACATCACCACCCACCTGGGGAAAAAAAGTCAGTCTTGTAATGGTTCAAAATGCCCATATTTTAGCTGGGAAACTTCTTCCCGTTTTGCCTGGGAGGGAGCAGGGATGAATACCTCTGTGGAGCCACCAGGACTCCTTCCAGCAAGGAACGAAGATACCCAGGATTTTCCAGGAGATTTTGGACATGCTTGGAAGTTAGAGTCACATACAAAGAAGCCCAAGAAATTAGTCAATAAAGTTCAAATAAAAAAATATAATATACATGTACATTCCAGTTTCTACTTTGTAATCATTTATAGGTAATGACATAGAATATATATATGACATGCCATCATATAACTCTCATTAACATGACTGCAAATACAGTTTCCATGCTATAGGCAAAGCAACATTTATTATGTGTTATTCTCACAAAGCCTGCTAGTTTCTGTGACTGGCGCTGAAGTCAACAGAAGCTGAAGACATCTTTGAGAAAATCTGATTTTATTCAGAGACCTCTGTATAGATTTAAGATCTCATCTTTGAGCTAAGAGACTTGGAAAAGTTTAGCTAAAAAATAAATAAAGCTCTGTCATATTTCTTCTGGATTAATTTGCAAATGAATACAGATTCATCTTCCTGCTGTGCCATGTCATTACAGAGGACTTAGAAGAGCTTCCTTCCTACATCAAGTTACAAAGTACTACACACAGTTCTGTTACTTTCTGGTGCCAAAATGTAAAAGCTCATTACTTACATAATCTTAATCATAAAACATTTAGCAAACTTATGCACCTACTGTACACAGCATTGAGCTGAATAATAAAGTTGAGAGGATTTATTTTCTTTAAGCATGACACTAGTTGCCAAAACAGCATTAAAAGCTTTTCAAGGCAACAAAGATAGATGTTACTTACTTATTGCTCTGTGTTTTGACTCAGACAGCATAAACACATAAATAAATTTAATTAGATCTTGCCTGATGTTTCTGGCTTCTGGGCTGCAGCTCCCCACTGACTACAGTGGAAGACCCCAATGGCATGCAAAGCTGAAGCACAGCAATTGGAGGCTCATCCACCAGGTCTCAGTACAGACCGACTCCTTGCAACACTTCCCTATTACTAAACTCAAGTCAATACCTATAATGCAACACCAGACAGTGGTAATGCGCACTCACAGAATCAAAGTGCAGTTTTACAGTAATGGAAAACAAAGTTATTTCAATTTAAGTAAGTACTAGAGAATATGCTTTCAGGCATTAATTATTGAGGAAGGATTCAGCTGGTCATTGGAAATTTCTACTTTAGACAAAAAAAATTAACATATTTTCCTCTTTTTTAAAGTAGACATGCATGTCTAGTTCATTACCAGGAGGATGCAAAAGGAAAGAATACAGAGTAGAGCTGTGCCCATCAAAAAGATGCAAGAATTGTATTCAAATTCTACAAGAACTCCCTTGGGGGTGATTCGTAGGGGATTTTTCCCCCCATTCAGGCCAGACTTGTTAGTAAGTTTCAGTATTACCTCTATTCAGACCTCTCCTCTTCTCATTTTCTGAATCAGTCCAAACAGCTTTATTGGGCTTTCCAGTTCTTGTGCTGGAAGAGAAGTTTATACTTCCAGAGACTGCTAATACAATGCAGCTATCTCTTCCAGGCTGAAGAACCCCAGGCTATTTAGTCATCCCTTGCCGAGAAGCCACTCCATGCCTCTGGCCATCCATGCCTGTGGGCATCTCTAAAGCTTTTTGAATGATGAAAACACAGCTGCATGCAATATTGAAGTTGCAGGCACACCAAGGATGTATCTAGCAGCATCACGATATCCCCCTCTTCTGTTGTCTATTTAATTCAGGTTTAACATTCAGTTTCCTTTCACTGTCCTAGGGAGAGATGAGCTTATATTTTCATTGGATCTCAAGCTGTCACTGAAGTTGGTCAGATCAGGTCTCTGCATCAGATATATGAAGTTACAATTGTTTTTTGCAATCACTTTACGTATTTATGGTTCCAATCACAAAACAAAAAGGGGACAGAAGAAACCATTGCCCTTTGCGAAGAGAAACAGAACACGTTATAGGGACTGGCATCTGTATTTACTTAAAACAGTATCTGAATGGAGCTGGTGGATCATGGTGAGAAGCGGCAGTGTTGGAAGCATTGTGCTGACACGACTTTTGGAAATGAGTGGAAGAACACATACAGAAGATGATCCAATCAACTTGCATCTTACTTGAGTAGGCCAACTACACAACCACACAATGAAGAGAAAAACACTAGAGAAAGAGACGTCTCTTCCTCCCCATTCCTTCTGCTATCGCTTACCTGGCTTTCTGTCATGAGGAAGGCCCAGTCTCTTCTCTGAGCACATCTGAGCCCACCATTAGCACTTTTGCTGGCCTTTACTTTGTAGTGCAAGTTTAGTAATACCTTGTATTTCCACGTATTTTCCAGGTGAGGAATCTACAAATAGGAGGAGCTCGGCCTAATGAAAACTGAACAGCAGCCTGAGTGGCCAGTCTGGTCTATCTCCTTGCCTTTGACACTGACCTGCAACATGGCCTCGGGCAAGTCATGTAACCTTCCGATACACAGGTTTTCTAGTGCTAAACCAAAAGTAATTATAATGATCTTTCTCATAACATTGTGGGAATTAATCAATCAAATTCCTTCCTAAACAGTAAATGTAGTACAACTGAAGTAGAAGATGCAGCCAAGAAGTGGTTTGCTGCCATCCTCTCTTCCTGTGATAGTACAGCTATAGTTTTCGTATGTTTTTTACTAGTAAGGAAAGATTTTGTTAAATACTGGAGGATCTGTCTGCTGCTTTAACTATTTAAGAAAAATGGTTACTGGGGAACTAAATGACCTTACACATCTGTAGGGAATTTTTGGACATCTATTCTACCGTTAATTCTCAATATTAAGTTTTGTTTTCTCAACTCATCATAAACAGCCTCCCTTTTTTAATATTATTAATAACCATGATTTCTATCTGCCACATAATTTAGCTTAAATGTTTCCAAGCTGCTTCTCTTCAGTTCATTAGTTTGGCCTGAAGTTGCCCACATATTTTATCATCCTCAGATGGGTCATCTAACAGCTCTGCTAATCTCCACTAATCTCCTTCTACTACAGTAAACCTGCACCTATTGACAAGGACCTCACTGCATACTGATACATCTCTTGGAAAGGAGAGTGTTGGACCTAGCGAGAATGGTGTTCTCCCAGAATTACTCTCCTGATGCACGGCTAGGCACATCTCCAATCACACTGACCTTGTGTGGTCACTTCACTGAAGAAATGTGAACTGCACTGTATTTACTGATTTTGCCATACCTTGAAGTAAGTTGGATATCTGACTTCTGTAAGAGATGTAAGCCATGATGGTACAGTCAAACATGTACATGGATATGAATATAATTTAATATGTTTTTTTTAAATCTGCAAAGAATGATTCCCTTATGGAGAGGATAGGAATCAGCTGCGTAATCTATTCTGCTTCCACCATAGCAAAGCTGGGACCAGTATTAAAGCAAAGAAGCAAACAAAAAGCAGTGTAGAACAGATCCCAAAATGTAAACGGATTCTGAAGTAGTATGACGAGTCCTGCAACCACTCAGGAGAGGCAGAGTTGCTGCAAGGAGATGGTTTTCCTCATTTGATAAAGTTCTATCCTCTCCCTTGGATCACTGAGCTGAAAACCCAAGAAATATTGAATCCTACTGTTCATGTCGCCATATGCTGAGGAAAGTGTCCGCTAATTAAAAGGCAAAAGGATCATGATCAGAAAGCTGCCAGTGAGAAGTGGAGGAATGGCACTGGCACAAAGACATGCCAATATCGAGGTGCTAGAAAATTCATGACAAATCACACACAAATATTTGCAGAAAAAAGGACTAAATTATATTTGGAGGATGTCTGTGATTTTCCACTGTTGGGAGAAAGCTTCTCATCACAAGCTTAAACACTGAATACATTTAAATGTAATTTAAACTCCCAATGAGGCTTTCAAGTCGATATTTTCAAAGGCGTACAAATTATTCCAGAGGATGGGCTTGTACTCCACTAAGACAAGACTGAGAGAACTGTGCTTGGTTTGTCAATACACTTACCTATAAGACAAGCAGTAGGAAGATGCAATAGGTTTCAAGGGAAGAGAGGAAGACATAAGGTAGAAAGTTAGAGATATTTAGAGAGATGATGCAAGGCAAAGACACTTGTTTCTCACCTCATTACCATGGAAAGCAAATACTGGCTAAATGCGACCCACCACAAATGGGCATGTGTAAACACAATGCCCATACCAGGGCCTACACTACCTAGCACTAGTAGCTTTCTGATTATCAGCCTTTTGCATAATCACATCTAATTCCTCCCTGTCTCAGAGGATTTTTATGAAGCCTTAAATTCACCCCAAATACTTTTTAAAAGCAGCCAGTAAATGCACCTGCCTGCCTTATCACTACTTTAGGGGGTTGTGGGGAAGGAAATAAAACCATAAACTTTATTTAAAGAGGAAAATAAAACTTTTCTGAAGAGCACATGTATTATAAAACATAGTATCTAATGGGAAACTTTATTTTTAGAAGCTGTCTGCACTGTAATAATTAGTTCAACAGAATTTAGGACATGCAGTTTCAGGAATCCACATCCTGAGATAAAGGTACATAATACTGGAGCATCACAAGGCTGATGTTCTTTATAATCATGTCACGAACATCTACAGATCCAAATTTGGTTAGAATTTAAAGCCTAACATTCACAATAGTGTAACAAAATGTTAAAAAAAATGAAATCCATTTATTTTCATTTGAGGAATATCTAAGCAGTCTTGAAAGATAAAGCAAATCCACTTGCTGGGGAAGAAAAGTCTATTGGACAATAGGAAATGCCAGGACTTTACAACTACCTGCCTGGACAGATGCTTCCTGCAGGAAATAAGAAATTCTTACCCACCACATCTTTCAGAATTTGAATGACTCTCATCTTCTCTAAAAATGCCCCAGATAAACCATTTTCTTTTAATCTCACACCAAGTTATGTTAGCTTTAATATCAACTACCAGAACTGTGAAATACACAATAATCCTCCTCAATTAAGCAAAAAGACCCAGGATATAAAATGCCACTTAGAACTACACATGCCATACTGACACTGTCCATAGGTAGAGCACACATGAGATTTGCCCTTTCTTTTTTTTTTTTTTAAATCAAATAGGTTGTGGCTGTATTTCTTTGTTTTCTATTTTGCTTTTATTTTTTTTCCCTGCAGCTGAATTAGTTATAGAGTTTATGGGGCTTTCCTCCCAGAAGTTCTAATAAAGCAAAGACTGAAAAGCTGAAACAAACAGTTTTATCCTTTTACTATTTTTAGAAGCATATTTGAATTCTTATGTGCATATTGCAGTAACTAAAAGGGCAGAGGAGAGGGGAAAACATAATTTCCGATGTATTCCAGCACTGCAAATTGGAGAATCTGAAGCAGCAGATAGAAAGGGATAGGAAGGAGATAAAAGGGAAGAAATCAGGACTGAATAAAGAAATGCAAGGAGATAAACAGAAGGGCAGATGAGAATCAAGGCACCAGGCGGTAGAAGAAAGACAACATGAAATACATGGCAATAGGGCAGGAGGAAAAGACAATGGAAAACATGGTAGAGGTAACAGATTTACAAACAAAAAAGTTTAAGGAAAATCACTTTTCAAAAGGAAAGTGAAGGACATATCAAGGAAAATGTGTACTAAATGAGGAAAACATAGAACTGAAGTTACGAGAGGCAGACCAGCATGAAGGCTCACAACCGAGGTTAGCAGACACTTTCGTGCATTTCCATGGCAGATGTTCTGCCTCCCTAAATTTAGAAGAGACAATGGGATGAATCCTTTTACTGAATTGGCAGGGTACTTTATTTTTGATTATGTGGTTTAAGTTGCCTTGGCTGGTGCTAAGTGTCTGAAAGCCTTGACCATATTCTGGTACCTTCACTATGGGTAATGTGGGTTTTGGAGATATTGCTTATGCTAAAATCATTTTTCTGTTTTCTCCTTCAAGTGTCCAGTGTTTTGCAGCACATGCCAGTTTGAGGGTCTGTGCACTTTCTTCAGGTCCAGCCCTTAGCCACATAATAGGCAGACTCTTTAGTTCCTGATGTTTTCAGACTAAAATTTAAACAAATATTTAATGCTGAAATAAGGGACACAAAAGATGTGCTAGTGGAATAAATCTATTTTGTTGGACACTGCTGAGATTGTTACCAACAGGAGTCCATCCAAATGGAGACATTTAAGTAAGGTTCACAGACGTCACTCGGTCCTTAAGAAAAAAGATGACTGGAATTTATTTTGCTTCTGCAGTTAACAGTCTAAAAAAAACAATCTTTGCTTTTAAAATGTCTCACATAACTCAGGCAAGTTCAGTTGATGACAGTGAACTCAACATTTAATGCAGGGTTGCCTGCAATTGCAGAAAATTAGACGTTATGCTCTCAGTGGACCACAGCGGCTCATGCTGCTACTGCTAACACCACTATGTCTGTCGAGGATTGCTCTGCTTCCCCAGGTAGGGTCTACAGACAGCTTTTGTGTGCATTGCTCTACATTTTACAGCTCAAACAGGAAATAAGTTTATGGGGTTTTGTACTGGATGTCTCCTATCAACCAGAGGTTAGTGGAGCAGCTGTCATTGTAATCTTTACAGTTCTGGATTAAAACTGATGACTGACTTAACAAATTAAATGTCTCTGCTTACTGATGTAAACTATAGGAAACCTGCAGTCTATGGTTACCAACATTTTACTGAAGCTAAGACAGTTACCGCTTTAAGGTTTTGTTTTTTTTTTTTAAAAAGATTTTTGAATTGTTTAAAGATTACTCTCTCTAACTCAGCATCTGGTTACCAAATATAAATTAAGATTTCCACCCATTCCCCAACAGGGAATACCTCAGGCTCTAGGAGACATTGTCAGAACTTAAAAAACTCTTTAAAGATTTCCACTGTAACTGCTGAAAAGAATAACCTAGGGAGCTGCTTTTCTTCTCCCAAATATGCTATGCGAGTTGTGATTTACTATGTGAACTGCAGAACCATGCCAGAACAGATCTCTCTATCATAAAGTACCTTAAAGAATTATTATACTCTATAACTGAATGTGCAGCACCACTATCAGTACCAAACAATTTTTGAGTTCATTCTACATTTTCAGAAAACAAACCGAAAGGCTAAGAGAATAAACAAATAAACCTGAATAATGATTCAGGTCCACCAGTAGGTGCAATGGTAAAATACACTAAAAATACAATGAATGCAGAAATGTTCATTTGTTTGTTGTCCAAATATAGATTAAAAGGAAGAGGACTTGTATCACATAAGGATGGATGACAAAAAATCTTCAAATACAGAAATACAGTACTGAGAAGGCTGTTACTATTTATAAAGACTTGACTAGCAACAAATAATAGATAGTTTCCAGTCAATAGTACTAAACCAGCTGGTTGATCTTGCTGTCACCTCTTTGATGTAGATTTTTAACATAACCTGGAATTCTAGGGAAATCACAGAGATGTGGAAGGGTTTGAATATTGTGCCAGAAGGACAAACAGAAGTGACTCAGGTAGGGGAAAAAAGCTGACATCAGTGCCCAAGCATAGTGAGTGAAATCTGATGGGGAGCTCACTTAATAAAAATGACAGAATTAATGGCAACATGGCTCCAAAATAGGTCTTCCTGAATAAATCTAACCTCTCTTCAGAGGGACCGCCCATTTGGCTGATTAAAGTACATAAAGGCAACACATGAATCCTTTTAAGGTATACAACTTAGCCCTGTATGGCATAATGCTTAAAAGACAGCATCATACTATAACGATAAAGCACATGCTAAATGGGTTAAGAACTGGTTGGCTGACAGGTCTCGAGGAGCAGCTGTCAGCAGGTATTTCTAGCGGGTCTCTGCAGAGACTGGTAAGAAGCTTAAAAGTATACAAACAATTTAATTGCTGAAAAATTAATGGCAATGAAATTTGCTAATGGCACAAAGTCTGTCTGAGTGGGCAGTGATGCATGATCTGTATCACCATGCAGGAAGCTGGAGTAGCAAGTAGGAGGAGAGCTTAAATTTGTGTACAATATTTATCAGATGCATACTGAAATACTGTGTCCAATTTTGATCTTAAAAAGGATCTGGAAGAAAAAGATGTCTGAGAGGTGGGATAATTAAAGAAGCTCAGTGCTTCTCTAGACAGGGAATTCCTGTCACTAGGAGGATCTGCAGCTGGCCCCAGAAAAACACTTCAAGAGCCAACAACTAGAAAGAGAAGTTTTCAAAAGCACAGTTGGTTAACTAACAGATGCTTCATCTTTGATGGTTTCTGTAAACCCAGAATGAATCTCTCTACTGAAGTATGCTTTATTGTCATCTAGGTTACTGGGCTTAATACAGAAGGTATCTGGATGAAAGGTGATGGCCTGTGACATACCAGCAAATAGACACTGATCCAATGATCTGCTCCGTCCTTTCAAACTTTAAGCAATTTGTAAGACCTGGGCAAACTCTACCCTCTGATATCAATCCACAGATTTCAATGAGTTTGAAACAATTTCATGCTTACTCACCTAGGCAAAACCCACTCCTCATCAAAGCAGGGAATGAATTATGGGAGGGCAAGCATTCAAAGTTTGGCTTTCCTTCCAAAGGCTTGGTTGATTTATGTACTGGGAGCATACAGACTGTGCTCTCATAAGGAAAGGGAACTCAGATGAGGAGTACAGGGGAGTTTGCTGCACTGGCCTTTCCAACTGCACCTTTAGACAGGAGCTCTGAAGGAATGGGTGGTGCTCCCTCTCTCCCTTGCCCCACTGCATCAACCGTATGACTCATGTAAGTCAAGATCAAAACATGACTTCCCCACATATAACAACTGACCTCGTATCTAAGATAGGAAAGTGATACTCTATTATATGCCTCTCAGTGATTCTGGTTCTTCATACTGCATGCAGTCTGACAGAGGAAACAGCACTCAATTACTGACTAGACACAAGGCCATATAGATAAAATAGCTGCTATTATTTAAAAAAACAGCTGTCAGGAACAGCTATCAAACAGCCTCTCATTTCAAGAGAGTAACTGTCTGGCATTAGTGAATAATTCTTAAGGAATAGGCAGGCCAAGGAAACTTCCCATTTTGGCAGTGGAGCCTTAGTTAAAAAGAAATTTTAAGTTTTATACAAACTTCGGGGCGGGGGGGGGGGGGGGGGGGGACGGGACACGGACACCTTTAATAAAAAAAAAAAAAAAAACCACACACACACACAAAAACCACCACCACCACCAAAACCCCAAAAAACCCAAAACACTCCAGTGTATCCCAAGTTGCCTGCTTGGTAAGAAAATGTGTCAGGATCAAGCCTCAGGCTGTGAAGAGCGGAGGTGAACAGCAATTGGCCTCAACCTGTTGTGGCACTGCCACTTACTTCAACATGGCCCTCTGGCATTACTACAGCTGTGTACCCCAGACAGCGCATTTCCTCCTCCTCCCCAGGATTGATTCACACAGCCCTTCTGCCTTACCGCTTGCGACTTGGATGAGTGGCTAAGGGGAAGACAGGAGCTCACAAGCAGCCAGGCATTTAAGCTCAGAAAGCAGGATGCAGTATCTGTCCCTCCACCAGCGTACAGCCGTGTGCACAAAGCACTGGTGGCACTGCCATCTGCTGCAAGAGAGCTGAATGTCAGCCAAAGGCATGGCTGAAACACAAAGCAGCACAAATCACCTTCAATTCTTAGGCATGAATGGTCATGCAGGATGGCATTAAAGGCAACTGTCTTTGCTGTGTGAAGCATTAGGTTGCTATATAAGCATCATCAAACTTCAGCATCTCCAGGTCCTGGGTCAGGCTTTGAAAGTAAGTGGAAGGCTCTCTCTGTTTGTCTTTGAGACATTGATTTATTTTTTCATATTTAAAACTTCTCTCACTAGTTATACAAAGTATAAAATTAATTTTTCAGACATGGTCAAAGAAGCTTAGAATTTAAGGTGACTCTTCAACTCTGGATTTAAAACACAAACCGAAACCAAACCCACCATATGTTGCAGAATAAAACTGATACCACTGTAACCACATGAAAAATACTATCATGATAGTTGTAAAAAAATTATTTCTATTTCTGAATAGCTGTCTGATATAATCAAAGTTCTCTGCCAAAAACTGCCAGAGAAAAAATACTCTTGCAGCCCCCCTCCCCCTCCCTGCCAACAAACTCATGGCAGGAAAAAAAATGTAAAGAATAATAGTAGAATTATGTTGGCAGATTAAAAAAAAAAAATCTTCTGTGGAGTAGAATTACATTTTAAAAAGGACCAAGTTCTTGATCAAGAACTACAAATTTGGGACCAAATATCTTCATTCACAGCAAAAATCCCACTGATGCTCACGGGAAGTCTATCTGGGCTGAACTGTTTACTGAAAAAACATCTAGCTTGCAAAGTAACCGTGGTAATAAGCACCACTTCATTGGAAAAGATAATACTGGTAATTTCCTGGGCAACATTTAACTCTGCCCTTTTATTATGTGTTGCATCATTGTTAATTCATATCTAGTAAGGAGCAAAGATTCAAAAGGTCTTCAATTAACACACTTAAAGCTGAATAAAACTGCAACTGTGTCTTCAGGCTACTGTTCCAAAGGTTCACTCCCAATCACTAGGATTGGAAAGGACTTATTTTCCACAAATCCCTTCATTGTGACAGGTCCAAGTCCCACAGAAAGGCAACAGAAACCCATTAAGTGAGTGGTCCAGGCATTGCAGAGTATTATGTCTCTTCCCAGGATCAACTCATGTATGTTTAAATATAATCCAGAATAAGCAGCTAAATGTTATCACATTAGTAGTAAATAACAGCAGTGCTTTTCAACTTAAACAGACAACCCAAAATAGGAAATGTCTTTTGGAGGAATAAAAATCCCAGGAAAACCTTGTTATATTTCAGAGCATTCTGCTGAAAACCTGCTGGCACAGGTTCTTGCCCTACAAGAATCTCTGAACAACCAGTTACTGAAGGAAAAATCAATTACAGCTCAGTCCCTTCCGCAGGAAACTGATCCGGTATTTTCTCACCTGACTAACCAGAAGTCAGAAAAAAAAAAAAAAAAACAAACAAAAAAACAAACACCACAACAAAACAAAGAAAACCTGTCCAGTTATCTGGAAGCAATTCTTTCCAAAAATCTGGACCCTAACAGATGGTCTGCTCTGTTAGTTCATATATAATGCACCTGCCTCATTAAAACATGTTATTCTAAGTTTCCTACTTACACCTTTGGCTAAAAACAAAGCAGAGCAAGTGTATCCTAAACATGTGTAAAAGTTGCAATTTACCTCCACGCTCATTTCCTCGGCATTAACACATGCCCCTTCCTACCCTTGTTCCATTGTGATTTACTGGAAGGGTATTAAAGTGCAGGAACTCTCTCTTCTGGTGTTTGAAATTGATCTAGCACGTAAGGTCCCAGTCCTAAATGAGGCTTTTTATACCATCACATAAACAATAAAAGATACTTCAGTATTCAAATTACATCAAATTATAGAATGACCATAACGGCTATTTCATGGTTAAAATTATCCTAAGCAACATAGTCAATACCAGCCACTTAAATATGCGTTGTTTATAAGATTGAAAATTCTTCTTTTTATAAATAAAGATTTTACCTATACAATTGAAGAAAGACTTCTTTGCAGCCATACTTTAAAAAAAAAAAAAAGCTTTTTAAGTTAAGAAAAAGCTTTAAGGTTGAAGCTTTCCTAGTCCAAGTCTCAGCCTGCAGCAGATTTTGCAGTTGAGTAATAAACCCTTTTAAAATATGGTTTATTATGGAAATACTGTCAGAGCCTTAATTAAAGTAGGCACCAGAACAGTAGAGCTGCTTACACAACAAATAGATTCCGCAAAGAACATCAGGCACTCGCTGACCTCTGCATTAAGTGCTTTTATTTCAGCCCACCATTTCAAATGGCACTATCAATAAAGTCATCTGAATGAGATCACTTGTATATCCTGCTTGCACAGCCCATAGAGTGCTTGACACAAACGAGAGAGATGAAACAGTAGGTAATGTCACCAGCAGCGGTTTGAAACCACGAATATGCATACATCTCCTACAACAGACCAAGGAATCGCTGTTGTCTGGGAAATGAAAAAGGACCTTTAAACCAGACTTTCAGGTCTGAGATTTAACTCAACTTTGGCTCAAATCTGCTGCACAGATCACAAAGAATTATGCTTTCATGTCAACAATATTTCTGTCTTATTAAATTTTCATAAAGGGTGAAATCCTGGCCTCACTGAAGTCATGGGAAATTTTGCCAATAGCTTCAGAGCCCAAGTTTTACCCAAAGTGAATCAGAGAATCACCTGCTCATTAGAAAAATCACGGCTTTTAGAAAAATGCTGCTTTATGACAGGAATTCGTGATGTACAGCCTTCATATCTTAGTACAGCCTTCATTTCAGCATGTGCACCATGTGTCTAGGTTTAATCCCACAGTTCCTTATCCTGAGGCAAACAGGATTCTTTCCCAGTCAATTATGTTAATTGCAAAAGAACTTGTCTGTCCCTAGGGAAACTGTGGGAAGATTGCTGCATCACCACGCCAGTGATTCTGACCACATCCTCAATGCTGCTGCAAAACTGCAGGGGAGGACTGAGAAAAAGGGGCTTTTGCCTCCAGGTTTAACTAACCCTGTCAGATGTGCAAGCAGACTGCTTTGAGGAGGATGCTGAAGGTTGTCTGAATAGATGGTGTCCCTGGACACAGACAGTTTTTAAAGTGTTTTTTGTGGTTTTTTTCAGGGTACAATGCAGGCACAGTCTCCCCTCAATTTTTGCAAATGCCACCTGGGCATCAGCAAATGTCCCCATTGCCAACTTCCTTTTGTATTTGGTTGTCCCAAAAAAATGTTAGGAGTGCAGGACACCAGATATTTTGTGACAAGAAAATCGATCATATAAAGTATGCCTTGACATTCAGGTTTATTCAGTGAAAGAAATGCAGTGCTAGCACATGGAAAGAGCCCTGTTTAGGAATATAAGACGACACAGGATTGAAAACCACGTCTGCTAATGAAAAGCTCGTGGACTGTGCTCTATCCAGCCCACAAAGAGAAGGCCAAGGAATAACTTAATCCCACTGGGATTGCATAAATACGGAAAACAACATTTGACAGAGGACTTTTCACTTTGGCAGACACCAGCCTAATAAGATCTAATGGCTAGCTAAATCTAGACTCATTACAAGGCATGACACGGAGGGAGAAATAAATCAATCAAAGGAAAGGAATGGAAGATCTCTTGCTCTTCCCAAAAACTGAAAATTACAAGCCAGAGCAAACCCCACTAAAACATACCAAGCATCGTTTGGATCATCCATCACCAAAAGCATTAATGCCAAGACTGGATGTTTCTTTCTAGATCGGCCCCAATTAAAACAGTCTTACGGCCTGCAGGGGACTGTTTTATCTGGTCATAGTGGTCCCTCTGGGCTTTCTAATCTGTAATCTAATTTTCAATCACAGAACAGCACTGCTATGTACTCTCCTTGGTTCCATCCTTGGAAGTGTCATGTGGTGCAGGATGTGGTAAATAAAAGCACATAGCACTTATTTTTAAAGCTGGCTGAGATGAGATAGGGAGGAAAGACTATTTGTGGGTGGTTTAAATGAATGTACTATATTTAATTCATGGCATTCATCAGATGACACAGCAAGAGGCACATAACAAGGATCTAACAATTAAGATTTACTGAGAAAATGCAGTAATTCTACTTGTTTGGAATGAGTAAAAATGGCCTGCTCCTCAGCCAACCACTAGATTTTCATTTTCTATTCATTGGTTTCCCCCCAAAGCCTGGGAGTGAAACACGTATGTATTCGTGTTGGGTTTACTGACATAATATTTAAGAACATACCAGGTCTCTGTCCTGCTGACAAATTCTGGTGTGTAAAATGGGGACAGAACTGAAAAATAAACATGTCTGAGCATGGCCTTTACGTTCAGCATTTAACCAGCTCCAGCTTGCTTCTGATCACTTCTAATTCTTTGTGGATTTGCCAGAGTGGAGGTGGCCAAGCAGCTCTTCTACCTGCCTGACACTACCGTGCTGCTCACAATTTCAACACACTTCATGCTTGGCAGAGCAGGAGCTAGGTCTGCCAAAAGCTTGGGTAGATTTTTATAATAAATAATAATAAATCTAATTGGCCCAAGAATGCATTTTTTCATGAGTGCCCTAGTCTCTCTACAATTCTCCACGTGATCGACAGACAAAAGATGCTCTTATCTTGCATATTTCTTTGAAAAGAACGTCTGCAATTAGAAAGAAATTTAACTGATACAAAGTTAGCTCAGTGGAAAACTGCAGGAACAGTGAAATTATCAGTCATTTGTAAAAACAGACAAAACTACACATTTGCTCATGTTTATCCAATGGGGCTCCAGAAAATAAATACTGAAGAACATTTTAATAGTACATTTCATAGCCTAGATAAAAACCGTATGAAAAAAAATCCAATTCCAAATCTTGGGCAACTTAACTTTTAAGTATAAATGCAAACACTCAGTACTGCTCTGAAATCAGCAGTCTCCTATTTTTTATATGATAAGCAGATCTCTATTTATTAAATATCAAGTGGCCAATTTTCATTCCACAAGAGCTGAATGTATAGTTACTTTAAGTTTTTCTGGAAGGCAGTACTGTAGTGTTCTGGACAGACAGTCATTCTTTTAATCTGTTGATGTCTTTACTTCATGAGCTTATGAGTGGGAGCTCCTTTAAAATTAACATGAAAGAACTATACACATATAAAGAGCATATTCACAGCCAGACAAACAATAAATAGCTCAATGAGGTCAGATCGTGATATTACAGCAAAGACTTGTCTAGCATGTGTGCATGTTATTTAAAAGTTCAAAAAGTCACATACATTTTTAACAAACCAAAACCACATATTATGAGTTTATTACTGTTGAGTCTTCAGAGCAATAGCTTAGCAGACGGGAATAACAACCCAAGTTGAAGTTTATGATGTTCCATATTTTTTCTGCACGACAGATTTAAGCCCCATGAAGCTCTGTAACCAGACAATTCCCACCCTTTACACACTCAACCTGGGATTCCCATAAACTACAAACTTCCTCCACTGTAACCAAGAGAAACTAAAAACAAAAATTATGCAAATCACTCCCCAAAACACAGATCTGTGTCTCAGAAAATGAAAATAATTACTCTACTGTAGTTTAAATTCTATGTAATTATTTTCTCTCACTTCACTTAGCACAAGAGAAACAGAAAGAGTCTGACTGATTTGTGTTAAGTCGCAACGCATTTAGCAAATTTCCACTGTCTCTGCAGTAGATTTAAGGCTCATGATCTCTGTTCACATTAAATTAGAAATTCTAGTTTTGAAAAAATTAGTAACTCCTCAAAACAGAGAAGTGCAAATGTAGCTGTTTAACCACCCTAAAATCCTGTTTAAAATAAATCCAGTTCGTTAAGTAAGGAAAGGAAGTAAAAACGTCAGCATCACCCCTACCACTTTTCCTCCAGAGTGCTGTATGTGGGGAGCATGTCAACATGAGAACCATGCAGTGTCGTCGGCCCGCGGAGAGAACTGTGGTTACTTGCACCTCCAAAACCTGGGTCTCGGCTCAGCCGGGGAGGGCCTGGCCCTGTGCACAATGCAGGGGTGGTCCTGCCGTCCCCAGCTTCCTGGAAGCCTGACTGGAAAGGGATTTTTTTTGTTGTCAGATTGTAGGATTTGGAAAAGGCCCTGGAGGGGGATTCCACCATCAGGCTATGCTAAAATGGTGAACAACCTCCCAGGGGAAACTCAGCTGGTCTGGGTCAGGGCTCCTTTTGTCCCTCTGTCTCACAGACTTCACATTTCTGGAATATTTGAGAAAACCTCCACAGCACAATCTTGCTGGTGGTCTCATGTCACCTTGTGCAGCTGCATCTCTTAGGTAGTCCCTAGAAGCTGACCCACTGAAGCCCTCCCTATAGGTAGGTGACTGAATTTTTCAGCGGAGGAGGAAGCCTAACAAAACTTTCTCCTACATTTGCAAAGGAAAAGGACCACCAAAACACAGTACGTCACTTCATCCAGGCCTCCATGACGGAAGCAAATAGGGAAAAGTAGAAGCTAATTTTGGTTTCCCCCGATGCACACCTTTGCGCCATCTCTGGGAGCACACTCACAACTCTGTGACCTGGGCACACATCCAGCTACAGCAGTGCCTTCTCTGGATGATCAAAGTCACTGAGATGGAAAAGGCAAAAAAAAAAAAAAAAAAAAAAAAAGAAAATTCCTCGGTACCAACTCCACAACAGGGGGAACATGCTCCTAATTGAACTAAGTACCTCTAACGAACAAGGTTACAAAGACAGCTCACTAATTTTAAACTGATATAGTTACCAGCTTCCAACTCAAAGTTATTAAATCCTCAAAGAAACAAAATAACTGCTGAATTTTATAAAACCATTCAAATACCCAGTGATGCCTCTGTAAGATACGCAGTTACCTGTGGCAGCAGAGGAACCTCCTAAAACTCTGTTGCATCCTTCATTTCACCAGTTGAAGTTACAGGGATTATAATTTCCAAGGGACCTAATCTGTACCTGAACCTAAATGTGCCTTCTCTGCCTGCTTTATTGTTTAACTTTTAGCTGGTGACACCCCTTGGAGCAGGACAGAGCCAGCCAAAAAAATTATTCTGGCAAGTCCCTGCCATCACTAGCCTCCTGCGTAGATGCTCGAGGATGTCTCAGTCTCCTCCAACTGCCCTTTCAGCCCGACAGGCCTGCAAAGGTCTGTCTGAACAATCCCCAGCCTTCAGGAGCTCCAGGATGTTTGCCAGACAGAGAAGCTGTCTGTCAAGCCAAACTGCCAGCCTCACTGTCTTCTGGAGGCCACGACTTCACTGCTCACTTAAAATGTGGTAGATGCTTGCATTCTGGTTAATTGGTTTGAATGGTCCCAACAATCAATTATTTTCACATGCCCCCTTATTTTCACACTATATAGAATACCTGCCTAGAGTTTTAATTCAACAACTCTCCAAACTAAAGCAGGTTACCTTCTCCTAGTTGTTATGAAATACAAAAGGTATCTAAAAGCATGTAAAGAGCTGTAAATTACATTAAAAACCTGATTTTAAGGTTTTTATAAAAACTTGCACTGGGCTTAAATTTGAGAAAGGAATCAATCTGCCTCCCAATTTGTAAATTGTACATTCATATGGAGGATAATAGGGGGGAAAAAAAGTCTTAAGTATTTCATGCATTCATATTAATCAGTAACACAAATATGAACACTTATAGAATTCCTTTTATTTTAAAGGGGAGGAATTTAAGATACAGTTTTCAAACTGACTGTGAACAAGACTACAAAAGCACAAAGCCTGACAACTAGGAAGGTGATTCAGGCTACCTGAAACACCATGGGCTTCCCTAAGCAGTTCTTTCCAGGGAACTGATGGTACTATCACCAACTGAAAATTAAGTTTAAGGCCTGCACTCACAGATAACATTGCTGCACCTCAGCTTTGGCATCATCAGACCAAGCGCACCAGCTGGCAACATTTCATCTGAAAGATCATGCACATCACAGACAATTTTCAAGTTAATATCAAGTTATGTACACATGATGGAGGGAACAGTAAGGCAGTTCAAAGTTCTCATTACTTGCCCAAACAGGCCGATATTTAAAGGCTGCATGAATAAATCCGATGCTGATCTATATGTGCTGTGGTTAGCTGCTTCTAAAATGAAACCTCCATCCTGATGCGATCTGATCACTGTATTGTTTATCCAGTCATACTGGATTCACTCCAAAATTTCAGGCAGTCTGTTCAAAATTACCTAAGTTGAAGCTTGCTATAATCACATCTGGTTTAGCCTACAGCTGTGTCTTACCAACTTGATTAAAAGAATGAAAACAAAGCCCCAGTGAAAACTAAAGCCACAGATAGACCTCACCTTCAAAATACTGAGCCAGATTCTCCCCTCTCATTGCTCTTGTGCTACCCAGCAAAAGTTACTAGCATTGCTTATTGTAATAAGGGTGGATCTTAAGGCTTCACCTAAGATTTTATTTTAAATGGTCTTCATTTAAAATGGTCTGCAAGTGATAAGCAATAGCCAATTAGTATCTATCTGATCTGCTGAACAGAAAAACTCAAAACATTGTACCCAAAACAGCTCATTTCATTTAAGGGCTAAAGATATTCCAAGCCCCAGTTGCAAAGCAGTAGTACCAGTTCCCACATCAAAACACGAAATAAAAAATAAAAAAAAAAATTTAAAAAAATCACTTCTAGCATGCTCCATGTTTTGGGATTGGAAGAACTCTACTTATCAAAGAATACACAGGATTTCCCCTTGCTATTCCCCATTAATTACGAAAAGTGACACCATGCAAATTAAAATAACAGAAAACTTTGCAGAAGAGATTCTGGTTTATTGGGCAGTCAGAGTCCTGACTTGCTTTAATTTGGCTGCCACAAACCTGAACTTCTCCTTGTTACCTTCTAGCTTAATAGGAAAGGAAAAAGGAGAAAGGATTCTATGTACCATGATTAGTGAGGCATCACTTAAGAGACAGTCTTCCTAAGAGAAACTATTGATATTCCAGATGTTGCCATTCAAA
This sequence comes from Mycteria americana, assembly GCF_035582795.1. NCBI lineage: Eukaryota > Metazoa > Chordata > Aves > Ciconiiformes > Ciconiidae > Mycteria > Mycteria americana. Next base: position 42,479,248 of record NC_134370.1, read on the forward strand.
ACCATAAAACTGTGATAACATGCAATTCTCAAACACCACATGCACACCTAGCCAGCCTTGGGAAATTCACCAAAAAATGCTAAACCTTACATTTTTAAAGAATATCATACACAAAGCATTATGTGCATTTGTGTGTGTGTGTATGTATACACAACATCTGTGTATACATACATGTATATACACACCTACACAGACACACACATTCAATATATATACTCTTTAAAACTGTGCAAACCTAAAGTACCCCCAAAGCTAGTGCAAATCAACCAGGCTTAACCACTTTCTCCAAGTCTTTCACATACAGTCATCAGGGCCTAGGCACTGTCAGAGAAAGAGTTTACAGGAGTCTGCTAAGCTGGATAGATCACTTCACGCAAAAGCAGATAGATAAGTGAAACTGAGGTTATCTCCAAAATGGACAGTATGCTCCATTTTGCAGGCATCATTCCTAATGCTCCGTTACTGTGGTTTCCAACAGCCTAAACAGCAAACCTTAGTGGTCAGCTTTCCATCTAGATTGCGGAACTGCACAACACTTACCAAGGCTCAAGGAATGTCTGAAAAGGTTGAGAGACACCAGAGGTGTCCACTCCCATGCTCACAAATAAAGACTGCTGGAGCATTTCTCCGTTACTGCGCTGCATGTGAACTGTCACATCAGCCATCTGATCGAGACATTAAACCATAACATACTACTACCTGGACACAAGTACATGCAAATGATCCCTGAAACAAGAATAAGCCAGAAAAAGAATGAACCAGAAATTCGGTTTTGCTCTAGCTTCCAGAATGTGTAATCCCCTATTATGCTTGTGCATATGAAGAACATGCAACATTCTCTTCATCGTTCTAAAAAACACTTAGAGAAAGTTACAAATCATCTAGCGAACATCTTCAAATCTTGCACAAGATTTCTAATCCTAATACAATTGATGACTCGTGATTTGTAGCCTCAGTAAGTGAAACTGCTGACATCAAAATTGTTGCCAGTAGTGAGCTGGCATGATAACTATGCCCAGTTACTGTCAGCTAGCCAAACGCCTCCCAAAAATAGTATCAGAGATATGAGGTCTAATTAGAAGTGTCTGAATTACCAGGGTTCCTATATTTAAAAAAAAAAAAGTTATTGATAAGAACTGAGCAGACGGTTTCCATTCCAGTACGAGCATTCTAGTAAAACATTCTCTCTACAGTATTCAGAGTATTAAAACTCTAATGACTGGCCCCATTAAAAACTTCCTACCTGGCAGTTTTGTCCTTTGTTCAGAGTGGAAGATTTACAACTAATTCTTTAGTTTTTATGAGAAGATGTTTTAGGTGCACTGCAACTAAAGCATATCTCACAAAGGATCACAACCATCAGACATCTGTAAAGAGAAGATACATGCTATAAACTGCATTGAGAGTTTTTGAAGTACAATGCAGTGTAAGCCTCAACTGGTAATGAACAATTAATTAGCGTGCATTTGTAAAAACATTTAAAATTTAGGGCTGGTCTGATTACACATAACCATTTTTATGAAAACACGTTTACCACATCTGTGCAGTACTGGTTTACTTCCTACATTATTAGAAAGCATCCTGAGAAAGTGCAGAATTATATGTGAAATCAGAGCCCATATCTAGATGCATCTTGGAGGTCAACACAAGTCCAAACTAACTCCTTCAGCAAGGACCTCATCTTGTATCTATGCTTTGGAGCCTTCTGCATTAAAGACGATGAATTTAATCTCCCTAATTTTCTTACATGCCCAGGGCTCCTGTTTCCAAAAGCCCACATGCCTTCTGCTATTGCCTGTCTTACTTGGGCAATAATTAGCATGGGCTCACAATGACTGGATATCAGCTGTCATTTTCACTGCTTTTTGTAGCATCTCAGGATGCTCCAGGATGAGCCATAGGCTGGGATACATCATCAAGGAGACCAGCTTCAACTTTATGCTCTAGATGAGATATTGCTGTCTAATCAGGACACAGGCCGCCTAACTCAGAGCTCTGGTCCCTCTCTTTGTGGTCTCCTCCCATGGTCTCCTTGTTCCACATCCATGTTCCCACACTGCTGATACTACCCATGCTCCATATCCTATTTTCCCATCATGCTTATTTTTCTGAACTTCTCCCACCTTCCTGCCAATTCTCTCATCATACTTCCCATGAAGCAGAAGTAGGACACAGTTAAAGGACTTCCACACATCACCCAGAAGCAAGGCATGGCACTGTAGTTAAGAGAGGCATGAAAGCCTGGCAAGTGCCTGGGATGCAGAACAAAGTCTGGCTTCATACAGGAGAATCAATGCTTCCCTCTTCCACATGGGCATGACTTCTTTCTCTGCTACTCAGACACACCAGAAAACAAACTACCTACAGAGTAGCAACCCAGAAAGCTGAAACATACAGTCCATTTGTGCAACAGGATCCAACCCACTTTTCTGGGGCTGCTCTGGGATGTACCACACTTTTAAGAAAGTGAGACAGCGGCCAGCTTGGGTGACAGTTAAAATGCAGGGAGCACACTTCCAGCTAGGCTTTGTGCTGCATTACTAATATTCTCCAAGAGCCTTTGGCTCTCGGTGGTCATCTTTTACCCCACCCCCAGGAGTCTCTCAGCACCAGCAGCACAGTCAAACTGCTTGTGCTATAGGAGTGGGGCTCCCCCGTTGTCACAAACGTGGGATTAAACGTTAAGCATTAAACATCTCCTACAAAGGCTACTGGAGTTGTAAACCTATATTGATCTATAGGGCCTGACATTTACTGGAGGTTCTCCCTCCCCCCAACCCTGTACATTTATGTGCAAAAGGTGATAGATGAGTGTAATCACACTGGACAACATTTCAAGATGAGAAAGGATCTGAGATTTCTCCTGAAGAATACCATAGCCACACATCTTCATTTTACTGCAGTGTTGATGAAACTGATGTAACAAAGCCAAAGTATATTCAGCGTGCCCTGCTCACCAACCTACCTGCATTTTCCTTTCCTAAATTCTGGTAATGCTGATGTCCACACACAAATCCATCACTGACTCATGTGATACTTGGATTTTGTTTCACGTGTTGAAGGAAACAGAAAGTCCTTGTACAACAGCAACTGAGAGTCTAAGAAAGCGGTCTGGAGGCTATGCAGTTTGTTTCCCCAACAAACTATGAAAATTATGAAGCTGAGAGCATTAAAAACTGTTAGTCAGCACAGCAGCCTTTGAGAGCACTGCCCCTTTCAGAAATGCAGCTCCTATTTAAGCAGAAACATCTGGTAAACCATCCACGACTCATCCTGCAGACACCTGTATGCACAGCTTCATTTTATATGCAGCCAGTAGATGCAATAAGGGAAGAGCAAAACCTTTCATTTCCTAAAGGTACTTGTTACAGCAGCCACTGTGCAAATTTCAGCAAAGTTTTTCAGGCACTCCAAACCTCAGTGAGCCATTTGATTTAATGCTTCCTTAAAGATCACCATTCTCTACAGCATAAAATAGCACCACCTTTGAAAAAAAAAAAATTTCATAAAGTCCTAAAATTTAGTCAAGTCACAGAAAGCAATATTTGCACCACCCTGAAATCAACATTTTTACGTACCAAAATGAAGCATTTTTGTTACCAACTGTTCCCACAGAAAGAGAACACTCACTCCAATTTCCCCAAACAGAAAAAAGCAAGAAAAGACATTTTTAGATTGTACAAAAATACAAAGAACTGATATAACCAACAAGGAAGTGTGGCTTGTGTGTAACACTATTAATCTATCTTGACTGAACAATATATATATTTTTTTTTTTTCCACTCTTCCGCCTCCACTTTTTGTTTGCTGTTGAGGACAGATAAGTGCTACTGGCAGTATCTTGGCACAGGCATTTCACTAAACAGTAGGTATTGTAATAGCAAAAAATCTTAAGTCTCTTGGATTTCGCAGAATTTTACTTCAGGCCTATTTGACTGAAAGATCTCGGTTCCAGGTTCGTGTTGGAACAACAACTATTTACAGCACAACAGCAAATGTTTCCTCTGTAGAAAGTGCCAATCCAGTCAAATGAGGTATTTTAAAATTTTGATTAAATCCCATAACCTTCTGCTGATCACATACTGTGAAGGCAAACAATAACTGAGACAAAGAATACCACTTCTGGAAGTCACAGGGTAGGTACAATCAGAAGTATGACCGGTTGAATGAGGCACATGAGGAGTCCTAGCACAGAGACAAAAGCATCATGGTCAAGTTGAAAGACTGGTGCTGGAGACTGCTTAATAACTTGAAATAGAAAGTAGTTTTGCTACAAGCTAGCTTAGGAGAAGCACATTCAGCAGAGACAGAAACATAAACTGTAATTTTGACACTGAGCAACAAAGGGTTAGTAGCAAAAGTTGATCAAACTTTCTAGCCATGGAATTATTATTTGCCTTCCTCTGGTGGAGGCATAAAAGCTACCAGAGGACACAAAAAGCTTTACTGAAAGTAAGGTGAAGTGGGTTCTGTGTGGAGGAAAAAAACAAAAACCAAGTCCTGTGACTGAAAATGCCAAGGCCAGGCAGAAGGAAGAACAGTAATCTCTCTACACCTTGATGGAAACCTAAGTGCCAGAAGATGCATTTTCTCATTACTCTGCTTTGCAAGAGAAAACTCAGAGTACACAGGAACCCCACCTCTTGGTGCCAAGGTGATGGTGGCAGAGATGAAGATCGGTAGAACAAGTGTCATGCCATGGTAGCAAGACCTGTCAAGTACCACACTCTGTGCTTTCAACATTGCCAGGAGCAAACAGAAGAGCAGATGAAAGTCCCAGACCATTTTGCAAACATCAAGTCGTGGCTGCTCAGCACTGACAGCATCAAAATAACCCTGGAAAGGAGGATGCTTTTAACAACCACAACCACCCAGCGGTAGACTACTCCTGGAGGAAACATAGATGGCTCAGTCTTGCAGGGGTCTACTTTAGACCTGACCAGAGTGGTGCCCAAGAAAAGTAGACTGACATCTGGAGGAGTCCCCAGGGTAGCTTCATGAGCCTGGGAAGTCTCAGTCAACCATAGCACTCCATAAAGGCAAGAAGATGGACATCCTGCTGGAGATGTTTTAGTCTTCCCTGGGGTAAGGCTGCATGGGAAATCTAGGAGGGATTGAGGACAGAGACTGAGATTATGAAGTGGATGAGGAGTTCTTCCCTCACCAATGTGAAAAACAAAAAAGCCAATCAGCAGCAGCTGACACATTAGGAGTTTTCATATGGAAGAGATATTCAGAATTATGGTGTGTACGTTTTCTTTTTTAAGGGATTTTTCAAAATCAGTTCACAGCAGTGTCATCTTTTATACCAGTTTTGTCAGGGCTACTAAATTAGCTTTTTATTTACTCTGAAGTGTCTTTTTAGGGAAAATTTAAAACTGTTCCAAGAAATAAGAGTGCTAAATCTTCTTAGACAGGAAGGTACCTTACTGTGTTGCTGTGCCTTTGATCATTTAAGGGTATAAGTTTGGCACATGCTGTTGAGAGAAGTCATACCCTCTATTAGTTCAGCAGATACAGCACAGAAAAAACAGACATACTTTCAGGCTCGCTAACCTTGCCTGCCTTTATCAAGTCTGAAATAGAAGCTGTAATTGGCAAACTAAGCACTAATTCAGAGCAATTGCTCTGGCTGTAACTTGATTATGTTAATCAAGTTAACAGTTTGGAAAAAAAAAAAGATTATGGTTGATAGTAATTATCTTTCTCTTCTGCAAGACTAATGCATGCATCATCTTCCTCTCTGCTAACATCTTTTTACTACACGGGCATACACTACCTTTTCTTTCAAATTGCTTGACTGAAATACAGCTGTGACTCCATAGGCAGGATGTTACACAGGCAATGTTCAGGTTTGCTTTTATTTTTGCTAATGTTCTGCCTGTAACAAACACAACCAAGTTCTTCAAGGCAGCCTGGGGATTTCACACATACTTCCCATAGTGAGAGGTGTATGAATCCTGTAAATGGGACGAAAAGCCTCAGTCACATCTGAATCTGAATGGGAGGACACAGCCTTTGGACTATAATTTAGCCACTTGTTTCCTAGGAAAGGTCAACATCTTTTTTTGTCCCCACCTTCAGCTGGATTTATTTATCCCCTTACTATTCTCAGTAGCTCTGCAAAACTAATTTCCTTCATTTTTTGGCTTTCTTGGATAAAGAGGCAATTGCATCCTTCAATACTCAATATGGTTGAAGAATGCAACCAAGGCAAAAATCTAGTCATAAGAAAAGAGTCAGTGGAAATTCTGCTATCAACTTTGAGCAGGATAAGCTGAACAAACTGTAAGATCCAGTATCCTCTTTCTTTGCTGGCAGTTAATTTGTGACAGTACTATTTTGAAAGTAAATTTAGTTTTTCTGTATAACTTTTCCAGGATTCTCTTACCCCTGCTTTATCATGGTTCTGAGAAGGCATGCATTACTGCATATTCATGCAAATATCCAGCACTTACTGGTAAATCCTTCTGGGTTTTTTCAGATGTTCAAAATTTCCATCAGTTTTAATATCAGCATTTCTTCTGGTGACTGCTTCTCACTTCCTCCTTCTATTCCCGAGTTCAGGGATTCCACATTTTATTTCCTCTTTTTCTTTCTGTTGGGACTTTTTTTTGTGTGGACAGTTCCTGAATTTTTGTATTTTTTTCATTTACCAAAGTTCTCCCAAGATAATTACCTAAAACTAGGAATTCATAGTTACTCAGTGTTGTGTCCCACCAACTTGATCTCAAACATTCCCTGTACAATTAAGGCAACTCAATTTAAAATTAATTTTTGAGTAAAACAAATACCTAAATTGCAGCTAAACATGTACCAAACCTTGTGATGCACTTTCAGTGAAGGACACGCTATAAAGTGTGCAGAAGTGATAAAAAGATAAGGAAGAGGCTCAAAATACCTTCCCGCAGGACTTCAATCAGCTTAGCCCATCAGTATCATGGAAAGCCAGCAATAATTCTTATTAAAACCCACTAATAATGTTAATGGGGGGAAAAAAACCCTCTCAAAGTATAGATTTTCCTAGAGCTAAACATATAATATTATGAAGCTGCAAGCAGTGATTGTAACAAAAGGTGAGGTGCCAGAAGTTTCAAAAAGAAATTGATAAAGCCTTCAAGACCCCATTAAAATCTCCCTGGGAATAATTTGCAATCTGCTCTACTTCATGGAGACACTGGATTAAGCATCTGAGTGTAAAACTTCATCTAGGGTTTATTTCACTATGTGTTTCCTTCCCCTTCCTCCTCCCATTTCAAGCAATGCAGCAGGCACACTTTCTCCATACTACCAGGAGCCCTGTTACTCTGTAACGGACAAGGATTTAACTGATCACAGCATCACACAAATTGCACATAAGCCTGTGATCCCGTTGCTAGCATCAGTCAGCACTACACTCTCTAAAACCGAAGTTTGGACTCTGCAGCTTTTAACAGATAGGAGGTCCTCTTATCCCACTGTTATTTGGTGCAAAAGCGAGATGACACCCACAGGGCCCTTTCTTTTCCCTTTCCTTCATTACCATCCCTTTTCACAATAACACATTTACACACTTTTCTAATCTACCGTCATTTTCACTGGTTTTAATGCTAGGCAACATCACAATTAATTTTTAGCAGTATTGCAAAAGATTCAAGTGGTATTTGCTCATGATGGCTCCAGGCATATTATAACATCTATGTTATACAGCCTTTTTCATGGATCATAACCTGTTATTACCATAACACCCTACTGGCTGTAAACCTGCATCCCTCAAATATGTTTCAATGAGTTGTCAGCTGCATTTCAAAAGCAATCAAACAGTGAATTAGGCACCTAAAAAATAAAAATTTATTATTACGCATCACCTTGGGAGATAATATGCTTTGGACTCATGAAAGCTGATCATTGTCTTCCACTTCCCTCTTTCATAAAGCAGCTTTATGTGAAGTAGACAAAACCTGCAAGACTGGTGACAGTCAATAGGATTGCTGCAACCAAAAGGGAGAACTAACAGAGCTCAGAGAAAATACATGCAGGAATGTGCATGCTAAATCATACTGCAACTCTAGCATTAAAAAAAGAAAAAAAGGACAGACAAAAAAAAAAAAAAAAAGAGAGAAGCAAGTACAGAGGAGAACTTCAAAGTCAAAACTGGAACTAGAAACCACTTTTAGAAACTACCAACTTTTCTGTAGCTGTCTATTGTTCTAGAGTGTGACTCAGCAGAACAAAGGCTTTTGTCTTCATTTAGAAATAAGAGTCCATATTGCACAGGAAGTGGCAAAAACCTGCTGTCTGTAATGTGACCATAGTTCAAATTGTTTTCACGGGAATGTACCACAGAAAGTCCCCAGCTTTATAGAGACAGTAAATCATGACCCTGTTTCACATGAGCTGATGAGACCAGGATAAGACTCTAGTTTTCCTGTAAGCATAGAGAAGCAGTCAATGGAAAAATAGAAATTTGTAGAAAAAAGATGAGTGAGATGGTCACAGTGGAGAGCATTCAATTTTTTACTTGCATTTAATGAATCTACAAATACCTTTATTTATAAATTAAACAGTGAACACTGAAAGAACACTCTGAGAAGGACAGGGGTACATGACAAAGTCTCTGCTACCACTACTATCCAACGCTGTGTAACAGTCACTATAAAAAAAATGGCAGCAGGTTTAAGACTAACATCTATATTTGAAATATTTGTACTTCCCTTTTTATATCATACCTGTCACAGGCGTAAATGTTAAAGAAGGCTGAAAGGGGAACATGAACATAAAATAGTTTTTAAATCATCAATTTTTTTAAAAAAAACTTTTTTTAACAGTACCAAGGGATGCTACTAATCACTTGGATGTGATCAGACCAAGAGGCTGTAGTTTATAGCATTTTTAAAGTTAAACATCATGTAACAGAAAAAACAAGCAAGCAATATGTTCATTTAAGGACAGATTTTTCTGTTCATGCACACACCACAGTATCTGTGTTTGTACTAGTTTCTGTCACTCTCCCTTCTTCTCCAAGCATTCCCATATCTTCAATCATCAGTGAAATTTCTGATGGAAATACAGCATTATTCTACATACAGAAATTACCTGCTATCATGCAAAGAAGCATACTTTCCATTAAGAAGTGTATGTTTTTTCTACTATATAAAAGTTAATTTTCTTTTTCTTAGTGAAGTAACGTTTATCCTCAGTTTGGTAAAATAAAGCTCCAACTACTTCCATGCACTTTATTATTTTGTTTTTCTTAAAAACGTTAGTGCACATATCACAAGTTTTTGCTTGTTTGCAGAGTGAGGAGTAGGAGTGTAGTACACAAGTAAGCCCTGCCTATGAATGTTACAGCTGTGAAACACGTTATAAATAAAACCATATGCTCTTGGAATAAATTTTCATCTTTCCCCCTTTGCTGCATGGTGAAGGAAGTGCTGGAGTAGACCTCAATGCAGGAGTGAGAGCCTGCAAACACACATACATAAAGGTTTGCAGAGAAACTGATAAATAACAAAATAATTTCTCTAATTGTTCTGCAGGATGAATGCATAAGACACTTTATTTTAACAAGAATTTTAACTTCATTTTTAACTAATTAAAAAATTAATTTTTAACTTCATTTTAACAAGAATTTGCTTCAGTCTCCTCTGGCAACCACTCTCCTCACCCCTCCACAGTCAATGGACAACATCTTGGGGACCAGGGGGGTGAAGCCCCTCCCACTGTAAGGGAAGATCAGGTTTGTGACCACCTGAGGAACCTGAACATATATAAGTCTATGGGACCTGATGAGATGCATCCCAGAGTCCTGAGGGAACTGGCTGATGTAGCTGCCAAGCCACTCTCCATGATATTTGAAGTCATGGCAGTCAGGTGAAGTCCCTGGTGACTGGAAGAAGGGAAACATTGTGCCCATCTTTAAAAAGGGTAGAAAGGATGACCCTGGGAACTACCAACCTGTCAGCCTCACCTCTGTGCCTGGGAAGATCATGGAACAGATCCTCCTAGAAGCTATGCTAAAGCACATGGAGGACAGGGAGGTGATTCAAGACAGCCAACATGGCTTTACCAAGGGCAAGTCCTGCCTGACCAACCTAGTGGCTTTCTACGAGGGAGTTATCACATCAGTGGACAAGAGAAAAGCAATGGATGTCATCTATCTGGACTTCTGTAAAGCCTTTGACATGGTCTCCCACAACATCCTTCTCTCTAAATTGGAGAGATACAGACTTGATGGGTGGACTGCTCAGTGGATAAGGAATTGATTGGATGGTCACATCCGGAGGGTAGCGGTCAATAGCTCAATGTCCAGGTGGAGATCAGTGACAAGTGGTGTCCCTCAGGGGTCCATACTGGGACCAGTGCTGTTCAATATTTTCATCAATGGCATTGACAGCGAGATCGAGTGCACCCTCAGCAAGTTTGCAGATGACACCAAGCTGAGAGGTGCAGTTGACACGCCAGAAGGGCGGGATGTCATCCAGAGGGACCTGGACAAGCTGGAGAAGTGGGCCTGTGTGAACCTCATGAGGTTCAACAAGGCCAAGTACAGGGTCCTACACCCGGGTCAGGGCAATCCTCGGTTTCAATAAAGGCTGGGGGATGATGTGATCAAGAGCAGACCTGCGGAAAAGGACTTGGGGGTACTGATGGATGAAAAGCTGGACATGAGCCAACAATGTGCGCTCGCAGCCCAGAAGGCCAACCGTATCCTGGGCTGCATCAACAGAAGCGTGGCCAGCAGGTCAAGGGAGGTGATTCTGCCCCTGTGCTCTGGTGAGACCCCACCTGGAGTACTGCATCCAGCTCTGGAGCCCTTGGCACAAGAAGGACATGGAGCTGTTGGAGCAGGTCCAGAGGAGGGACACGAAAATGATCCGAGGGCTGGAGCACCTCTCCTATGAGGACAGGCTGAGAGAGTTGGGGTTGTTCAGCCTGGAGAAGAGAAGGCTGCGGGGAGACCTTATAGCAGCCTTCCAGTACTTAAAGGGGGCCTATAGGAAAGATGGAGAGAGACTTTTTAGCAAGGCCTGTTGTGACAGGACAAGGAGCAATGGTTTTAAACTAAGGGAGGGCAGATTTAGACTGGATTTAAGAAAGAAATTTTTTACAATGAGGGTGGTGAGGCCCTGGAACAGGTTGCCCAGAGAGGTAGTGGAGGCCCCATCCCTGGAAACATTCAAGGTCAGGTTGGATGGGGCTCTGAGCAACCTGATCTAGTTAAAGATGTCGCTGCTCTTGCAGGGGGGTTGGACTAGATGACCTGTAAAGGTCCCTTCCAAGCCAAAGCATTCTATGATTCTAAGAATTATATGATTTGGTTTCCTCTCTTATTTTCTCACTTGAAACAGTTGTGAATTGGTGTTAACTGGTACCTGTGATAGATGTTTGATGTTTTAGGGTCTGTCTAATACTTCGATGATTTTCAGAGCACATACCTCATGATGATGGGGAGAAAAAAGCATCAATCCACTGTGCTAGTAAAGATAACTGAATTAATAACAGATTTAATCTAGAGTTTGTTAGAAAGTTCTGTAGTTTGACCTACTAGTTAAAGACTTTACTGATGCACTGTGTAGCACTCCTCAGAAAAGCTATGAAACCAAACAAGCCATTTTGTTAATTCATTGTCAACATTTTGTAAAATATGCCTCTGACATGCCATGGTAACAACTTCTTTTACTGAAACCATGTTGTTCTTTTTTCCTTTCTTATTTTCTTTTAAAATACGTGCTTTGGTGACAAAAGAAGACTAACACAGAACGTGGTGAACAAAGGTGAACTATCTCATTTCTCTCTTGTATCAAGAATTCCTTTAGTGATCTAAAACATACCAAAGGCAAAGGGCCATAACTCCTTTCAGTGTAATATGAATCTATTTAATTTCCAATTCTGAGTTATGCAATTATCTCTCCCGTGAGCAGTCTTCTTTCCTTGGCTAGTATTAGGTACCGTGTAGATATATAAAGCTGACTATGTGTTACCATCATGGTATTTTTCTCCTATCCTTTTGCATCTCACCTGCTATTAAAGTTGCCCTTAATCAAAAGGGCAACAACGAAAGCAACACTTCCTAAATGCTGCAGTTCCGTAATGATGGAAAAATTAATATTGGGAAAGCAAATCAGCAAGCCTAAAAAGTCAGGTTATTCAAACGTGTAAGAAGGATAGCAGGAAACACCTCACAGTCTGACAACAAACAGTCACAGCATTATATAGGGGAAAGTGCTTCTGTAGATTAATACAAATACATTTAGCAAATGCTGTGTATTTTACTAAAGGTTATGCTACAGCTCCATGTTCTTTACCATCTATAACTGAGCTCGTTTGCAGAACTAGAGAGCGGAAAAGCATCAGACAGGCTTTCTTGTCTCAAAATCAAGTCCTAATTGAACCTTCCTATCCTACCCTCAGTGTTTATCTGTGTGGTAAGCATTAACCTACATTTGCAGAGGTCGAGATACCGATAAAGAGCAGTTAAGCTTTCCTCAAAGCTGAAAACGGCACTGGCATACAAACCACATTCACACTACAGAGTTTGCAAGTCCATGTTCTGACACTACTTGTTGTTAGACTACTGTCCATTAGCAACAGGGTTTTTTGCTTGGTTTTCAAGCAACTTCCTTGCCTGGTATTCAGATATACCTAAAATATAATCACTAACAGAAAACAGCATGAAATGGCTAAAAAAATTAAAGCTGTGTACATTTGTAAAGCTTCACCCACAATCAGTACGTTGTTTCATGTGGCTTCAACTGTATCACATTCTGGATGTCTTACCTGTTTTATTTCTTTTATCACACATTCTTTCATTTTGCATCCTGTCTCTCATCTCAGACTTTCCAAAGGATTTAGACATGCAACCAAGTAGGCATAGCACGTGTTCTGAAAGCACAGATAAATTAAGAAAGCCATACCTGATTGCATATGGCCTCTCTTTGCCATAATTTATCCAAGTTCCATAAATTAGAGCATGCATATCATGCATGCAATTTTCGACATACTATCAAGTATACAACTTAAAAACCTGGTTCCCCAGTCTCTTTGTTTACTTGTAAGAAGGTAAGTCACTGCTATAAAATATTAATGCTCAAAAGGTATCACAGTGGAAAAAAAAAATTGGTTCCTTGAAAGTTATTGACAGATCAGCTGCCAGAGGATGAAAAAAATACCAGATGGAATAGAAAAAAAAAAATTCCTTGCCATTAGTACATCATACCAAATGCTGCATTCAAAAGCCAAACTCTCCCCTCCTCCTGCCACAACAAACCATTTCTTGGAAAATTTTTTATGCCTTTTTCAACTATTGATGGTGACTATCGACAATAGCTAAATCTGATAAAGACAAAAAAAAAAGGCAGAAATACTGATCTCATAAAATGTTGCCTAGACTTATCTGCCTTGCAAATCCCATTAAAAAAGAAAATGCAGGTACTCACTGAAAATTGAACCTTAAACCCCACAAACTGCTGTAACACCTAGTATCTTTGACATTTGACTTTACAGCAAAATACAAGTACTGCCAGGGTGACACACACACACAAAAAAAGTAGGGAGATATCATTTATGGCTAAAGGCAACACAACAGAAAGGAACAAACACTAATTGGAAAGAAACCAAGTATGTATCTCATTGCCTATAAACACACACACATATCAGCAGCACAGTTTCACTGCCAGAAGATTTATGAGGGCTTAAAAAATACAAAGCCAAAACCCTTAAAACCGGTATCGATATAAACCCCAGTTCAGGCCAGCAAGGCACCTGAAAATCCTGCTTAGATTGGTTCCAAAACCCCAGGCTACCACACCATTTCTGAGCACCTATGAGACGTGAAAGCTAACCATTACCCCTAATGAACTTCTAACTGAAGCTGTTCACAAGGAACCGTCAAACTTCTTCCCCATGGGATTACTACAGCATTTTACCACCTCCTAAGGGTTTAAAAAAAAAAAAAAGAACTGATGTGTTACACTTATTTTCCAAATATCTGATGGTCTACTTCTTCCACAGTATCTGAAGCAGAAAACGTGGCATTGTGACTGTTATCATCAGAGAGGAGAGAGCTAGAAAAACCGCACATAATTCTAAAGAACGAAGGGGCAAAAACTTCGAGGAGTTGAAGTTTAAAAAGTGCTACCTCTTTTGCTTGCCAAAATTATGACCTTTCACAGTATTTTAAGCAGTACACAAATTAAGACTAGAATACCCTTCTGGAAGCATTTTGACTGCATTACAGATACATAATTTATTAGTCTACCTTTTTCCAACCTTACAGATGCTAACCTTGCCACAGTCCTGCAGCACAAGCATGATGCAAACAGACTTACACTGACATCTAAAGGTATCTATTATGTGATGCCTTATGAAAATGTTTGGGAAGTACTAGCACCCTATAAAGTGCTAACAATATAGAGATTAAGAAATGTCAATTTTTATACCCAGGAGGAGACAAATTCTCACTCTCTCTCAAACATGAGATATTTTTAAAAGTTTAAGATTCCACACCATACCACAAAGAGATTATAACCTCCTGTAAATGCAAAGGAATATTGACATACAAAATATTAAAAGTTACCAGAAATTTGTATTTCTGAAGTTTAAGCAAGGATTTACTTGGTAAATTACATGAGCTGAAGTGCAAGTATGGGAAAGGACACTGAGGCCCTAGGAATTTCAATTCAGTCAGTATTTAATTCTTCCAATGATCCTTTGCAGATGAATTAAAAATATTCAAAACCCAAACTTGAGGCAGCTTTCCTTGATTCAGTAAGAATTACATGGCATTTTCTTCAGAGTAGAAAATTAAGCTCTTGCATAGACAATTCTATCTTATGGAAATGACCAACCTTTTCAATCGAGTTGGGCATAAAATCTAAAAGTAGTTCACCTATTTGAAAACAAGTTATCATTTCAAAGTTAATTTTTTTGCCTGCTTCTAAGTTGTCTTTAAGCATAATATACATTATAAAAAGCAAATGTTTGTTTCAAGCTTACTTTTGCAACAAGCGTGCCTTAATTCAGCATAGATGAAAGGGGGTTTGATCAATGTTCCAAAATACACTTCCTACTGGTGAGAAAAGGATATGCAAGCACCCAGCAAATCTACTCTTTTATGCTTTACAAAGTCGTACACCACTTTCTTGTTCTGCAGTCACTTAACAGCCTGCAAGAGACTTAAACCACTTGCTGTCTGCACATAGTTCATTTAATAAAATTTACTTTCCTAAATTTCCACAGGCAGCTACCCTGTTCTCCCTGAAGTATAAATCCAATGAGAAGAGATCAATAAATCCTTCTTGATGTAGAGGTATACACTTATCCTCTCATACCTGTCCTTACAGAGGAGCACCAATCAGCCACATTTCAGTCCATTTGTATTTTTAAAGCATTACTTTTGGGAATAGACTTGGAGGCTACTGGTGCAACAGGACTTACTCTGGAAAGCCTTATTTGCATACCCCTTGTTCTTGTGAATAAATCAAGTGAAAGGATAGCTTTAATCCCTTTAAATAAGGCAATATGTTCTTTACATTTTTAATCATTTGTAGCAACTGAGTCCATTGCTGTAACATAGGGTGCTTCATCAACTAAGTCAAAGTCGCCCAATCACAACTTCATTTCTCACCTAGCCTATTCCATTTCTTAAATGAAATAAGCTTTGGGACTGTGAGACTGCTTGCTTACCCTGTTGGACAGCAGTGGAATGGGAAAACAACTGAAACGTAACCAACATTCAAGCCCACCAATCACCCACCTGACAACTGCTAATAAGCTACTAACTAGTGTTTTAAATCTTCTTTCCATCAAGTTTTACATATGTGAGGACTTCTCATCTGGATTGAGATAACTCATCATTTCAAAGATTAAAATTTCAGTATTCAATCAATAAAATAAGGTGCAAAGGCAAAGCCCAAAACACCTTTGGGGCAAATGGGAGATGTTTGAAGTTTACTACATTCAACTGCTATACTTTTATTAGGTAGTCCAGCCATTACAAATGATATTAATTAAAAAAAAAAAAAAAAAAGTGAAGCAGTACTTAAAGTTGTTCTGCAAACCACATGTGAATAAGTTCTCAACCCCTCAAAACATTACTAGATGAAGAACTGATGACAGATACTAAAACAGCTGCTAAAGAAAACAGAAATTCAGATAAATGAACCGAAGACCCAAAGATATTTGGCAAGTATCACATGTGACTTTTATAATAAAGCTCAGCCAGTATTTATGGTTTTCAAACAAACTATTAAGGTACATGACAAACGCAAGACCTTACCTCCAGGCATGCTATTTGGCACAGCACGCTTATTCACACAGACTTCAACCTCTGCTCCTGGTCATCTGATCTAGGCACAAGTCAGGTGAGCACACACCATCATCTACTAGCTCTTGGGAAACTTGTGTGGGTCAGAACAGCAGAGCAGGTCATATGACTACAAGTCTTGGAACAGAGTTTGTTCTGTCAAACATACCACCAACATTAACCAACTCTTAAAGACAACTCTGAAAATACTTCCAGACAATACTGGAAATAACAGTAAACCTGAAGAAAGCAGTATTATCAGTAACTTCTGAAATAGTGCGTTACAAAGCCAGATTCTGTCTTGAAATGAGGGGAGAACTACACTAGTCAGTTAAAGTTTATGAGGGCTTTTTTTTTTTTTTAATGAGTAGAGTCACAGGAGACCCACACAGCGCTTTGAGTATCTCTGGGAAGGTGGATTTAGCAGGGCATTCAAATCCTAAGGAAGAGCAAGGCAACCAACAGTAAATGCAGGCTTCTAAGGTAACGCAGGTAAATCCAAAACACCATGCAGCTAAAATACTAACAGGATATGATAATATTCGGGATGGAAATTATAGAAGAAAAAGGCCACCGTTCTCAGCTTCTCTGACAATATAAGCCACCGCCAGTGCTGTCTGGTCTTTTCTGCTACTACACCCCCGCAACCTAATTTCAGTTGGGCTGACACAGCTACCTGCTGGCCACGCAGGGAAGAGGATTAAGGAACTGACACAGGTTTTAATCTGGTAAAGAACAGAGAACAGGCAGAGAGAGAGGGGACAGAGGAAACATGCCTGTATCCTAAGTTTCAGTCAGCTTCAACTGACACAACTGCAAATTTCTAAACAGAGAGGGGGTTCACATCTCTCTCAGGTTTGCTCAGCTCTAGAGCCCACACAGCCACAGACTAAACCAGACCAACCTGCTGACACAAACACAAACCTTTTTAGTTGTGGGATTTTTCCCCTAGTGTTAGTTTTCAGCCACATCAGTGAGCTGACCCATCTCACATCTTTACAGCTGAGAAAGTGCATTGCCATGCTTCTGCAAAATAAAAATCTATACCATCTACATCATCTCACCTGATGGCACAGGAAAAGAAACAGAACTTAGTTTCTACAAACAGTGTCTGAGGGTTAAGTTATTCCTGAGAGCTTTTTAATACAAGAGCATACCATACATTCTTGGAAATTACGATACCAAGTGTGAAAACCTGACTGCAAGCTCAATGCAAATTTTATGTTTCACTCAGTGGAGCCAAAAATCTCATTAAGTTTAAATTTTTTTTTCCCCCTGCTCTAATCCAGATGTGGACTGCAAAAACAACTCAAAAGTTTGCAGACATATCCGTTGGAGGTAAAGATAATCTTTATAAAGAATGGTCTCAATTACAGGGTGTGAGTAGCCAGCAGCTTAATAGCTGCCGGTATTTTAGCTGCTAAAAACCCCTAGAAATCACAAAAACCCATGTAGTCTAGAGGTACTGCCTAAGCTATGAGAATATATTAAAATGCACATAGCATTAAAAAACATGTGTTCCAGTGAAGACTTCTGTCTGCCTATATGATTGCAACACTAATTAAAAAAAAAATCCCAAAGCAAGCAATTAAATGTTAAGACTGCTTGCAAACCTGCAGCACTTTTGAAAAGTTTTCAACTCTATAAAAGCAATAGTTTGAGTTGTAGATTTCACATCAAAACGAAGGCTATAAAGTCAAAGTCAGCCTACAGTCACCTTCACGCATTTCTCTCCCAAGTATACTGAGCAGGTGAGGCAACAGGAAAGGAGGGAGAGCTATTCTAAATGCATTTCTAATGCTAAATTCTAAATGCATTCCCCCCCCCCCCCAAAAAAAAAAAAAACAAAAAAAAAACCAAGAGCAAAACTTCAAACAAAAAAGGGTTTTACTTAAAGGGAGAGGCAAGATGTACATTATCATTGTTTCCCAAAAATCAACCATCAAAACTATTTTAGATTCAGGATCTAAAAATTCAAGTCTGATATAAATGCCTTAACTAGACTTACTGAAGAATAAGGTCTTAAGTAGCACATCCAAGCTTCTTAAAACACAGAAACCATCAGCTCCTTAAATGCGTGTCCCATGACACACAAATAAAGACGTTTCAGAATTGCTCAGTTTGGTCACATTTTGTGGCAGGGAACTTTTTTTTCTTTATGCTCACAGCAGAGCACAGCTTTGTAAAGATTTCTCTATCTAAACACAATCCCTGGACAGTAACAAAGACTGTTTGCTGTTGGGAAAAACTGATAGGTATCTGTATTTATTGTTGAGATAAACAAATTTTAGAGCATTTATTTGTTCTGTTCCAAGTACATCCTGTGTTCAAATACCATCACCTTTATTATTTAGAAAAAACCTAATGTGTGCATACACACATGGGCTCATGTTTAGCTGATCCAGTATTCCTGGGGTCCCATTCTCTATTCTGAGATACACTACTGGAATGACCTAGAGAGGATAAACAAGCATTAAATAAAGTTCTGTGGTCAAGTCCCCTGGTATTGAAGCACCCTGCCAACCACCACAGGCAGTAGGAACAGGAAGAGAAGCATGTCCAGGTTGCAGTAATTACAAATAGCCAGATCAGGCTGAGTTAAATGTGTCAACACACAAAAGCAGCACTGCCTTACATGTCAGAACTTACTTTTTTTTAAAACCCTTTCAGCTAAATCAGCACAATCTGCTGCCAGTTTAATGTGCAGGTGCTCTGAATCTCCTCTGGGACTAGACAGGAAACCTAAGCTTAGAATTCAAACCAGATTCATGAGCATTTCTTTGCTCATATGTTTCAATCACTTGCACAGCCCCTGTGCTGCTCTCCTGTCCTTGCTAGAAGTGCATAACGTACCAGTAAGTTTGTGGGCCACATGGTGAACTGAAGATCACACTACTGAACCTGCTAAAAATAACTCCCCTGCCTTTTGGGGGGGAAGGGGGCAGGGGGGCATTATTGTTGTCTCACAGACAGTTGTGCTGATACAGCTGACTTGCTGGAGGTAGGGCAGAACAAGTAATAGGGACTGCTGGAAGAAATGTTTCTGCAACGTTACCAGGCACTAAAAAGAGATGCTGTGATGGAGTGAGACCCCCTCTGCAGGGTTTCCGCTTAAGAGCTATCATCCTAATCTGGCCAAAGGATCTAATGCAGGTTCCCCTGCAGTGGGAATCAGCTGCCCCACTCCCTCCAAGTCTGAAGACAAAAGGCAGCATACTTTCCTCTTCCAACATTGTATCTTGCTTTTTTTCTTCTGTTTTACTCTGAGATCTGTCAAATCAAAGTTTCAGCTTTCTACCAGAGCCAGGCAGTGTTGACTGACAACAATAAAACGCAAAGTAGCCCTTTATCTAATATACATTCTATTTCATCCTCCTTTTCAAACCTCTCATGCTCACACACAGAAACAAATCCTCACATTTGTCAGATGAAGAGGGTCACTGGAATGAGTGTGGTAGCCTGTTTGACTTTTGATAGGCTTTCAATGTGTTCAACTAATAACTGCAAAACAAGTCCATTATAAGCACTCTAGATATAAAGAAACACCTAAAAATAGGCTAAGTCAAACACACACTTAAGAATACACATGGTCTACTTTGATTTTTTTTCCTGATGTGCAATTCCAGCTCCAGTAGCCTTTTTTTAAAAAGTACTCCCTAAAAAGGGATGCTATACCTGAGCTGCAGAAGGCAGAGAACATGTAACAACTTCACCTGCTTTAAAGGCTGACATAGCGGTTTCAGTGACAGCTGAACAGACAAGCATGTGCTGCTTCTCCTTAGACTGCTGCTCCCAGATGTGTAGTCCCATCCTGTCCTTTCTGCCTGCTTTGTCATGCTTGTCAGACCACTCCACGAGCTAATCCAACTCCTTGACTGAGCAAAAACCACCCCATACTTCTATATATCTCTATTATCTATATATCTATCTCCCCTCACTGGATTGGTGAGTCAGATCAACTCACAGGAGGGTATGAAACGCTGCAGTGGAAGGTAAGAGGCGGAGCTGACACCAGCAGTGGGAGGTAGGGACAGGATGCCATTCACTGAACCACAGGTGAAATTCACAGCCAGAAGCAAAACAGAGAACAGCTCATCATAACTGTTAGGTTACAGCTAAGGAGAGCTGTATTCTGTTCAACTGCATTGTGCAAACAGCTCTTCCACAAGCAAGGGCAGAGGGTTTCACTACAGAGTAAGACACCCCGCATTTCAGCTGCAGCACTGATAATTCAGCTACCTGGATTATTCCAGGCAATGGCCTCTCGCACTTCTGTCAGAGTGTATTGCCCAATTTTACCAACACAGATCCCTCTACTATCACAACCTCAGTCAGTACTAGGATACTTTGGTGTCAAACAAGTGACAGATTTTTAAAGGACCACATTAATATCAACAGCTGGTCTCATGCAAAACTAATAACTACTTGTATTTCCAGAAAGCACAAATATTTGCACGGTGTGACCTCAGCTCCTAAGGTCTCATAAGTAACTAACAAATCAGTGTACATGTTTACACTAGACATTTTAGATATGTTAGGTAATGAGAGCAAACTCAAAGCCTGGATAAGCCCTGCTAAGACTGCTTGGAACTGGAACTACAAAATTCAGAATTTATCATCATGCTATCCAAAAATAAACACAATCACTCAGCTAGAACTTGGAACTCATGAAAAATTATCAGACTTGTGCCTTCCTAATTTACATTACAAAGCCTCCCTACGTAAATACAGTCCTATTTTACTTGTATCTTCTCATCAGCTTGTATTATTTAAAACATGTGGGACATTCACACAGATGGGGGAAAAAACAAGAGGTCAGGCTTGAAACAAAAGCCAAGCCATTCCATTTTATTAGCAGATTAAACATGCGGAACTGTAATTTTAAATTCCAAGTAAAGCAACTTAATGAAAACATTCTGAACACACAGATGAAAACTACTACAAATTGTTGCAATCTTTAATTGCCATGTTGCTAAATGTCTTACTAAAACCAGAAGTGATAAAAAAGTTTGTCAATCTGATTTGAGAATGCACAGAAAAGGACTATATTGCTTAGTGATCATATGGAATCTGGTATATAAATCTAGAATTTTTCCCAACATCAGCAGCCAATATAACAGTCCAGCATGTCTGAAATACTACTAGGTGATGAACACTTGCAAAATCTAGTCCTTTCATTTACAAAGATCCTGCTTTTAAGCAAATTTAGTCCTTTTCTGACACCAAATTTACATTACAAAACTCAGAAACATTTTTTCAGTTTCCTTTTACCTTCTGCATAACCACAATATTTACTACCAAAATATGTAAAGCCCAAATACAAGTGCACTAAATTTAGTTTATTCAAGCTGAATGTCCTAAATATCACTTG
This sequence comes from Mycteria americana, assembly GCF_035582795.1. NCBI lineage: Eukaryota > Metazoa > Chordata > Aves > Ciconiiformes > Ciconiidae > Mycteria > Mycteria americana. Next base: position 42,500,904 of record NC_134370.1, read on the forward strand.
ATTGCTGCCACCTATTGTTGTTCCAACACATTGCAAGGAGCTAACCCTTCTCCCCTTTCTGCCTCAACTCAATACTAGTACTCAGCTATTTTAAAAGCTTAGAAAGTTACTAACTCTTCACATACCGCATGTCATGTAAAGAAAGGAAAGTAGGGGGAAAGTGAAGACACTGCAAAAAAATTTTTTTCTTTTGATTAATTTTGTTTGGTAATTCTACTGTAACTTCAAGTAAACAGGACACAGTAGGACACACACAAATTCTGGAAACCAACCAAACCAAATCAGTGAAGAGTAATTTCATCAGATACCAGTATCAAAGAGCCCTAAGAATGCCTGTTTCACAGGCTACCAATTCAACAACTTTACTAGTTTAAGAGATTTCAAAGCATATAACTTCCAGCAGCATTATTACTACTTCTGTCACCAAAATCGGGAATAAACCTCTTAACACCAATGTAGCATTAAGAAGCAGGCATTCTTTATTGCAGTGCTGGATGCACGGGGGATCCTTCCACCTAATGTGCATACCAGATTACAAAGATCTAGGTTCATTTATACAGTATATCTTTCTACATGCATAGGTTTTCACACTACTAGGCGGGACTATGTTAATTAGTATCTTACATAATGATGATTCAGCATAACGCATGCTCAGTTTTTCATGTGGAGGTCCTCTGGTGGTCGCAGACCCCAAAAACATGCTTTTCAGGTCATGAATTCAGGGTCATTCTTCCTTTTAAGGCTTAATTTTCTCCATTGTTAAATATCACACACTAGAAGATCTGGTTTCACCAGGATATTCTTGGGTTTTCTTTTGTTACTTCCTGGTTGACCCTTTGAACTTTATTCTTTACATGTTCCTCACTTATTTTCCAACACTTCTGTGTCTGCTATTGCTAAATATGCAACTGATAAGTCTGTTTGGGCATGATAGCTGTAGAATGAATAACAGTTGAAAATGAAGATGAATAAAGATGAATAGATCTAAAAAGATTGGCCATAGGCAAGTCACTTCCTTCCTTGCCCCCTTTCAGTTAAGAATTGATAAACACTGGCAAAATTCAAAGAATACAAACAAACCAAACAAAAGAATACAAGTAAACAGAACAAAATACTTTTTATATGTAAATACAGACATACACATATATATGTATATAGACATATCTATTTTGTATATACAAAAAAGGTGTGTATACACACTAACTTCTCCATTAATCTAAGTTTTGGCTTTACACTCATAAGAGAAGTAAGTCTGGAACAGTCATTTCTCACACAGTCCATTTAAAATGATAATTCCAGGTTGCCAAAGGCCCTTTAATTCTGTCTTCTTCTAAATGTATACAACTTCACAATGACATAATGTTCAGGCTCATCTAAAAGGTTAAAGAACAGGAAAAATACACAGACTAACAAATCAGCCTAACAAAAGCTTTAGTCTGTAGAGCTTTAAGTACTAGAACGGAAACTTTGCCACTGAACATAAAATTTGGGAGGGTTATTGTTTCAAATCTTAATTCTCTGAATATCACGTAAATAAACGAAAATTATTTTCAAAAAACTTTGGAGGCAAAAGATGACCTCCCTCAAGTAGGCTGTGATTTCCCCTGTCAGTATACTGTCTTCATTCTTAAAGCCAGAACAAACCCAAGAACTGGTAAGTCATCTCACTGAAGGTACAATTTTGGTTGTTTCAAATTGATAAGCCTCATTTCATTTGCTTTCTGAAACAGGGTATTAAAGGTATCTAAATAAAGATGTCCTAAAGACACTGAAATAAAGATAAAAGTTAACATTTGCAAATCGAAGAGCAGATCAGCCCCTGGACCCAAAGGCACCTACACTAAGGTAACTCAATTGCCAGATGCTGGCCATTCACGCAGGCCAGTGTAGGCACACACCCCAGTTCTGCAACAACGAGGAACTCACAACACACACATCCGCAGGATGCTTTTGTTGAAGCACCTAACTACAAATATAGGAGCCTAAATTTTAGGAGACATCTCTGAAAACATGGGCATAGGTGTCCAAATTGTTTTGATATTAAAGAAACATACTGCACGTTTACAGCAATCATCTGTGGGACCACTGCTTAAAAATACAATATTCAGACAGTTAAATATTCTCAAGCAAGGGGAAAGTACCGGTGTGACAAGAGTCAATCTCAAGGCTCAAACAGGAAAATAGTGAATTCCTGCAAGGGGTGAATTACCACTTCTGGCTAGACATCTGAACTCTCCAACTCAGGCTCTTTTATGGACAAATATCAAAGGCTAATTCCAACGCTTACTAATGGATCAAAGCATCACCTGCTCCACACAGCTGTTCCTTTGCACCTTCACTTATTCTACAGCCTTTATCTATACATCAATGCTAACAATCCTTCATCAAAATCCATTTAAAACTTCATTTGGCTTTGAACTGATAGATCCAATTATACTTAAGTGGCTAATTAAGGTAGCTGTACTCCTAAATCCTGTCCCCCTTCACTTTAAGCCCCTTGCCTGCAGTCTCAGAGTAGTTACACGTGACCTTTGAGCTGGCCACACAGGCTGCTGTTGCTAGAAGGAGAAAACCCTCCCCGTCCTCCAACTCTGCACATCCCTCATTTCAGCTGCAGCATGAGCACAGCAGCAAAATGATTCCTCCCACCCTGAGTGACAGCAAGAGGGAAGTTTGCAACAAGGAACAGGAACCTCCCCTTCCAGGAGCAGCTGGAATTGCTAGTTTGTATACCAGGAATGCACAAATATGTTTCCCATTAGAATCACCAAATTCTGTCTCTGGATTTGGAAGACCAGAGCATACAGATGACTGAACTGCTTTATGGGTAAGGAAACAGCCTCAGCATATGTTCAGGCTAACACTAGCAACCAGGCAGTCGCTTAACAAGTCAGAGCAGCTTGCATAGCCAAGTGAAAACTAACATACTCATTTGTACCACCAGAGTCAGTTTTGGGTCAAAACAGGGAGCAGATCTGACTCCCAGCGTGGTACCCACTCACTAGTGCTGACAGAGGAGGGGAGAGGATGACTATTCCTCTCAGTAGCTGTCCACAGTTAACTACCTGAAGCTTAACATGAAATTGCATCTTAAATCCCAAGGTAGATCCAGGAAACCCGCATTCGCTGTCAGCAAAACTCAGCTCTTTGACATGCAATCAATACAAGGTTGAGATTTAGAGATACAGTGATGTACCCTGACCCTCTGTAAATCAAAAAGGATCTGGAATCTACACCCTGTTCAGGCTCTGAAAGACCTTCCTTACATTCTCCCCATCTATTTTCCGCTCACTTCTTAGCCTAAACAAATAGTAATAAAGAAGCCAATAGCTCCAATGCTAAGGAACTTCAGGGTATAGGGAGTCAGCCCTCTTGCCTGAGATGAAGAATTAACAATTGGTTGGAAACCTGGAAGCTGGTCTCACACAGGGTACAGGCAGAGAGAGGAAGAGAAATGGGGGGAAGGGGAAAAGACAAAACTTGCTGGGTTCCCTCAGATAAAACTTAATCCTGCAGTTATACAGAAGATTAAGAAAAGGATGTTGTGGAAAGCATCTGATAATTCCAGCACTCCAAGAGTAAGTGAAATGAACTGTTCACCTTAACTACATCTTCTGAAGGGGACCTGCCCACTTTTTGGACATGAAAGGATTTAATTACCCCAAGAAAAACAATTTGCAAAGACATCAACTCAGATTGAGTAAGGCCTTGAGATGCAGACTAGAGGAACCTCAGGAAGACTGAGAAAACAGTCCTAGACACCACCTCTACTTTTCTTCGGTTCTCAGGACATTCACTATCGAACACCACTAGAAAGGACAGGATGGGCCAGACCCACCCCCACAGTTGTCATTTACCCCCATAAATGATACCACTGAGGAGTCAAAGAGCCACCTCGTTACACCTGTCCCCACGTGCTTGTACAGTTTGTGCTGTTGAGGTTTACCATCTGCTGTGCAATGAGCTAACCAAGCTGAAGTAGCTTGAGAGTCAGCCATGACTGCAAACATCTCCAAGCAATACTCCATGTTACGTTGTCGTAATAAGCATAACAAAAAAATCAAGATGATGTCTCTCCTTGCAGACAGGGGAACGGCCCAACCCATCATAGCTGTTATACGTCACTCTCCTCTTACTTTCTAATGCTTGCAAAGCCATGCTTCAGTTAGTAACCAGTCAATGTTTTTAACATTAGTTTATTATCTTTATACAGCTGAACAGTACACATGTGGCCATTAAAAGGAAAATATATAATTCTGAAAAGGATGTCTATACATTTACTCTACTTATATGATTCAGAGTATGAAGTGAAAGAGCATACTCACTAACCAAGAAAATTCAGTGGGGATACCATTGCTTTCCATGGTAAAGGGACGTGGAAATGAGAGAGCTTATAAAACAAAGAACAGCAGAGAAGTCCTCTTCTTACAGGATACTTATCTCTTCAGGCACGAAGCTTGAAATAAGAGGTTGTAATGAAAATATTTCTCCTCTTTACCATGATCAGACATCAACTTTCCCTTTGGTACCATAAGACACTGTGCTGCAGTTCAGCATCCTGCTGCCATCTATCCTTCTCTTCCCCTCCGCTGCTCTTTTCCCTCATACAGGTCATTACTATGAAGCAACTTCAGATAGGCAGCTCACTCTAACAACCTCCATCTATTGCTCCAGTATCTTTTAACAGACAGCTTCTAAATCACATTCATGTATTTAAACACATTAAAATCCAAGATACAGCAGAGCACAAGGAGCCAAGTGTTAAAGTCAGCTCTTCATCTTTCAAGCACTGGTGGTTTTTCTACAAACCAGAAAGCAGAAAACCCACACATTTTAAAGCATCTACTTCAGGAGCTGGCAGCAGAGAGGCAACAAGCCCTGTCTGACCAGAACTGACTCGAGCCACATGGATGCCCCTGCGCTGGTGCCAGCATGCTGAGTTCAAAGAGAAGTTATTAGCCAGATGCAGCATGTCTTTGGTACAATGCTGCAGCTGAGGTGATAAATCCACGGCCCAGCGCACTTCAGATGGCTCTGCCAGGGTGAGCACAGGCCTGGCTGAGCTTCCTGACTTCTGCTCAGCATCAGCCCTCGGAGCCATCTCCTGTAGAGCTGCACCAGATCTCTGCCCTGTAAATCCTCATGGTGGCTGTTCCACGAGGATCAAGTCTCAGGGCAAATACACCAAATCTGCTCACAGGCTCAGCGGCACCTCAGCTAACCAGCCCTCCCAGAAACAATGCTGCTGGGAGCCCACTGTGGACAGACACTGACTGTCTTCAGGGCTGAGCAGGATTCATCAGCCTGACTTCAGAGAAAAGCTGGCCCTGGAAGCCTCACACCCAAGACAATGCACCTAAGCTGGTAAACTTGTCCAGACCTGAACTTATACTTCTTTGTCAGCACTGAGCTGCTCTTTCTAAGCCTCCGTGGCACTGTTAACACATTCACCCCAATAAATCACCAAAGGATAATTGAGATTTACTCATGTTTGGGGAATACAACCCCCAGGGGGCAGCCATAAACAGCAAACAAGGTGGAGGGTCTGAGAGGCTTTCATCTTATAAACTAGAGACCAAGGAGTTCTGATCTAGACTTTCCAAAGTCCTCCCCTGCATTTCATATGATTTTAGGCTCACTGAAATGCCCTACGGATTTTACCCACAGCGCAGCTGTTATTCAAGTCTTAGTCTCTGGGTCATCCCTCCTGCAGACATACCAAGGGTAGCATTGAAAATTAGCATGACATGTCGACAAAGAGATAGCGACACGGAAACCACCATCTGGGGACCAGCTGAGGCTCTTGTCCGATTCAATAACTATTTTCAAGTTACAGAAAGACAAGTCCTGTTTTAGAAGTCAACAAAAGATTAAAGATCATATTAAAAGTTGACTCATCTATTCAGATATTTTTGCTGTCAATGTATTACTGCTCACGCGCCACACATACAGCCTCAAAATTACCCACCTCCTATCATTTTCAGATTCACCCTATCCTGGCAGAAATTAACAGACAGCTCAGACTGTTGAGTGTTTCTTTGCTACACAAGATGCTCAATTGCCATTTGAGGCTAGATACCTACAATTTTGAGGTACGAACTTACTGTTTACGATGTCACCTTGCAGCTGAAGAATTTGTGGAACAGGCATTGTGAGAATAACTATATCAAACTGTTCCGGTGGTCCCATTTTCCTGGAGACTTCCCATTTCCCATCTCGGAGAGAGATGCGAGTTACATGCTGTTCATAGAAGACATCTGCATCTGCTTGGAAAAAGAAGTTACATACATGTAACAGTGAATTCCACAGAGAAAATGCAGAGTAGTTTCCCTTAGTAACTGGATGACTTGCAAACAGCAAAGCACACAGACAGGCTTAGGGCAAAGTTTCACAAATTAGGTTGAATCAATTTAACAGCCAGCATATGACATTAAAAGAGTTGATCCTGATCAGCTGAAAAGATCCCATCACTCCCCCGGGCTAGGGCTTGTATTTATCTGACTCCTCTCTGACATGATTCAGCTGAGTAAACAGATGGAAAACTACCAGCTGCTCTCTTTGTCAGGTTAGTTTACTGTGGCTTGAGTGAGCTGAACCAAATCAGAGTGAAATCTGACAGGCACAGGAGGCAGTGCAGGATAAGCAATCAAAACACACCCCCAGGAGCTGAAAAAGAGAGTGTTGCCTCTGTTAGCATCTCTCATATATGAGAAGACAGGAACATAGTTAATTATTTGCAAGATTAGGGTCTAAAAAACCAGTTACTTAAAAAAAAAGACAAAAACAATCACATGAAAGGAGCAAAGCTTGACTGTTCATAAAGCTAACATTTTTCAAACCAGAGTTAAATAGTCACTAAACCGTACAAGTGGTTCTGCCACATTACACCTAATGCAGTAGTTACACAGTTTAAAGTAGCAGATGATCTTCTCCTTCAGTCTTTTCTAAAGTACTTTCAACACAGTAGGCTCACACTGCATAAACATTCATTTCTGTGAAACACAGGATGTAGCTCACCACTATGTTCCCAGTTGCTCACTTAAAGAGCACAATTAACTTAAGTACACACTTGTGAAAAAACACCCAAATACTCACTTTATTCAAGTTGCAACTCAAATCTCTTCTCAACCATGATCTCACTCCCACTAAATTATCTCTGTCCTAATTGTGTTAGGTCTGACTTTCATATGCTAAAGCCAATAGTGTAAATATAAGCTGGGCCCCTGATCCCACAGACATTATATTTGTATAGAGATTTTTATATGCCAGCAGTGCAGCTGAAGTCAGTGAAGCGCTTGCAGGACTTAGAAATTTATAGAGCTCGCAGACCTGTTTATCCATCTAAGCAACTTCAAGACATATGTAAACAAACAAGGAACTTGAACATTCTCATTGGAGATTTAAATTTGAAAGTTCAAGAATGCCATCAAAACCACAATCATTAAAACCTTTCATTTCATACAAAGACATCTAAAAAAATTACCTGACTGTTTTAAATAATACTTGACAACCGAGGAAATGCCCTGGGGTGCCATGTAATTGTACGAGCCTTCTTTCACTACCATTCCTTCAATGGGTGCAGTCAGCGGTTTCAAGATGCCATGAGATAGAAGCTCCTCATAGAAGCTTAAAGGGAGCAAACGACAGAGACAAAAATACACTGCATGAAAACCAATGGCAGCTGTCGTTATTTTTCACAATTAAAGTTAAGACCAGCCTAACTTTTGAATTTAGAGAACAGTTTTTAACGACATCATACAACCTGTGTTTCAAGCCAGGCTATGCATGAACAGGAACCATAGCTATAAAATGACAAAATACCTTGCTATTTTATTGGGGGCTGGCCTTTTACATGAGACCAAGGCTACCTACTGTGCCTGTAATAGAAACTGTTAGCAGTTTGACCTGAAGGTTTCAGGACTAACTGTGGCAGGGGCATATAGGACAGTTACTCAAAACTCTGAATATCAGTACAAACTGCATCGCCACCATGGAGCACAGGAATATTCCAGCAGCTAGATGCAGGTGCCTGAAACACACCTGCAACTTTCCCCGATTTCCACACGATTTTCGCATTTTCACATCACTGTTACATCACCGTCCCCTTCCTTCCCCAGTCAATGGCAAACCGTCCCGTGTACCCAGCAAGCCCAAGCAGGCCCCACCAACGTGACCCTCCCCCATACCCCCAGTCAGGCACCGCTGTTCTTCGGGGCGGAGACATCACATCCCCGCAAAGACAAACTTTTTCTTTCATACCTAGCTTTCCTGTCACTTGCATAGTGTTCAGGGGACTGTGAGGCACATTAGCTCTTGAAAGCAAAGATCTCTGTGGATTTAAGCAGCGGGACCGCACTCACCTACGTTGCCTACGGTGGGCAGATTTGCACCACAGGTGAAAACCACCGAGCCGCGACACCCATGAGTAGGCTGTTTCGCCGCCAAACCAGCCCGACCCCACGTACCACCACCTGCTTCGCCCCCCACCTCACTTTCCACCTGAGGCGGCAGAGATGGGCGGAAAAACCGAAAGCAGGGGGCGGTGGCCGAAGCACAGCGACCGGCCCTGCCACCCCTCCCCCAGGCCGCGGCGCCCGCGCTCCCCCGCCAGCGGCACCTCCCCTCAGGCCGGCCACGCGCGAGGCGGGGCGGAGCGAGGCTGAGCTGGGGGCGCGGCGCTCACCTGCGGCGCGGCGCCGCGCGCTCCGTCTCGAGGGTGATGTACTGCGCGCCCAGGTCGGCGGTGCAGGCGGCGTCCCGCGCGCTGCGGCTCGTGCTCATACGGCCCCCTGCGCGACAGCCAGTCAGAGACGCCACGCGACGCCACGCCACGCCACGCCACGCCACGCCACGCCGCATGCCGAGCCCACCTGCACCGCGCGCCTTGTCCCAGACGGCGATGCGGCCCAGAGGCGCCCCCCGCAGCAGCGCCGCGCAGGCGCCACCCGTCAGCCCCGCGCCCACCACCAGCACCCGCGCCATGCCCTTGCCCGCCCCGCCCCGCTCCGCTCGGGGGCGGGCACCCCTGTGCCACCACGCCCCCCCGGAGGGAACGCGCCCCGCCCCGCCCACGGGCGGGGCGGAGACGCGCAGGAGGCGTGCGGAGACGTGCAGGAGGCGTGCACTCACGCCTACATGCACGCAGGCGTGCACGCACACACCCCAGCAGGCAGGTACCCCTGTACCCAACCCCAGGCCTGTGCACACACTCCCCCCTGTGCACACACTCCCCCCTGCATGAAGACCCGTGCACGTGGCCCCCCGCACACACACCTGTGCACACCCCCACGCACACACACCCCTGCACACAACTGTGCACACACACACACCTGCGCACACATCCCTACACATGCACCCCCCTGCATGCACACCTGTGCGCATGCACACACCCTTGCACAGCCACCTGTGCACACATACACACCTGCACACATATGCATGCGCGCACACACCTTTGCACACACCCCCATGCACACACACACCCCCTGGCACACACACATGCGTGCGTGCACACACCCCTGTACGCACACATATGTGCACACACCCACCCCCTGCATGCAACAGCTGTGCTCACACACCCCACACACACACCCACAGGTGCCTCCTGGGGCAGGGGGTGCTCCAGGCCCCAGCCACCTCGGTGGCCTCTGCCTGTCTCACCCTGCTCTGCCCTTGGCACTCCTCCTCCTTCCCAAAATGCACGAGGCTCCTGGCAGCCCCTCGCTCCTCTCTCAGCCCCAGCCCTGACCTCATCCTCCTGGTGAGGGATGCAAGTGCCGGAGGGCTGAAGTGGAGGTGGGCACAGCAGCATGGGGACCCCTGTTCAGAGAGAAAGGCCAGCATGGAGTATTGGCCACGGTGACAACAGCCTCTTGGGATGAGACCAAAGAAGTGACTGGTGCAACCTATTAACAGGTCTAAGGGAAACCTCCAAGCTTGATAGCGGGACGTGTTACATGGAGGGGCTGATACCTGCTGAACTCCTCTTCTCAAGGACGGTCGGATGCCAAGAGCTACAACCAGCAGAGATAAAGAAGCCTGTGAAAGGCCATGCTCCACCTTGCCAAGAGAAAGGGGTCAGTCAAGCAGGGAGCTGCAAAAAGTGAATAGAGCTGTTAAAATGACAGATCAGACACTGTTAATTGTGAAAACCCAACTGATAATCCACCAGGATGGTCAGTTATGGGCAGTGAAACATGTACTTAAAGAACCGATGTCTTGCCAAAAGACCTCTGCCCCCAGCAAGTCTCAAGTCCTGTGCATCTACCTGGCATGTGTTGAGTTTTGAGTAGGTCAAGTGTTGAGTGTTAAAGGAGAAGCCGCTGCCTGAGCATACACACCATTCAGGGAGTCGCACACACACCACCTGAGACTTTAACTGCTCGGACCTGAGTCCCTTTGCAGCGGGCAGCTCCACTGAGCTCACGGGTGCCCCTTTTCGACTCCTCGCTCACACACACACACACTCTCGGGCGTTTTCTCTCCCCTTAGGCTTGACCCTAGGTTTCCCAAAGCAGAGTCTCCAATACGATGTACACCAGACAAATTTATTAATTGGTACAGTGGTGAAAAACAGCTCGAGCTGGGTGCCTCCAGAGAGGGACCCAGAAGAAAGAAATTATACCCTGGGCAATTATACCCTTACAATTTAAATTCCCCTCCCCTCAGGAGACAGTTCGGACCAATAGTAATATTAGGGTCTGGGGTCTTCCCGTTCTTCATTGGGTCCTTTCATTGTCTCTAGGCGGGCCATTTCTTCTCTTATCTCTAAGGTTGTAACTTCTGCTAAGGTTGAAGCTTCCGTATCTTTCTGGTTTGCACCGGTTTTGGGGGCTTTCCTTCATGTAGCCAAGTAAAAGTTCAGTACACGGTCAGCAAACTGGGGTGAAAGTTTGCAACCTAGGGCTTCAACAAGCCTTGATACTAATGCTATGTATTGGATTCCGTTTGAGCTAGAAAGTGACTACTACAACATAAGTAATGATGCTTGACCAACTCAATAAACTTCTGCGATGACGTGACTGGCCTGGTAGATGAGGGGAGAGCACTAAGGCCTTTGACACTGTCTTCCATAAGATCGCCATAGAGAAGCTGTTGATGTAGGGGCTGGATGAGCACTGAGGTGGGCTGAAAACTGGCTGAATGACGGAGCGCAGAGGATGGTGATCAGCAGTGCAAAGTCTAGGTGGAGGCAATTGACCAGCAGTGTGCCCCAGGGATCAGTACTGGGTCCAGTCCTGTTTAACATCTACATTAATGCTCTGGATGGTGGGGCAGAGTGTATCCCCACCAAGTTTGCAGAGGACACCAAAGTGAGAGGAGTGGCTGATATGCCAGAGGGACCTCTACAGGCTGGAAAAATGGAAGGGAACATCATGAAGTTCAACAAGGGGAAGTATAAAGTCCTGCATCTGGGGAGGAACAGCCTCCATGCATGCTGTACACACTGCGGGTCACCCAGCTGGAAAGCAGGACCTGGGGGTCTTGGTGGACACCAAGTTGAACATGAGCCAGCAATGTGTCCTTCTGCAAAGAAGGCAAATGATGTCCTGGGCAGCACTAGGAGTGTTGGCAGCAGGTCGAGGGAGGTGACCCTTTCCCCCTACTCAGCACTGGTGAGGCCAGACCTGCAGTGCTGGGTCCAGTTCTGGGCTTCCCAGTACAAGAGAAAGTCCAACTGGAGAGACTCCAGCAAAGGACCACTAAGATGATTAGGGCACCAAAGCATCTCTCCTATGAGGAAAGGCTGAGAGAGTTGGGACTGTTCAGCTGGGAGAAGAGAAGTCTCACAGGGGGAATCTCATAAATACCTGAAGGGAGTGTGTAAAGAGGACGGAGCCAGGTTCTTCTCAGTGGTGCCCAGTGACAGGAACAGAGGCAATGGGCAAAAAATTGAAACACTGGAGGTTCCCTCTGAACATCAGGAAACACTTGTTTACTGTGAGAGTGACCAAGCTCTGGTGCAGGTTGCCCAGCAGTCTCCATCCTTGGAGATATTCAGAAGCCATCTGGACGTGGTCCTGGGCAACCGGCCTTATGTGGCCCAGCGTGAGCAGGGGGATCAGACAGGATGATGTCTAGAGGTCCGTTCCAACCTCAACCAGTCTGTGATTCTGTGATAAACCGTTTCCGCCACGGGATTGACTTCGTCCCAACACCAGTCATCCAGGAATGCTCTGGAACTGGGTCTGATCCACCCTACTGAACAGCTTCTATAGCATAATCAAAACCTGCCCACCTGGAGGCGCTACCCAGCAGGAATTGCTCAAGAGTGTGACAGCTTCCAGAAAGTGTTGATGGGCTGTCTCCAACACCTGGAGTTTTCGTGTAACCATGCACAGCAGTAGCTTGTATTTTGCAATAAGCTATGGTTTGATGTTAAGAAAGTGGGATCCTGAGATGCTGAGACTGGAGTAGATAGTGCTGAGGGGTGGTGGCACGTGTGCACCGCTTCTGCCTGGGGAAAGATGAAATTTTCTGGACAATGGTTACAGAAGACATCCGCCAGGAGGTGACAACCAGCAGTTTCTAAGGTCATCTTCATTGGCCTGATAATGCTGCTTCTCGGAGCCCAGAGGCAGGAGCTGAAGGATTTTCACCCTGCCTGTTGTTGTCATCTTTGCAGAGCTGTCCCTCTCACCTTTAATGCACTGCCAGCAGTTTGTCCCGTAGCCACAATTCAGGAAAACAAGTTCCCATCCTACCAGCCTTGAGAGTGGGCAACTGGGGGAAGTATTTGGATTATTATTCTTACCTAGCTGCATAGGTGAGAGAAAAAGTTCCAGAGAACTGCTGATAGGATCACTGTGGTATGGGGGACACCACAGCCCAACACTTTGGCATAGATGTTTAGCAAGGGATTGATGTAAAGTCCCTTATGTGGAGCTCGTTGCACCTAAGGGACAGGGCTTACCTGCTGAGGGTGTTGATGATACTCATCTTCAATGGGAGCTCCGAGTTGGCCTCAAGGCAGATGTTGTTTAATAGGCACTTCTTGGAGAGACGTTGGGGCCTTTGTCTCCCCTTCCCATGTGAGTTGTGGGGCAGTCATGGAGAATGGGTGTTCAGTCTGGGGCTTCCTCATTTTTTTCCAAAAAAAAAAAAAAGAGATTGACCATATAACTGACTCTCCAACATGTAAGAGTTTAGAGCTGTGAATTCAGATTTGGTTGGAGGTTTTCTCTTCTTGGCACTGTTGCCCTGGGAAGAAGCGTCAGGAAGTTATGTCCCTCTCCTCAGCACCTCCTATGGAGAGTACCAGTTGGCATCTTGCTCTGCACCCTGCCTGCTGTGGATCCTCTCTGGCACCCCCTCTCTCCGTGCACCATGCTGATGGCCCAGGCAGCAGTTCAGAGCTGGCTATTCTCTTTGAGCATCAGGTGCCTAGGACATAGATGTGTCAAAGCTGAAGTCGACCATGGTCCTAGGGCTTGGGCTGTCTCTGGCTTTGCATTCAGCCTTGCTCAGGGGCATGGGAAGTCCTGAATGGAATTCAGTTGTAGCTGCTGTCTTCTGAAAGACCTGCTGAACATCTTTGTACAGATGTACATCGGTTGTACATCTGCCAGTGGGCTGGGCAGTGGTTTGTCACTACAATTTACTTGTTTATTAATAAAAAGGAGATTTCTCAGGCCTCATAAATGTTTGGCCTATGACCAAATGGTCTGCATGTTAAACGTGCTTGGGAATGGTTTATTGTACTGAATCGTTATCTGGATTCTCACTGCCAGCTTAATTTGCAAGAGAGTTCAGTAGAGTTTCTTAAGTGTGCGTTTTCTTGCTAAACTGTGGCCTGGTAAAAGCAGGTAGGAAGGTAGTTATAGAAGAGAATTAAGACAGTCAAAGAATTGAGGCCAAAAGATAAATATCAAGAATTAAGATAGAATCTTTGGCAGTAATTTTATAGAAAATACAATTATTATTGCATTGAGCAAGATGAGTAGTGAAAGCACCTAAAGAAGAACACTGCAATGGAAAAAGCTCAGTGCTCACTGGTGAACATGCTGTGTGGACTGCTAGCAAAGAAAGCAAGAGTGTTGCAAGAAAAGGCTGCATAAGTTGGGTGAGAACTCTTGGATACATGACATGTTTCTGCTTTGAGGCCAAACACCTACATGAAGTATGTGCCAGTGGCAGGCAGCCCTGGATAAAGGCAGGGCATGATAATGCTCTGAAGAGGAGCTGTGGTGTAGCAGCCTTGCAGAAAGGACCTGGGAGGGGTGGCGGATGCCAAAGTGAACACGAGTCAACAATGTGCTCTCACGACAAAGATGGAGAACCGCAGTCTGGGCTACAGGAGCAGACAGGTGGCTGCCTGGTCTCAGTTAGTTATCACCCCTGCTGTTTGGTGCAAGGGAGGCCACATCTGAATGCTAGGTTCAGTTTTAGTCTGCCCGTTGCTGGTCCTCATTATCCCTTGGAACTGCATTCACTGCCCAACAAATATTGAGGCTCTGCACTTGCCTGGCTTCGTAAGGGTGCAACACTCTCTATCTCACTCTTGCCAGAGCCCAGCTCCGAAATGCTAAACGTCCAGCGATTGCTCCGACATGAAAGGTGCCAGGACTGAAAGCTGTTGCTGGTCCTCACTGCCCCTTGCAACTGCATTCAATGCCCCACAAACATTGGCACTCTGCACTTGCCTAGCTTCGTAAGAGTCCAACACTCTCTATCTCACTCTTGTCACAGCCCAGCTCCCAAACTCTAAACATCCAGTGACTCATCCCACATGAAAGGTGCCAGGACTGAAAGCTGTTGCCAGTCCTCACTGTCTCTTGCTACTGCATTCACTGCCACACAAACACTGGGGCTCTGCACTTGCCTAGCTTCATAAGGGTGCAACACTGTGTATCTCACTCTTGCAACAGCCCAGCTCCAAAATTCTAAAGGTCCAGCGATTGCTCCCACATGAAAGGTGCCAGGACTGAAAGCTGTTGCTGGTCCTCACTGTCCCTTGCAACTGTGGGATAATAGGTGGAGGTGACTTAGAAATAAAACTTACATTCACACTTTCAGGTAAGGTACAGCATTGAAGAAGATTCCCGGGTGGAATGCAGCTGACATGCAAGGCCATTCCATGGAAGTTCCCTAGGCCTGTAACCTTAGACGTCGGTGATGCCAGGGGAACTTGGTGTACTGACTCTACGAAGGTACTGTTTGGAGGGTGGAACGGTGTGGAGATGCAGTGGCCAGGCTCCGCAATTAAATGGGAACTCAGAGGTATTGTGTGTGACCAGTAAGCTGCACATTTGCTATCCTGGTGTCTCGTCCCACTCGGTGGGTTGCAAGATGGGTGAATCTTTTTGATTCCCCGGGGGTTCATGTACCGACAAAGGCCGATCTCTGCTCGGCAGAGCCGCAGGCCGGTAGAGTCACAACAATGACTCAGAGGAACACTCAGACTAACAACTTTATTAACTAGCAAACTACAAACTTAACGAACTAGCAAGCTCAGCGAACGAACAGAGGCAATTTGGCAATGGAGCTATTTTCCGGGCAACCCGTCACAATTCATCCAAAACTCATATGCCCAGATATATATATATAGTGGAAGAGTAGAGGAAAAGAGAAGTGAGAAAAGGAAAAAAGAAGAGAGGAAGATAAAGAAAAGGAAAGGTATCATCACCACCCTTGGATCCCACGATGACGATGACAGACGTGGCAATCCTCCGGTGATGGGCGTGCACTGTTCCCTGGGGAAGGTGTCTCTTTATACTCTAATCCCTGCCTCAGGTCACACCCCTGGGGGACTTATGTTGTTCTGGTCCTCAAAAGTTCACAGGCGCTGGGGGGAGTGGGGGGGTGGTTGCAAGGAGTTTCATTCCAAGTTTCAGGTGGTTGTAGGCCCATTCCTTAGATAAAACTCTGTGTGACCTCTGGCTATAGATGGTAACTGTGCATCCTGTGACGCGCTCTTCTCATCCCGTGCTAGCCGACTTGCTGCACCTTATCTCAATACAATGTTTGAGACAGTACCTCTTTCAGTGTCTCACAAGACGATACCTCTTTTAGTCTCTCCTCTGAAAAGCTCTCCCCATCCCATGCTAGCCGACTTGCCATCGCCATGCAAATCGTGCCTCATCTCTCCACAATGTTTGAGACGTTAACTCTTTCAGTCTCTCACACCTGGGCCAACAGTCTGTCTTGTTTCTGACAAAATGCTGCCCTTTGATGAACTTTGCTCATTATAACATCATTATAATACCAAAACACACCTCCATCCCAAAAACTACCCGCCTCTAAGGTGCGACCACCCCTCACTGAGCTTGCGCTTTGAATTTTTCCTAGCCTATACCTTTAAAAGCGAAGCGAGAAAACTTTACACCAATTCTAAACAAAGATGTATGACTAGAGTCACTCAAGCTCCACCAGGAAGGTGAAAGATAGTGTAAAATGGCTTAAGAGAAAGAGAATGTTAGGGAAGACACCATCGCATACCACTCTGACCTCTGGGATCAGTTGATGGGCTGAGCCTCTCTTCCCCCCCATCGGGACGCCTTTGGGTAAGATTCGAACACTTGGTTATACCAAGTGCCTCCCTGGGAAACTTAGAAATCTCTATAGAGTCGTTTTATCATCTTTAACGTGTTCATAGCCGGCAGTGTCACTCATACTCTTGGTATTTGCACATGCTTTGCAGACAGTAAATTTATCACCGGTAATCCAAAGAATCTGTGTATCTGTTGCTCTAATAAACTGCACTCTTTATTAATCTAGCCGTGGTAGTTATTGAACATGACCAGACTCTTTAAGTGTGGCCGTGATAGTTCATGCAACACGACTAGACTGGGGGTGCAGCGCATTTAAATTAATGCTGTCGCCTTTACTCTGATGAATGGCTGCATATACAGTCCTTAGAAAATAACCGTTGACCAAGTCTGAGACTAGGACTGCACTTAGCCGCACCTAGACTCCTCTCTGAGAAGGAGTTTAGAAAGCAAGGGGGTCCTGTCTGAACCTCGTGACTCAACAGGAGGGTTCCCCCCCCCAGCCACTCCTCAGACTCCTACGCGACAGTAACTCTTAACGCAACAGCAACCACATTCACTGCCCCACAAACATTGATAGGGCCAACGTAACATTGGTAAGGCCCTGTAGAGACTGACAAACTGGTAGCGACTCTACAAGGGGAGGTGGACAGAGCTGAGTTTATTTGGTCTGGCCATGGGGAGGCTGAGAGTGGTCTGAGAGCAGCCTGTGACTCCTTGGACGGCAAAAGGTGATAGATCCGAATGTCTCTCTGTAGTGGCAGATGATGATATGATAAGGGAAAATGCTGTTGCACCTTTGGATGTTGAAGCTAGACATGTGGAAATTCTTCTTTCTCTGGGGAGTGGGGAGCAGCCCTGGGGCACTCACCACAGATGTCAGGGATCTCCATCCTGGGTGATTTCCAAAACTTGACAACTCAAAGCCAGGGCCAATCTGATCCAGTACTGGGAATAGTCCTGCTTCTAGTGGAACAGTGGATAAAGACCTCTAGACATCCTTTCCCACCAACATTTCCTTGATGTCATGACTTTATAATGAAGCTCAAGGCCCCCTCCTTGATCCCACTCAGCCTCTACAGTGATGATGCTTCAGCAAGAGCTGCATATGACCTTTGAGACACCTGAGCATCTTGCAAGACCTGTGATAACATCTCACTCTTCAAATGCTATGGGACTAGCATTTCTAGTTTGCTATGACTATGAGTGCAACCTTAGTCTTGCGTCTTTCAGGGAGGACAGTGCCTCTAGATGAGTGTGACCAGAGTTGCCCTGCCCTTTCCCTGGAGTATAGACTTCCATTATGTATTTCCTCAGAAGGTGAAAGTCAAAGGTGTCTTACTCAGTGAAGTGTGGCTTCTGTACCCTAAAAGCAAGACACTTTTAACCTCCAAATCTCTAAATGATAAACCAATGTTCTACTATGGCTATGTTTAAAGAGTGGGACCAATTGCCAAATCTAGGTGCATGTCTTGGACACATCTCAGGTCCACTCCAGGTTGACAGCCAGAAGACATCTTTCCCTATTGAGCCTGCACTGTGATTTCAAAAGTGAAACAATCTAGGAAGGCAGGGCAGAAGACAGCCACAGCACTGACATGAGTGATGGAGAAGGATAACTATCCCTGCCTGCAGTGTGTATGTAGGATAGGGTGCTTAGGCACTCTTTGTACTTTCCTGTAAGGGCGTGAAGAACAAGGGTGTTGTGGTGTTGTGGTGGGTTGACCCCAGCCCCACACAGCTGCTCCCTCGCTCCCCACCCCCACCCCCAAGTGGGACAGGTGGAGGGAATAGGAAGAGCAAAAGTGAGAAAACTGGGTCAAGAGAAAGACAGTTTAGTAAGTGAAGGACAGAAAATTAAAACAAGTGATGCAAAGGCAATAACTTGCCACCTCCCACAAGCAGACCAATGCCCAGCCAGTCTCCAAGTGATGGCCACCTTGGAAGACAACACCCTCCCTCCCCAGTTTTTGTTGCTGAGCATGACATTGTATGGTATGGAGTATTGCTTTGGCCAATTTGCTGTGTCCCATCCCTGTGCTATGAAGAAAGTGAACTCCATCCCAGCCAGACCCAGTACAGATGTTTTTAGACTGTTGCCTGGGATTTACTCTCCAGCTCACATTTAACTGCTCTGTCCGTAATATCATATTACAAAGGGTTGTAGAGCTCTGTCTGGCACATCATCATTTCCAAAACACAAGATGTGCCATTGGAAATCTATTTTAGACTTCAATTTTCCCTTGTAATAACTTGATTATTCCTTGTAATAAATTGATTATCGAAACATGAAGCTGGAAACTTTCTTCAGAGTTATCAATTAAATCACTTTTATGGATGGAAATCCCCTTTAAACGTCCATAGTTATTTGACTGTATCTAAACAGTATTTAACCAGCCTGCACAAACAAATTCTGGGCAACCATACTTTCTAAACTATGGTATTGCCTAATGATTTATATGTTTAATATCTCAATGTGTTTACATTTAGTCTTCTCTGTTCTTGCTACCCCACCCTGCAGACAGTTCAAATAGGCTTGTCTTAAGAGAGATGAAGAGTGCTGCGCCGCACACCAGCGAGAGGTGACGATCAGTGTGCTGCCATGTGCCCGTCTCTGTCTCCTCTGCATGCCAGCCATCTCTTCCCTATACCATCTAACCATCCGAGGGGCTGACATCTCCCTGTCTCCTTCTGCAGGAGCTGTTCCACCCCTTGGCTGGGCTGGTAGCCTTTGCTTTTATAAAGGTGAGTGTGGGAAAAACATCAGTAGAGATAGGTCTCTTTCTAAGTGTGGATGTGGATGGTGTTTATGGCTCCGACTGAAGGAAAACAACTCCAACCCAACTGCCTGTGTTTGTCTGAGAACAGGGGACTGAAATCTGATTTCCTGAGTCAGATCTAGAGGTTGGTCCAGCCCAGTTTTCTCTGCCTGGTGGTCCATCACCTTGTGGTCGCTAACATCTCCAGCTGTTGTTGGAGGGAACAACCCTGCCCAGTCCTTTCAGTATCTGTTTATGGATCTATTGCCCATAACTTTGTGTAAAACCTCCTGCTGTTCCCATTTGCCTTCACCACCTCTTGTGGCAGGTGCACTGTCCAGTGCACAAAGTATTTTTTTAAACTGTGTTAAACCCAGTATCATTAAGTGATGTCTAGATCCAGTGGAAGATACGTTGCTCCCAAGTAAGGTGATACAATTTGCACCATAGATTTGTACTTATAAATGTCCTTCTCTGAATTAAATGTAATCAATTCTTGTCTTTTTCACTATGATCAAGTCAAAGGACAAGTGGTTAGAGATTTTCTTTTCATAATTTTATTTCTATTTAGGGAGTGAATGCAGTGTTGGCTCTTATTCAATTGATCAAAATCAACCTGCTATCCTCCCGCTGCCTCCTGGGTAGACTTTGACGGTTGTGTTAACAGGTGATGCAAACAGCATGGCAATGTTACAAAGCTCTCCCTCTCGGTCATACGCTTTCCTGTAATGCAGCTGGGAAGAGATAGGGGAGAAGTGGCTTGCACTGTGTCGTAACTGATATGACAAGTATCATCCTACATCCTTTGTGTATTGGTAAGAGAAGGTCTGGCTTGGGATCTGCAGTTTGTGCCAGTGCCTCTGGGGCTCTCGCTGTGCCCCTCCAAGCAGAGTCCAGTCCCAGCGCCTCTGGGACCCCTTTGGGCAGAAGGAGATGCTGTTGGATTCCCTTCGCCTCCTCATCTCCAGCTGAGCAAGTCCAGCTCCCCCAGCCTCTCCTGGCCTCCACCCCACCAATGCAGTAGCCCTGCACGGGACTCACTCCAGTTTGTTACATAGGTCTTGTACTGGGCACACCCTAAAAGTTCCAATATGCAGCTGTGGCTTCCCCAGTGCCTGCACTCTGGCCAGCGCAGCCTTCATCACTGCCAGGGTGCAGTCTTGGTAATCTTATTGTCCCCTGCAACTCCCACCTCTTTCTCCTGATGCTGATTTTTGTCTGGTGTGTTTCTTTTTACCCACTCTACCCACCTCGTACTGTGGCATGGGGTTTTTTTTCCTCCCAGGTGGAGGACTTCACATTTCTCTGCCTTGTGTGTCTTGCTGACATGAGAAACCTGTAGCTATTTACTGAAGGTGATGTGGGAGACAGTGTTTGCACAGCTGTCAGTCTTCTGGGGGGATCATGTGGTGAACACTGGAATTTACTGTTTAAAATGGGAGCCAACAGTACTATAATGGATTGTTTTTAAAGCCATAATTAAATGCTCAGTGATTTTCTGTTTGACATGCCTTACCTTGCAGTCCTGCAATTCCTGTAGAAAGTACCACGTTGCCCTTGAGCTCCAGCAGATAATTGCGCTACAGACTGGAGTTCAAAGGTGTTTTCTGGTGTCTTTCGGACAGGAGCAGATATATTAGACAAAAATAACTGGAAAAAAGATCGCGCATGTGATGTTATATTTTAACACATGTGCAATTTCTAGTGGTCTGTAGAGCACTGCAAAGGATTGCTGCCTTGCCCCTTACTGTAATTCCTGAAAGTCTGTTCCACCTCCCTGAAAATATCCCAGTTGAGATGTCCTGAGCCACTGCACATGCATTAATGCTTTAAGTGGTCATCTAGGCCATCAGACTAAGTCTGAGTCCTATCTGGGGTGTCTTCCTGCCCACGTCTCTCCTTTCACTTCTGGAAATCACCTGTTGTTAGCTTACAGTGAAAGCACAGATTGTTCTTCCCTGTGTGCCTCTGTGTCTCCTGGGCTTTGATTGGTGAGCAGTGTTTCCCTCTGGACGTCAAGCGAGCATCTAAGTGGTATGAAATCAAAACCTGGTAAGTACAGATCTGGTCTGAGGCTCCCCTGCTTCCGATGGCACTGATATGTTGTTCTAGGCAAAGCAAGGATGTGGCTGGCTCTAGCTCTGATGTCTGTGGTCCATGGGATGGTATCTGGGCAATGTGTTTTTAATTTTCCATGTTCTAAGAATCCAGAAGCATGGATAAACATCATAGGTATGAGCGCATTGGAGCAGAGGCAGTAAGTGTCTGGGAAACAGCCAGTATAAAATACTGATAGTTAAATACTACATTTATGGATTACCTTGAAGGCAAGCATCACGGAGCCTTGAAAACATTATTCTTTGCTTTTTTCTTCTTGCAGAGTGAAACGGTCTCCTTCTGGGGATACCCCACTGAGGAGTATGATGTGGTGACAGAAGATGGCTATATCCTTCAGCTAAACAGAATTCCTTACGGGAGAGGAAATGTTGGAAGCCAAGGTAAAATTGGTATCTCTGTCATACAGGAAACCCACACCTTATGCTGTTGTCTTCTGACTGCGTTACCAGGGCTTGTGCAAGAGGGTTTTCAAGGTTCCCCATGCCTTGGTACCTGTAGCCTCTCTTTTGATCGATAAGAATTTGTAGGGAAGGCTGATCCCTTGCATTGATGTTTTCTATCCCTGCGTGGAGACCTGAGTGTGGGTGATGCCCCATGCACCCAGAAGGCTGCAGTCCTAGCAATAAGTAGCAGCCCATCCATCCTACCCACTGGTGCCTAACGCACACCTTGGATTTTCTCTGGGAGCCTGGCTTCTAATATGTGGTCCTGCAGCCGTGTGGTAGATCAGCACACTGGTTTGATAATCCTTGAGGAGCTTCCAGGGCACCCTCTTGTGCTGTGAGGAATGACAGCTGGTAGGCTCTAGATCCATGAAAAGGTGCATCTTATCCTATCACATCTCCAGGCACCTCCATGTTTGCCTACAGAGCTCCCTGGGCAGCCCAAGTTCTGCTAACGCTCCCAGCAAAGCCTCCCTGCCAAAAAGCCGGCTGAGATGCAGAGCGTAGGTACCGCTCTGCTTGTGTCTCTGAAAATACCTGGTGGACAGTGTCCTTGGAGACAAAAGCAGATGCTGTGAGATGTCTCTGAAATAATAACATTCCATCACATACTATACATATTTATGATAGTAAGGAGGGCCCTGCCACAGTGTGTGGTAGACAAGGGCTCAATTCTCTTCCCCATCTCTGGGTGTTCAAATCTTTTCCCTCCCAGCCCTGAGAGCATGGCCAAAGTAACAGTAGGTCAGGTGGAAAAACTTATTCTACCTCCTGGTGAAATTTGTCACCAGCAAAGAACGCACAAGCACATCTTAATGGGACATGGCTGGGGGTGGGAAAGACCTTCCAGCATTGTTCAGGGGTTGGAGAAAATAAGGAGCATAGGAAGACTTTGGGTTTTTTTATACTGTCCCTCAACACTAGGCGTTCATTTTCTTAATGATAGGTCATCTGCAGAGGAGGTGGGAAGGGGTGTACGGGATAAAAGGAAAAGTGCTCTGAGATATGCTGCACCCAGTGCATGTGCTACAGAGCGAATATGCTTTACTGAAATCAAGGGGAACAGACCTACCTAACACTGCCACAAACCTCAATACACTTTGGCTGCCATAATTAATGAGGAAGAGAGTCCCTAAAGTGTCTCAAATGATGACAGACAGCATTAAAAAAAAAAGTCATCATGATGCCTGTCTTCCAGGTCCAAGGCCCGTTGCATTTCTGCAACATGGTTTATTTGGAGAAGGCAGCCTATGGGTTACCAATTTGGCCAACAACAGCCTGGGCTTCATTCTCGCAGATGCTGGCTACGACATTTGGATAGGCAACAGCAGAGGGAACACTTGGTCCAAGCAACATCTGGTCCTGTTTCCCAAACAGGAGGAATTCTGGGCTTTCAGGTAAACAGATAGTTTGAGGATCTCAGAAACAACTGACTTCTTTCATCTTCAAAAGGTGATGCTGCCCTAGCTCAGGGAGGAATGAACCAGGCTGAACTGAAGCACATCCACTTATTTTAGGTGAAAACCCCATGTGCTTACCCAAGAACACAGTAAGATGAAGTTTGTGGGGTTGTCCCGCCCTCCCTGCTGGTTGTTGATGATTGTTCACATACAGGTGCTACACCTCTCGTTAAGATGACTACTCTTCCTTCTGCAGCTTTGATGAAATGGCTAAATATGACCTCCTGGCAATTATACACTGTATTGAACAGAAAATGGGACAGAAGCAGTTATATTATATCTGTCATTTGCAAGGCACTACTATAGGTAAGTGGGTCTTTTTGACTGATCTTGATGACAGTATAGGATGTCTACATTATCTTTGGGATTTGTAAAACAGTTCTTACAGAAGTTAAACTGTATACATGAATGTCTTGAAAAAGTGAGCTGTTTCTTTCTTCTTTGGTTTTTTTTCAGCTTTTATAGCCTTTTCCACTATGCCTCAGCTGGCTCAGATGTACTTTGCTTTAGCACCTGTGGCCACAGTTATATTTTTGAAATTCCATTTAAAAAGCTCGCATTCTTTTCTGACTATGGGCTTAAGGTACATTGGTCCAGACTATATTCTGCCTAGCCAAAATGAATGTAGTTTTTCATAGAGATTGTTAAATTACCTAAACAGCGTATTTCAAATAATTTACAGAGAGACGAACTCCACGCTCCATCTGTCTTCATTAACAAAGCAAATCACACATCTCAGTCCAGAGTCTTTCTGTCCTGTCCTGAATTTACTCCCCAAAACGTTCTGGCAGAATTAGAGCCAAGAGAGCTAGCGGTACAGGCAGACGTGCGCACAGCAGGTGTCAAAACATTGGCAAATAAAACTAATGCAGGAGACTGTGAATTAAGCACTACCGTTTAACACAAGAGTACAATGAATGTAAGAGGTCATGCACATAAAAAACATGGAACAGAAGCATTTAACGGTGTGCAAGGACAGGTCCGCTCGTGGGCAACCTTTACCTCAATATGGAGGTAAAACAGAAGCTATGAAGTGGTGGTGCTTTGAGGAAAAGCATGACCCATATTCATATTTTATAAGTACATTTGCAATTTTACAGAAGATGTTTGGCACCAAAGAGTTCCTACCACACACTGCCTTGGGTGAGCTGGTCCTTTCCAAATTCTGTGCCTGCTCGAAGACCTGCAAGAGCATCTTGCCTATGCTCTTTGGATTTAACTGGTAGAACGTAAATATGGTATGTAGGAATAAATCTTCAGAGAGCCCTTGGTGTCCTTCTGAAGGACAAAGCCTTGGCTGCTCTGTTTCGATGAGCCAGGTGAAACCCATTGTGAAATGCACTCATTTCCTTTCAGAGCTGAGTAGATGTGTACGCAGCACACTCCCCGGCAGGGACTTCAGCACAAAATGTAATCCACTGGTTGCAGGTAAACCTTCCCAGCTACTTTCCTATGCAAAACAGAGTACGGAGTATTTTAACGATCGTTTGTGGTCAGTCTCTTGCGTTGGTTGCTGCAACACATCAGTGGTATCTTTGTTGTTTTTTTTTTCACCCCTTCATAAAATGCTCAGCAGCTTCTTGAGCTGCCAGTACATCATCAAGTAGAGTGGCCCCAAAGGAGCAGATCTGCAAGAGAAACATTTGGAGCTGAGGACCCTGCATCCACAGCAGGCACATTTCAGGGGTCTTATTTCAGACTAGCTCCAGTCTTGCCCTGCAGCCCAAGTGCCGTTAGCGGTCAGACTGTGGCAGAAATTCTCCTGGACAGCATCCAATTAAGCTTATTACCAATTAAACTGATTATTTCTCCTTCTTCCCATTGTGGGCATGGAGAACAGTCACTACCAGAGCCCCTCTAACACTGAAATTGTGGTATGCTGCCCTCATTCTCTCTTCCCTAGGCTAAATGTATCCAGCTGTTTGCACATTTCTTTGTAGATTCTGGATTCAAATGGCCTCTTCTTGATCCCTCCTGGACCCTCACCGGTTCATGCATCTTCTCTGAAGTGTGTGGCACAGGCGGTATGCAGAGCACAGCTTCTTCCTAGTGTGGCACTCCTGCTCGGAGACCCCAAAATAACTCTGTGGGTTTTGTAGCAAGGACACACGCTCCATTTTCTGAAGTCCTGTTGCTCAGCGGTGTTAGTCCTCATTCTGTATATGTCCACCAGTTTTTCTTTTCTATGTATAATTTTTTATAAGATTCTTTACTGGACTTCAGCTTATCTGATGAGTACTGAGTGACAAAGAGCAAAACTAGGGGCAAAGAGCACAAATTACAGCCCAGGGGGATCAGGTTGGAGGTTGGGATTCCTTCTTCCCCCAGAGCGGGGGAAGCAGCCCTGGGACAGGTGCCCAGGGAGATGTGGGGGTCTCCATCCTGGGGGGGTTCAGGTCCTGGCGGGGTCAAGCCATGGCCACCCTGACCTTATATTGCTGATAGTCCTGCTCCAGTTAGACAAGAGATGTTCAGAGGCTCCTTCCAACCAACACATCTTTGATCGTATCATTTCAGGACAATTCTTCGGTCTACAAGGAATATGTTGAGTTCTAATCCCATTTTCTAGAACATTTTAATTTCCTCCCATCCTGGTGTTAACCACAAACCATATAAACATAATCTCTGTTCGTTTATCCAAATTAATAACAATAATTAATTATACTGGGCCTATGGCAGACATGTGAGATACACTTGAAAAATCTTGCCAGTTCAATGATGAAAACCAACTTTTGAGTTTCCTCTTTTTAAACTGATTGCACCCCCATAGAACTATGATTTCATTTAGACCATTGCATGTCTGAATTTGCTGCAGGGAGTGGTGCACTGAGAGCTCATGATAGGGGAGCATGTATAACAGTCTTTGCTATAGACTGGTAAGCTGCTTCAAATGGCCAAGGTTGTGGTCTTCCCTTTCACTTACACGGTCTGTTCCCATTAGTGCCTGGTGCGATTCCTCTGAATTTATTGTCCTCTCTTCACAAATTGCATGCAAGTAGCAAGTCAGCAAGACCCCCACTTGGAACAACAGTATTTTCTACTCTAAACTCTATTTTACAAATACTTTCTAAATGGAATAAATTATTAGATGCTTTCCACTTATCCAGTGTTTTTGTTAGAGTCCATAATCTGCCATAGCAAAGCAACAATAATGACTGTGTGACCACTTACTATCTGAAACCTATAGAACTGAAGTCTCCATGCTGGTTGTAAATTACCTAGCCATGATGGAACGCAAGGTGCTAAGCCCTTCTGCCACTCAGACCTAAAGTCACAAGGTGAATGGTGAGCAGTTAACTCTGCATCCCTTGGGAGCTCAGGCAATTCTTGTTCTATGGAAAGAAGAGTACCAGAGACATAGAAAAAAAGCTTCTTTCTTCCTTAAGCAAGAAAAATCAAATTGTTCAGAAAGTGGCATGCTTCTTAACTGGAATAATTACACTGCAGGTAAGGAGAGATGATGCTGACAAATCACCTGATGGCAAGTGTGACAGGTACGCTTCACCCCCCACTCCGATAAAGATCGGGGTTTTTGGCATGGCGTGGCAGTGATATCTTCAGCAGGCACAGTACTGCCCTTCTGTTCTCCTGGCCACTTGTTTCTACCCTGGTACTGTACTGGCACAAACGTGTATTTGGTGAGTCACAACTGGGGACTTGACTTGACTGAAACAGGCTCCTCTGGCTCCAAAGAAAAGTATTTTTTCAGCATATTTAGTTCTCTGATCCTGTCTGCCACAAGGGTCACCAACATTTGTGCTGGACCAGTGCAAGATGTAGAGGTGGGAACAAACAAACATGCTTAGGACGTTGGAAAGGGAGAAGGGGAAAGCAAGGGGGTTGATTATGTTGCACTGCAGCCAAAAACCAGTTGTGATTTTACCTGTAAAAAAGAGCTGCTAATACTCAGGCTGGGATTGTGGGGATTATATATTATAGTAGCATCCTCTGAGATCTTTTGATGAAAGTCATAGTGGAAATGGAGGGCATTAGTGGACTATTCTACTCACTTAACGTTGGTTGTGAGATGTGCAAAGTGATTAAATCTTAACGAAGGAATCCATTTTTACAAAAGCAAACAAACAGAAAGGAAGAGACATAAGAGCAGCTGATTTTCCTGATTTACCTACATTACACCTTCTGTATCCAGCAGTGCCAAGAATATCTGTCCTATGATTTTTAAGCTGCATTTTTTTTTTCTAGTTACCATGTTTATTGGAAGCTGGGAAAGGTGGAGTTGTTTCCCGGACAAAGTAGTGCCTCCAAAACACCGGCTTTTCACGCCTCATTTTCGTGCCTTTTGTGCCCTGCCGTGCCCCCCCCCCCCCCGGGCACGTACCCACCTCGGCAGGGGCAGCAGGAGAGGCGGGACCCCTTGGTCACCAGACAGGGTCCACACAGCCAATGAGGCACCATGGCTCGGAGAAGCTTCTGGATCATGACCAATTATGACCACAGCTCAGATCCAACCCAGGGTATAAATGGGGCACCGCCGGAGACCCCCTTCGAGTGTGGTCTTCTCGGAGCAGTGGGACTGTGTTTGGGACCTCTCTCCTCGGGTTGGGACGCCGCTTGAGGAAACTTACTGGGATTGAATGCCATCACCTCCTTTGGTGAGTGATTTCTTCTGGATATATCCTTGCGTGAGCCCTCACACCCCCACCCCGGATGAGCGATTATATCTTCTGGGTACCCACGAGAGGGAGAGTTTCCCCCTTTGTGAGTGAGTGTGTGTGAGCACTTTGGATCCTCACTCTTGTGTGTATTGCTGTTTAGTAACAATACCCGGACTGACACCTCGAACCTGTTATGTGTTAAATGTTATCAGAGTGTTGATTGGTTTTGGTTTACCCGCTTCTCATTTGTTTCTGTTGGGTGGTTTTGGCTGTTTTGTGAAATAAAATTGTTTGAGCTTGTCCCTCGTTTGAGTTAGTTTTAGTGTATCTCCATGACAGCAAGTCCTCATGGTGTTGAGCTAAAGCAATGCTCCAGATGTGTCTTATTTTCAAGAAGTTACTTCCAGACACTTTTCTGCTGTTAGGAAGCTGAAGGAAAAGCTAGTGCTTGCATGAAGTGTAACCACAAACCACAGCAGAGCTGGTTGGAAGGGACCTCTAGAGGTCTCCAGTCCAACGTCCTGCTTGAAGCAGGATGATCCACCAGCATTAGATCAGGGCAGCTAAAATTTTTCCTGCTTATCAAAGTTGATCAAATTGTCTGTAGTATCAGAACCAGAATTTCTAACAGGGTAGAACTAATTTAGTAATTAATTTAAATTACATTTACTAATTCAATTTACTCATTAAATTGTAGCACATAAGGTTACACCATGTCTTTCAATAAAATATATCTTCTTTCTAGAAGAAAAACTTCCCTTTTTTTTTTCCTTAATTCCCAAAGAATAGCAATTGCTCTTTTGTGGTGCATATTTTATTGCATTGCAGCAATGTCTCTCCTTTGTGAAACCCTAGTTTTCCGTGTCTTCAGATGGGTCCACCACTGCACGATGTGAAGGACATGAAAGTGCCAAACACCATCTGGAGTGGTGCAGTGCACTGCCTGGCTGATCCCCGGGACGTTGCCTTCTTGCTTCCCCAGGTCAGGAACCTGGTCCACCACAAGTTGGACCACCTGGATTTCCTACTGGGGCTCAATGCAACTGAGGTTTTGTACCAGAAAATTGTCAACATGATGAAGAGGCATCCATAAAGCTGCTGGTTTGATTTGATACATTTTTTGCTGATGTCTCTTGTAAGATTAATGCTATTTTTAAAGAATTTTGAAATTTGTCACTACCTGACCCCCTGAATGTAGTTGATTAAAATATTCTGCTTTTAAGTAGAGCAGTGACAGGGTGGGCAGAGGAGCCTTTATGCTATTCCTGACTGGTGCTTCATTTCCTTTCTTCTTCCTTTTTTCCTCCCTTTTTTCTTTTTTTCCCTCTGGTTTTTTACCTCTTTTTTATTTTTTTCTTTTTTCCCCTATGATTTTTTTCCTTCATTAGCCATGTTTATTTGCAAAGTACTGAAAAGAGCTAAAATCCCCAAAGACAAAAAGAAATGTTGTAAATATCTTGGTTGCTCAACTCTATGCTCTGTGTTTCCTTTTAGTTTCCCTTTCGCAGATAATTTAGCCTAGCCTGTCAGTATTGTTGGCCTTAAGTAAGGAAACATAGATAGTAGAATTGCTAACGAGCATTCTTTATTTGAAGGAAACATATGGTCTTTCCCCCTCCTAACAATAATCATTAGAGTAAGAATGCTTTGCCTGTGTTAAATCCTTGGTTAGCTTAGATAGTTGCAATGTAGAAGGAATTCTTCAGGCCCCGTGTCCCTGGAAAGGGCTGATAAGGAGAAGCTATACAAGAACCAACTAGTTTTGGGTATTCAAGGAAGGTATTAGCAAGACAAAGATGCGTTAAGACATGAAGAGCATGCGTTAAGACAAAGTTCAGTCAGCGGTCAGAGTGATGAAGACTACGGACTTCCTCCAACGACCACCAGAGGATCCCTAACGACCACCTAAAGACTTAAGTACACATGCATCAGAGACATTTACATATATTAATGAGTTCCAAGAAATCTCATGTTTATGTAAATTAATTCTCAGAAATCTTATGAATATGTATGATTTTGCGACATACAATCTCTGCAATCTTGCTTGTTTGTCGGAGCACTTATGGTGGAGTTATCCCCAGTGCTGCCCAGCGCTGTAATAAAGGACGCCTGCTTAATAGTAACTGCATTGCTATTGAGTTTTATTTCGGGAACACTCTGAAACTCTGATTCGCCTGCTGGGAGTTTTGGACTTTAATGGGTAGTCTCCGCAAATTTTGTTTCAGTACAGGAAATATAGATGGGGAAACTGGGTTTTCAGATGTTTCATTAAGATTGATATCACAGTGATCTATTCTCTGAAACACGATGGATCCTGTGTAGCCTTTCCCATGTAGTTAGCTTTATAGTGCCTGCAATTCCACTGAGACCTGGGGGCCTGGACCCCCTTGTAATTCAGTTGATGCCTGGCTTCATCAGAGACACAAAATTCACTATTGCCATCTCAGAGCTGGCACTGTTACCCCTGGACCTTTACAATTGCCAACGTGGATCAGAAAGAGACCTAACAGGTCTGTGGTGAAAAACCACAGCAGAAATACATCTCCTTAGAGGCAATACAGTACTAGTGTTTTTGAAATTCAATAAAAATTGTAATTAATCACATTTTTAATGTGGGTGGTTTTTTCTTTCAACAACTGAGAAGCCAAAAAGGAAGAATTGAGAAAGAAGTAATTACAAGAAAGACAGTCCAGCATGTGGTTCTGATACTCAATGTGCAAAATCCAAATAAAAAAGGGGTTTAGGGAATGTACAAAGTGCCTATGTCTTAGGGTTTATCTGAGATGTTTTGGTAATAAGACTGAGTCATTCATTTTGTGTTGCATATTTTCTGACTGAAGTCCTTTCTTCAAATCCAGTAGGTATACACATGACCAAGCAGCACTGCAAAAATCATCCCTGGTAGTGCATCATTTATGCAGCAGACCAGGCATGCAGGTAGCTATCAACCACAGAGGGTTCAGTCTACATTTGACTGAATATTATTATCAATATCAGTACTTCACAAAGAAATAAGATGAAGTCTGGCTACTTCAAGAAATAAGACTTCTACATATTCATGTATTTACAGGTTTGGCACAAATTGTGTTAAATATTGCCAGGTTCTGAGCATTTGCTCTGAACAAAACTATGGCAGCATTTCTTTGCATGGGCAAGCATGTGAGAAGATGTTTCTTCATCCCAGGCTCCCTACGTACATGGAAAATAGAGGCTGGACTGTTGTACCTGAGTTCACATGAAAAAAAATTTGCAGATCCTCTCTAAAACCCAACTCAGTACATTGACCTTTAGGTAGAAACAGAACAAGAGTTGGCTTGAATTTCAATGTTAAACATGTTGATGACTATTTTTCCCATTTTTAGCAATATTTTAGACTAACTGAGGCATGCGGACCAAAAGAAAACAAGTCAGGGAGTTATTCCTTGTCTTAAACAGGCCCATCTGCTTTCTGCCATGAGAAAGAAGCCTGCTTATCCCAGGGAGCACCGCGATGCTCTCTAGCTGCTGGTATCACATTGACTAGCTGTTGTTTAAAAATAACTATTTTTTCTGTGCTGTAGCATAGGAAATGTTTTTAAACCTTCAATGCAGAAAGACATCATCCTTCAACCTAGCTGATCACCCCCAATACAGCACCTCTTATGATGGATTGGAGGTCTTTGCATGCATTTCCCCTGAACAAGAGAGAGAAAAGGGTCTGTCGTGGTGTAGAAAGCTCCTTGAGTAAGGTTGTAGTTCCCTTTTAGGGGGACTTGAAAATTTCTTTCTGACTTTTGTTCCAGCCAGTCCCTTTTGGAATGGGTGCGAGCTGTATTATTTTTCATTGCACTTACAGATCCGGTCATTTCATTTACCCTGAGTGGTCAGGAAGTCTCACTTCTTTGTTCAATTTGACATGTATCCATAGAGCAACCGAATGGGTGGGAATCCAAGTGAGAAGCCCCACACGCTGCACTGTGCTGCATCACTTGCACCACAGCATTTACAGAGAAAGTGGTGATCTCAGAGATGCAGTGATGTGTTGACAACTTCTTCTTTAGCCTGAAGGAATAACAGTTATTGTATAACAACATTGCTTGTTTCTGCCAGCCTCATCAGAAAAACTTGATAAACATGTTAATGATGTGACCAGCAGAAGAATCACCTTGTTTGAGGGAGGAAGAATCTAGTTGTAAGGTGAAGCAACATTTCAAGGAGAAATTACTCAAAGTCGTGCACTGGGGTACTGCCAAATTTTCAGTCTGTCATGCTTCCTTTAAAATTTCCTGGAAGATCTGCATCACCTAGAAGTAGCCATGAAAGGCAAAGCAGATTGATGAGAGGTGGGGGGAGCACAAAAAAATAATTTTGGGTGGAGAACAGTCTTTCCAAATGCTGTTGTGGGTTATTTTTGATAACAGGATTAGTTATTACAATTTGTTTGATAGAAGTGAATGACAGTGATTCCTCTCTGATGCTGGAGGTCCTTGTGCTGGCCTTGCTGACTGACGCTACTGTTGTGGTGAAAAGCCAAAATCAGGACTCAATAGTCGGGATGACTATTAAGCAGGTATTCTTTATTGAAGCGCTCGGCAGCACTGGGGATCTCTCCGCCACAAGTGCTCCACCAGGTTAGCACAACACATCAGTTCATATACAGAAAAATCATACATATTGATCAGATTTCCTGAAAAGGGCAGTTTTATGGTGATGAGTTCCCGGAATTCATTTACATAGTCCAAGCATGCACAGTAAAATTAGGATTAGGGTCTTTTCACCCTCCCGGTGATCTTCCATAGCCTTCCTCATGTTGTCCATTAGTTGAACTTTGGGCTTCCTGTGTCCATATATAGTCATTGAGTTAGCTCATCAGTCCTTTGGCCTCGGAATATTACAAGGGGGTCGATTTAAACTAGTTCTTTGGTGCTTCTCTTCGGCACAAACCTCCTGAGTTCCTGTTATCAGTGATTTAATTAGGAAGCCTAACGAGCTTGCTCAAGGCCTGTTTAGTCTTATCAGGTAAGAAGTTACAGGAAATGTCCTATCATCAACTCTGCTCAGCAGGTAACTAAAACTATCTTTGCAGGGGAAGAGAACAAAAGAGAACAAGGATGCAAGTGAAACTCACAGTAAGGTCTTAGTCAGGGATTGTCAGGGATTTAACCCTTTCACTACTCTTGTGCTAGCTGAAACAGTCATCTTACCCTGTAGCGTGCCTCCAGCAGAGCAGAGCAAGTAGGTCGGGACTCTTACTGCAAACAATCTCCCATCCTCCCAAGCCAGCCGTGATACTATTGAAAGCTCCATGATAGATATTGCAAGTCTTTTCCCACTTGCTTTATCAATCCATGTAAACTTTTGGCATCTGCAGCATCCTTTGGCGAGAAGCTTCAAGGAGTCCTAGTGAAAAACACGAGCACACCATGGCCGTGGCACAGCAGTGATGCTCTGTGTTTGTTCCTCTGCTGCTTGCTTCATAGGTCCTGTCCTAAGCCTTTATTCTCCGAAGAACAAAGTCAGCAAGCAGAAATGAAAATTTAATGAAAGTTATTTATGAATAAAAGCTTTCATTCATTACAGTTTCCTGGTATATCATGAAGCCACATTGGTTGCAGTAAATAATTCATTATTTAATTTGCCCCCCCCATTTTCTTCCTAAATATGTTGCTTCTGTTTCTGCCTCATTCCAAGAAGCTTTCTGTAAAATTGTCTTTTGAGGTAATGCTCTTTACCTAATCAGGTTTTTCAGTTTGTTCGAGACAGTCTGTTTCCAGTAAATACTTTTGTCTCTTCTAAAAAAATGAGTTTTAAATATTATCAGATGATCAGATAATCAGATTAGGCAATTGTTTGCATTTCTATCTTTAAAAAAATTCTCTAAGCGTCTTTCTGTAGTACAAATTCTTGCTTAAATTAATCCTGTTTAAACACATCTGTTGGTTTTTTTTTTTAATTCTCTTTCCAGTTCTGCGGAAACCATTTGGCCAAAGCAAAAAAATGCAGCTTCCCTTGGTATTTTTCCATAGGTACGAAAGGGCTTTTCCCTGATTGCTTTGACTCCTTTGTTGTGCCTAAACATTTCTTTCTCTTTTAAAACCCTGAAACAAAGCTATGACCCAAATCCTCGCTGAAATGAAATCAGTTCCCAGCAGCGGGAGATGTTTGCAGATAAGATACATAGCATGTGGCTGGACCCAGGAGGTGTATATAAATAAATAAATAAACAAACCGCAAATCCTTCCTCGGGGGCAGCAGCTCTACAGAGGGGACCAGAGATCCTGGGCACAGCCCCTCAGCCAGGAGTCGGGCATGCCCTGACTTGCGTGAACACGTGGCGTCCCCTGCCTCTGCTCCCAATGGGGTGTGGCTGGTGGACACCCAGGGAGGTGGGAAACACAGTGCAGACAAGAAATCATGAATGCATTAATTACCAGCCTGGGGTGATTTTTCTATGTGCTGATGCTGTTTTCCATCAGTGCTTTTACCTGGATGCTGCCCAGCAGTTGGATGGTCCTGTCTCAGCTAGATGGGGCCATGGCTGCCCTAACCCAGGGCTGGACTGCAGACCCTGGGACCTCTTCCCACCACCTCTGTTGTGACAGGCTGTGTGACACCCCAAAGGCTGCCACCCTGTTGCTCCCCAGCTGCCCAGTCTGGTCTGCTGTCCCTTGCTGGGAACACTGGGATGGCACCCAGCTCCTCAATGCACATCAGCACTGCGATGAGGCCATCACCACTCTATGGGAGGAGAAGACCTCTTTTATTGCATGCTGTTTTGGTGGGAAACGGTAATTGAAGCCAACAAGGCTGCATGCCAGACTCCACCACTTGCTGAGTCAGCAAATTGTCTCTCGGCTGACAGATGAACAGGTCCCTAAATAAAAGGATGTCAAACAGGTTTTTGCCACAGGGCTTGTGGGTTCCTGGAAGAGCAAGTCTCAGCTGGCCGGCTTGAGGAGGTGCTGAGCTGCTGCTGCACCGGCTGAAATCCTGAGGTCCCCAGGGGAGCAGCGGAGGGTTGTGAAGGGCTCTGAAGGCAGGGGGAGAGAGCCACAGGTGTCACGAGAGAGACAGTCTTAGCACCGGTCTCTTGTCAATGCCAGCTGGTGGGGTGGTAGGGGTCATCCTGGCCCAATCCTCCTGGCCCCACAGGTCTCCCTTTCTCTCTGCCCAGCAAGGAGAAGTTGGATGGATGCTGGGGGCAGCGTTCCAGTGCCTGGAGGCACTTGATGAGCTTGGGTCCTTGCATTATTCTTTGTTGCTTCCTTCCCCATCAGTCGTGCTAGAGGACAGGTCACGCTAACCCAGTCACCAAAGGACACCCATCTTGGTCTTAACCCACAAGGGCTGCCACTTGTTCCACCCTTGGATGCCTCTGGTAAAGGTTTGGGAAAGCAGTGGTCTGCTTCCATGTTAAACACAGTGTCATGTCCCCAGACCCTGCCCAGGTTGTCCTCTTTGCATCTCCTCGGGGAGCAGAAGCAATACCATCTCTTGCTGTCCTCCTCCTAGGAGCCACAAGCTCTGGCCCAAGATACGCGCAGGGGGTTCAGAGAAGCTATGAAATCTTATACCAACCAGTTGATATTGTTCAAGTGCTGGCAGGTTTACCAGCCAACACCCTCTTCATTAAACCATTTCCATCATGATTGGCGCCTGGATGAGCGTGCACGGTGCCTCCGAGGGTGCAGCTGTGGGCTGCAGGGCAGGTTGCTCTTGTTGCTGGGACAAGGACACCGTGACTGATACAGAAGGAGCCCCAGGGCCAGGCAGCACGGGGCTGGGACACCCTCTTTGAGGGAGCACAGGAGGTAATTCAGTGGTTTCATGCAAAAAGTGACATAGAGGCACGTATTTTCATAAGCAAAATTCCTCATGCTAAACATGCATTTTAGCCAAAGGTCATGGCATACCCAAACCAGAAATTAAAGAGGAAAAAAGATGCTCTTGTGCCCACTCCACCTTTTATGCACTGAATTTATATCAGTATCAGGAATGAAACAGCCAGAAAGCAAAAGGCAGGTTTGAAGTCTGAAGACTGCTAAGGGAGAGAGAAAATAGAGTGTTATGAGAGGTCAAACCTCAGCCCTTTGGGTTTCTTTCTACCACTGGAGAATGACAGGGGTATCGCAGTTCAGACAAGGGGATCATGCCAGGCACAACACGAATTTCCAAGTTAATATTTCCTCTTACTTCTCCTCTGCTCATGTGTTCCCTTATGTCTTCTCACCAGTTCCCAGCTTTCTGCTCCTTCACCAGGGATTGTTCCAGTCTTTAGGATTTCATTTCTGATTTTTTTTAATAGCTATGAACAGAAGTGATAGCTGGCTATCTTTTGATTTATTCATTTTTTACCATAGCCAGAACATGCACTTGAGAAAGCAGATATTTGCATGTGTTAAATACATTTGTATTTCTACTTTCTTATTCAGAAACACAAAAGAATTTGGGTAAAAAAAATTGTGTCTGGAACATTATGTCCCAGTATTGACAAGGTATGTTGGGAAGAACCAGACAACAGCTGGAGGCAGGAGACAAATGGGAAGGAGGGAAACTGGTAATCCATCCCATTGAGCTGTGATTTCTGTATCCTCCCAAATTTCTCATGGCCTGGAAAACTAGCCCTTTTGGCATGGCCTGGAAATCTCTGACTTTATGGACAATGTTTTTTCCTTACTTCTCTTAACAGTAAATACTTTAGAGGTATGGGTGTACAGGCAAATCACCTCATCTTGGATATAGCCACCAGGGCAAGTCCTGGTTGCCAGTTAATTTAAAGCATATTGATTGAGGCAGCATTTCCTTGCTGTATTTTGTTGCATATAGATGAAATAAACTTTCCCTGGAAACATTTTGGGCAAGAAAAAGAAATGAACCATGCTTTGGAGCATTCACCCAAGGAGCCCTCAGAGGCTTCAGTACTTGTAATTGGTCAAAGTAGACTGGTGGAGAAATTGAGGAAGATATTGCTCTTCTCATGAGCATTCAGTGCTCGGAAATAATCAGACGTGTCTCATGCCACAGAATCGTTCTCCCACAAAAGAAGAGTTGGGTCTGGGCAAAACTGGGTGAAACTGGGTGAAACAGGTGATGGTCTGAACACAGGTCCATCTGAAGACAAGAGCCTGAATGTAAATCCCTTTAAAATCACACCAGTTAAAAGGTGAGTGAAATCTTTGTTCAGGCAAATGAGATGTCCTTCACAATACATGTCAAGTGATGGTGAAGAGTTTCCTCTTGAGATGAAGGTAGCTTCAGCAGCACCTGAGGGATATATACTCCCCTGCACATCCAGCATCCTGCAAAACCACGACTGCTATGGAGATATTTTCCCAAAGCAAAAATGTTTGTGTTGTCAAGCACAGTGAGGATTGGAAGGAAACTGCAATCAGTATTGATTGTAGATCATTATCTGTCTCCTCTGTATTAAAGATGGATTGGGTTTTGCTCATTTCAGCAGTAAATTAATCAGCCTGGAGGGTCTGTTGAGCAGGTCTGCTAGTGCACAGGTTAAGAACTCCTCAATCCCCTCCATCTGCCTCCTAACTAGTAACTCACAACATGAATCTATAGTAATCTGTTGTAAGGCAAATATATTCCGTGGTATTTTTACTTCTTCATCTGGATCTGGATCATGAGCTGCCCACTGTTTTTGACAGCTGTCCATACATTTGGTGATTAGGACCTGTGTGGGAAGAAATACACCCTCTCCCTATGTTTTTAATTCTAAATAAAGAGGTCAAACCACAATACAGGCAAAAGCCCAAAATAGGTCCGTAAGCACATGAGTAGAAATTGGCCATTTTCAGGTTTGGGCTGGAAATCCCAGCTCCTGTCTCAAAAGGCAGGTCCTGCTGCAGGCTCTGTAAGAGCAGGGGGGCAAAAAATCTCCACGTTGGTTTTTTGGATGGAGCTCAGCAAGTTTATAGCTGGGTTTGATGTGGCACTGGTGACAGCCAGACCTGCTGGTCCTTGGCCCATGAACTTCTCTAGTTTGGTACAGCAAATTCATTCTTTGTGAAAGATCCCAATTTGGGAAGCAATGTAAAACGGTGGTTAGGACTTTCTCCGAGTTCTCATCATTTTCTGAGTGAAATAACATGAGCCTGACTTCATTTCACTTGAAAGAGGAACCTGAAGTGTGTTATCTGAAGGTGCAGTCTTAAGTATATATGTGATTCGTCCTTGTTAGCCTCAGCATTATGTCCCAAACTGACAGCAACAGCCTCCAATCCTGTGTACCAATTTCTCACTCTTAACAACCTTCTATTAGGCAATCTGTTGACAGATTGACTTTGACTGATGCTCCCTGAAGTGAATTCTTCTCCTTTTACTATTCAGATGCAGGTCAGGGGTTGGTATACCTTTGCAAACACTGAGCTGCGTGCTCTAAATTAAGCACAGTGTCTTGCAGAGTTCTACAATGGGGCTGCTGGTGGTGGTGGTGGCACCACCAGATGCTTTACAGCAATCAGTGCTTTGAGACCAGCTTTCCAGTCCCACAAGCTGCTTGGCTGATGTCAGTTTGGGTTAGAGAACAATGCTTTATCCTTTAAACATATTTTTCTCTCTGTTAAAAGGCGAGGGATGCAGAGGTTGCAAGTTAATCTCACTGAGTCTTAATCCACCCAGACTGTCAGCGTTTTTATGTTCTTTGGATTGGACGTCCTAAAACCTTCTGCTCTTTGAATCACTGTGGACATCTTTTACCATGTGCAGAGACTTGCAGGCAGAATCATGCACGACTCTACAGGCAAACAACTATTTTACCTACTGGCGAGCACATGTAGTAAATAGATGGGGCTAGCATGCTATTAGGCTAAGCACGAATATGCTCACCACACCCAATGCAGGCACTGATGAGGAGCTCTGCTGGCTGGGCAATTATCAGTGAGGTGGGGAGATGCTCGTGTCTGTTCCTTGGAAACCTTTGATCTCCCTGAGTTGCTGTTTCTGGTTGTCCAGCTCTTTAGTCAGATTTTCACACCAAGGTTTTTCTCCCGAGTCCTGGAGTTGCTGACAAGATAGAAATAGCTCAGTTCTGGTCACTGGGCGACACCAAGAGGGACTCCCTGTTGACCCAGGTCATCTTCTTCTTGGTGTCAGCTTCATCTATTCAAATTGCAATACTCTGCCATTCCCACCCCCGGCATAAAAGGTGGAGCTCTCAACCCTTTGCTTGCACCACTCGGCAAGGTGAAAGGCATATACAGAGGTGTCGTGGTTTAGCCCCAGCCAGCAACTAAGCACCACGCAGCCACTCGCTCACTCCCCCTCGGTGGGATGGGGGAGAGAATCGGAAGAGCAAAAGTAAGAAAACTTGAGGGTTGAGATAAAAACAGTTTAATAGGTAAAGCAAAAGCCACGCACGCAAGCAAAGCAAAGCAAGGAATTCATTCACTGCTTCCCATGGTCAGGCGGGTGTTCAGCCATCTCCAGGAAAGCAGGGCTCCATCACGCGTAACGGTTACTTGGGAAGACAAACGCCATCACTCCAAATGTCCCCCCTTCCTTCTTCTTCCCCAGCTTTATATACTGAGCATGACATCGTGTGGTATGGAATAGCCCTTTGGTCAGTTTGGATCAACTGTCCTGGCTGTGTCCCCTCCCAGCTTCTTCTGCACCTGGCAGAGCACGGGAAGCTGAAAAGTCCTTGACTAGTGCAGCAACAACTAAAACATCTCTGTATTATCAACACTGTTCTCAGCACAAATCCAAAACATAGCCCCATACCAGCCACTATAAGGAAAATTAACTCTATCTCAACTGAAACCAGGACAAGAGGACTCGTCCATACCTGGTGCTGGGCTACTCTGCTGCTACAAGCTGACAGATTAATGGCTTTGGCAATTGCAGGACTTATCTCTG
Organism: Mycteria americana; assembly: GCF_035582795.1. Taxonomy (NCBI): domain Eukaryota; kingdom Metazoa; phylum Chordata; class Aves; order Ciconiiformes; family Ciconiidae; genus Mycteria; species Mycteria americana. Next base: position 42,540,631 of record NC_134370.1, read on the forward strand.
AATAGTCCCATTGGTAAGAAAATGAGATGCTTTTCTACCATTTTTGGTGGGCTCTGGAAACATGTCTCAGCACTGCTTCTGGTTAGTGACATTGTTCAAGGTTCCCTGTTTCCACCTAATTATTAAACATCATTTAGCTGGTTCTTCTGTTTCTGAAGACTCTTTCTCCATTTTTTATTACTTCATTTGTGGCAAATTTGCACATGCTCTTGGATCTATTTCTGTGCACGTGCCCACACGCATACTTAAAGAAGGAGAAGCACCTTCTGCAGGTTCTCCTCTGCAGATGCTGTGAGGCTCAGCAGCCAGGTAGCTCTGGTCCATGTTAGCCACACTGGATGTGTACAGGCTGCTTTCAGGCAACCTGAAAGCAAGAAAATCTGAAACTAAGTCACGGTGCTACAAATTCCTGCCCTGTTTAATGCTGCACAAATATAGGTAAAAAAAAGATTATATTGGTTGCAGACAGCCATTAACAAGTTAACCCATCCAGGGTAAACAGAGTTGCTGGAATTTACTCTTCTAGTCTTTACGGTTTTTTTCATTTAAACAGTAAGAAGCTAAATGGGAAGAGCAAGAAAAGCTTGGCAGGAAACAATGTGACTGGAGAGGAATAGCTAGGTGGATTTATGAGGTGAGGAAGGGCTCAAACCCTCCAACCTCCTCTTGCACATTTTATCAGCAGAAAATCACCAGGTTTTGAACTTTACTCAGTGCAGCGAGGAGGCTCTGGTGAGTACCATCTGCTACTACTTTGACCTTTACCAGCTGTGCCCGGCTCAGAGCCTTCCAGGCCAGATGTGGCCTCTTTCCCTTTCCTCCCTTGCCTCCTGCCCTTGCTCATCGTCTGCATCCCCTGGGGACACCCAGCTCTCACCACTCACATGCCACTGGGTGCTCCGGCTTGGCTGGCTTCAGGTGGAACTGCAGGATGCTGTCGAGCACCCGGTGCCGCGTAGAGGGTCCCATATGGGGCTGCAGCCAGCATGGTTTGGGATGGAAATGCCCATGCCACATTGCAGCATCAAGCATTGGCAGTGCTGCAAGCAGTGCCAGAGCTGCACGGCGTTTGCTCATGCCTCCAGTGCACCATTATCCCCCAGGCACTACGGAGAGGCAAGATGTGGCTGCTGCTGGTGGCCCTGTGCCTGGCCCAGGGGCTGGGCGATGCCGTCCCATGCACAGGAGCGAGCCACGACAACCCTGAGCAGTTCATGAACATTGTAAGTGCTGGGGGAGTCCAGGCTTTCCCATGGGGTGTGCCCGAAGTCCTCCCCAAGGGACCCATTGGGCTTTCCCCATGCCTTACCCTGGTGTCTGCACCCATGGGGAGCCAGGGGGTCTGGGCACATCACCCTGGGCTGTGCTGGGCTGTTGACCAGCTGGTCACTGCATTGCTCTTTTGTCACTTGTGTCACACTCTTGCCCCCACCTGCAAGGGGAACAGTTTGGCCTCTGGGATGTCCCCGGGGCTCCAGGCACTCTCCATGCCTTTCAGAGCAGCTCCTCCACAATGACAACCTCTTCAGGTCTCCTGGAGATGGTCAGATCGCACGTCCCACGTCTTGCCACTCCACAGGTGGAAAGGACTTTTGAGGGGACAGGGAAAGAATCTGAGCATCTTCCTTGCATGCAGCATCTTCTCTCATTGCTTGGTCCTCACTGTCCCTCCAGACCCCAGCAGAACCTTCCCCAGGAGGCTGTGTCTTTCTCACCCTGGCTTTCCCTCACTGCATCAAGCAAAGGGGCAGTACCCCACATTGGGGAACTTCCTACCAAGCTGAGCTCTATTAATATATTGAATTTTTGAGGATTGCCTCATTCACCACAGCCAAGAAACACAACAGTGCCGGTTGAGCTCTGCCTTCTCCAGGGCCAGCTTACCCTCTGATGTACGTCATGCTTGGGACAAGGTCTTCTGGGAGTCAAGTCAAACCCACCCAGCTTTTTCCCCACTGGTTTCTCTCCTTGCAGAGCCAGATAATCTGTTTCCATGGATATCACAGCAAGGAGCACCAAGTCCCAATTGATGGCTACTTCCTGACCGTGAACCGGATTCCTGGTGGCAGAGAGGAGGCTTGAAGCAGAGGTTGGCACTCATCACCCCAAGGCTTGGCTCCGCAGATCCCCTTAGTGTGACCAGAGAAGGCAAAATGAGGATCTAGGCAAAATGAGGATTGTCTTTTCAGAAAGAGGGATGTGACTGGAGTCTGCACTGCAAGGAGGTGGAACAGGAAGAGATGTGGGTCCTCCTGGGAGGCAAACACGCTTTTCTCTGGGCACTGGTGGGAAGGAAGCAGCCTTGAGCTGGACCAGGAGCTCCGCACTGTGTTCTGCTGTGTCCGGGACGGGGCAGCATGACCCAGTGAGCCCCAGCACCTGGAGAAGGAGGGCCATGGTGGCTCCTTCCCCAGAGCAAACCCCCTGCCCTGTGTCAAGGTTTCCTGACAGGTCAGGACCAGAGGTGGCAAAAATATTTCAAACTGGAGGAGAAAAAGCAGCAGCAGAGAGAAGAAATGTCAGGGGAAGCTACTTTCTCCCGTGCAGAAGACTCTCCATTTGTGATACGAAAATATCACACTCCCATGGGTTGGAGATGAAGGCAGCTCCTTTCCCATTCCCAGGTACTCCCATCAAACAACTTTTTTTTTTTCCTTGTCATTTCCAGGACCCAGGTTACCTGTGTTGCTCCAGCATGGCTTGGTTTTAGATGGTAGCAATTGGGTTTCCAATTTCTCCAACAACAGCCTGGGCTTCATCCTCGCGGACGCAAGGTATGACTTCTGGATCAGAAACAGCCGCGGCAACAGCTGATCTCTCCAGCACCTGAACCTTTCTGTCAGCCAAGAGGATTTTTGGGATTTCAGGTGAGGAGGCCACTGAGGACAGGGCTGGGATGCTGGGCTGTCAGCACCAATCACCTGATGTCCATGGGAGGCTGGGAGATGGGCACCTCCTACAGCTTCCCCTTGCTCCCCAGCTTCCACGAGATGTCCATGTATGATCTCCCCACCACGGTAGGCTTCATCCCAAGGAAAACCGGGCAGGAGAAACTATTCTACGTCGGCCACACTCAGGGCAACTCTCTGGGTGACTGAGGAGGAGGAGCTGGGATGCCACAGGAGAGAGGCATCAATATCTGTCCCAAACTGGAGACTGCTGGGGACAGGGCTCCATTGGCCCATGCAGCCACTTTTCCTACCAGACTTCTTGGTCCTTCTTCATGGGAGAGATTTGCTACGTCTTGCCCAGCCATCCTGGGCTGTGCTGACATCCAAGAGCACTCAAACAGGGGATCTGGGATGCGAGGAGGAGATTCATGCACTTGGGTCCATGTGGCAGTTGTTTGTAGGACCTCTGCGGTCTCCTGTGGGTTTTTTTTTCAGGTTTCACGGCGTTTTTGAGCATGCCGCAGCTAGCTAAGAAAATAAAAATATTCTTTTTGGTGGGTCCTGCCTACAATTTATGTACAGATAAAGGTCCAGTATTAAGTCTTTTCTATCTTCCTCATGCAATAATTAAGGTAAGTGTTGTGTTCTGGTTTTCTCATCCTAATTAGTCACGCAAAAATTGATTGCAAAAATCAGTAAGTGGAATTGCTTGTGACACTGCAGCAAACCTCCCCCCACTGAGCTCCCACCCCACTGCTGGGTTGGTGCCACTGCGATCCGTGGGGAGATGGGGACGCATCTGGTGGGGGGGGGGTTAATATGCCTGGCTCTCCCCCCTCCAGGGAACAGGAAAACCCACTGATCTTCCTGAGATGCCGGGCTGGCTACCCCAGCTGCATCAGTGCTGGCCAGGGACCACCAACCTACCATGTCCATGCCCCGTGGCAGGTGATTTTCAGGAGGAAAGAAGGAGCTTTGCTGGGACAGGAGCAGAGAGCGGCATTGGCCAGGGTGTGCAGCTGCTGGCTGCTCAGCAGGGTCTGCACAGATGGGCTCTTCCTCGTTGGTGGATTTAATGAGAAGAACTTGCACGTTGTAGTCACCTTTCCCTGTGATTTTGGCTGACCATATAAGAAGGTGCCACATTTCTAATAAGATGGGCTGGGGCTGGGTTACTTAGCAATGATACTGTCACGGAACAGGGGCACTGAGGATGAAAATTATGAGTCAAGAGATGGTGGTTTTTTGGGTCCCCATTATTTCTGTTGTTAGCTCAAACAAATTATGAGAAAGAAATCCAATCTGAAAGCTTGTACAGACTAATTATGAAGAGTTATCTTGCTCTTGGGTCATAACATTGAAAATGAAAGACTCATTTTGAGATGCTGTTGACTCCAGCATGATGTTTTAGCTTTCTACAACCTGGTCTGTATAGCTTTCTACAGCACAGGTCTGTATAGGCATGAGAGCACGTTGGGTTGTTCACATGCATTGTCTTGAAGTGGACATTAGTGGAAGGCCAGGCCAACACCAAAGCTCTGATTTTGCAAGGTTGTATTGCTGTTGACATCAGCTTGACCTAAAGAAGAAAGTGGGATTTCTGCTGCCAATTACACCAAGGTGTCCTAAGGTATTAGTGTCTGTGACTGAGAAGTCAGGAGGCCAGATGGGCATTCAAGGCACAGAGATCATATTGAAGCTGTTCCTCAGTGGTTTACCCAGGTTACGGTTCACTGCATCCTGCTTTGGGGCAGCCTAGGCAAAGCAAACGAATAGCATACTGGATGATACTCAAGTGCTATTGACTTTAGCCTCAAACGAGTGTCAGCTCCTGCCTAAGTATCATTTGCAGCAGGACTTCCTTTTGCTGGCAGAGCCAGACATGTACATATCACATTTCCCAGACTACACATCCACCAAAAATCTCCTCGACTGGGGCCAGGTAGGGATTCTCCTGTTCATTGCACCTGATAACCCAGTGGTGACTCCTGGGTTGGCTGGGTTGATGGTCTGGCATGTTGCTCCATTCACCATGTGGACAGACATGGTGGCAGGATTGATGAAGCCTCCCTTCTCCCTGTATTTCCTTGCAGGCCACACGGTTCCCTGCCACCAGCCTCATCTTCCACCCTGCATGTGGGTTTGCTCAACCAAGTGACACCTCTGCCTGTTGTAAACAACCTGCCCTTGAAAGGGACTCCCTGAGCACCAAAACCCCAGCCTTGGGGGATGTTTGAACCATGCTGGTTCCCTGGTGCAACCCCTGCCCTGCCAAGCCAGCCGCCAGCTCTATAGACACCTATGTGTTTCTGTCATCCCCAGTAATGGCCTAAGGAAGGAGTCATGAAGATTTCAGGGGCCCCTGGAAAAGGCTGAGACCACTGCTGCAGGAGCACATGACAGTCCATTGCCAATCACAAAGTTAACCAAGAGTGATGGAAAAAGCCAGTATTTTCAGTTGAATTTGTCCAACATCCATATGCTTCTTCCTCCAAGATGAAGACATTTCAGCATAAATGGTTGGGGAAACAGCAAGCCAGCAAGACTCTAATTTGGAAGTACAGGTGGCTAATAAGGGGGGAAACCAGGAGGACGGTCCTAGACTGACAGAAGTTACACCAGGTCCACATGGATAAATACTCATTGGATTGTCCCTTCCTTCAGAGACTAAGATCATTAATTTAACTGTAATTCAGGCATAGTCTGAATGGTCATGGTGGGTATCTTGAGACTAGGAGAGCGCATGCACCTTGCATTTCTTGCTGATTACAAAGAGTTCAATGATGGTTCATCATCTCCTCAGCTGGCAGACATTGTCACGCTGCCCCAGGGATGGTTGATGAGCTGCACAGTGCTGGCAGCTCTCAGAAGATCTAATGGGTTAATTTTCCAAACAATGTCCAAGAGAAACTCCCTACAGAATCAGGTGTCTTGCACTCTGTCAGTCCATTGTAAGCAGTTGAGGTTGTCCACAGAGTACTGCAGGACAGTGGAGGAGTCCTTCTCCGTCCTGCTCTGATAGAAACAAGATATGCTCAAAGAGAGCCCAAGTGACCGCACCCTGAGCACCCTCCATCTGCTGTGCCTGAACCCCCAACTGGGCCAGCTGCCCCACTGCTTTGCTGCCCTGCTGTGGGTCCTGAGGGATGGGCAGCTGCAAACACCAGCCCAGACATCAGGGTTGTGCTGGGGCAGAGACCCTGGGGGCTGCCCTTTCCCCATGGTGGGGCTGATCTAAGGGATTACCTGTGCAGGGTTAACCCTTTGCCTCTACCTTTCAGACTGTCAAAACTGGGGAGTTCAAGCAGTTTGACTATGGGGAGAAGAACAAGGAGAAGTACAGCCAGGTAGGCAGGGGGTGCCTCTTGCTTCTGAGGATGAAGGGATGACTTGGTTGTGCTAAGAGGAGAAGAGGATGAGGTTGGCTGAGACTGGGACGAAGGCACCCTGTGCATCATGCACCCATGTGTCTTGTAATTCCCTTGGTGGCTGGGGCCTCCATGAACACTCAACCATTTTGTCCCATTTTGGCCAGCTGGTGCCAACCCAACCTTTTGGGTTTTTGTCCACTCCTGGTGGAACAAGTCCAACGGGGATCTCACAGGACACATTTGCCCCACGTCACATTTGTTCATGTCTGCTAAATGTATGTCCCAGCAGGTGAATACCTTGGGCCTCTCAGCAGGTCTGATGGCTAAAATCCAGCTGATACCTTTCTATTTCACCTTCTTTTGAATAACCTGATGATTTTTCTCCCCAGACTTCACCACCCTTTTACAGGATAGAAGACATGACAGTGCCAACTGCCCTGTGGAGCGGCGGGGAGGACTGGTTTACCTCTACATTGGAGACCCAGTGCTTGCTCCTCCGCATCACCAACCTCGTTCATTGTGAGCACTTCCCTGACTGGAACCACTGAGCTCACATCTGGGGCCTGGATGCCCCTCTGCACATGTACAGGCAGATGGTCACTCTGATGGAGGAAAAATCTGTGAATGGTCCACGTGGTACCCTGGGATGGAAGAGCCACCCATTCCCATGACATGGGGATGACTGGCTTTTGTACCAGGACTGTCACCTTGCTCTCTCCTTCCTAGAAACATTTCCTGTCACCCTATTTCATGCTGATTTAGTGAGCTAACACAGTCTTGTGATTTCTCTCTGCCTTTTACAGAGTGCCCTGGTGTTTTAAGCTTCCCTGCTTCTTGTGGTGCAACAGTGATATTTCTTTCCCTTGTTTTTCAGAACTATTTAAGTAATAAACTCCCATGCTGAAGCCCAGTCTGACTCTTCCTTCGGTGGGCATCACCAAGGTTGTGCTGCAGGGCAGCCGTGCAGGACCTAGGAGGTCCCAGCTCTGGGCATTATGAGCCCCTGCCCATGCGCCCATCTCACATCCAGCCCTCTGGGACATTGCAAGGGGCAGTGTGCTGGTTTTGGCTGGAGTAGAGATAATTTTCTTTATAGTAGGTAGTGTGGGGCTATGTTTTGGATTTGTGCTGAAAACAGTGTTGATAATACAGAGATGTTTTAGTCGTTGCTAAGTAGTGCTTATACTAAATCAAGGACTTTTCAGCTTCCCATGCTCTGCCAGGTGCGCAAGAAGTTGGGAGGGGATACAGGTGGGACAGCTGATCCCAACTGACCAAAGGGCTGTTCCACACCATATGACATCATGGTCAGTATATAAAGATGGGGAAGAAGAAGGAAGGGGGGGACATTCAGAGTGATGGCATTTGTCTTCCCAAGTAACCATTACGTGTGATGGAGCCCTGCTTTCCTGGAGATGGCTGAACGCCTGCCTGCCAATGGGAAGTAGTGAATGAATTCCTTGCTTTGCTTTGCTTGCATGCACAGCTTTTGCTTTACCTATTAAACTGTCTTTATCTCAACCCACGAGTTTTCTCACTTTTACTCTTCAGATTCTCTCCCCTATCCCACCAGGAGGGATTGAGTGAGCAGCTGTGTGGTGCTTAGTTGCCAGCTGGAGTTAAACCACAACAGGCAGGCAGGGCTTTTCCAACCTGCATTGTGCCAGCACATGCAGCTTTGCTCTTCCTTCCCTGGTGACAACCCCATCCTTGCATGTCATGGTCATGCATGATGGTGCTCCGCAGAGCACCCTGTCTATGGTGAGTGACTCCTTGGCTGGTTGTGGCCGCACACAGTTTGGTTTCCCTCCCAGTAAATCCATCCATCGCCATTGGCAGAGGAGGAAGCAGGGGGGGAAGAAAGGGAAGGCAGAGTGTGGTGCTTGTAAAATGAATCTTTACTTTCACAGGAGTAGCCCATGAAAGCAGCATCCCATAAAACACGTGGGCAGCTCAGCTCACAGATCCTGCAAGCTTGAAGTTTCATCCTGTACCTTTGCTTTTTAGCCTGGTTAATCAGATGGAGACCAGTCAGACCACATGGGAACATACCTGGGGCAAACACTTCTTCCCTGGGAAATACCTCGAATTGGGAGTATACCTCCATCTTTTCACCACCATCACCAGCTTGGCTCATTTCTGGGCTATCTACCTACAGCATGAGCTCAGGCCACATCTTCACACCTCTTGTCCCATCTCTGCATGGGCACCCAGTGTGGAGTGTTGGGGAGGATGGGCAGGCAGTTTGGGAATGTCTCACCAAAATCATCAGTGCTTTGGGGGGGTGGGGGGGACCTTGCCCCAAGCCCCATGAAATTCTGTTTTCAAGCCCTGCCTTTTGTTCACAGTGCTCTTCGCACACATCTTAAACTTAGACTTCACAGATGAGCATCACACATCTCTTGGAGGTACGGATGGATGGATGGATGAGTGGATGGATAGATAGAGAGATAGATAGGCAGAATACATAAGTAGGTAAATGGATGGATGGATGGATAGATAGATAGATAGAATAAGTAGGTAGGTAGGATAGATAGATGGATAGAAAGAATAGGTAAGTACGTAGATAGATGGATAGATATTTTTCAAATATACATGCTATGAACAGAGCATTATTCTTAGGTACCACTGTGGGCCATGTTAAATTCAACTTCCTAGAAAACACAGCTGGAAGAAAACACAGCTGGTACCCCAGGAGGTGACGTGTCACATTGTTCTGGGTGGGTTATCTCCCAGGAAAGACCTAGCCTAACGCCAAGGCCCAGATGTTTCCCTTTCACCACATCTCAGGCATGTGGTGTGCATAGACCTCTCTGGTTCCATTCTACTGGGAGGAACGTTTCTCTCCTGCAGTCAGTGCTCATGCTCTCCAGCCTTTTCAGGGCCACAGACAAGGTCACTTTCCACCCCTCCTTCACCTAAACCCACAACCTAAAGCACACACTCAATTTCTGGAGTAAAATTTTGTGCTTGCAATGCCCTGAGCCAGCAAAAGCTAAACAAAACCCCCACCAAACAGGGTCTCCTGCACACCTTGCCCTGGCAATGGGGTAAAAACACAACCCCAATGAGGCCCACCAAGCAAAGGGTTGGAGTTCAGCTGTGCTTCAAGAGTTTATTGCAATATCTAGTCACAGATGGCAGGCAGAAATTACACCGTTACATTTAAGGCATTACATCAGTGTGGAATAGGGTGATAGGAGACATTTTTAAGAAGGGAAGAGCAGAGTGGCAGCCCTAACACAAGACCCATACCCCCAGGCACATGGGAATGGGTAGTTCTCCACGCCAGGGCAGCACGTGGACCCGGTTCATGGATTTTGCTCCATCAGAGAGACCACCTGCCTGTACATGCGCTGAGGGGCATCCTGACCCCAGTGGTGGTCAAAGTGGTTCCAGTTGGGGAGGTGCTCATGACGAACAAGGTTGGTGATGTGGGGGAGCAAGCACTGGGTCTCTGGAGGTGGATTCACCCAGTCCTCCCCACCGCTCCACAGGGCGGTTGGCACCATCATGTCTTCTATCCTGTACAAGGGAGGGGTGGCCTGGGAGGGGGGAAATGCTCCAATTATTCGCAGGCTCTGACACTAATAGCACTAATGGGTGGGGTGTGCTGCCCCTGACATCCCAGAAGACTCAGGTCATGCTGGCCACTGGAGAAGGCTGCCCGCATCCTGGTCCTAGCCAGCCTCATCCTCTGCTCCTCCTTCCATAAGTGCCCATTTACCTGGTTGTACTTTTCCTGGTTCTTCTCCCCATAGTCAAACTGCTTGAACTCCCCAGTTTTGGCAGTCTGGAAAGCAGAGGCAAAGGGTTAACCCCGTGCGGGTAGTGCCCTGGATCAGCCCCACCACAAGCAAAGAGCAGCAGCAGGGTCCAGGTGAGCACTCTCTGCCTAGCACAGCTTTGGTGTCTGGGCTGGTGCTTGCTGGTGCCCGTCCCATGGGCCAGAGCAAAGAGGGAGTCCCAAAAACACCTACATGGGGTCCTTACCTAGGACAGAGGTGGGCTTCTGGGTGGCTCTGCCTTGGCCAGCAAGAAGCAGTATCTAACAGCTGCAGCTTTTGAGACACCTTGCTGCAGCAACTTAAAAATAACTTTTATTGGCTTTGTCTGATTGTGCCTCCTTACCTGTCTCCAGGGCAAATGAAGCAGCATTGTAAAATACCGTATTCACAGATTAAAAGAAAAAGCATTGGCTACAGTTGTTATAAAATTAGATTATCTACCTGTCCCCAGTGGAGAAGAGTTTTTACAGATGTGTAGTCTGGAAAATGAGCTAGGTATACATCCAGTCAGCTCTCCAGGAAAAAGAAAGTATTTTCTAAATAAGTGAGTTGGGAATGATGAAAATCTGTCTAGGCAAAAAAATCATTCTGTTTTATAACTGCAATATAAACATTATATGCTCCAGCAGCTTTATTCTGTTCAGAGCTAGGAGTGGCTTTTAAAGGTAAACCAGCCGTTAACCACCACTTTAAAATGGAAATACAATTTTAAAGCTGGTCCTGTCAATTTTTTGTTATTTTTTTTCTGTACATTTGTTGCAGGTGAGCAGAAAATGAGGCAGGAGTTACCTTTCCTTTGCAGACAAGACTACAAGTGATTCTTTCCTACAGAAGCCTCCATTAGGTTTAAAACCCCAACACCACTGAAAGAAATCTCCAAATAGCTGCTGCCTTGAACAGTGCTTTTCATGCTTATTTTGTTTTTTTATGCTCATTTTGGTATGTCATTAGCTATCTCCAGGTGTCTAGGAAAAGTGGACATGGCTGTGACCTGGAGAGGCTGATGCACCGACCACAATCAAGTTCTTCTTGTTGTACCTGCCAATAAGGAAGATCTCGTTTCCACAGACTTCAGCTGTTAGCAGGTTGTTGCACGTCTTGGCAAGGGTGGCTCTCTCCTTCCTCCCCACCAGAGTTAGCTGTTTTGTTCCAAATACTGCCTGCAAGAGTGCAAGGAAACAGGTCACAGCAGGTCCTGCAACACACATCCCCTCTCCACAGGAATCGCTTGTCCCCAGCCAGCGCTGTCAGGGAACTCCTCAATATGGTTATTGACACATTTGGGCTAGCCAGCCTCTCAAGGAGGTTGACCCATGGTCGCACCTGACCCTCAGAGCAGCATGAAACCATCACTGTCTTTTCCACACCGTGCCATCATCCCCATTGTCCTGGTGCATCATCTCTAAGGTACCAGCTTCCAAAGCTCAGCCCAGGATGGCCAGACTCATACCACTCATCTTCCACCTCCGTTGACAGATGCTCCTCAGGTGGAGCACATCCAGGAGAGGGCCAGCTCCCTTTCCAGTCCTTATCCAGCTGCTGGAGCAAAAGGTGGAAGGGAGGCAGTGTGGGGCTGCTCTGAGCACCTTCTGGGCTACAGGACTGGGGTGTGGTGAGGTCAATAAGCAAAACCATAAACAGTAATGATAGGGAGGTATGGATATTTTAAACAGTGAAAACTGGTTGTTCTTAGCTGGGTGGAGGGGGACATCCCTGCTGTTTGGGATCTTGGGATTGCTCATCTCACCATACATATCTCCAACGCCTGCCACAGATATGGGCTCAGTGCACAGCAGCAACGTGGGGGACGTGAGTTGCTAAAAGCTGCTGGGTTTCAGTAGTAACACACAAACACGTCACATACCTTCAGCACCGTGTCTGGTAAAAATGCTATCTTTAACATGGGACCTTTGATGTGATGAAAGGTGTAGAGAGGACCCAGGGCAAAGAAGAGTTTGATTTTCTTAGCCAGGTGTGGCATGCTTGAAAATGCTATGAAACCTGAAAAGCAGGAAGAGATCACAGCCATAACCCCAACAGCAACAGCACTCATCCCAGACCTCCTGTTTGAGACACAGGGTCTCAACAAAATGAAGCTGCCATGGTCATGGGTGGGAGCAGAGCCCAGGATGGATGCCCAAGACACAGCAAACCTCTTCCATGAAGAAGGACCAAGAAGTCAGGTGGGGAAGGTGGCTGCATGGCCAAAGCAGCCCTGCCCCCAGCAGTCTCCGGTCTGGGATAGACATTGATGCCCCTCTCCCGGGCATCCGAGCACCCCACTCCTGCACACTGCCCACTCCTCCTCCTCAGTCACCCAGAGACTTGCCCTGAGCATGGCAAACGTAGAACAGTTTCTCGTGCCTGGTTTGCCTTAGGATGAAGCCCACCATGGCAGGGAGATCATACATGGACATCTCATGGAAGCTGAGGAGCAAGGGGAGAAGCTGTAGGAGATGCTAATCTCCCAACCTCCCATGAACATCAGGTGGTTGGTGCTGACAGCCCAGCATCCCAGCCCCATCCTTGGTGGCCTCCTCACCTGAAATCCCAAAACTCCTCTTGGTCAACAGAAAGGTTCAGATGCCGGAGGGACCAGCTGTTGCCCCGGCTGTTTCCAATCCAGATGTCGTACCCCACATGCGCGAGGATGAAGCCCAGGCTGTTGTTGGGGAGGTTGTCTACCCAGTCGCCACCATCTAAACTGAACCCGTGCACTATCAATACGGGTGACCTGGATCCTGAAAGAGGAGAAATCGGGTACTTTACACAAGAACACCCCTTCCCATATGGAAGTAAAATGGCCCTGTGCATCTCAGTATTATTTTCTGCAGGCTGCACATTAAATATTCTCTTCTCCTTTATTTCCCTGGTTCTGCTGGTGCTTTCTTCGTTTGAAGCACTTTTGCCACCCCTGGCCCTGAGCTATCAGGGACAAGGGGTTTTGCTCCAGGGAAGGAGCCACTAGGGCTCGCTGGGTCACGCTGCCCCGTTCCGCATGCAGCAAAACACGATGCTGAGCTCCTGCACCCCCAGGGACAGCTCAAGGCCGCTGGGCAAAAACTTCTCATCCCTCTTCCAGCTGCTGAAACTGTGTCTGAAAGCACAGATGTTCGCACTAGCTTCCCCTTGCACGCTGCCTCATCTCTGAGCAGGGTCATGGCTGCTTCACCCTCAATGAAAACAAGCACACCTGAGTGCCCAGCATCCCCCTTGCTGTGGGGAATCCGGTTGAGGCTGAGGAAGTAGCCGTCCTCTGTCAGCATGTTGTACTCCTCACTGGGATACCCGTGGAAACGGATCTTCTGGCTCTGCAGGGACAATGGTCTGAGGGGAAAGGGTGACCTGTTGGTGTCCATCATCTTGTGCCTGACCCGATGACACCCACTACTGCCACCCATTCTCTCTGATGTCACCTCCGCCTGCACACACAAGACCTGAAGGTCCATCTACATTAAAGAAAGATAAGGCTCTCCCTGATCGCCAACCTCAAGCTGAGGGCATGAGGTGAGTGATGCCCATGCAAATATAGGAAACTCTTGATGCCCCAAGCGCCCTGGCTGACCCTGGGTGCAGATGTCAGGGTAAGGGATGGGTAGAGCCCAGCTGGTCCCTCGGGGAGGACTTTGGGCACACTTTTGGAGAAGCCCAAGTCCCACAGGGGTGTATTTAATCCCCCAGTACTTACAATGTTCATGAACTGCTCAGGGTTGTCATGGCTTGCTCCAGCACGTGGGATGGCATCGCCCAGCCCCTGGGCCAGGCACAGGGCCACCAGCAGCAGCCACATCTCGCGTCTCTGCAGCGCCTGGGGGATAACGGTGTTGGTGTGAGCAGGAAGGTGGGTGTGCTAGAGGCACGAGCAAACGCCATGCAGCTCCAGCACTGCTGGAAGCACCACCAAAGCCTGATGCTGCCATGTGGAGCGGATGTTTCCATCCCAAACCATGCCAGCTGCAGCACCATATGGGACGCTCTACCTGGCACTGGGCACTCAGCAGCATCCCGCAGCTGTGGCTGAAGCCAGCCAATCAAGAGCACCCAGTGGCACATGGGTGGCAAGGGCTGAAGGTCCCCAAGGCATGCAGGGGATGAAATGAAAAGAGGCCACATCTGGCCTGGGAGGCTCTGCCAGGGGCTCAGGGAAAGCTGTGTCTGCAGCTGCTGTCCTGCCTTTTTGCCCTTCCCCAGGACCACTCCTCCAGACACTACCAGAGGCTATCCAGATCTCTGGTTTGACCCCACAGAGCTGCTTTTACAGTCCCCACCTTAAGTGTTAAAGCCCACTGGTGCTGCTGGTCATCACTTGGCACAAGCGAGTCCCCTCTCCAGGTGGGAATTGCTGCTCTGCAGGGATGTGACCAGCTTCTGAGAGCCCATTGTCTGCCTGAGAGCCACATCCACACCATGTGGGTGGAGGTTCACCAGCTTAAGCTTTCTATTTGTAGAGGTGTCTTAACATGCCAGTATTATCTCCTACCAAGTCCACCTCCTAATGCTTCCCAATCCCCTGTGCAGTTAGGAACCCACCCCAAAGCATGTCTTGCTGGCCCTTCCCACCTGGCCCTGGTCCAGCTACTGCAGTGTGGGACAAGCAGCCTCCAGACACCCCTCTCTGGCAAAAGCATCAGGGTGCTTTCCCTGAAAGCAGGAGGGGTCATGTTGGAGCTCTGTTCTGCAGGAGCTCCCCTGCTCCATCCCTGCCTTGGATGGTTTATAGCTCATTGCCGTGTGCTCCTGGTGTGCCCTGCCATCCCCAGCACCCCAGCCCAAGGGGATCCAGACTTCAGGACAGGTCCAGCAAAGTCCATTTTCCTGGTGACCCTGTTGCAGGAGCTAGAAAAGACTCTTGGCCTCCCAGAGGAGGTGTCTGGATGCATTTTCCCAGCATCCTCCCAGCATGGAAAGATCTTCCTGGGCTGCTCAGGAAAACGGGAACACCTACCTCCTGCACAGCATTGTGCGGGCAACAGAAAAAACTCACTATTACACATTAAAACAAAGTGTCAACTCAAGTTTTGCTCTGTGTTCAAGTCCACCACCTTGGTGCTTATGTCTCCCCGTGCAGGTGAGGACATCCTGGGATAAAACTGCCATGATGGTTGAAGGAAGGAGAGGTTGGATTGCCCTGTGATCCTGTAGACAAACACCATTGCTAAACCTGATCTCCCTTACTGGCACTTGTCCCATCCAGCTGCCAAACACCAGTGGCGATAACTGCAGGCTGGATCCATTGGTGCAAATCACTGTTTTAAGGTCTGTGTGCCCTCCAAACTGCATGTGGAAGGAAGGCAGGAAGGACAGCAGGAAGGAAGGAATTACAGTCGCCACCTTCTCACCAGGCTCAGTTGCACACAGATGCAGGCAAGATGTTGCAGGCCATGCCTGGGGACATCAGAGGCAGACCAAATTACTGAAACAGCCACTTCAGCAAGCAGTGTGGATTACAAGGGACCAAGAAGCCAAGCCTGCATAGGAATTAGGAGATGCCAGAGGGGCCCTCCCCACACCAGATATAACAATATGCTTCCCAGTGCTGTTTTCCTGTTGCAAAACCCACCCTGAGTTTTCATACCAATTGCATTTTCTTGATGAGCTTGTCACCTAGGAAACAGCTTCTTTCCCGTGGGTCTACACCTGGGCTTTCAGGGCTTGGCTGGACAAAACCAGGGCTGGCCTGAGCTAGCACTGGGGGTGGTCCTGCTCTGAGTAGGAAGTTGGACCAGAGGTCTGCAGAAGTCCCCTTCAAAAAGCTTTGGCTGGTCTGGACCAAGCCAGAGTGGCCTTTCCCCATTCCCTGGGCAGAGATGTTCTCCATCCTTGCTGAGCTCTGCCCCCACAGTCCATCTCCCTACATCTTCAGCCAGCCCTGCACATCATCATATGCAAGAGGACCTTCCACTGCCCCATGATTGGCAACAGCCCACAGGCCTATGGTTTCTGTGGCTCATGCCTGGCTCACAACCCTGTGTATTTTGTGATGAGGATTTCCTCCACCCAGCGCCCCTTGGCCCAGCTCCTGAGCAGTGGCACTAAGATTTCCCATATGTCTTGGAGGTCACCACCATAGCTGAAGGTTCTGCTGCCCAAGCCAGTGTCATCCAGATATTATGGTGGCACACCACGGTAGCCATGACCTGTGACAAGCTGTGCCCCAAAGCCCACAGATGTCAGTGAGAGCACTGACAAGCATCCAGCCACTTACAGAAGCAACTCCTTCTGGTATCCCAAGACATTAAAGCCTTTGTGGCAAAGGAGGAAAGATTAGTCACTGCGCATACCTGTGGCATTCAGCAAGCCCTAACAGACTCCTGTGATTTGATGTAAAAACACAGTAGGAACACATAAAGACCAGCCAAAATGATGGTCCCCACATCCTGCACCCAAGACTTGGGGTCATGCAAGTCATCAGAGTTGTGTCCATCCCCAGGTACCCAGCGCAGTCCGGAGCCAGCCTGCGGTGGAGAAGTCCCTGCTCCTGCCCCAGCACGGGAGTACTCGTCAGAGGAGATGTCAGCTCACTGCCTCACAGAGGACCTGCCTGCACTGCCCAGCAAGCCTTGCCTCCACACTGCTCAGCCACAGCAGGGCCATCTCCTCCAGCCCCCGACTGCCCATCTCCAGCTGGCACAGCTGCATGCTGCCATGCTTCAGAGCTTCAGCACCGCCTGATGGCACACCTGGGCTCAGACCCTGGGTGTTTTGGACCACTCAAGTCAGCGGTGGGTCCTCCCACCACTTGCCTCCAGCACCAAGCCACAGTAAGCACATCAACAAACTTGAGAAGAGCCCAACAGTGCCTTCCTCAGAAGAGAGAGTGCAACACGTCCCACCATCTAAACCCAGAACCACTGTCTCTAGTGGCAAATTGCTGCTCAGCTGTGAGTCCCTTGGCACAGGCAAGCAGGACAGCGGAGACCAGAGGTGGTCTCTGCCCCTTCTCAGAGGTGCCATTCCCCATGCATCAGCCCTGGGTGATCCAACCAAGCCAAAGGGACACCCCATCCCCTCCACACAGCCAAAATGGATGGAGACCCAGGAAAATATCTAACCACAACTAGGAGGACTCAGAGTACTCCCTCAGCTCACTGGGAAGCACCAGAGCTCATGCTTGCAAAAAACGAAGAGCTCAGATGCAGAACTGCAAAGAAGACCCTTCAGAGGGCACTTTAACTGCAATGGTGACCAAAACGCCCAAGTTCTCCAAGCATAAAATGAACAACTGGAGGAATAATAAAGCTTCTTGACTTAGTTGGGATCCTTTCTTTCAGCTGGGCTAGAAGGAGAGCATGCATGGCACTTCAACCTTACCTGCTGCTCCAGGCCTCTCCATGCAGTCAGAAGGGTCAGCAGCACTGAGCGAACCTGTCCTCTCAGCTTATAAAGAGACACGGAGAGGCTGGGACTCATCCGTCAACATCTGGAAGCCCAGTCCTCCTCCAATCACACCACCCACTCTTCCTCTCCAGCCCAATGATTCAGATGTGGCATCCTGAACACCAGGGAGCTCAGAAGCAAAGCAGCACATCTTGAAGGTAGATAATGAGCTGTTGGCCACCGTCTCCATCACTGGGAACACCCAGGCCTTGTGGCATCCTGCAATTGGAAGTTGCATTTTTGGCATACCTCTGCAGAGGGATTCCAGCTACCTCGTCTGTAATACGAAGGGCAATGTGCTCTGGGGTTGCCAAACAGGTCACCAGCTGCTCACGCTTGGCTTTTCTGCTGTAGGTACCTGTTGGCAATTTGCATGCCATTCTCCTGACGTTACGCCACAAAAATGCTTTCTGTCTGTCCTTGCTTTTCTGAAAGGCTCAGTATTAAAAGTAACAAGACCAGACTCTCCTGGGGCCGGGCAGCTGTGGAAGGGCTGTGTTGAGTGCATGTGGCTGCCATCCTTGCTGTGTTTCCCACCTCTGTCTGTGTGTCCCAAAGACCCGCGTGCTCCTCAAGAGCATCCCAGGAACCATCCCTCAACTGCTTTCCCCTGGGGAGAGAGAGCCCTGCTGCACAGCAGGGATGTTGGCAACAACAGGCAATGCAACGAGAGATCTCAGCCTCGAATTGCAGCCCAAGGGGTTCAGGGTGGAGATGGGGATCTCTTCTTCCCCCAGAGTGGGGAGCAGCCATGGGAGGTGGGGTGTCACCATGGCTGCTCCCCATGGTGCAGCGTGGGACTGGCAGTGTTGCATGGGGCTGGTGTTGGTGCTCTGGGTGCTGTGGGGTGCATGGGGCACAGCGGGGTTCATGGCGCAACCCTAGCTCCCCATGGCAGGGTTTGGGTCAGGGCTCTACTGAGCCAAGCCACAGCCACCCTGACCTCATGCTGGTGATACCCTGCTGTGAGCAGGAGGGTGGACAAAGGGTGTCCTGAGGTCCACTCCAGCAGAGCAGCAGTGCCTGTGTGATCCTCCACGTATCTGCTCCAGGGACAGCAGAGGGACCAGGTGGCCTTCTCCCCAGCTGCAAAATCACCTCCTGCAGCATGGGAAGTCAGTTTCTCCAGCAGAAGAGAGAAGGGACGATGAGATTTAGCTGGGAAGTGACAGAAACCTGCTCTCAGTTCTCCTTTCTTTCCCTAGGAAGATATTCGGCAAGGAAGCAATGGGGTGGATGCAAGATACCTGGCACTGTCATCCAGCCGTTGTTGCTGCTTCCCGTGCAGGCCAGCACAGGCACATGCATTCAGCAGGGATTTGGCAGGGCTCCTTGCTGTGGGCTCCATGCAATTTAACTACTTAAGCATGTCACACAAGAGCTGAGGCAGTATTTTTGTTACAAATTTGTTGTCTCCAACAAATAAAATGATAGTAAGATGGTTTGTGGTAGGAACATTCCAAAACAGATACTTCAAAACCCTTCCCAGGAAGAATAGTGGGTCTCCTGGGACAGTATTTCACTCAGGTTTGCAAAAACAACTCAAATGTGTCCCAGGGTCTGTTTCAGCCCTAAGGAGAGCCCAACCAAATCGCATTATTTGATTTCATATTAAGAACAAAACCTCCATGGTCCTGCAACTTAAAATTGGGTGGTTTACACCTGATTAGTTCAGCTATCAGTTTAACCAAATAATCTATTCTTCTGACTATCCAAGCCATCATTTTAAATGAAGAGCCTATAATCACCACCTCAAAAACCAAATTTGCCTAGGGGCATATAGCTGTATACATACATGTGTATTTTGATGAATAGAAGGATCTGATGGAGAATGTATGATTAAAATGTGATGGAGTTTGGACTCTGGAATTGTTCAAGATAAGCAAAATGAGCCATTTTTAGAACCAATTACAGGATTTCGAATTTAAAATTATTTCACCTGTTGCGTGGTCAGATTGATACACTAACAGAAGTGTAGTGCATGCCAAGTGAAGTGCGTGCAATCCCTGGCTTCTGTGTCAGTACTGTCAATGTCTCTCACATTCAGCATGTTGACAATGTTTTGCAGAGCACCATGACGTGGCTGTTTGTAACCATTGCTTAGTTAATGTGCATCAGTGAAAAGCCAGATGCAAGTCCTGAGTTGTCCATGGATGTTGTAAGTTCTGACTTCTTTCCCTTCTTTTCTTGTCTGGGCATGCAAACTTACCTATGCTGCAGGTCTGGGCAGGACCCATGGTCTCTGCATGTGTATCTTCACCAGGGTTTGGTACCAGGGCTTTTATTAGAGCTTTTATCTCCCTGTGCTTACGTACACAGAGATTTATGGCAGACATTTATGGGGGAGTTCGGTCCAGGTCAAAAGATTTGGTCAACACAGCTGTCTCAGGCTTGGAGCTTCACTGTCATTGCTGCCCTGCCCTTCACAAATTTTAACTGCAACATGAAAAGCAACAATGGGTGTGTCTTTACCAAACCTGCTCAGGGAGTGAAGGAAACTCACACCTGCCAAAAATTTTAGCTGAAGTCATGACATCACCACAGCATTGGTGGAAGGTGGAGTTGGTGGACATTGGGAGGTCCCTACTCCACCCTCCCGCTGACAGCAGGAGTCACCACCACCAGCTCAGGGTGGCCACTGTTGGCTTTGCCCAGCCAAGCCCTGAAACCCTCCAGGACAGAGACCCCCACCTCCCTAGGGACCCGTCCCACACTGTCCTTCCCTTCCCACAGGGTGAAATTTTCCACTACCACGGGTACCCCTACGACGAGCATGAAGTGGTGACAGATGACGGCTATTACCTCACCATGCAGAGGATTCCTCATGGCAGAGACAACCCAAGAAGCATGAGCACCTCCCATGAAGCAGAGGCACAGGGCTCAAGCATGTTCTGCCCCCATAAGTGCCTCAAGAAGGTCTGTCTGGTACAGGGACCCTGAAAGCTTTGCTGGGCTGGAGTAGGCCATAGTCAGAGCTGCCTTATCACAGGCTGGGTCCTCAAAGAGACAACTTTCCCTGTAAGATTAGCCTCGGGAGCAGAAGAAATGCAGGTGTCCACCACGCTGACCTTCTTGTTCTGAGAGGATCTGCTCCAAAGAGGAAGGAAAAGATAAGGAGAATGAATGGGACAGAGAAATCTTGCCCCAGGTTTTACCCCAGCTCAAAGCCAGCCAGTGGAGCAGCAAAAAGCCATTTGTCAGCAAAAAAATCCCCATGTGTCCAATCCAATGCCATCTCACCATTTCAGCTCCTTTCTGTTCTTCGCATGAACCGCTGTTTCAAAGTGGAGGGGGTGATGCCCCATTCTTGGCAGGGTGTGCCTCTCCTGGGAAGCAGGAGGACTGGCATATAAACATGGCAAATAAGTGTAAAAAGCCAGATCTCCATTCAGGACACTTTGTCCTCAGCTGTCCAGGGTGGAGATGTGAGACTTATATTGAGGTTCTAAAAACCAACAGAAAAAAGATGAGGAAAAAGGAAAAAAAGAAAGGAAAGTAACTTTTATTTCAACTTTTTCATGCTGTAACCTGTGGTCACCCTACTATATGAATTAGATATCCCTGCAATGACCCTGTTGTGGCTGTGAAGTTGGACCTGCTTTGAGCACAGGATTGGAGCAGAGACCACCAGAGGTCCTTTCCAAACTAAACCTTTCCATAATCTCTCTTCCACTCTCTTCCTACAGCACTTCAGGCTTCCTGGTCCTTTGTAAAAAAAGATCTTAAGTTTGATCTGGGGAGCTGAGACTTGTCCATATGGCTTAAAGTGGGCAGAAGTGGGTGGAAGGGATGCCCTTGACCCCTCCAGTACCCATGTCTCTTGCAAGGGGCAGCATGATGTCGCCATGCCATGGGAGGTACTTAGACTCTGCTGCGTTTTCAGTGTCTCCTGGTCAGACCCAGAGTACCTGAGCCAAACAAAAGGCACCATGAGGAGGGTGGTCTCCATGCAAAGGGCACAGTCAGTGTCCAGACAGACATGGGGCTTGGTTTCTTTCTTCTTGGGAGCATGATTTAGTGAGCTGCATTCAGTGTGGAGTCCAACCTTATTTTTCAGCTTCGCTATATTGATTTTCTCTGCCCTGGAATGACCAAAGACCCTACTTCAAAAACAGCTCTCCAAAGAGGTTGAGGACATAGGTGACTATCTCCCTGCACTGGAGTCACTTCCCCAGGGAGTTGCTGCCAAAAGCGATAGCTGGATGTGAACAGTCAATTTTGCTAGTGGTCAGAGAAGACTATCCTCCTCTTCTTTCTTCAGTGCCAAAGCCCACTGTCCTCCTGCAGCATGGCCTGGCATTGGAGGGAAGCAACTGGGTTACCAACTTGCCCAACAGCAGCCTGGGCTTCGTCCTCTCCAATGCTGGCTACAACGTCTGGATCGGAAACAGATGAGGGAACAGCTGGTTATGAAATCACAAAGAGTGTGACTTTCACCACCAGAAATACTCAGCTTACAGGTATTTTATGTGAAACTGAAGGGTGGGCCTGATACCCTCAGCAGTGTCCATAGGCTGGAGGATCAGTGCCGCTGACAGTCACACCATCTGCCAGTGTGGATAAACTGACACCACCAAGAAGCCATAGGGGTGCCCGTACCTGCCAGATCCCTCACCCGCTCTCCAAATAGTCATGCCACTATTTGCCGTGTCCTGCCTGTCATTCTCAAGGTCAGCAACAGCAATTTTGTCATGTGCCTGTCTCCGTTGCAGCTTTCATGAGATGGCCATGTATGACCTTCCAGCGATGATCAACTATATTCTGCAGAAAACTGGACAGGAGCAGTTATACTACATGGTTTACTCTCAAGGCACCACCACAGGTACTTAGAAGGAAATCAGACCACTGTCAAAGTTACATTAGCTGTGCACCCCCGGTTTGGGAGTGTTCTCCTGAGAGCCTGGATGGGGACGGTAACATCCAGGCACGTCCAAACAACGAAGGGAAAAGAGCAGGTAAAAATCCCTGTTTGCTTTAATAGAACAGTTTTGAGCAGTGACAGCACATAAACGGTTGCAGCAATGGCTTTTGGTGCATTCCACTGCTGCCAGAGCCCCAAGAAGGGCTTGCAGGAGCTGCAGCTGGGCTGAGCGGTCAAGCTGGGAGCTGAAATGCATCAGAAGCAAAGGCTTCAGGTCGTCACCAACCTGCTAGAGGCACATCTTAGGGTCCTTCCGATGGGCACAAATGCCTGGGAGTCAACAACTCCTTCAGAAATAAGAGGGCAGGGTCTGCTTCCTTCTCCCTCCTGCAGGTGTCATTGCATTTTCATCCATTCCTGAGCTGGATCACAAAATGAAGATGTTTTTTGCCTTGGCTCCTATCACCACAAACTCAAATATGAAGTCACCCTTGGTAAGGGTGTTTGACCTTCCCGAGGGGCTGGTTAAGGTACGTCCTTGCCACACGCTCGTCTGGTGTGAAGGGGAAGGAGGGAATAGGAAGGTCTCATCACCCGAGACGTGGTGTTGTACATCATGTCCATTTCCCTGCCCTCTGTGTGCCCTTTGCATTGAGCAGGTATGTTTGTGCCTACACTCTTGAGCCTGCAGGGCATTAAACAGTGTAAAGCATCCTCCTGTGCAGCCCTAATCAGAGAACAGCTATTCCTAGATACTGTTTTTGGGTCCATCCTCCTAGGAGAAACCTCTTCTAGGAAAATCAGGGCTCTTCCAGGGCCATGGCCATTTCTGAAAAGGCAAAATTACAAAGCACAGCAAAGCTGTGGCAAGGAAGACAGCAACTTTCAGGGGTGAGCAGAGAGGTGGGGAGCATCTGGAGGCAAAAGAGGAATGTGAATCAGACTGATAAACGCCTTTGACTTTCACAGCTCATTTTAGGACACATGGTGCTCTTCAATAAGGGTGAGATCTTGCAGCAAGTGATTTCCAGTTTGTGCAGCTACCCCACCTTTAAAAGCTTTTGCTCCTTGGCCCTTTACTTGCCTGGTGGGTTTACCAACAGCTTAAATGTGGTATGTACACTCCAGCTTACCTTTTAAGTGATCCAGTTTCTCATTGTTGGAGCCCAAGCTGTCAACTAGCTGCCTTCACCTGGCCTTTTGCATCTTTGATTCATTGAAAAATCTGGCATTTCGCAATCTGGCTATTGCGTTGGCCATTGCAATGCTCTTTCATTGGCACCAGAGGGAAGCCCGGAGTGCATACAAGGTCATGTATCTGCCAGGCACGTTGTCTCCCCAGCAGAGATGATACTGAAGGGGAGAGCACAGAAATTCATTCAGTGCTCTTGCGGCTCGCAGGGTTTCTCTTTCACAAAGTGATTTGTAATTTCACATACGTTTTAATAGCAAAACGGGCTCGTATAGAACGAACTCTCCTTCAGTCCACTACGAGGAGAGGTGGTCCCTCAGACTCTTCAGTCTACCATCCCTTAGAACATATTAATCTCCAAATCAGAGCCTTTCTCTGTGCTCCACTGCACTGAACACAGAGTCATAGAAAAATTCAGGTTGGAAGCACCAGGGTGGGGGTCTCCAGCCCGATCCTGCTCCCACCAGGGCCAACACTACAGCTACAGTAGGTTGCCTGGGGACATGTCCAGGTGAGCTGGGTGGTCTCAAGGATGCTCTGCTCACACAGGGAAGGGCTATTTCCTTGGGGCCAGCCAAGATTTCAAGGTCCAGATCCTGCCACAAACTGCTCGTGTGAGTAAAATTGGAAACAGGTCCACGTAGAGTACCAAGCAATAGTAGCTTGATCATAGATGGAGTCACAGCTGGGCCGCTGTTTCTCAAGGAAAGTGTTGGTGTAATTTCTTAATATTCCAAGGAGGAAACGCACTAGAAACAACATGTATAGCTACTGTGATGAGTTGCACATTGTCTTTGCAAAAGGATCCTGAGCACAAGATACGGAGTTTTACTTTGGTCTGAAAACCACATAGACTTATAACATGATCTAGCATCCCATAGGAATTGCTCGGCTTACTGAAGGGAGCTGTACAGCGCCCTTCATGCTGCTTTCTGCGGTGTGTGTTTGCATGGCATGTGGCTGAGCTATGCCTTTACAGAACTAAGATGAAGCAGTCTGTACAAATGCAAGCTCCAGCTAGCCTATGTGAGTGAAAGACTTGTGTCGCTACTGAAAAGGATCAGTTTTATTTCTAATGGGATTTCCCTCGATGCAGAGAATAAATGTCTCCAATGGTTTCTTGCAGAGCTGCACAGATGTCTACCTGTGTGTCTACCCTGACTCAACATCCCTAAAAAACATGTTACATTGGTGCCAGGTAATATTTCCTGCTGCAGAATAAGATCACGTGCAACCAGGGCCCATGTTCTCTTCTCTCAGCTGCTGAGGATCTCTTCTTAACGCTTGGGTATAATCCTCTATTGCTCTCCCTGCAGAGCTATATTAGAGAGAAAGGGAAAACTGACATGAAACACTGGTGCAGATGCACTGGCCATGACTTTCAACAAAAGATGACCAAGAGTCTTTGGAGCTGGTAGGAGATGGAGATGGAAGCAAAAACTGGTAATAAATCAGCACAGGAAATGCTAGAGTAAAGGCTAAGAGCTGAGAGCCAGTAGAGACAACTAATCATACAACAATTAATCATTGAAAACATGATTCGTTTTCCAAAGGTCTGATTCATGCCTTCTTTGATGCTAGCTCTTGATTGTACGCTAGGTGCACTGTGGGTTTCTGGGGCCTCAGCCTCCAGACATCTATGTTCTGCAGCTCACCAGTCACCCGAGAGACGAGGGATGAAAGATGGAGCAATGCCAGGCGATCTTGCAGGCAATGCTGAGATCTTCCTGGGGGTTGAGCTCTCCTCCCCTAAGACATTATTACACATAACAAATAGCATCCTCGAGCCTTGGCAGCAGGAGGCAGCAGTGCAGTTCCCCGGTCACCTCTTTTATCTTTCTTATGGTCCCCTCTAATGCATGGATAATAAACACAGCTCTCTTCCTTGTCCAGCTCTATCAAACAGGGGAATTCAAATATTATGATTATGGCAATGACAACATGTTTCATTACAACCAGGTAAGAGAAATCAGTTTTAAAAGATAAAAAAAAGAAAAAAGAAAATTGCAATGAAAATATTGCAGGGGCTGAGACTGAATTTTATGGGATTCATGGAATTTACCTTATATGGTCAAACAGGTTTGTACTTTTCTTACAAAAAAGAGGTCTGTGATGTCGTTCAGTGATGACTTTTTGACCCTCTGGTGAAAAGTGCAGGAGCCCAAGGCATAGTCAGGATCTCTGGTGATAGTTTCTGTACCATCTCTCAGGACAGGGGAGAAATTCTAAGCAGCAATCAGGAATACTTTAAATTTTTGACATGCCCATGCCCTCCCAGGCTTTCCTTTCTCAAGTCATACTATTTGTCTTCCAGACCATATCTCCCTTCTATGAGCTAGAAAATATGAAAGCCCTGCTTGCTGCATGGTATGGTGGCAGGGACTGGATTTCAGCCCCCGAAGACGTAAACATCATACTGCCTCATATAACCAACATGGTATACAAAAAGTACATTCCTGAATTTGTCCACTTTGATTTCCTTTGGGGTATGGAAGCGTATGAACAAGTGTACAAAGAAATTCTTGAACTGATGGAGAAGAGCACCTAGAGTCGGACCAGTGGCAGTAATTGTTGGTTTCTCATTTGACTTCCAAGGCTGCTTTTATTTGAAAAAAAAAAAGTAAGAAAAAAGAGGGGGAAAAGTCTCATTAAACTGCTATGCTTGGTTTGGATTGATATTCCTCCGGCAAGTGAGGAAAACAAGCCAATCCAATGATTGGGAAAGCATGTAGGATTTATGTTAAATAGGTTGAGGTCCTTGCAGAAGTTGGGCATAGCCCTTGGACCCTGAGTCTCGCAGGTGCCTCACTCACATGGGTTTCCAGCAACAAGCAATTTCAGCGGAATTTGGGTCCTGGTCACCGTTGTGGGCTCTGGCCTCCCTATGCTTGGGTTCCCAGCTGCAGACACCTGGACAGCAGCTCAGCTCCCTCCTGGATGATGGTGTTTCACAAGAGTAGGTGTGCTCGGATGGGACCACGTGGTGAGGCGAGTGATGAATCCTGCCGGTGTAGCTTTCTCCACCTTCTGGTGACTCTTCCATGCCAAGAATCCCAACATCCTGATGTTCACTGGTTTATTTTACAGTCAAAAGCAGCTAGAAACTTTCTACCTGGTGACGATGAAAAGAGCTCATGTTTTTTTCATGAGAACCGTCCATTTTGATAACGTAGGGAACATCTTTCTCAAATTCATGTTGATTTGGATAACACCAGCCTTGCTTGTACACAGAAGGGTTTTCAATAAGTTCTATCAGGAAAAACCATTTTGCACCATTTTAAGCAATATTCCCAAGACAAACCCAGCTGGAATGGTCACCTTTTGCCGACTCTCAGGAAATGCTTTTGTTTCCCTTATGTGGGAGAGAGAAGAAGAGTCTGGTGGAAGCCAGTAATGAGTCTAACTCTCTTTCCACCTTCTGGATTACACTTCTTAATCATACATTGATTAGGGGAGGAATTGTGAATTTGCCTGTTTATTCTTAAAATATGCCTAGGAGTAAGCAGGGCAAAGGATAAGGCCCTCTTTCCACAAAGATGTACGAATAATAATAGTAATAATAAAGTAAGATAGGGTCCACTGGGCTCTGTGTGGTTGTACTACCTTAAACCTCCAGAGGAGTAAGGTGGGTTTCAGCACACACACCTTGCCATGTGCAGGCGAGGGAGAGCTGCTTGTCCAACACTCCCCCTGCTCAGGGATAACTTTCAGTGGCCTGTAACACTGGCAGATGCCCACGGCCCATGATGCAACTAGCATCCCCCAGCCTGTGCCCTGCGGGGAAGAAGTGGGTCGCAGAGGGCAGGTTGGATGTTGAGGAGGGGTATTGAGCACAGCATGGCTGCTCCCCAGAGGCAAACTCTGGTTCTTAGCAGCATACTTTCATCCAAGTGTCTGGAGATGGTGGGTGGGGGCTGTGGGTGCACGTCCTTGTAGGACAACTGCAGTGGGCTCTGTTTGAATGATCATCAAAGGTGATCGGCTGTAAAGGTGTTTCACTTTCCATCCTTACAGCTAGAATTGACCACAGAAGAAAACAGGACAGGGTGAGGTAATCTTGGGGTGTAAGAATTAGGCAATACGTTTGCTATGATCTATCTGGAGCAACAGTGATTAGCTACCTCACTTAGTATATTTGTAATGAAATCTTTTTCTGTGTGATTAGTTATTTACTGCAGGGCTCTTCCCTGGAGCAGCATTCTTACAGGACTGCACTGTGTTCATGCCATGGATATCAATGCAAATGCAAGAAGACTTTTCCGTCTTTGCAAATAAACACCCAAAGCTTGGCAAGACGTTTCCCCAACAGACCTTGAAAAGCTTGCAAGAACTTACTTATGTCTAGTTAAAAAGTACTAACTTTTTACTTCTGAAAATTTATAAGAATTGCAGGGTTTATTCTTTTCTCTTTCTGTTCAGGTTATAATGTTTCTGCCCCTTCTGTAATT
Source organism: Mycteria americana (assembly GCF_035582795.1). NCBI lineage: Eukaryota > Metazoa > Chordata > Aves > Ciconiiformes > Ciconiidae > Mycteria > Mycteria americana. Next base: position 42,568,559 of record NC_134370.1, read on the forward strand.
ATCTGACGCAATGTTTGTATTGCATTATCTTAATTCATTGGCAGTCTCCCATCACGGAGCGTTTTGGTGAAGTTCTCTCTAAATCAGGTTCTGGAAGCACTCCGCTCCCTATGGCACTGGTACTCACTTCCCATCTCCTGTTAAAGGATCAACAACAGTTGAAGCAGTGCATTCTAGTAGCAAACAGAACAGTAAATAATCAAGGTGCTTGTAGCATAAATATTGTGATGTTCTGTCATCTGGGATTGTCTTGATCAATAAACGGATTGAGTTACATGGTAAGCTGTGTTGATCTTGCTGGGACTGGAGTCCTTGCATGTCTCAAGTCTGTCAGGCAAGTCAAAAGTCATCAGGCAGGTGCATGGTGATGGCACAGGTCCAAGGTCAGGCTGGGACATCAGCCCATGATGTCAGGGTCCAGATCAACTCAATCTCTTGTCCTTAGAATTCACAACACAGGACGAGGCCTTCACCACCCCTGTGAATGTATTCAGGCATAGCAGTGCTCCCTTTTTACTCTCCATGTGTGAGCAAACCAACCTCAGTCATACGCCTACACATGTGGAGGATGTTGCTCATTTAGCCACTTAATTTTCTTCCAGATGTGCTCATGCAAAACCATTCTTGATCTGCTTGCGTATGGCACACAAGGCCAGAAGGGCTTAAATCCGTGTCACAGCCCGTTCAAAATAGAGTAGTTGCACCATGTTTGCTGAGCTATAATCTTCTTTCATCATCACAGTCAATGCAAAAAAAGGCAGCACACACATGAACTGTGGAGCATATGGTCAGCTCCAGGCTGTGTCCTCACTGGAGAAGTGGTGAGCACGTCTACTACAGAGTCCTTCCCACTTGAGGATAATGCACAGGCACATGCTTAAAGTGAAGTTGCGCTTTTGGAAGTAACCCTAGGATTGCTTGGTGTCTCCTTTAAGCAACATACCGGCCTACACTGTAATTTAGAAACTGATTTGTACAAGGGTTAATCTAGGATAAGGTTTCATTGAGTTATGTCAGATGGTGTACTGCCTTTTCATGGTTTTTTGATCCTTAACAGTAAGCCTGACAACAGTTTCCAGCAGTCACCGGTATTGCTGAGTAGATTCAGAGTTTTATTCACTTGAGGGCATGTTGCTTTCTTATTGCAGGAACTATGAGCAATTTCTGTGTTATTTCCTATGTTATTTCCAAATTTTCTTTTGAGATTGCTAGGTAAATGCTTGGAACAGAGAGTCGGTAACTGGTCTTTGAGACTTGTATTTTCATATATTGGTACTGTAGGCAGATAGGAACGGTATGAGGCCATGGAAAGTTACGGTTAGCCAAAATCATGATCAGATATAACTACCTCCAGCACTCTTCACAGGCTTGTGTTGGTCTCCATTCCTGACACTGGACTACATCGTGTGGGACATGTTACTGCTCCCTGAAGGTCTCTGATAGCCCTGACCAGGGCATTGGCTAAGCTGAGCCCAATCAGCTTTTCTCCAATACATTGGAAAAAAGCCCAAGAGCACTATGATACCAAATTTGAAAAATGTTAGTATTTCTTTACTGAGAAAGTTTGCTGAAGTTGGCCCAGGTCTGTTCATGAACAAACCAAACTCTTTTACCTTTAAAATACTCTTTAAAGCCAATTGTACAATGAAGTGAGATCAGACAAGAAGTACAAGAAGTTCAGGGTTGTTCTGGGGTCTTCTGAACAAAGAAACGGGGGAATAATTAGCTGAGACAAACCACTAGTGACCACATCTCAGTTATTTTGCAATCAACATTTAGGAGCATTTATGTTTTTGTTGATTTAGTTTCACTACTGTGAATAAAACGATTGCATGAACAGTTCTAGGAAGGTGTTGTGAAAATAATTTTTTGTTTCATCAAGCTTCGCTATGCAACTCTAGCATGAGTAAAACCCCTACTAAATGTGTAATCAGAGATGCTGGAGATATCCCAGCCTAGCTGAGGTGCTTTAAACTAGGAGAGGTGCAACCAGATAAGCACTGCTTTCCTTATCAGGTTCTTTACTTGAGCAAGGTTCTCCAAGGTTACTGCAGGGGAATCATGCTTATCTGGCAGGAGTTACACAAGAGGTGATGTCCCCTTATTGCTAAAATCAGAATTATACTCTCTTTCCCTGTTCAGGATGCCAAGACCAGATGACAGCTACTTAAGCATCTCCCTGCTTGTGACTGGCTTACCCTTTTGCTTGGCAAGAGGCAACAGATAGAAGGTAACAACCAGCATCCTGAGCATACAGTCTGGCGACTTGTACATGCATGAAAGCACCAGGAGAAACACCAGAGCAGGAGTTAGAGGAACGGTATACATTGATAGCCAAAGGACATGATTAACACCAGTCAAACTGGTAAGCGCTGAGAAATGTGTTGCTTGCACCGTGATGCACCACAGAGAAGGTGACTCATGAGCAGAAGACCTGCACCTGTTAACAGAAGGACAGCAGTGGGGATACAGCACATTTCATGGGCTGTTTCTCTTCCTGTTATCCCAACAGCAGGATGTGTTACAGTCCTATGATACCTCAAACAAGAAAATGAAAGACACCCAGCAGCAATGTTGTCTAATATTTATGAAGCATGAAGTTAAAAAGATGCAGAAGCAAAACATCACTCCATAGTAACTTTTGACTCCTAAAGCACCTTAGAGGCCAAGAAAGAGTTGGCTTTTGGGCCTCAAGCAGAACCCTGAAGGCATATGGAGGACTCAGTAGCTGGCAACCCTTGCCTTCCATGTCACATTCAGTTGACCTTGGCCAGACCACTTGGATACACACATTTCGGCCCCTCTGAGAATGCGTGTATGAGAGTGCTGATTGGTACAGTCTACTTGGTTAGAAAGTTAAATAAAATACCTTTCTGTTTCTAAACGGTCTTGAGTTTTCTTACATTAGTTCCCACAACAATACTGTAAAAACATCCTGTGAGTGTGGTTATACAGCTCCATATTAAGATGCCCATGATAGTATATCTAATATTTGGTTGTGCACCCTGCCATGTATTATGGGGTCCTGACACCATAGGTTAATACTAGTGACTATTTACAATTCTGTTAAGTGTACAATCACAGCAGTATCGTGATGGTATTGCTCTTTCCACCTAAACTTGCACCTATGTGTCAAAAAACCCAACTCTGGTCTCCTAACTTCAAATAACACAAAGGTCTTCATTTCTTCCTTTGACTAAGCTACACAAGAATTTCTTGGTAAAAAGCTAGCTGCTCTTTGTTGGCAACTTCTCTCCTTCGTACCACCGTTATGATAGGTACTGGTGCTAAATCACACACTAGCCTCAGCGCTGATACACTTTTCTGATAGCCTCATCAAATGGCCTGAGGATGCTGGAGAACTCTCTGCTGCCTTTCCAACCTCTATTAGTACCTATTACTAATACTTAGTACCTCTGCTAGATAACTAATATTCAGTGGAGGTAGAAGGCAGCAGACTTGACAGTTAATGAAGTAGCCCACCATACAAGTAAAAGGTGAGGTCTGCCTTGATACTATTGAAGGAAACCTGATGGCAGAGTAGAAAAACACAAGCTGGGTAGGGGTTTCTCCACTCATAGGGTGTTTTTTAACTCCTCTTGCAATGCACACTGGAATTGCCCTTTACACAACCTGGAAAGTGCGTCTTATGTAGTGGGATCTTTGCGATCCTGGGAGTGGGAAGACATTGTCAAAAGCCCAAATTAGACACAAGGACAGAAGTAAGGTAATGAAACAGTGAAGGCTCTGGCCACACCTGCTGTCAGGAAGATAGTGCCCACACACACAATCCCTTTGCGTCAGTGGTTGCAGCGCTGATACACAATAGTGGCTTCTGATTACAGTCTGGTGGATGGAGTAACACATGCGTGTTTTGGGCTGTGTTTCACAACTCACATACTGCTCATAGACTATGGCTGGTATGAACATGAGAAGTCAATCTAATCCATGTCCAGGAAATACATACTCAAGCAGAGCACCTGGTAGCCAACCGAAGGCTCGGTCTTTTAGGTGGCTACCAAGCACGTACAGAAAGGTGTAGGTTGTAAGGTCACAGGCGGGAGGTGGAGAACGAACACCTTTACTCTGTGCAATACCTGTCGCTTCAGCCAAACGGAGGTGTTGCACAAGCTCTCCTCTGCTCTGCGATCCGTCAGCAAGACTCTAAACTCAGTGCTTTTCCAGAAAACATTGCAGAGGTTTTGCAAACTGCCAGTTACAAATACAATACCGTTTGGTCATAAGGGCTATGTGGAGGTTGCCTGGGCCACTGTCACTTTTGAAGAGTGATTTAATCACCAAGTGTCTCCCACCCAGGCAGCTGGTGAAGCCTGACCTGTCTTTGGTGTGTCTACAGAGAGGTCAGCATACTCCTGAGGCCTTGTGAAGGTGGTGGAGCCCAAGTCCTTTCATTGTCCCAGGAGCTCTTCTAGGAGGCATTCCCAAGGCTCCCTGGGAGTTAGGAAATGACCCTTTATAAAGAAAACCTTTTGACATTTTTTTACTGCAGCTATCATGAGCTTAAAGTGAAACTCCATAGCTGAAATTCCTCACCGCACCACTCTGGCTGCTTTTGGAAAGGTAATCCTTTGCAAGCACGAAAGTCATGACCACATGGCCACGCAGAGGAAGTTATCAAAGATGTGACCAGCACACACATCACTTAATTGGAGGACACGTGATGTGGTCCAGCACGTGCCAAAGTAGCAGGGCTCTGACACAAGGTGCTCTTTTTAACACTGGTGATGATAGAGCCACCACCATTCACACCACCAGCCTGATCAGATGCAACAGTGGGCTCTGCCTGGTAACGTATTTTCCTCCGCGTAATTCAGATTTGCGTTGGAGCTATCCCAAGGGTGAAAAAGCATTGATTGCTTTTTTCTTGGTAATACCATATAGAATGGGAATATTTCAGAGGGCCGATATGTCTCACGGTGTGGGAGACCCATTGGGAGGAGGAAGAAGGGAGGTAGAGAGTAACCAGATGACTGGTGAGAAGATTTGCAACTTATGCTACTGGGTTGAAGTTAAGCCCTAACTTTTAAGAGCCTGGCGAAGCATTAGAAATCATATATTAACTGTGTATATTAAGAATAGACCTCTGCTTGGGACAGGAGTCTCTAAGGTGGTCGAAAAGGTTTCTTTTTTTTTCAGGCTACACTGATTTGATAAATAGCCTTCCTATGAGTCTTTACACATTTCAGTTCATAGGATCCTTGTGTTAATAGTGGCTTCTGGGTGAAAAAGCTAAGCAATAGAGAAACAGCAAAAGTACAGACATAGTCATAGCCCAGCCAACCTAAATGTGTTTCTTGCATAGCATAAACTCTTACTTCGGATTAATTTCCTCTATGTGACAATTGGCCCAATGGCATTTTCTGTTGCTTTAGTTCTTGCATTATAAAGCCTTTTCTCTTCTTTTCACCATTGAAAATACAAAAATGGGTCTTGCCTAGTACCAGATCCGGTCTGTACAGAGGAGTATGCGAAGCCTTGCATGGACTCTAATGGAAGCTGGAACTGGGAATCCCCTCCGCTTCCCTGGCCCAGACCATAATGTATGGTCTTCAGATACATAAAGAACTTAACCCATCATAACCAAGTAGAAACTGACATTCATAACAATGTTATGTTATAACAATGTTATGTTATAACAATAATAATAATGATAATAATGATAATAATTATGATGATAATAATAATAATAAATAATTTACACAGACACAAGATGTGGCTGTTTATTGCAATCCTGTTTTTAATACAAGCACCCGCGAATTCAGCAGATGCCATCGAGCAGAAAAAGGCTATAAATCCCGAGACCTACATGAATGTTGTAAGTCAGAAGTTTGAATTTCCACTCTGTCTGAAAGTTTGCGGACGTTTAGCTGGGGGAGAGAGGGATGAAGGTTATGTATGTGAAGAGGGCTCGGGTCACCACGTGTACTGGTTTTGTTGAGCAGTGTGATATGACATTGCCTCCATACCATCATTAACAAGCCCTGCTTCCTGAAGGAGTCCTCTTCTTCTCAGCAGTATTAAGTGCAATTATCAGCAGGTCAGTTAGAGAAGGGAGTAATCCCAGCATGGATTTGATTAGACATCTTCCTGGAGGTTAGAAAGTTCTGCATGGCTTCTCTTCTTCAGCTGCAGCAGGTTGCTCATTGCTGTATCCAACCAAGTCCTGAAAGTCTCTGAAGGTGGGTTTAGATGGACCCAAGACTTGGGCAATAAAATTGCTGAAACTAATCTCTTCTGCCGACTGTTTAGCAAAGCAAGCATACAGTGATGTGTAGGCAGGATCACAGCTGGGTTTCACCAGACTCAAACTTCCCCATCTGTGGAGTTTTCAGCATAAATAAAGCTCAGGCAGAGCCTCAGGAGCCCTGCAACAAATCCTACGGGGCTTGTCCTATTGCCCTTCCAGTCAGCCCAGCTCGGCAGGTTCAATATGCCCCTCCATCTTATCTCCCCCAGGCATCAGCTCAGAGCATGACATGACATGTCCTGCCACCAGTGTCAGCTGTCAGTAAATCATTTTGGTTTCAGTCTTCATTTTTTGAAACATTTCAAACACATGTGTTGCTGCATGCTGCATGGGAGCCCTGCTGCTGCCGGCTCCCCTCCTGCTCACAGGCGTGAGCCCACTGCTGAGTGTCTCCTCTTCCCTTGGACATCTCACTGGGGCGGGCATGGGATTCAGACAGAGCACCCTCTCTCAAAAAAGTCCTCAGCTGATCCAGAGACACCCAAGGCAAAGCAATGTCCCAGCTGCCACAGTGTTTCAGTTTTGCAAAGGCACCCCTTTGATGCGGATGAGGGATGCACTCTTCAAGTCAAATGAGCACATCAGCTACGGAAAGCTTTCCACCTTTTTTCTTTCCCCAGAGCCAAATGATCTGCTACAGAGGGTACCCCAGCGAGGAGTATGAAGTCCTGACTCGTGACGGCTACTATGTCAGGCTGAACAGGATTCCTCACGGGAGAGAAAGTCCTAGGAACAGAGGTATCGTGCTATTTCACAAGGAAGCCAGCAAAAAAAACCCTTAACATAACAAGCAGGTGAAGGGATGAACCTTACCAGGCCAGGGGATTATTTATTGTTAAAGCAAAAATACCCAATCTATGGTATTTCTCCAATTTACAGTCAAGGCTTTAGCAGCCAGCATAGGAAAGCGTGCGTGCAGCACAGCAACTGCCTTTCATATCAAGCAGAGACTTGGTTTTAAGGCTCAGAGGGTGCAGGCATATCTTAAGAGAGCTCCTCATTTAATTTTTTCCCCATAAATTTGTGACTTTGGGGTTTGAATGATCTCAGAGATGAGCCTGTACATCTGAGCTTTCACATGGTTGTCAGTGGCCACGGTGCTGAGCTTTTGGGGATGAGCACCTGGGGTCTGAAAGGCTTAGGAGGGATGTCCACAGCTCTCCAGCCTGAGACAACAAGGGCAACCACCATGAGACAACTACAGCAAGGATTTCTTCACCAGGAGACGTCATTAAAATGCACATTGTATGTCCTCTGGCAGTGCAAGAAAGAGGCTTTATTGGCCTGAATTTGGGGTGAGTAAGTAGAGAAATTCTGGTTCAATGAAATGCGCTGTTTCTTTCACACCCAGGAGCCAAGCTGGTCGTGTTTCTCCAGCATGGGTTACTCGGAGAAGGCAGCCACTGGGTGGAAAATCTGGCTAACAACAGCCTTGGCTTCATACTAGCAGACTCTGGCTATGACGTCTGGCTGGGAAACAGCCGGGGGACAAGCTGGTCCCAGAGACACCAGCACCTTTCAGCTGACAAGGTTGAATTCTGGGATTTCAGGTGGGCTGGAGTGGATTACAAAAGCATGGCAAACTTCTCTGCCTGTCACTAACCTCTAGGCAGAGGTGGGTGCCTCCAAGCAGGCAAGTCAGAGCAGCTAATCCCCGGGTATGGCCTCCCCTAGACCTCCTGGTGATGTGCCCGGGGAGGATGGAGGTACCTGTGCAGACCTGCCTGCTGACATGGTGCCAACACCTCCCTGCGGCTGCCTGGCCCTGCCGAGAGCACAAGGCTCTGCTGCCTGTGTGGCGACACCCATCCTGCAGAGACATCAGCCCTATCTTGCGGCCTTCACAGGGACCTCCCTGGCCAACCCCCCCAGCAAGGTGTCCACAAGCATCATTGCCACCTCCCCTTCTCCTAGATGTTGTCCACAGAAACTTTGTCCCCAAGAATAGCTTTTTAAGCTGCTACTGCCTCTCCAGAGCTGATCTTCAGAACAGTCCTGGATTTCCCAAGCTCATAAACATGCTTCCAGTAAGAAAAACCTAATAAAGTACATCTGTGTTTCACCATATCATACTAAAAGGCACATGGGCAGGAACTGGTGCTCCATTCTCTTCTGGGAAAGAGCATCTCTAGGAGCAGAGCTGGTGCTGTAATCCTGACGAGACCCAGCTCTGAGCCTGCAGAGCTGCTGTGTATTGCACCTGAATGCACAGCTGGCCAGGCTCTCTACAGTTTCTTTACTGCTAACCATGGTTATGGGAGGACTAAGCCCTTTCAGGGAAGGATGAGACAATGGCAGGATGCCATTGCAGTTTCACCCAGCACAGGGCTCTCCTAGCTCATAGGAATTTTCTCCTGGAAAATCAGCCACAGATGTTAAGCCCTTCAGTATACGAGCAATGCAAGGCAGCCAAAATTCACAGGTAAGTTTGCTCTCCTGGTGTTACCTTATAACCAATGCACTACTCCTGTGTTGCAGCTTTCATGAAATGGCAATGTACGACCTCCCAGCCATGATCGACTTTGTTCTGCAGAAGACTGGTCAGAAGCAGATATATTACATTGGCTACTCCCAGGGCTGCACGATCGGTGTGTTAGAAGGGGTTGCACAACACATTGCCTGGACCACCTTGAAAACATTCATTTTGGTGTTTATAAGCAGAAAGCGGAGATGTCCCATCTGTGTGGGCTGCTGAGCAGGCAGGCTAGGTAGAAGGTCTCTTGCAGTAAGAAGTCCCACAGCAGCCATGCTTTCCATACAAGACATCTGGGAGGACCAGCATGCTCCCAGAGTAGTAAGAAGGCTCCTGGTGACCTCAGTAAGCTCCTTGCTGCAACTATAATTCAACCTAGAAAACCGAGTTGCAGTGTTCCACATCAAAACCAAAGGCATTTTGCATGGAAGTCACAGCTTCTGCTTTCCGATGAAATACATGGTGCTTCTTTTCACAAGCTGGAACACCAGGGGTATAAGATAACCTCTGTGACAATGATACCCTTTAGCAGTGATTGATGGAAGGTGACAGTACTGTTCCCTTCACCTAGTGAATGGGGCAGGACTTCCCATCAGTGGTAGTTGTTGAACTGCCTCATCAGCCACTTCTAACCATAGGAATAAAGGCATTGTCTCCTTTTGGACATCTCTAGCACTAATGTTAAGCAGAAAGGTGGCAAGAGATCCCAGGTTTCTAATTGGAGCTAATGCCAGCTAAACAGATCTGGGCAGCAGGTCCAAGAGAACCCTCAGATTAAGCACCTGAAGAAAGATTGACAAAGTCTGTTGTTTTTCTGTTTTCTCAGCGTTCATTGCATTTTCATCCATGCCAGAACTGGCTCAGAAAATCAAAATGTTTTTTGCCCTGGCTCCAGTAGTGACAATCAAGCATGCCAGAAGTCCTGTCATGAAAATGTCCTTCCTTCTGGACAGGCAATTCAAGATCTTTCAGGTAGGGGATTACTCCATGCTCTCCTCCCCCGAACAGTGCTAGAAAAGGGATCATGCCCATACGCAGTCCATGGGGCTATCCGATGCAGCAGAAAACAGTTAATTCCCGCTGATTTATAAGCACAGATACAATTCAGGTGCAAGTGCACTCCTGCATGGTCACTTTGTTGAGTGCATGCCTTCCTTCCATCTGTAGGATCTTCAGATGTTGAAACTGGTCTTTCTTTGGGGCACTTGTTGAATTCCCAGACAGACCACCTGGAAAAGAGCAGCTTTACTTTGTTGATTTTAATGACAGTGAAAATCAAATCCAACGCTTGGGGAAAGGGGAAGGAAATAGGAGAGTCCCGAATATTGATTTCCCTGGTGTGCATTCAATCAGCATCACCTCCTCCAATGAGCTGTACACATCTCAGCAAGGCAGGAAGGCAAAGGAGAAGTGGGATTGATTCCTGTGGGCACCCTGTGCCACACATCCCCTCACTGCCCAGCTGGTGGGACAGCTCACAGGGACACTGGCCGACAGTGGGTCAGGGGAGACAGTCTGAGTGTTAGGCTGCAGGAAGGGAAATGCAAGAAATCAACTTTGCCCTTTGCTTCTGCAGCTTCTTCTTGGCAGAACGGACGCCTCACTGAGGATGATGAAGCTGTGGAGGTTTCTCCCCCAGCTGTGCAGGCACCCACTGCTGCACAAGCCCTGTGCCAACCTCCTCTTTCTGCTGGGCGGGTACAACGAGAAGAACCTCAACATGGTGGGTGCGCTGCTGAAGCCGGAGCCCTGGGGTGCACCACTTGGGAGCACCCAGCAGTGCCCACTGGCTCTGCCAAATGCCCTGCCCAGCCTGCTATGGCCGCTCGCCCCCAACACTCATGGGCAAGCAGATGCTGCAAGGGCAATGCATGTCCCTCTGCCAGATCCCTCTCTCACCGGATAGGAAAAGTCCCCAGGCTCTGCTGGGTGAAAGTCAGTGGCCAGGTGGCACTTGACAGCACCTCTGAGTTAGGGCTGCCTGTCACCAAGACCAGCTGTCCCTCCCACCAGCACCCCTGGGGTGCAGCCCTGCTCCTACCCACCCTATATCAAGTCTGCTGAAGCAGCATCTGGGTAACCATGGGTAGTCACTAAGGTCCTGATCACAGTCCCTGAGCCCAGATGAGGTATCTCCAGGAGCTAGGGGTACCTCATCCTTCATCACCATTCTCCTCCTGGAGCTGTCTCAGAGCAATTGATTTTTAATGAAAATTATATTCCTGAACCTGACCCAACTTTCTAGGCAGCATGACTCAGCAGTGGCTGTTTTAGGAAATGCATAATCTGGCAACTGCCATCCTCGCTCCTATCCATTGGAAAGCAATGATAGCTTGAACATGTTTCCTTGCAGACACGGCTGGATGTGTACACATCCCACTATCCGGATGGGACATCTGTCAAAAACATAATACACTGGGCCCAGGTAGGTTCCCTGAAATGCAGATGCTTCACCCCTGGGATGGTCCCTTCACTAAGAGTCTGGTGTGTCCAGGGCAGAGGTGAAAGTTCAGGGATCTTGGACATTAGCAGCTCATGAGAAAGTAAAGGCAAGAAATTAGGCATACAGAAGAGGCACTGGATGCAGGATGAACTGGGGGAAGGCCAACAAGGCAGATATTGTGGTGGGAGTCTGTTACAGACCACCCAACCAGGATGAGGAGACTGACAAACTATTCTATAAGCAGCTGAGAGAAGCCTCACGATCACTAGCCCTTGTTCTTCTGGGGGACTTCAACCTGCCAGATGTCTGCTGGAAATACAATACAGCAGAGAGGAAACAGTCCAGGAGGTTCCTAGAGCGTGTGGCAGATGATAACTTCCTGACACAGTTGGTGAGTGAGCCAACTAGGGAAGGTGCCCTGCTGGACCTCTTGTTCACGAACAGAGAAGGACTTGTGAGCCATGTGATGGTTGGAGGCCATCTTGGGCAGAGTGATCACGAAATGATAGAGTTTTTGATATGTGGAGAAGCGGCAAGGGGGGTCAGCAAAACTGCCACCTTAGACTTCCGGAGGGCGGACTTCGGCCTGTTTAGGAGACTGGTCGAGAGAGTCCCCTGGGAGGCAGCCCTAATGGGCAAAGGAGTCCACGAAGGCTGGACATTCTTTAAGGAGGAAGTCCTAAAGGCACAAGAGCGGGCTGTCCCCAGGTGCCGAAAGACGAGCCGGCGGGGAGGAAGACCGGCCTGGCTGACTAGAGAGCTCTGGCTCGAACTCAGGAAAAAGAGGAGAGTCTACGACCTTTGGAAGAAGGGGCAGGCAACTCAGGAGGACTACAAAGGTGTAGCAAGGCTGTGCAGGGAGAAAATTAGAAGGGCCAAAGCTGAGCTAGAGCTCAATCTGGCTGCTGCTGTAAAAGACAACAAAAAACACTTCTTCAAATACATTAGCAGCAAAAGGAGAGCTAAGGAGAATCTCCAGCCCCTAGTAGACGGGGGAGGGAACACAGTGACCAAGGATGAGGAAAAGGCTGAGGTACTTAATGCCTTCTTTGCCTCAGTCTTTAATAGCAGGGCCAATTGTTCTCTGGGTACCCAGCCCCCGGAGTTGGAAGATAGGGACGGGGACCAGAATGGAGCCCCCATAATCCAGGGGGAAATGGTTAGTAACCTGCTGCACCACTTAGACATTCACAAGTCTATGGGACCTGATGAGATCCACCCGAGAGTACTGAAGAAACTGGCAGATGTGCTCACCAAGCCCCTTTCCATCATTTACCAGCAGTCCTGGCTAACTGGGGAGGTCCCTGCTGACCGGAGATTAGCTAATGTGACGCCCATCTTCAAGAAGGGCCGGAAGGAGGACCCGGGGAACTACAGGCCTGTCAGCCTGACCTCGGTGCCGGGGAAGCTGATGGAGCAGATCATCCTGAGTGCTATCACACGGCATGTAGAGGATAACCAAGGGATCAAGCCCAGCCAGCATGGGTTCAGGAAAGGCAGGTCCTGCTTGACCAACCTGATCTCCTTCTATGACAAGGTGACCTGCCTAGTAGATGAGGGAAAGGCTGTGGATGTTGTCTATCTAGACTTCAGTAAAGCCTTTGACACGATTTCCCACAGCATTCTCCTGGAGAAAGTGGCTGCTCATGGCTTGGACGGGTGTACTCTTCGCTGGGTAAAGACCTGGCTGGATGGCCGGGCCCAAAGAGTGGTGGTGAATGGAGTTTACTCCAGTTGGCGGCTGGTCACAAGCGGTGTTCCCCAGGGCTCTCTGTTGGGGCCAGTTCTGTTTAATATCTTTATCAATGATCTGGATGAAGGGATCGAGTGCACCCTCAGTAAGATGACACCAAGTTGTGTGGGAGTGTTGATCTGCTGGAGGGTAGGAAGGCTCTGCAGAGGGACCTGGACAGGCTGGATCGATGGGCCGAGGTCAATTGTATGAGGTTTAACAAGGCCAAGTGCGAGGTCCTGCACTTGGGCCACAGCAACCCCATGCAACGCTACAGGCTTGGGGAAGAGTGGCTGGAAAGCTGCCTGGCAGAGAAGGACCTGGGGGTGTTGGTTGACAGCCGCCTGAATATGAGCCAGCAGTGTGCCCAGGTGGCCAAGAAAGCCAATGGCATCCTGGCTTGTATCAAAAATAGTGTGGCCAGCAGGAGTAGGGAAGTGATCGTGCCCCTGTACTCGGCACTGGTGAGGCCGCACCTCAAATACTGTGTTCAGTTTTGGGCCCCCCACTACAAGAGAGACATTGAGGTGCTGGAGCGTGTCCAGAGAAGGGCAACGAAGCTGGTGAAGGGTCTAGAGCAGAAGTCTTATGAGGAGCGGCTGAGGGAGCTGGGACTGTTTAGCCTGGAGAAAAGGAGGCTGAGGGGAGACCTTATCGCTCTCTACAGCTACCTGAAAGGAGGTTGTAGAGAGGTGGGGGTCGGTCTCTTCTCCCAGGTAACAAGTGATAGGACAAGAGGAAATGGCCTCAAGTTGCACCAGGGGAGGTTTAGACTGGATATTAGGAAATTTTACTTCACTGAAAGGGTTATCAAGCATTGGAACAGGCTGCCCAGGGAGGTGGTTGAGTCACCATCCCTGGAGGTATTTAAAAGACGTTTGGATGAGGTGCTTAGGGACATGGTGTAGTGGTGGTCTTGGTAGTGTTAGGTTTATGGTTGGACTCAATGATCTTAAAGGTCTTTTCCAACCTATACGATTCTGTGATTCTGTGAACTGCCCTGGTCCCTCTGGCTTGTGCGCCCTGGCCTGTGCCAGGCAGGACAAGGGAAGGGATGGGAAAGCCACAGCTGGATGCTGGGACCAGTTTGGGGCTCCCAGGGATGCCCAAAGCAGAGCAAGCCTGGGGACACCATTGTGATGGTGAGTGGAAGCCAGGGCATACAAGGAGAGGCTGGGGGAGCTGGGCTTGCTCAGATGGAGATGAGGAGGTGAAGCGGGATCCAACGGCATCTCCCCCTGCCCAAAGAGGTCTCAGAGACACTGAGGCCAGATTCTGCCAGTCTGAGCAACCTGCTGCAGCTGCGGTATTGGCCCTGTTGGAAACAGGATCAGGCTGGAGACCCCCACCGTGGTGCCTCCTTGCAGAGCCAAATTATAGGCAATGGGGAAGGCGAAAATGGTCTTTTTAATCAGTGCAACTATTGTGCAGGTATCTGAGCTTTCATCCCTAGCATAGCAACTCTTATAATAACTGGGCTTACTGGTGTGTGATGATGAAATGTCATGAGAAGATAAGGATGATCAGGTTGTTGAAGGAAAACTCACCAACATGAAGTCCTCCAGCAGCATCCTGCGCACACAGCTGGTGATGAGCAGGTTTTCAGAGGCACGAGCGTTGCATCTGGGCAGCCAAGGAGTTGCATACAACACCTTGGTTTGTCAACCCATAGCTAGGGACAGGTGTGGAGCTGGAGGTCAAATCATCACCCTATTAAAAAAGGTGTAAAGTCTGGCTTTGCTGGGATGCTACCTCCTCCTGCAGTGTCCTGTGTAAGTGCCCTCTTGTGATGTGGTCCCTCAAGGAAGGACCCTTGTGATGTGGTCCCTCGTGGTACTCACTGGCCTCCCACTGCAGAACTATCCTCTCCTCCCAGGTGATGAAATCAGGAGAATTCAAAGCCTTCGACTATGGCAGTGAAAACCCAGCCGTGTACCACCAGGTAGGAGGCTGCAGCGGCAGTGCTGGCAGCTGGAGATGCCAGGGGACTGTCCTGGATGGTGGGGGGACAGGCTGGCTTGCAAGGGTTGACCATGATAGTGGTTCCTCAGAGCCCCCTGTGTCCCTCCAGGAGACACCTCCCTCCTACCGGGTGGAAGAGATGCCCGTGCTTACTGCCGTGTGGTCAGGGGGGGAGGACTGGGCAGCTGACTGGAGGGATGTCCACCTGCTGCTGCCCCGCATCGCCCATCTTGTCACCTACAGCCACATCCCTGACTGGAACCACTGGGACTTCATCTGGGGCTTGGACGCCCCCGGGCGCCTCTACAGCAGCATCCTGGAGCTGATGGAGGGGTCCCAGTAGAGCGATGGCTCCTCAGGGAGATGCCGGCCCCTCTCCCTCAACTGGGACAGCCCAAGGAGGTGGTGGAACATCACCTGCTGTCCCCTCCTTCCTGCTGGCCTGACACAGTTGTGGTGACAGTGCTTCCTGTGCATCCCTTAGTCGTTGGGGTTTGTCTTCCTCCTTGCTTGAGAGCTCCTCAAGGACCAGTGGCACCATGCAGGCAGGGCAGTGCCAGGGTCGACCGAGGCATTAGGGCAGGCAGGAGCCACTGTCTAGGCAGCCCTGCTGGAAGGGCCCTGGGGTGATGGTGGGGCTGCATCCTGGGCTGCGCAAGGGGGATGCGGGGACCCTGCCGTGACTCCATGGTGGCTGCCCAGTGGGTCAGGGATTAGAGCACCCAACCCACGAGGAGATGGGAGGGAGCTGGACTTGTTGGGTCTGGCTGTGGGGAGGTGGGGGTGTCTGAAAGCAGCCCCCAGTCGCAGCCCAGGCAGGGATGGAGGGGATGGATGAGGCCAAACCCTTCTCGGCAGCAACAGGCGATGCAACGAGGGGCCCTGGCCCTGGATCGCAGCCTGGGGGGTTCAGTTTGGACATGGGGAGCCCTTCTTCCTCCAGACAGGTCCCCAGGGAGGTGGAAGGTCTCCATCTGGGGGAGGTTCAGGACTCAGCTGGACCAAGCCAGGCACTTGCCTGCATCATTCAGTCCCGGGGACGAGCAGCTGGAGGTCCCCAGGGACAGCTGCATGGCTCAGCGCCGACACACTGGGAATGCCTGTCCTCCATCCCTGGGAGCTGGTGGCCCCAGATGCCCTGGGGCCGGGTCACAGGGCCACTGTCCCCCCACAAAGCTGTCACCAGGCTGGTGTCCCGTGGTGGTGTGCAGCCCCCTCACCCCGTGTGGTCCCACCCTGCTGCTTGCTGGAAAACCAGAGGCGGGGAAAATCCCTCCAAAATAAATGCTCAAAGGGGATTTCAGGAGCCTGTGCTGCAGCTCTGATGTCCCTGGCTCTTCCTTGCATGTAAATATTTTCCGGGGGGCTGCCCATACCCAGGGCCAGCAAGGATAAATGCTGCTTGCCCATGGCGGTGGGGTGACCCCAGCTGCAGCTGGCTGGGCTTGCTGCTTGGCAGGGTGGCATGGCAGGTGCTGCCTGGGCGTCCCAGCCGGGAGCACCCCGGTATCTGTGCCTCACCACCGCCAGGGTGGGCAGGAGGCAGGGGCATCCCCCAGGCAGCAGCAGGGCAGGAACAATCGCCGGCAAAGAACCACCAGGCAGCGTCGGGGACGGAGAGCTTTATTCGTGCCCACAACGGCTCGGAAATCACCGGCAAGCGGGAGCTCAGGGGCTGGCCCTTGAGGGTAGCTGCCTGCCTGCGGGACCACTGCCGGGACCGGCAGCTCTCCCCGGTGCCGCTGGGATGCGTACGGCCAGGACAGCTGGCTGACGCACCGAACGTAGGCACCCAGCGGCTCCTCCACCTCGCCGGCCGGCCAGCCATGGCACCAGGCAGGTGCGGATGCGGGATGGGGAGAGGAGTGTGGTGAGATGGTCCCAGGGCTGTCCCCCATGTGAGCCGCCGCCCCGCGCCTCGCCCACCGCTCGCCGCTTTTTTTCTGCCGTAATATTTTTTTTTCCAAGCGATTGTTGGCGGTTTTTTATCTTTTTTTCCTTTTTTTTTAATGTTGCCCTCTGCCAAACCAGCCTCCTCCCGCCTCTCCATCTGCAAAGCCAGCTGGTCTCTGGTCCCACTCACTGAAGCCATCACCCCACCATGAGAAAAGACGCTCCCCTCTCCCGCTTCTCCTCGAGGCACGCGGGGGCGGGGTCAGAGAGGTGGGGCGGGACCGGAAGGGGGGCAGTGCTGGGAGGGTCGGACCCTGTCGGTGGCGGGGCCGTGGCGGGCGCCATGGAGGGCGGTGGCCGGCGGCGGGTGGTGGTGGTGGGCGCGGGGCTGGCGGGGCTGGGGGCAGCGCAGCGGCTCCGCAGCCACGGCTCCCTCCGCCTGCTGGAGGCGACGGCCCGCGCCGGGGGCCGCGTCTGCACTCGCCCCTTCGGTACGGGGGAGGCCCGGAGGGGCGGCACCGCGGGACTGGTCTGGGCAGGGGGTCGACACCGGGGGGATGGGGCTGCCTGGGTGGGGTGCTCCGGGGCAGGAGCAGGAATGGGGGAGCTGCACCTCCCCCGCCTCCCCCCCCGCCAGTGGGGCCAGTCCTGAGTGGGATGCACACAGGGCTGGGGGTGTCTGGTCCCATTGGGTGCACTGGGACCAAACCAGAGCCGGTCACAGGTGGCACAGAAGGACTGGGGCAGGGGAGAGGGTCTGCTGGTTCTGGCTTTGGGGTGTACATGGGGTTGGGAGTTCTGCAGCTCCCCGGGGATTCCTGCCACGTGTATGCCTTGGGGTGACCCCCTCCCTCCCCTCCCCACAGCATCGGGGCTGGCAGAGATGGGGGCACACTGGATCCATGGCCCCTCGCCAGGGAACCCTGTCTTCCTCCTGGCCACCCATTATGGCCTGCTGGGCCCCAAAGCTGCCCAGGAGGAGAACCAGCAGGTGGAGGCGGGGGGCCACCCCCCACTGCCTTCCATCACCTATGGCAGCTCGGGGAGGGTCCTGAGCCCCCAGGCCGTGAGCGAAGCCCATGTCCTCTTCGACACCCTCCTGGCCTCCGCCCGTGCTTGTCAGGGGGCCGAGGAGCCGCTGGTGCCCAGCGTGGGACAGTACCTGCGGGCAGAGATCACCCAGAGGGTCCCCGCTCTGGGGGGGGGTGAGGAGGACGCCCGGCAGCTCCAGCTGGCTGTCCTTGCTGCCTGCCTCAAGCTGGAGTGTTGCATCAGCGGGACCCACAGCATGGACCTGGTGGCCCTGGAGCCCTTCGGGGAGTATGTCTCCCTTCCCGGCCTGGACTGCACCTTCCCAGGGTAAGTGTGGGGCTCTGGAGGGGGACGTAGAAGAGCATTTCAGGGGGCACCCCGTCCCCAGCGGCGCCTTCTCCCGCAGCGGCTACAGCAGCTTGCCTGATTGCATGGTTTCGGCTCTCCCGGAGGGCACTGTCCTGCTCAACAAGGCGGTGAGGACCATCCGGTGGAGAGGGTCCTTCCACGAGGAAGGGGATGAGACCAGGGATTTCCCCATCCAGGTAGAGTGCGAGGATGGAGACACCTTCCTTGCCGACCACGTCATCATCACCGTCCCGCTGGGTGAGGACTCCAACACCTTTCCTTGCCCTGCCTGTCCCCTCCAACCAGCTGGCATGGTTGGAGATGGGCAGATGGAGGGCAGGGACTTGCCCAAACCCCTTCCAAGCCTCCTCTCTCCCACCGGGGTTCCTGGGAAGGGGTTTGGGGAGGGGAAAGTATCTCAGAGCCCGGTGAACAGAGCTGCCCGATCTTCTGCCTGCAGGTTTCCTCAAGGAACGCCACCAGGACTTCTTCCAGCCTCCCCTGCCGGAGCAGAAAGCAGAGGCCATTCGCCGCCTGGGTTTTGGCACCAACAACAAGATTTTCCTGGAGTTCGAGCAGCCTTTCTGGGAACCCCAACAGCAGGTCCTTGAAGCAGTGTGGGAGGATGAGTCGCCCCTCAAGGAGCCCAGCACCGACCTGGAGGCCAACTGGTTCAAGAAGCTCATTGGATTCATGGTCCTCCAACCACCAGAGCAGTACGTGGCCAGGAGTGTCAGCAAAGGGGCATCACAGGCGGGGGGTTTGGACATCTGGGCAACGTGAAGGAGCAT